>NW_028270173.1:17198625-17930645 GCF_037043375.1 Chiloscyllium plagiosum | reverse complement strand
GCTTTCAGTATGAAGAACGTAGCAAAGGGGGAACAGGGAACAGGTCAAGAGGCCTTGCCTGCTTTCTCCTGGTCATCCCCCACCTCCCAGGTTCTGCTGAATGTTGGAACCGATTGGGTAACATGGTTAATAATTGCCCGGTTGTTACATAATAACCAGGACTGAGCGTCCAGCCCTGGGAGTCCACTTGGATCTGTCAGGGCTCTACTTCTGGGAATCAGACACAAACAGCAACTCTAACTTTGGAAAGGGTCTTCCTCCCCAGTCTCTCTTTCTCTCTCTCTGGGTTTTGCAGTCATGTATCAGAGGCTGTGGTCGTGGATGATGTACCTTTCCGGACTCACCCTGCAGCTCCTTTGGAATTGTGAATATGATGATAAGGTGGCTGCTGGAAGCCTTAACAAGACCCAGGTAAGAATGTGGGGGGAAAATAATGAAGTCTGACAGGGATGGGGTGCCAGGGGTGGTGTGTGGGATGGAGAGCTGGGAAAGAGGGGGGGGAAGGTTGGGATCCCTGACATTTCCCCCTCTGGGGTTGCTGCTGAGTCACCCACAGAGCTGGGCTGAGTCCGTCACGGGTTGGAAAAGAGAGGGTGCATGGGTGATGCCCTCCGCATTCGACCAGCTCCCCGTCGCAGCCACTGCCTGGGACCCCAGCCCACCCTCTCAGGGGAGGGGGGTGCGGGGGGAAGCAGTCGGGGAGAGATGATCCAGGGTGGTCGGGAGGTGGTGGTGGTGGGGGGGGGGCGGGGGGGTGGTAAGGCTATCATTTAGCGGGACAGGTCTGAACATCAGAGATCTTCCTGGGGGGGGGAGGGAGGAGGAAGAGAAAATAAAGATTCCCCCCCCCCCCCCGGGGGGAAGGTGGAAATGGTAGGAGTCAGTGAGAGGGTAGAGATGGAAAAAAAAGAGTCTATTTGGTGGAAATAAACGAGGGAAGAGTGGAGCCACATATCTTTGCTAAAGCAGGTACCACATCGAGGTGATAGCAGCCGGGATAGAGCTGTGGGGTTCCCTCCTTCCCCATTCATTTCCAGCGGGCAGAGAGTCCCACCACCCCTCCCACCCCCACCCCCATCACTATCTCCCGGAGGTCACCACCTCGCCCACGCGTTGACTCTTTTGACCCAAGGATTTGGTAAGCTCTCTGGGTTGCACAAGTGGCTGAGGCAGGGAAGGTGTGTTGTTTCTGCCTGCAGTTGCAAGGTCTGTGTACCCTCATGCACTCGGGACGCTATCAGGGGCGGGCAAACTGTGCAAACCTGCTCCCCATCTCGATCCCCTGGTCAGAGCAGGGGCGGGAAGCACAAATTGCCGGAGAATCTCTGGCAGCATCTGAGGAGAAGAAGTCAGAGTTAACATTCCGGGGTTGAGTGCCCCTTCCTCAGAACTGACTGGCACTTGGGGAAACGGCGGTTTCTTAAGTCAGTTTTCTGCCTGGGTACCCTGTAGCCTTCTGGACTCAATGTTGAGTTCAATAACTCCAAGGCTTGAGCTTTTCCCATGTCCTTACCCCAACCCCCACCTCCTGCCCCAACACACATACACACACACACAAAACAGACATACACAGACAGTCACACAGATACATACACACATAAACACACACATATACACACATACACACTCATACACATACACACACACGTATACACATACACATGCACACACATACACATGCATACACATATACATACATACACACGCACACACCCCCCCCCCCAGGCTTTGTTATCACATATAGATATGCACATTCCTGATGAAGGGCTTATGCCTGAAATGTCGACTCTCCAACTCCTGGGAAGTTGCCTGACCTGCTGTGCTTTTCCAGCACCACACTTTTCGACTGACTCTCCAGGATCTGCTGTTATCACACAGTCTGCCATTACATACAGGGAGAAAGTAAGGACCACAGATGCTGGAGACTCAGAGTCAGAAAGTGCGGTTCTGGAAAAGCACAGCAGGTCAGGCAGCATCCAAGGAGCAGGAGAGTCAATGTGGATCACCCTTACTTTTCCAGCACACACCTTTTAACTGCTATTACCATGGCTAGCCCATTGCTCGCCCTAACAGTCCCCATTAGTAGTCCCCATTCTAAGGAAGCGTCACTGGACCCGAAACGTTAACTCTGATTTCTCTCCACAGATGCTGAGCTTTTCCAGCAATTTCAGGTTTTGTTTCCCATTAGTAGCTATTCACCCTCCTAGCCAGATCATTACCCACTCCTTTGGCTGTCCAACTGCTGTCTCTCTCTTTGAGCTTTATCCCACCTCTCGCTTACTCCTTAATCGCTCACCCCCACTCTGTCTGCTGCATTTAAACCTACATTTTCCTGGCTACCATCAGTTCTGTGGGAGGGTCACTTGATCCGAAACATCAACTCTGATTTCTCTGCACAGATGCTGCCAGACCACCTGAGCTTTTCCAGCAACTTCTGTTCTTGTTTCTGATTTCCAGCACCCGCAATTCTTTTGTTTTTGTTTTACTAATTGTAGGGTAGGGGTTGAACCTGGGGCAAGTCTGGGCATTTTGTAACGATGACAGAAACTTGCATTTGGACGGGACTGGAATGAATGAATGGGCTTTTCCAATTGTCTTGGTTCTCAGGAAGGGAGCCACTTCCGAGTGACAGGAGGGGGCAATATCCTGCAGAATTCTCTACCAAAACCACCCCCTCCTCCCTTGGAGGGGTCAATGTGTTGGAGAAAGGAGTAGATAAGATTTCCAGAGGCTGAAGGTTTCAAGGGATGTGTAGAGAGAGAGGGAGAGTGGTGTTGAAAGCCATGATCCTTTAAACTGGGTTCGATGGGACGAACGGCCGTCTTGTTATCCTACTTTGTGTGTTTGTGTGGCGCCTGAGGGGGAGAGGTTGTTGGACATTCGTAAAAAGCAGACACCCAGCCACACGAGTATCAGGACTGGGATCTGAGGGGTAGGCTTTAAGAAATAGCATAAAGGAGAGACAGAGAGAGGGAATTCCCGCTCCTTAGGCAGGACCACTAAGTCCACGTTTTGGGCATAAACCCTTGATCAGGAACCGATGGAGATTGGTCTGGAGAGTGGAGGTGAAGTGAAAGACAGAAACAAAAGTTGCATTTGTGTAGCCACTTGCACGTTCTCGGTAGGTCACAGCCTAAGTAACAGCCAGTAGGGTGCTTTGGCTTCGGAGTGCAGTCATAGAGATGTTCAGCCTCCCACACTCCAGGGAAAACAGCCCCAGCCTATTGAGCCTCTCTGTGTAGCTCAAATCCTCCAACCCTCGCAACCTCCTTGTACATCTTTTCTGAACCCTTTCAAGTTTCACAACATCTTTCTGATAGGAGGGAGACCAACTGTAATAATCGCAGGAAATGCATTGGCCAGATCCCACTTTGCAGAAAGCAACAATGTTGGAGGCATTCATGAGGCTTTTGGATGATTATTTGGTGATGCTCCTTTGAAGAGCTGGTGCAGCAACGATGGGCCGAAAGGCTTCATTTTGTGATGGTAGGATGACAAAGGCCGGTCTACTTCTTGATTGAGAGATAAGCGTTGACCATGTTGTGTCGGATGAAGAGCCATCCGGCCCATCTGTTAGGTCACGGAGGATCTGTGTTGGCAAAGGCACTGAGCTTTACATTCACCTGGTATTTGTCCCCTCTGAGTCAGAGGGTCCCCACTCAGGAGAGGATGCACTGGGAAATCAAGGCTTACATTCCAGTGCAGTACCGAGGGAGTGCTGTACTGTCAGATGTACCGGGTTACAGTTTGCAGTCCTCAGGTGTTCTGCTGTGTTTTATTTTTCATTAAACACTGCAATCATTGACTGTGCAGCTCTCTGGTATATTCTCAGCTCATGTCAGGCAATATAGAAATGCAGGATAGACTTTTCTTATCGGGAGGGCCAGGGGAAGTTTCATTAAATCTTCACATTATATTTTTCAATGCTGTATCTGGAATACAGAATTGGGATTCAAACATGTGTTTTCCTAATTTTACCATCCAATTACTGACTATATTTGGAATAGGAGATACTGGTGTAGACTATGATCAGATCAGAATGACCTTCCAAAGTCTTCAACAGTGTGGCGTGACCTCTGGTTCTAAGCTGCTGATTACAGAAAGCGATCCAATAAGTTACTTATAAATAGAGGGGGAGTTGCTATCAACAGTTGCAAGCATGCCTTTTTATCATCTAGCAAAATAACGTCATAGATGGTTTGTTAGATGGACCTTTGACAACTAGAGGATCTGTGTGTGTGTGTGTGTGTGAGATACAGACTGGAATCTAATCGAGGGTTCAAATGGTTTATATATAGAATAATGGATAACTGGGAGTGAGTCACAGACTGGAATTTAATCAAGGGGCTCAGATGATTATCTTTTGAATAATGTAAAGGTGATTGTGGCTGTGCAGCTCAAAGAAAGATCTGTCCATCTAGTCTCCTCATCTGCTATTTTCCCAAATCCCTGCCAATTACTATCTCTCAAGTATTGTTCCAATTTCCTTTTGGCTGTTATTGAATCTGCTTCTAGCACTATGCAAGGTGAGTAAAATCCAAATTGTAACAAACCACTGCATGAAATATTTTCCCCTCTGCTTAGTTTGCCAATTGGCTTAAATCTGTGCCCGCGATTTACCAGTCCTTTTGCCACTGGATACAGTTTCTGTTACTTCCGCTATGAAGAATCTTCTGTGATTTAGATTTTAAATCTCACAGTACCTCCCTCTGTTTTAAGGAGAACATTCCCATTTTTCTTTTTCTCTCCACACAACTGGTGTTCATCATGTCCAGTGTCATTGTGGTAGCTTTATTTAGTTATTCATGGTATGTCACTTCACTGGCTGGATGGCTATCGCCTGTCCCTAGTTGCCTTTGAGAATGGTTGTCTTCCTAAACCACTGCAATGTATTTTGTCTAGGGATACCCAAACAGTTGTTTGGCCTCAAACAGTAGTTTGATCTAGTCAGACTGAAAGAACAATCGATATATTTCTAGCTCAGGGTGGTGAGTGGTCTCCTCATGTATCTGCCGCTCTGTGTCCTTCTTGATGGTAGTGATCATCAGTTTAGAAGGTGCTGCTGAAGGAGCCCTTGTAAATATTTGCAGTGCGTCTTGTAGATTCTACATACCCCTGTCACTGTGTGTTGGTGATGTGGAGGGAATGAAGATTTGTGGACGTGGTGCCAATCAAGTTGGTGTTTTGTCCTGTTTTTGTTCTTGAGTGTTGTTGGTGCTGCATTTATCCAGGAGTGGAGAGTATTCTATCACATTCTGTCCTGGTTTGTGGCTTATAGATAGTGGGCAGGCTTTGGGGAGTCAAGAGGTGAATTACTTACTGCAGGATTCCTTGTCTCTGATCTGATCTTGAGACCACGATGTTCATACAACTGGTCCAGTTTTTTGGTCAATGGTTATTCCCCAAGATGTTGATTGTGAAATTTGATCTGAACACTCTCTAATATTTCCACATTCTTCTGAATATGCAATGTCCAGAATTTGTCAGAATAGTCACAATGGGTGCCTAATTTATACAAAATTTGAATGACTGCTTTGCTTTGGTATTTCAATGAACGAATGATTTATTGTCACAAATATTGTAAGAAATACAGTGAAAAATGTTTTGTTACCACAATATGGCGCAGTTGTGGCAGTAAAGAGTAAATGGTACTTAAATAGAGTTCATGTACATTGGCTGTGATCCCAAATACAACTCCAGGAATTTTATAAGGTCCACACCTACCACTTCTGTTTATAAAGCCAAGGATCCCACTTTGAAGAATCTGTCTTCTAAATTTGTCCTTGCCCGCTTCAAGGACTGATGTATCTACACTCCTAGATTTGTGTCCTACAAATTGCCACAACCAAGGTGGCATGTTTCACTTTCTATTCCCACTCCTCTATCGGCCAAAATGGTTTACAAGTTTTAATCAACTCAATGTCTTCGACAATTATTTAGTTCTCAGACTGTGTTGGGTTCAGTATGAGGAGCAAGTCAGCCAGGTTTCTTTAGTAAAAAACAAATAACTAGCTTATTACCAAAAGCAAACATATTTAATTAAAATACAAATATTGCTGGCTAATAGTTTGGATTTTGCAAATAATACCTACTTTTTAAGAATAACTATCACACAGACATACGTTCAAGGAAAATGAACAATGCAAACTCTAGCCAGTGTTAACTTTAAAGTACCCAGGTGAAGTCATTGTTAAACGACAGCCCAGTGGTATTATTGTGGATTGTTAATCCAGAGACCCAGGTAACATTACATGAACTTGGGGGTTCAAACCCCATCACGGTAGAATTTGAATTTAATTAAAATCTGGAATTAAGAGTCCAACGATGTCCATAAATTCATCATCAATTGTCAGGAAAAGCTCATCTGGTTCATAAATGTCCTTTAGGGAAGGAAACTGCCATCCTTATGTGGTCTGGCCGACATGTGATTCCAGACCCACAGCAATGTTCTCTGGGCAATTAGGGACGGACAATAAATGCTGGCCTAGCCAGTGATGTCCTCATGCCATGAATTAATATTAACAAAAACTCAGGGAAAAAGGTAGTGTCATGGAATGCCCTGAATATTGTTCTGATCCTGAACTCATTCTGCATACACCGAAGCTGTTGCCTCAAGCATGTTTTCCTAGAACAGTTTTAGAAGGTCTTTGCTTCAGGCAATGGTATAGATTCCAAGAAGATTCACTTCAGGAACTCTCTCTGAGTGGTAAAGTTGACTATCAGTGAATTTTCAGCTCTCTTACTTTGCTGAGAGGATTTGCAAAGATTGGAGAAAGGGAATATTGAGTTGTCACTTTGCAGGTAGGTCTCAGATATTCCTGTAACATTCAGAAAGGTTGATCCTGCTCACAAACTGGTCCATGGGTCATCTCTCTGGAAGTTCTCCAGACTGCACGATGCCATGTGAACTCCCTTACAGATGCAGCATTGTTTCTATTGTACCCAGTGCCTTTCCTTAGTAAAGCACCTTTAGTTTAAGAGTGTAAAATACATATTTATAGGGGTCCACATGTTAAAATAATATTTGGATAACATCTCTTTTTCATACTTTCACCCTTGGAAGAAACAAAATCTAGCTTAGAGGTTTCATTTGCAAGGTGTCAAAACATAAGGGAAGATACAAAATAAGGAACACGTGTGCAATCATTCACTCTTTCAGTCCAACTAATCGAGTCATTGAGGTTTACAGCATGGAAACAGGCTCTTTGGCCCAACTTGTCCCTGCCACTCAGTTTTCACAATTTAAAATAGTCTCATTTGCCTGTGTTTGGTACATATTCCACCATACCAATCCGATTCATGTACCTGTCTAAATGTTTCTTCAATGACAAAATTGTACTCACCTCCCCCATTATCTCTGGCAGTTCATTTGAGACAACACCCTGTTTGAAAGCATTGCCCGCCCCTTTTGTATCTCTCCCCTCTCACCTTAAACCTATGCCCTCTAGTTTTAGACTCCCCTACCATGAGGAAAAGCTGCTGTCTGCCTCATCTGTGCCTGTCATGATTCGACAGACCTCTATAAGGTCACCCGCCAGTCTCCTACACTCCAGGTTTAGATTAGATTAGATTACAGTGTGGAAACAGGCCCTTCGGCCCAACAAGTCCACACCGACCCGCCGAAGCGAAACCCACCCCATACCCCTACATTTACCCCTTACCTAACACTACGGGCAATTTAGCATGGCCAATTCACCTGACCCTGCACATCTTTGGACTGTGGGAGGAAACTGGAGCACCCGGAGGAAACCCACGCAGACACGGGGAGAACGTGCAAACTCCACACAGTCAGTTGCCTGAGGCGGGAATTGAACCCGGGTCTCTGGCGCTGTGAGGCAGCAGTGCTAACCACTGTGCCACCGTGCCACCCACCAAGGTCCCAGGTTGTCCAACCTCTCCATGTACCTCAAACCTTCCAGTCAAGCAGCATCCTAGTAAGTCTTTTCTGCACTCTTTCTAGTTTAATAATATCCTTTCTATAGAGTGACTAGAACTGCACTCAGTTCTCCAAATGTGGCCTTACCAATGTATTGTTAAGCTGCATCAAAACATCCCAACTCCTATACTCGATACTCTGACCCATGAAAGAATGCATGCCAAAAGCTTTCCTCATCACACTGTCTACCTGTTACTCCATTTTCAAGGAGCAGTGTGGTGTTTTTTGTCCATCTTGGTGTTCAGGTAATTCACAACAATGCTAGATTGTGGAGGCATTGGTGGTGATCTTTCAGGAATCACTGGAGTTAAGAAGGGTCCCAAATGACATGAAAATGACTAATGTAGCACCCTTGTTTAAAAAGGCAGTGAGACAGAAAATGGAAAACTATAGGTTAGTTAGCCTGACCTCAGTTGTTGATAAGGTTTAGGAATATTATTAAGGATGAGATTGCGGACTACTTAGAAGTGCTTGGTAAAATAGGGCTGAGTCAGCATGGCTTTGTCAAGGTGAGTTCATGCCTGACAAGTCTGTTAAACTCTTTTGAGAAGGTAACAAGCAAGTTGGACCGAGGAGAGCCAGTGGACATGATCTATTTGGATTTTGGGGAGGCCTTTGATAAGGTGCCACACAGGGTGCTGCTAAAAAAGACAAGAGCTCATGGTGTTAGGGGTATAGAGTCATCGAGTCATAAAGATGTACATCACGGAAGCAGACCCTTCGGTCCAACTCGTTCATGCCGACCAGATATCCCAACCCAATCTAGTCCCACCTGCCAGCACCCGGCCCATATCCCTCCAAATCCTTTCTATTCATATACCCATCCAAATGCCTCTTAAATGTTGCAATTGTACCAGCCTCCACCACTTCCTCTGGCAGCTAATTCCATACATGTATCACCCTCTGAGTGAAAAAGCTGCCTCTTAGGTCTCTTTTATATCTTTCCCCTCTCACTCTAAACCTATGCTCTCTAGTTCTGGACTCCCTCACCCCAGGGAAAAGATTTTGCTATTTATCCTATCCATGCCCCTCATAATTTTACAAACCTCTATAAGGTCACTGACATGGATAAAGGATTAGCTAACTGGCAGAAGGCAGAGAGTAGGGTTGTAGGAGTCATTTTCAGGATGGCAGCTGGTGACCAGTGGAGCACTGCAGGGGTCAGTTTTGGGATCACAACTGTTCACATTATACATCAACAATCAGGATGCAGGAACTGAAGGCATTGTTGCTAAGTTTGCAGATGACACAAAGATAGGTGGAGGGACAGGTAGTGTTGAGGAGGTCAGCAAGTTGCAGAAAGACATTGAAATGCTAGGAGAGTGGGCAAAGAAGTGGCAGATGGGATACAATGTGGCAAAGTGTGAGGTTATGCACTTTGGTAGGAAGAATAGAGGCTTCAGAAGTCTGAATCACAAAAGGTCTTATGATTCCTAGTTCAGGATTCTCCTCAGATTAACATGTAGGCAAACAAATGCAATATTAGCATTCATTTCAAGAGGGTTAGAATATCAGAGCTGAGATGTATTGCTGAGATTGTCTCAGGCTCTGGTCAGACTGCATTTGAAAAATTGTGAGCAGTTTTGGGCTCCTTATCTAAGGAAGGATGTGCTGGCCTTGGAGGGGACCCAGAGGAGGTTTATAAGAATGACCCAGATATGAAGGGCTTGTCATATAAGGAGTGGTTGAGAACTCCAAGTCTGTACGTGATGGAGTTTAGAAATATGAGGACAGATCCCATCGAAACTTTGTGAAATTTGGGGCAGTTCACACCAGTTCATATACTAAGCTGGCTTTCAACTTCTCAAAAGGTGCTTGTCACTCCCCTGAACATAGTAGCTCAGTTTTCTTCTGAAACAAGTCTGACAATGGAGTAACTGTAGTGCTGAAATTTGGTACAAACTTGAGGTGGGAAGCACATAGTATTGTACTTCTAGATAAACCTGTTGGACTATAACCTGGTGTTGGGTGATTTTTAACCACATCTCAATATGGCAGCACAGTGTCTAGTCTCTCTAATAGTTGTGTTCACTAACCAAACAGTAGTAGTTTCAATTTGAGAATTGTCCGGGCCTCTTTCTGCTTTATCTTCCCTATCCTTTTCACCTTCCACTGTCCTTTACTGCCTGGCAGACCTTTGCTTGTGTATCCTCCATTGGGCTGTGGTACTGTGGATGTGACACAGCCGGCTAATCATCTGGGGTATCACACAAAGAATTCACCTTGCTAATCATTTCTGTTGCTGTACAGGGACAACTGAACTGGGCTTTCAGCAGTACATCCTGTAAAAAATAGCAAGTGCAATGCATAGTTCCCGGTTGAAATATTCTGCTTTCAACCTGTTTGCCCACCTACAATTTGGATCACATCTCTTCAACTTTTTTTAAATGGCACTATTTCTAATCAATCTGTTCTTCTAAAGTGGAACTTGAACCCAGGACTAATGAACCAGAGATATGGACACTACCACAGCACCACAAGAACTCCTCACTCTTATCTTCTCATAGCAATATCCAGCAATGACCTATTGGCTGGAAGCTAATCAAGTAGGTAGATAGTTGATTGGTAGAGTAACAGATGCTTGGCCACAGATTATGTGCTGGAATAAATTAGGACAGAGGAATATCTCTTTCACCCTAGTTTGACATTGCTTATGTTTGCCATGAAAATTCCAGGCCTATATTTTTATGGCATTTCTGTGTTTCTCATTTATGTTTTTTTTGTTGTTGTTGAAGTAGCTGTCTCAGAGTTTAATAACTTATCTAGCCAAACATTTATCTGAACTTCCTGCCCTCCTCTGTTAAAGGCCTTGAATCCCTGCTCAGACAGAGACATTGGCGGACGTGCATGTGGGATTTAATAGAATGACACTGCAACCCAGGGATTCTTCTTACACCAGGAAAGGGTGGCACTCTTTTCTCCAGAAGAAAGAAGGTTGGGAGTAATCTAATAAGAGTGTTTTAACTTTATGAGGGCAAGTTTGAGGAGGTCGAGGAGTGGGGAGTAGGGAGTGACAAGAATGAGAGGACCGTAAAGATAAGGGAGCACGCATAACTCCAACAGGGAATTCGGAAGAAATATCTTCACCCAGAGCATGCTGAGAATGTGGAACTCCCTACCACAAGGGATAGTTGAGATAAGTAATGGTTGCAAACATCTAGGGGTAACCTAGATGAGTATACCAGGAAAGAATTAATAGAAAGCCAGTCTGTGAGGGTGAGGCATAGATAGCAAGAGGAAACTGTTGGACCAAACAAACTGTGGTTGGAGATATTTTGTCATACTTAGTGAGCTTTGTTTGTTGCCAAGACAAATTTTCCTACAATCACCACCGACTTTTTCCTGACGGCGTTTTCCTTTGTCCTTTTCCTTCTGCAGTATTCCGGCAAATGGTACTTCATCATGATGGCAGCGGACTCGGATGCCTCACTGCTCAAGTTCAGGGCCATGGACAGCAACACCTTCCAGCTCACACCCATGGAGGCAGAGCAGAAGCTGCTCCTCCGAGGAGAGATCCGTCTCAGCCAGTGCGTACCTCACTGCTCATCTGGGCAGGCGCACCTCTCAATGTTAGGCTTTTAACTGATCAAGTGATGTTCCGTGACTAGAATGCTGAGAGAGGGGGAAAAAAAAATCATTATGCGCCTCCATCTCAATTGGGAAGGCTCTGGCAAATCCACATCCAACAACCTACCCTGAAAACTCTGCTCACATTTTGACACTTAGGACAAATCTGAGCACAGAAGCGGAAACAATCCATAACATTCTAAAACAACCGTGTCCTTTAACAAAATAAGCATTTCCCCCTATTTCCCAATGTCAATGAATCATCTTTTTAAAAACAAGTCCAGCATCTGGATCTGCGTCTTTACGAAAAACAAATCAATCTTCCTTGAGCCTGGTCCTTTCTGTGTTCCAAGTTTCATTGAATTCTGTTCATAAGTTTTTGAGGTTCTTTACAGATGAACTAAAGAGCAACTGCAAAGACATTACCTTCATTTACCTTTATTGGTAAAGGTCCTTATTATGGCAAATGGAATGTTGGCTTTTATTGTAAGAGGAATTAAGTAAAAAGATATTGTAGGAAATCTTGCTACAACTGCAAGTGGCATTGGTGAGTCTGAACTTTGAGTACTGTATCCAGTTCTGGTCACATAATTAAGAAGGGAGACAGTTGCATTGGGAGTAGCTCCGAGAAGGCTCATTGGGCTGATTCTATGGATGAGGGGGTTTCACTTAGGAGGACTTGACCAGTTAGATATGGAAAGGATACTTCCGTTTGTGCCAGAATCTTGAATTAGGGGTCGTAGCTTAAAACAAGAATTCACCCATGTAAGATGATGAAAAAGTTCCCTCTCTCAAAAGAAGTGTGTGCAGGATCTTTAAATATTTTTAAGACAGAGGTAGATAGATTATTGATTATCTGGGATATGCAGGAATGTTGATTTGAGGTTAAAATCAGTTCAGACATGATCTTATTGAATGGCGGAGGAGACTCAAACAAGACTACATTCCTTGTTCATATGTAGTCAGGAGAATGTAGCTGATTACTCTGTCCTCCTGTATCATTGGCTTTGATTAATCTCCATCAAAGTTAGAAAACATTATCTTCCGTGCAGGAAAGAAAGAAAAGTGTCTTCAGCAGAGGACAACAGAGAGAGGGAGAGACATCATGGTCTTTGATGAAGGAACAAAGGGCATGGGACTGAGAACCAGTAATAGGCCATTTGGCTCTTTGAGCCTCTTCCAACATTCAATGTGATAATAGTTGATCTGGTTGTAGTCCCAGTTCCACTTTCTCGTCGGTTCCCCATATCCTTTGTCTATATAAAAAAAAATCAAATTCGGCTTTGAATAATTTCAATAACTGAAACTCCTCATCCCAAGAATGGGGGCAGATAGTGATCAGGCTATTAACTGAGGAAAGATAGTGATTATTGCCTTTGGTAGAGAGGAGAGAATGAGTCTCAGCATTGTCAACAGACAAGGAGCAAGAACGAGGTAACAGCGTGTTAACAGAACGTAATTAACAGAATATGACATTTTAATGTTGCTTCGTAGGTCAATGAAGTGTTTGTCTCGACAGTGGATCTATCACATCAACAACAAGACGCAAGAGATGATCCTGGAAGGTAAACTCCACCAGTGTCTTCACAGCTCAAACCTTCTCTTCATATTGAATAACATTCATGTCATACAAATGCCAGTAATGACCAACTCTAATAAGAGAGAATCCAATGTTCCCATCATTGAATTCCCCACTATCAATATCCTTGTTGTTACCATTGACCAGAAACCCAACTGGACTCGCCACATAAACGCATGGCCTAAAAGAGCAGATCAGAGATTTGGAATACTGCGGCAAGTACTCACCTCCTGGCTCCCCAAATATGTCCACCATTTCAAAGGCACAAGCCAGGAGTGTGATGGAATACTCCCCACTTGCCTGGATAGGTGCAGCTCCAGTAACACTCAAGAAGTTTGACACCATCCACGACAAAACAGCCTGCATGAGAGGTACCACATCCATAAACATCCACTCTGTCCACCACCAACACTCAGTAGCAGCAGTGTATGCTATCTACAAGATGCACAGCAGAAATTCACCAAAGATCTTCAGGCAGCATCTTCCAAACCTATGATTACTTCCATCTAAAAGGACAAGGGCAACAGATGCATGGAAAAACCATTACCTACAAGTTCCCCTCTAAGCCACTCACTTCCTGATTCTGAAACATATCGCTACTCCTTCCCTGTTGCTGGGTCAAAATCCTGTAATTCCCACCCTGAGGGCACTGTGGGTTAACCTACTGCAGTGGTTCAAGAAGGCAGCTCACCACCACCACCTTCTCAAGGACAACTAGAGATGGGCAATAAATGCTGGCCAGTCAGCAATGCCCATATCCCATGAGTGAATAAAAAAAAGTTGCAGATGCATTGCCATAGACAGAACATAGATTTATACAGGCAAAAGCTTTGTTCATATACAGTTCTCAATATTAGTGCTGTGTTACTCTCTTAAATACATGGGAGCATTCTACTCAGAGACAAGAGGAAGCTATTTAGCTCCTTGAATCTGTTCCATCATTGATTATGATTATGACTCCAAATTCCTTAATCTGTGTCCTTGCACAAACCTATAAATTACCAATTCGACATTATTTATTAAACAGTTGTTCAAGAGAATCTGGGCCAGCATTTATTTCCCATCCCTGATTGCCCTGGAGGAAGTGTTCTGAGCTGCCTCTTTGAACCACTGCAGACCCTGAGATACACAAATATCCACAGTACTGTTAGGAAAGTAGTTCCAGGATTTTGACTAAGAGAAGAAACGGTGATTCATTTCCAGGTTAGGATAGTGTGTGGTTTCGAAGGGAACTTGCAGGGAGTTGTATTCCCATTTATCTGCTGCCCTTATCCCTCTAAGTGTCAGGGATTGTGGGGTTGTTTGGCAGGTACAGTCTAAATGAACTAACATTTTTTTAAGAAGTGTTTCTAAAATCTATTACCCTTTACATGAATAAGTATTTCCTAACCCCTCTCCATAATAGCAACAGACCCATCACCCATATTAAATCCACCAGTGGACACCCTTAACATTTTATATTTGTGACATAAAACTAGCTTACACAATCTCTCCTGCTTAATGTACTGTTATAGAATGCACATTGGATGTTTAGAGCAAGTGGTGGTTATTATTGGAAGCTAATTATCTCAGCCCCAGGCCAGCACCACAGGAACTCCTCGTGATTGTGTCCTAGGTCCAATCATCTTCAGCAGCTTCATTAATAACCTTCCTTCCATTATAAAGCTGGCAGTAGGGAAGTCCATTGGTGATTGAGTGTTCAGTACCATTCACAACTCCTCAGATATTTGGGATGACTCAGTGGTTAGCACTGCTACCTCACAGCGCTAGGGACCCAGGTTTGATTCTAGCCTTGGGTGACTTCCGTGTGGAGTTTGCATGTTCTCCCCGTGTCTGGGTGGGTTTCCTCCCACAGTCCGAAGGTGTGCAGGTTGGGTGGATTGACTATGCTTGAAAAAGAATTGCCCCATAGTTTCAAGCAGTGTGCAGGCTAGCCATGGTAAAAAGCCTTACTACACTGCAGTGATTCTGTGTTCAGGTCAGAAGCAGTCTATACCCATGTGTAGCAAGACGTGGAAAAAAAGTCATACCTAGAGTCAGGAGTTGCAAGCACCATTCATGCTGTGAAAGTGTCATGCAAGCAAATGACTGCCTCCAATGAATATTTAGCGGCTTTAACTCCCCCAGGCACTGGGTGGTGCAATCCATCTGATATTGTCCTTTCCCTCTTCTGGGATTTGGTGGTGCAGTGGACCAACCATTCTCCTTTTGTTGTCTGCAATCGGATAGGACAGTGCATCAGAAACTGTCCTTTCCTCCTCGAGGATGGGATAGGGTAGTGAATTTGAGACCCCTGCTGGCAAATCATGAAAATGGCAAAGAATCTCAGCTCACCACACCCAAACAATGGTCAATGTCATTACCACTCGGTGGGACAGTGAGTCAGACAGTGTCCTGAACCCTTCTTGGACCGGGTGGGTCAGTGGGTCTATCCTTTCCCTCTTAGGGATTGTGCAGGGCAGCCGGTTTAGACGAGATCAATGAAAGAGCCTCCACACTTCTCAAAACCCTAGATTGGTTGCAGTTTGATTCTTACAGATCTTTTCCATTTGTCTCCTTATTTGAGGCCGGCCTTATCAGAAGACGGAGATCTTCGTGAACGACAGTGACGATTATATTGTGCTTCTGGAATCACAAGATAAAGGATCAGAGAGGTTCCAAAGGCTGATGCTTTACGGTAAGAGACACACGCAGTGACAAACCTGAGGATAAATGAAGTGTGGGCTGCTTAGGCCAAGAGTCTTTTTCCATCTCAGAGTTTCCCTCCTCATTTAGGTCTTTTAATATTTCAACAGTTGGCTTCAAAGACTACGGCTTGCATTTCACTGATAAGAGATGAATGGATGATCTAATTGAAAAGGCGAACAGGGGAGGTATAGTGAATTCGTAGAGCAAATAAGTTAACTTATACACCTTAACTTTACAGCCAGCCCCTTTTGGGCTGAAATCTGAAAGTATTTCTTCAACTAGAGGCTGTTGAATATATGGAACTTGACACAAAAAAACGATTGAGGAGACTGGGGTGGGTGGGGTGAGGGATCAGTTGAGAAATGTCAGAACTGAAGTTGCTAAGGTTTTTAACAATGGAAAAGAAGTCACTGAGATTTAAGCATATGGATGCTTGAAGTAGAAATTCTTTGTTCTATCAAGTCTTTACAAAAATGAAGAAAAATTAAGACTAAACTGGGAAACATAGCGTTTAAATTGGATTAAGCTTACGCCCACAGCTTGGTTGAGGAGCATAGAACGGTACAGGCCCTTTGGCCCATGATGTTGTGCCAAGCACCTATCTTAATCTAAGATCAACCTAACCTACACACCCTTCAATTTACTGCCGACCATGTGCTTCTCCAGCAGTCGCTTAAGTGTCTCTAATGTCTCTGACTCTACTACCATTGCTGGCAGTGCATTCCATGCACCCATATGTTCAAATATTGCTTAAATTTGATGACAAGGATGTGGAAGTCTTTTTCATCTCATTTGAAAAGGTGGCTAAACAAATGCAGTGGCCAGTAGCAATGTGGATTTTGTTGATCCAAACGAAACTTGTAGGTAGGGCTAGTGAGGTATTTGCATCCCCATCAGAGGAGGTATCTGGGGAGTATGAGGAGGTGAAAAAAGCCATTTTAAGTGCAAATGAGCTTGTACCAGAAGCCTATAGATAACGTTTCAGGAATCTAAGGAAGGACCCAGGTCAAACCTACATTGAGTTTGAAAGGATCAAACAGGATAATTTCGATCGATAGATAAGAGCTTTAAAAATCGAGAAAACCTGTGATGCCCGTAGATTATCTTGAAGGAATTCACAAAATTC
The DNA here is from genome assembly GCF_037043375.1 of Chiloscyllium plagiosum. NCBI lineage: Eukaryota > Metazoa > Chordata > Chondrichthyes > Orectolobiformes > Hemiscylliidae > Chiloscyllium > Chiloscyllium plagiosum. The sequence goes on along the minus strand of NW_028270173.1, from coordinate 17,913,749 downwards.
ATTTGCTGAAGTAACACAAACTCATGTGGAAGAGCAGAGAATTAAAACAGCAAGGTTAGCAGCTGAAGTGGCTGATGATTTTGAACTGGTCCATAAAACATGGTTTGACTTCCAGATTCAATTTCAGTCCATGAGGGATGGAAATTGGGGCAAAGAGAAATCTTCACATTGAAAGGGAAAGGTAGATTTCAGTGAAGATCATAATTTACTACAGAGTTAAAAAAGAAACCCTTGAGGGGGACAAAGAAGTTAAGAAGCTCCTGTGTTTTCATTGTTATAAAGTGGGCCACACAAAGTCACAGTGTTGGTGGGCTAGGAGAAAGTCAGATGTAGGAAACCAGACGATCCTGGGAGTTTTGTCGGACTAGTAACAAAAAGCACAAGAGTGCCTCAGAGTGTACAAGAGTTCGATTAAGGAGGAAGTGCCAGATTTGCTTAAAAATATACATGCAAGGGTAAAGTTTATTCACATAGGCCAGGAAGAGCAGGTAAAGAAATTACAATATTAAGAGACACAGGATTCTTTCAGTCTGTGATGCTGAAGGATGAGGAGACATGTATTCCTGAGGGTCTATTGCCAGAAAGGGTACTGGTAACAGAAATTCATGGTGAGACAAGAAGTGCTCAGTTATGTAAAGTGAGGCTAGGGAGTCCAGAGAAGAGTGGAGAATTTGTGGTAGGAGTACTGGACAAACTCTCAGCTCCAGGGATACAATTTGTCCTTGCAAATAACATAGCTGATACACCGGTAGGCGTGCTGCCTACTCTAGTTGAAAAGCCAGTGGAGACGCAGGCAACTGAAGAAATAAAGGATCTTTATTCAGGAATTTTCCCTGATTGTGAAGTCACAAGATCACAGAGTCACAAGCTGAAGCAGGAGAGATCAAAAGGCACAGGTAAGGAAGCTGACATAGCTTTATTCAAGATTTTTTTTGATTAGGAAAGTGGGACAGAACGGGGCAACTAGATAAACATGGAAGTATCTTAAGCTCTGCTATACTTTGCGAATTACAGCAGCAAGATGAGAACTTAAAACAGTTGTATCAAAAGGCATTTACAGAGAAGGAGAGTGAATGCATTCCTGTGTGTTATTACTTAACAAATGATGTCTTAATGAGGAAATGGAGACCATTACACATTCAAGCAGATGAGAAATGGGCAGAGATTCATCAAATTGTTTTGCCAGTAGGGTATAGAAAGGAGGTGTTGCAAGTGATGTGTGAGCTACCACTTGGAGGTCATTTGGGTTAAGGAAAACACCGGCTAAAATACAAAGGCATTTTTACTGGCTGGGACTACTAAAGGATATAGTTGAATTTTGTCAGATGTGTCATACATGTCAGCTAATTGGAAAACCTCAGGCAGTAATAAAACCTGCACCTTTAATACCTATTCCAGCATCTGAGGAACCTTTCACAAGATTAATTGATTGATTGCGTAGATCCCCTACCTCAAACAAAATGTGGGAATAAGTATTTATTGACAATAAATAAATAACAATAAATGTGTAGATTTCTAGAGGCAATCTCATTAAGCAACATCACTGCTAAAAGGTTTGTAGAAGAATTATTTAATTTTTAAAAATCAGATACAGACTACCCATAGAGATCCAGTTAGATCAAGGATCAAACTTCACATCCAAACTATTCAAAGAGGTTTTGGATAATTTGGGGATAAAGCAATTCAAATTGACTGCGTACCATCCGGAATCGCAGGGGACGCTAGAGAGATGGCACCAAACACTAAAGACCATGTTGAGAGCTTATGGTCAGGATTATCCAGATGATTGGGATAAGGGAGTTCCGTTTGTACTTTTTGCGATCAGAAGATGTACCAAAAGAATCAACCAAATTCAGTCCATTTGAAATAAGGGGGCCGTTAAAATTAATGAAGGAGACATTAATAAATCAAAATTCAGAGACCACCCATTTGGACTATGTGTCAAATTTTAGAGAATAATTAAATACAGCTGTAATGCCAAATGGACGATATCACTTCAAAGTCATGTCATTTGATGTAAAAAAAACGCTCCAGCCACATTTCAGAGACTGACTATAAGGTCATTGCTGGATTACCCAATTATGTTGTTTACATTGATGACCTGGTGATTTTTAGTCACTCATGGGCGGCACGGTGGTTAGCTCTGCTGCCTCACAGCGCCAGAGACCCGGGTTCAATTCCCGCCTCAGGTGACTGACTGTGTGGAGTTTGCACGTTCTCCCCGTGTCTGCGTGGGTTTCCTCCGGGTGCTCCAGTTTCCTCCCACAGTCCAAAGATGTGCAGGTCAGGTGAATTGGCCATGCTAAATTGCCCGTAGTGTTAGGTAAGGGGTAAATGTAGGGGTATGGGTGGGTTGCGCTTCGGCGGGTCGGTGTGGACTTGTTGGGCCGAAGGGCCTGTTTCCACACTGTAATGTAATCTAATCTAATGTAAAAAAATCATGAAAGGAACATTTACAGCATTTACCGGACTTGTTCGATTGGCTTTGGAAGGCAGGCTTGATGGTAAACCTGGATAAAAGTGGATTTCCATGTTATTGGACATGGATAGATAGCCCCACAGGATGAGAAAACAAAAGTAATTGGGGAAATTACCCACACCATTGATGAAAAAAGCAGTACTACGGTTCCTGGGATTGAGTAAATTTTACTGACAGTTTGTGCCGAACTTTAGCAGTGAGGCTGCTCCACTCACTGAATTGTTAAGAAAGGGCAAGAAGTTTCAGTGGACAGCGGACTGTCAAAAGGCATTTGACAACCTGAAGGCTGAGTTAACCACTGCGCCGGTCTTAGCCACACTGCATTACACGAAGCCTTTCAAGGTGGCTATCGAAGCAAGTGATGTCGGTGTCAGTGCGGTGCTCCTGCAGGAGGATGATGAGGGGCTAGAAAGACCCATCGGATATTTTTCCAGGAAGTTGAACGTTCATCAACAGAAATATTCAATGGTGGCGAAAGAGACATTAAGTTTGGTAGTGGCATTACAACATTTCAGTGTCTATATTATCAGTAATGCATCTGACACAATCGTATACACTGATCATATCCCATTGACATTAATGGAAAAATTTAAGGACAAAGATACCAGACTGTTTAGATGCAGCTTGTTGTTTGACAATTGTGCATGTGGCAAGTCACGAAAACGTGTTTGTCAATGCATTATTGAGGCTCAAATGAGATATGGAGATGTTCAATGGTGGTTATGCCATGGCCTGAATTTGCATGTGGTTATGTATGTTTGCATGTTTATAGTTAGTATAGTGTATATGTGTGTTTAGGTTACTAACCGGGTCTTTGAAAGGTTTTAAAAATGAAGCCATCTTTTGGTATTGATGGTTCACAAGGTGTCACAAAGCTGGTCCCTTTTTTCTAAAAGCTGTCCTTTTTTCAAGAATACTGTGTCCTCGGTTTTTTTTCACAGGGGTCATAAACCGCTCTCGATGCTGATTAGACTGGTTTGGTACATTCCTAATGAAGGCCTTTTGCCCAAAATGTTGACCCTCCTGCTCCTCGGATGCTGCCTGACCTGCCGTGCTTTTCCAGCATCACACTCTTGACTCTGCTTTCCAGCATCTGCAGTCCTCATTTTCACTGAGGCATTTCTGATCCTGCAGACTTCAAGAGGAGGCTGAGATGGATCATCGACATGACACACTCAGTGGGTGCTAAGTGCAAATGCATCTGTACTGCCTTTTGCATCGATATGCTGGGCTCCCATACCATTGACGATGGGATATTTTTGAAGATTGCTCCTCCTATTATAGCATGTCCATTACTGACCAAGACTAGATGAAGAAGAACAGCAGAGCTTTAAATCCATTGGTTGAGAGATTGGTTAGCTCTGCTAATGGATGCAATTACAAGTGTTCACCATGCAAGCAGTTGTGTTGTAACGTCATGAGGTATCGCATGTTGAGGTATGCCTGGTGCTGCTCCTGGCATGCCTTTCTGCACTTAATATGGATTCACTCAAATACAATCTTCTGACAGGAAATAGCTAAACATTTAAAGGGGAACGATCAGAAGAGATGTGAGACTCTTGGACAGCTCTGTCATGAGCTGGTACAGACATAATTGATTGAATGGCTTTCTTCTATGTGTGCATGGTAAAAGGGTGTATTAAAAAATCCAGGGCTTCTGGTATAAAGGGGTCCTGCTAGTTATAATAATTTTTTAAGCAATCTGCTCAGACATGTTATGACACATCTCTGAAGTAAGGAGGACTTGAATGCGGCTTTCTGGCCAAGAGATAGGAATATTATCATTATGCCAAGAGCATCAATTATGTAATCAATTTGAAGGCAATGTAAAGGATGCTTGAAAAGTTCATTTAACCAACCTGTTTGGACATGGTATGAAACACCTCCAAGGCAGGTAGGATTTGAACCGGGCCTCCTGGTCCAGACTGATAGATCCTACCACAAGTCTCCATTCGTGCCAGTTATCAGGTGATAATGCACTGGTCTATAGAACTCCAACATGCAATTTGTATCAGGGTTGTCAGGAGGATGAGAGAGATTGTATTAATTGATTGTTGTCAAATTATTAATACACACGGGCCATGTAATTCAAGTGTCTCTTTCTCTCTTCTTCCTCCCACCATCTTCTCGACTCTCCTCTTCGCTCTCAATACAGGCAGATCTCCAGCCTTGACTGACTTTGCCCGCCTGAAGTTTGAACACCATGCCAAGTGCATGAACTTGACTGCCATTTTTGTTCTGGAACAGGCCCAAGGTTAGTAACTGAAGGCATTGCCTTTCTCAAGTCCTCTCTTGCTCTATGTCCGAAAGATGCTGGGTTTGTAAGAACAGAAAATTGAACATATTATTCTATTGTTTAATTAAATAAAATAGTGCTAGTTGGTAAAAGAAAGAACTTTTACTGCCTCAGATCATCCCAGTTTGACAGGTTTAGCAGTTCTGAGCATGTAACAAACCAGTTGACAAAGGAAAACTAACAAAAAATTAACATATTTGGATTGCCAAATGGCATTTGACAAGGTTCCACATAAAAGGTGCCAACATAAATCAAGAGCTCATGGTTTTAGAGGTAATATATCAGCACAGATCAAGGATTGGCTAACTAGAGAAACAGGATAAATGGGTTTTTAGTGATCTGCCAGAGATCACTGCTGGAATCTCAGCCATTCACAATCCATATTAATAACTTGGATGAAGAGACAGATCGTACAGTAGATACATTTGTTGACAACAAAGCAGGTTGTGAGGATGACATAAAAAAACAGCAAAAAAAGTAGATAGGTTAAGTGTGGCCCAGAAAAAGTTACATGAAGAGTAACGTGGAAACTTGAACTTGTCTGCTTTGGCTGAAAGAATAGGAAAGCAGTATATCATTCAAATAGAGAATGTATCATAAGGTCCTTTATGTGCAAGCACAAAATGCTTGCATGAGGTTCAGCAAATAATGAGGAAGGCAAATTAAATGTTGACCTTTAATGAAAGGAAGATGGAGTATAAAAGTGGGCAAGTTTTTAAACAACTGTGAGGCAAACTGTGCATAGTTATGGTCTCCACACTTAAGGGGGTCATGAGATTAGATTAGTTTCCCTACAATGTGGAAACAGACCCTTCGGCCCAACAAGTCCACACCGACCCTTCGAAGAGTAATCTGCCAGACCCATTTCCCTCTGACTAATGCACTTAACATTACGAACAATTTAGCAAGGCCAATTCACCTGACCTGCACTTCTTTGGATTGTGGGAGGAAACCAGAGCACCCGGAGCAAACCCACACAGACACAGAGAATGTGCAAACTTCACACAGACAGTCACCCGAGGCTGGAATCGAACTCGGGTCCCTGGTGCTGTGAGACTGCAGTGCTAACTGCTGAGCCCATATTTGCCTTGGTGAGGCAGGTCAGAGAAGGTTCACTATGCTGATTTCTGACTCGAAGACATCATTGCATAAAAACAGGTTGAGCAGATTTTGCCAATAATTACTGGGGTTTAGAGAATAAGAGGTGATCTTAATGAATCAAATTGGATTCTTTATAGAGTAGATGCTGAATGTTTCCTTTCATGCAAAGAATTGAGAATTAGTGGGGCAGTTACAAAATAAGAGTATCCCATCTATGACCGAGATGCGAAGTAATTTAGGAATCCTCACCTTAGGAATCCTCTTCCACAGTGAGCAACAGAGGCGATGAACTTGTCAATCATAACTAGACTACTAATCCAGAGACCCAGGTGATGATTGGAGGACCCATGGCAGATGTGAAATCGGAATTCGGAACAAATCTGGAATTAAGGCTGTAACGTTGACTATCAAAGCACTGTTGCTTTTCAGAAAAACCCATCTGGTTCAATAATGTTTAGAATAGGAAGATCAGTTTTTACTTGGCCTAGTTTATGTGCCACCCTGTGTTCTCTGGACAACTAGGGTTGGACAATAAGCGCTGGCCCTGCCATCAATAGCCATATTCTGTGAATGAATTTAAAAGAAATATGTCAGCTAACAAATATGGGTCATTCAATACATTCAGACAGGAAACGCCAGGGAGGGGAAGCAGGCTGAAAAGCAGAGTATCAGCTGCAATCAGCTCACAACCATAATCTTATCAGATGGTGGAGAAGGCTTAAGGAGCCAAGTGACTCACACCTACTCCTATTTCTTAAGTTCTTAGGTGCTTCATCAGTTGAAAAATGTCTGAAGTGTAGCCGCTGTTGTAATGTAGGTAAAGTGACAATCAATGTATGCAATGACCAGGTAATCTGTTCCAGCAATATTGCATGAGGCATAATATTTAAAATTCATTTGTGGGATTTGAGCATCGCTGGCTGGCCAGCATTGATAGCCCATCACTTGAGAAAGTGGTGGTGAGCTGCCTTCTTGAATCACTGCAGTCCATTTGCTGTGGGTTGACCCACAATGCCGGTAGGGAGGGTATTTAAGGATTTTGACCCAACGACTGTGAAGGAATGGCGTTATATTTCCAAGTCAGGGTGGTGCGTGGCTTGGAGGGGAACTTACAGGTGGTTGTGTTCCCAAGTGCCTGCTGCTCTGTCAACAGTAGATTATCACAGAGCCGCTTGTATGTCAACTGCCCATGGAAATGACAGGGTGAGGTCAGAACCTTCAAAACAAGATGAGAAGGGTTGGCTGGGAGCGTAGGAAGGTCAGTAGATTAAGTTGAAGACAAGTACCAGGGGTGTGATTCCTGAAGAAGGGCTTATGCCCGAAACGTCGATTCTCCTGTTCCCTGGATGCTGCCTGACCTGCTGCGCTTTTCCAGCAACACATCTCCGGCTCTGATCTCCAGCATCTGCAGACCTCACTTTCTCCCCAGGGGTGTGATAGCCTAGCCATGGGACTGCTAATCTAGAGAGCCAGGAAATGTTCTGGGCATCTGGTCTGAAACCTGCCATGGCAGATGGTCGAATGCAAATTCAATAAAAATCTGGAATTAAAAGTCAACAATGAGCAAAATATGCTGGTGGACTTAACCCATTTTCCTATTAGCAGTGCTTTGGGATAGACATACTTGCGGAAGGACTCTGGAATATTGTGTGCAATTCTGGTCTCCTTCCCATCGGAAGGATGCTGTGAAACTTGAAAGGGTTCAGTCAAGATTTACAAGGATGTTGCCAGTGCTGGAGGATTTGAGCTTTAGGGAGAGGTTAAATAGACTGGGGCTGCTTTCCCTGGAGCGTCGGAGGCTAAGGGGTGACCTTATAGAGGTTTACAAAATTATGAGGGCATGGATAGGATAAATAGACAAAGTCTTTTCCCTGTGGTGGAGAATCCAGAATTAGAGGAAATAGGTTTAGGTGAGAGGGGAAAGATATAAAAGGGACCTAAGGGGCAAGTGTTTCACATAGAGGTTGTGTGTGTATATGGAATGAGCTGCCAGAGGAAGTGGTGGTAGCTGGTACAATTACAGAATTTAAAAGGCATCTGGATGGGTATATGAATAGGAAGGGTTTAAGAGGGATGTGGGCCAAGGGCTGGCAAATGGGACGAGATTAGGTGAGGATATCTGATTGACATGGATGAGTTGGACCGAAGGGTCTGTTTCTGTGCTGTACATCTCTATCTATGACCATGAAACCATTGTCGATTGTCAGATATACCACTCTGACTCACTAAGGGCCTTCAGGAAAGGAAACTACAATCCTTACCTGATCTGGCCTACATGTGACGTCAGAGCCACTGGATGTGGTTGATGCTCATCTGCCCTCTGGGCAATTCTGAATGGGTAACAAATGCTGGCCCAGCCACCAACACCCACATCCCATGAATGAACAAAAAAAAATTATTGAAAATGTGTTTCATCCTATATAGTTATCGTTTTGACATTACAGTAATTAGATTTCTCCTTTTCCTGCAGAGCCTTGTGAGATATCTTGAGTTACAATTTCCAATCTTCAGGACCTTGGAAATCAGGACTACGAGGGTACAACTCCTGAACTATCTCCTCTGCATATGCTATTGGTTTGCCCCCTTATGGAGCATCGGACATCACAATTATCTTGTTCGCTGACAATTAATTCAACTGCTCTCAACACACATCATATACAGTGCCATAGGACCAGGAGGCAGCCATTTTGAGGCCACTCTGCCATATTCAGTAAAATCTTGGCTGCTTTCATACCTCACCTCCACCTATCCCTCTCCCTATTCTCCCCTCCACCCCACCCTCCCCATATCCAAAGTCCAAAGATGTACTGGTTAGGTGAAAGATTTCGATTTTCCTTCGTGTCCACTTTCTTTTGCTGTTCCTGAAACGACAAGACACTTTTCCATGTTCCGAAGCCAACTGGATCATCCAAATGCGGTGAAGTTTTGGAAATTTGAGCTCAGAGCAAAACACACCCATAATTGAAACAACTGATGCTTTTTGCTCAGTTTGATGCTTTTTAATTTATGCTCATGGATGCAAAAATCAGGTGCATTCTTTTATGGGTGCGCAAACAAGAGACTCAATTTTTTCAGTGTGTACCACTGGAACAGTTTGCTTCTAACCCCGATTTCATTTTTATTTTGGGGGGATTTGAACAAAAACCCACTATCTAGAAATGTGCAACCCATTATGAAGTGTAGAGAATCAAAATATTGAACTTCAGACATTACTGGTGATAACTGCGAGCTATTGTTTGTACATACGTACCTTTGTTCACTAGGAATGAGCAACGAATAAAGATCTTGCATCTATACTGGAAGTTTGTGAAATATTGTGGATACTCCGTGCACAGCAACAATACACAATGATTGTTTACAATACTCCCAAGAACAATTAAGGACTGGAACAACCTTTCATCTCCAAGTTCTCTAAGGACTCATTTAATGAGAATCTGTTATGGAGTCATACAGCATGGAAACAGACCCTTGAACATAATCCCAAGCTAAACTGGTCACACGTGCCTGCTCCTGGCTCCTATCCCTCCAAACCTTTCCTATTCATGTACTTGGCCAAAAGTCTCTGCAACGTTGTAATTGTACCCACATCCATTTCTTCAGCAAGTTCATCCCATATGCCAATCACCCTCTGCATAAAAAAAATTTGCTCAGGTCTCTTTGAAATCTCTGTCCTGTCATTTTAACAATGTGTCCCCTAGTCTTGAAATCACCCATCCTAGGCCAAAGACAACTACCATTAACTCTATACCTCTCATTATTTTATAAACTTCGATAAGGTCGCCTCTCAGCTTCTTACACTCCAGTGAAAGAAGTCCTAGCCTCTCCAGCTTTTCTTTATAACCCAAACTTTCCATACCCAGCAACATCCTGGTAAATCTCTTCTGAACCCAATGCAACTATCAACGGTTATGCACCTCATGATAAGTCCCCACTGGAAAAGAGCAGAGGTCAATTTTATTTAGAAACAAGATGAAGCTATGATAACACCAAAAAGCAGCAAAGGCAATTGCTGATCGATTTTAAAAAAGGAGCAAAGTTGGAGTTGATATGCAGATTGCCATATTCTCAATTAAGCGAAAGTGAGGTAGCAAATGCTAGAGATCAGAGTCAAGAGTGTGGTGCTGGAAAAGTACAGCAGGCCAGTCAGCATTCGAGGAGCAGGGGAAAAAAAAATTCGATGTTTCGGGCAAAAGCCCTTCATCCTGAGGAAGAGATACAATGTTGTGGCCATAACGGAGATGTGGGTTTCACAGGAGCAGGAATGGTTGCATGATATTCTATGGTTTAGAACGTTTAGAAAGAATAGAGAGGGTGGAAAAAGAGGAGGGGGTGTAGCATTGCTAATCAGAAAGTGAATCACAGCTACAGAAACGAAGGTTGTTGAGGAAGGTTTGTCTACTACGCCAGTATTAGGACCAGCAAGGGAACAGCCACTACATTGGGGGTTTTCTACAGACCACCTAACAGCAGTAGAGAGATTGAAGATCTCATAGGCGAGCAGATTCTGGAAAAATGCAAAAGTAGCAGGGTTGTTATTACGGGTGATTTCAACTTTCCCAATATCGACTGGAACCTCCTAAGTGCAGATGGTTTGGATGGAGCCGTTTTTGTCATGTGCATTCAGGAGGGTTTCCTTACTCAGCATGTAGACAGACCAACGAAGGGAGAGGCCATTTTGGATTTGGTGCTCAGCAACGAGCCAGTACAGGTGTCAGATCTCGTGGTGGGAGAACACTTTGGTGAAAGTGATCACAACTGCCTCACACTTACCAGAGCCTTGGAGAGTGAAAGGAGCAGTTACTGAGGGAAGATATTTAATTGGGGAAAAGGAAATTATGACGCTATCAGACCAGGAGTTGGGAAGTACGAACTGGGAGCAATTGTTCCACAGAAAGGGCATAACAGATGTGTGGAGACTATTTAAGGAGCAGTTGTTGTGAGTGATGCACAAATTTGTTCCTCTGAGACAGGTAAGAAGGGGTAAGATTAAGGAACCTTGGATGACTAAATAGAGGCTTGGCAAGAAGGATTAGTGAGAACCCAAAGGCATTTTACTCGTACGTGAGGAATAAGAGAATGATCAGGGAGAAGGTAGGGCCGGTCAGGGATAGCGTAGGGAACTTGTGCATGGAGTCTGAGCAGATAGGGGAAGCCCTGAATAAGTTTTTTGCTTTGGTTTTCACCAAGGAAAGGGAAATTATTGTAAATGAAAACTGGGATACAGTCTCAACCAGATCAAGATTGATGAAGCTGATGTGCTCGAAACTTTGGAAAACATTAAGATTGATAAGTCTCCAGGGCCAGACCAGATTTATCTTAGACTGCTCCAGGAAGCGAGAAAGGAGGTTGCTAAGCCACTGGCGAGGATATTTGCCTCCTTACTCTCCACAGGAGTCGTACCGGAGGATTGGAAGGAGGCGAATGGTGTTCCTCTTTTCAAGAAGGGTAATAGGGAATCCCTGGCAATTACAGACCAGTCAGTCTTACATCTGTGGTCAGCAAAGTTTTGGAAAGAATTCTGAGGGTTAGGATTTATGACTATTTGGCAAAGTATAGTGTAATTAAAGGCAGTCAGCATGGCTTTGAGGGGCCTCACAAATCTTATTCGAGTTCTTTGAGGTGGTGTCAAGACAGGTAGACGACAGTGAGCAGTAGATGTGGTGTATATGGACTTCAGCAAGGCATTTGATAGGGTTCCCCATGGTAGGCTTATTCATAAAGTCAGGAAGTATGGGATGCAGGGAGATTTGGCTATCGGGATTCAGAATTGGCTGGCTGACAGAAGGCAGAGAGTGGTTGTAGATGGAAAGTATTCTGCCTGGAGGTCAGTGTTGAGTGGGGTTCCGCAGGGCTTTGTTTGTGGGCCTCTGCTCTTTGTACTTTCTATAAATGACTTGGATGAGGAGGTTGAGGGGTGGGTTAGTAAATTTGCAGATGACACAAAGGTTGGAGGTGTCGTTGATAGTATCGAGGGCTATTGCAGGCTGCAGCGCGACATACAGGATGCAGAGCTGGGCTGAGAAATGGCAGATGGAGTTCCACCTGGATAAATGCGAAGTGACGCATTTTGGAAGGTCAAACTCAAATACGGAATGTGGATTAAAGACAGGATTCTTGGCAGTGTGGAAGGAGAGAGGGATCTGGGTGTAATGTACATAGATCCCTCAAAGTTGCCACCCAAGTGGATAGGGTTGTTAAGAAAGCATATAGTGTTTTGGCTTTCATTAACAGTGGGATCGAGTTTAAGAGCCACAAGGTTTTGCTGCAGCTCTCCAAGTCCCTGGTGAGATCACACTTGGAATATTGTGTACAGTTCTGGTCATCGTACTATAAGAAAGATACAGAGACTTTGGAACAGGATGCTGCCTGGACTGGATGGCTTGCCTTATGAAGAAAGGTTGAATAAGCTTGGACTTCTCTCTCTCTCTGGAGAAAAGGAGGAACAGAGGAGACCTGATTGAGGTGTGCAAAATAATGAGAGGAATAGATAGAGTCAAAAGCCAGAGACATTTCCCCAGGGCAGGATAGACTGGTATGAGAAATCATAGTTTAAAGATATTAGGAGGAAGGTATAAAGGAGACGTCAGAGGTCCGTTCTTTACACAAAGAGTAGTGAATGCATGGAATGCGTTGCCAGCCGTGGTGGAAGCAAAGTCACTGGGGACATTTAAGCGACTGCTGGACATGCACATGGATAGCAGTGAGTTGACGGGTGCTTAGGTTAAGTTACTATATTTTACATTAGGATTAAATCTTGGCATAACATTGTGGACCAAAGGGCCTGTTCTGTGCTGTACTTTTCTATGTTGTATGAAGAGCTTTTGAAACGTTGATATTCGCAATTAAACCATCCTGTCTTCTGACTGGACACAGATTTTTCCTTTCCCGACCCATCCCCCTTGCTTCAGAACTTCTGCCAGCTCTGATGAAAAGTTGTCAACTTCAACTAATTTTGTTTCCCCTTGAGCAAGATGGTGACAAATCTGCTGAGTAGTCCCAATTTATCTGGATGATCTCACTGAATGAGGTAACTGGCTTGAGGGGCTGCCTGGCATGATTTTACTGCTACTTAAATAGTTTGCTGGATTTAGAGAAATTGGGTTGAGAAGTTTGCAGAATGGAACCAGAGGCATCGTGAAACATTCTTCACTTGCCTAGACGATGCAGTTCCAACAGTCGAGAGGCTCAACACCATCCACTACGAAGCAGCCTGCTTGGTTGGCACCCCCTTCACCGATAACCGCAGTGTGTACCGGATACAAGATGCACTGCGGCAACTCACCAATGTTTCTTCAACAGCATCTCCCAAACTTGTGACCTTTACCACCCCAAAGGACATGGGCAATGAATACATTGGAACACTACTATCTGAAAGTTTCCCTCCATTCTTACTTGGGATTATAATTACTGTTGGTAGGTTAAAATCTTGGAACTCCTTCCCTATCACCATCTGTGCACACACATGTTCACTACAAGGACTACTGCAGCTTCAGAAAGCTCGTCACTTTCTCAAAGGCAATGAAGGAGGATTTTAGAGGACATTTAAGTACCAACCATGTCTCTGTGGCTCTGGAATCGTATGTGGAGCAGACCAAGAAATGCATGGTAGATTTTCCTTTTCTGAAGGACGTAGTGAACCAAATGTGTTTTAACAACAAACGTTTAATTCCAAGATTACTAACTTAATTCAAATTTCATCTTCTGCGATGGTGGAATTCAAACCTGTGCCCTAGAAAATTTGGCTGGGTCTCTGATTACTAATCCAGTGACAATACCACTGTGTCATGCCTTCTGCATTGGAACAAAAGTGAAACCTTGCACAATGTGTTGCAAGTTCAATTTAATAATAATGTGAAACACTTCAACCTTAAATATGGTCACACAAAACATCAATAAAAGCTTGGACTTTGAGTGGCAATTCTTAAATAGATTTATAAAGTCAGGACAGTTTTTTTTTTGTCACATAAAGGGAGTTTTGTAGTCCATTTGAAACCTTCCATTGGATTCCAGTCTGGGGGGTGGGAGTGGGGAGGGCAGAAAGCGAGCGTAAAAGAGAGAATACTAGAAGCATCCATTGTTCTGCCTATACAGAACCATCTGAACCCCTTGAATAGATTCCAGCCTGTAACTCACTCCCAGGTATCCATTACTCTATATATCAACCGTGTTAGCTCCTCATTCAGGGTTCAGAATATAACACACTCCCAAGTATCCAATGTTCCATATATAAACCATGTTGGCTCCTTGATCAGGGTCCAGACTACTTGACATTCTATTTCGTCATGTAGCCAAACCTGTGTAGCACTGTATGATTTAGTCAGACAATATCATTTCATACCTGTCTCTACTGTCCTTGTACTGCCTTCCTTCCTCTTTGTTCCCAGTGCAGTGTAATGCAGGCTTTGTATCAGATCCTTTCAGCTTCCCCCTGGATGAGTCAGGTCAGATTGGTTCCCTTTAGTTGAGCTCAGCCAAGAAGTCCCAAACAGGCTCCGTGCAAGAGGGAGGAGGAATACCAGGAGACCCATTCCTTTCCAGGGAGGTGCACACCAGTATTTGTGTAGATGGGCAATGTGACGCTGAGTTATGATGCCCTCCATACTTTAGGCGTGCACCGTGGCTGCTCACATACAAGTGACATGGATAATGCACCTCATTTCTGGGGAAGGGTGGAAGAAAGTAGAAGACTGTCGACAAACTCTGCTCCTCGTACGAAGGTGTGTGTGTTTTCTTTTAATTATTACTGGAACAGATTCTCTACTCAAATACATTGTACCATTTGGCGTGACATAGTGTTATTAGAACAATCATAATTTCCATGCAAAACACAGTTTACCAAAGATAAAGGAAAGAGGAAAATAATTCTAAAAAGTTTCTATGTAACGGAATAATGTCACATCGCTGTCAAGTGCAGCTAAACGCATAGTATTTACATACAGCCACTTGCACTGTCAATGCCAATGAATGTGCATCAATGTAAAATGGTGCAGATCAGACATAGGGCTGCCAACAATCGACGGCACTAAAAGCTGGGCTTGTAGCTCCTGGTCTATCTGCTCTGTTCAACTGCAACACAAAAAGGGGAGAGAAAGAGAGAAAATAAATTAAAATAGTTCAATACCTTGAACACTGAAAATGTACTTTTTGCTCAATGCACACCCATTCCTTCTCCTCGGGTAACAGTGCCTGGACTGAGGTCAGTTAACTCCTTGGACCAGGTGCCAGTGACGGGTCATCAGATGCTTTGGCTAGTTTGGAATCAGACAAGCTTATCTGCTGCCCTAAACCACAAAGCAATGACTGAGTTTATATTCCCTACAGAACCTATTACACCCTGAGAACATCCTAAATGCGCTTCATAACCAATAAAGTATATTTTTCACAGCAAGGTCACACAAGTTCCCACACTCAGCTATGTGATTACAGCCAGATAGTTGGACTTTGAGAACTCAATCAGGTTATGAGATTAGTACTGGCTGGTAAGACCAGGAGAACTCCCGTGCTCCTCTCAGAAATACAGCAAACCTTTTATTACCTGGCACCTGTGGCACCAGGAGTGTGCCTATTGATCAAATATTCTGGTTGATCAAGAGGTCCACGTAATCAACGTAAAACCACACACACCGAAAAGAACAGGAATGTAATGCAAGCGGTGTACAAATCACTGTGGTTTTTTTATTTACAGCATAAATCACAAATAATAATGCCTCAAAACTTACTGGCAGATACCATTCTCACAGGTACCCTCAACTAACTACTTGGACATTGCAGAGATTGTGATAATACATTAAACTTCGTGTTTCAAGTATATCATTTTTGCCAGTTTATAGAGTGTGTTAATTCTTAAGGTTTTGAAAGTTTTGCAAGTATAGGTCGGTAGGATACAGTCAATATGTTGCTTGTTGTGAACAGCCAAATTGACATGCCCTGTGGTACGATTTTTCAGCCTTTTGGACATATGGACCACATGCCTGGCATCACACTGGCACAGAAACTCATATACCACCTTACTCATTTGCTGCAGGGAGAATGTCTTCTTGGCTTGAAAGCAGCATCTTTACAGTGGTGAACACCACACACGTGGCCACCGCACAGAAACAGCATGAAGCAGTTAGCTTCACTTGTTGCTCAAATATTTGAGATACCTTAGCCATAGAAGATGATCTGAGGTCGACTGGGAACATTCCAGTAACTGCCATAGGGCCTTGCTTGAGTTTGTACAATATATGAGAAACTATCTGATCAGAAATTCCATTACTATAGAGGATGGATTTGCTGAGCTCTATTTCAGCATCAAGTTTCCAGGTTGAATGAATGGCTTAGGCCCTATTTTTTGCTTGAATGGGTGCTCTTAAAAAATGGTCCAATATGTGCAAAACAAAAATCTTCAACAAAATAGGTCTTTAAGCAATTCAGGTTGTTTTGGCATAACGTGCACATCGTTAACAAGACTTGGCGAACGTGATTGATGAATTATGGAAGCTGTTTGGATAACGCGAACTTTCTACTGAAAGAGTAGTAATTTTCTGTAACGATCCTGTACAGCACGATTTTCCACAGCATAGGGTTGCACAGGAACGCAACTGTTGCGTTATAGAAGAACGACCTGTATCCAATTCAAATGACTATCTTCATTTGGAGCGATGAGACTCACTAGCACAACGCGTGTGAGAGGAATAGGATAAAATGTACCTCAAGAGAAAAGCGCAGACCACACTGATGGAATGACATGAATTACAGAGGGGTGCATGTGGAGCATAAATACCAGTACAGACTAGTTGGGCCAAGTGGTGTATTTCTATGTTGCATTCTGCCAATGTTTTGGAACAAGACAATCAGCTGCTATTAAAATGAACCAAATTTATAGAGTTACAGTCATACAGCAAGGTCCAATCCGTCTGTGCCGACTATAATCCCAAACTAAACCAGGCTAACCTGCCTGCACTTGGCCAACATCTCTTCAAACATCTCTTACTCATGTACTTATCCAAATGCCTTTTCAATTTTGTAAGTATACCCACATCCACCACTTCCTCTGGAAGTTCATTTCCACACCCAAACCATTCTTGGGAAAAAAACTACTGCTCCCATGCCTTATTTTTTTTAAAAATGTCTTTATCCTCTCACCTTAAAATATGACCCCTAGTCTTGAAATCCCCTAGCCTCGGGATAAGATATCTACCATTCACCTTATCTATGCCCCTCATGATTTTATAAACCTCTAAGGTCGCCTCTTAACCTCATACGCTCCTGTGCAAGTCCCAGTCTGTCCAGCCTCTCCTTACAACTCAAAAACCCTCTATTGCCAGCAACATCCTGGTAAATCTCTTGTGAACCCTCTGCAGCTTAACACTTTCCTTCCTATAACAGGGAGACCAGAACTGGACACAGTACTCCAGAAGGGGCCTCACCAACATACTGCAAAACCTTAACATAATGTCCCAACTCCTATGTTCAAAGATCTGAGCAATGAAGGAAAGTGTGCTAAACCCCAATTTAAACAATTATATCCAAAATATTTGCCAATCGCCAAAACCAGAACTAGAACTGTACTAAATATTCCACTACAATAAAATGAAACCCAATCTGTGCATTAAACTTGCAGAGCATTCAGAGGGGGAGAAACAACTCATTGACAGAGGTAGTGTTCAATACTCACTGTATGAGGAAATGTCGATCTCGTCGGGCAGCTCACTGATGTTCACTTCAAACCTGTCCTGCACATCATTGAGGATCTTGGCGTCATTTTCATCCGACACGAATGTGATAGCCAGTCCCTTGGTACCAAAACGGCCAGCTCTAGCCACCTGCAACACAGAGACTGAGATGTTAGGATTGCACAGGAATGCCTGACATCAGGGCTGACTTGGTAAAATACTGGAGCTCACGGAAAGCATCAGGGAGCAGTTCCCTTCCTGTCCTGAAGGCCTTCTGGTTCTAGATCTGCTCACTCCTCCATCATCAGAGCCCATTCCTGCACAGCTCATTGCTCCAGCTTTTATTATAGTGACCCGCAGGGACAACATGAAATCTACTAAGAGTATGCATATTCTCACATAGTGAAGCACTGGTACATCTTCATCCAATGGTTATTGCAGATTAAGATATCGCCTAGAGTCATATACGTAGAAATCAGACTGAACTTTGTGATGGCAATTTCCCATATCATACAGTCCCTACAGTGTGGAAGCAGGCCATTTGGCCCATTTAGTCCACACGGACATTCCAAAGAGCACCCCACAGAGACTCACGCTACTTCTCTAAACCAGATTCTAAATCCACCTGACCTGAACATCTTTGGACTGTGAAAGGAAACCAGAGTACCTGGAGGAAACCCATGTAGACATGGGGCGAACGTGCAAACTCCACACAGACAGTCGCCAGAGGCTGGAATCTTGCCCAGGTCTCTGGTGCTGCGAGGTATCAGTGCTAACCACTGAGCCAATGCGTCACTCGTTATGTTGGTAACATCCTGGCAAGCTTGATTGGCTGACACTTTGCAAAACTCTCAGTTTTATACAATTAGGAGTGAGTGCAAATTCGGTCCACCCATCGCAGCCTGTTGAGCTATTCATCCAGGTGATCTCAGTGCTACTTAGTCAGAGCTGCAGTTTATCAATATGCAGAGGACACTGATAGAGTTCAACCAGAGAGAATGCCCAGTGGGGCATTTACCAGCAACGAGAAACCTGCCACATCTTTTACTGTTAGGACTGCACTTAGCATTTAGGTCACTGCTTTGTAGAGGACAAAATATCACAGTCCCAATGACAGTAACCCCAAGAAAATCATCCAGCTCAGATACCGAGTCTTTCGCAGTCAACTCAAAATCTCTGAAGACCATAGCACACCCCTACACTATGTAATTAACAACAACCTGTGTCTTTTTGGAGTGATAGTGGCAAACAGCATTGGAACAAGATTGAGTTTGGCACCACTGCAAGCTGAGCTGAGATTGCTCCATGATCATTCCACACTGGATCTCCCCCTTAAGCCTTTTTACTCTTTCGCAGAGTGTGGGCAGCACTGGCAAGGTCAGCAGTTGCTGCCCATCCCTAACTTCCCCTGAACAGAGTACCTTGCAAGGTTATTTCAGAGGGGAGGTGTCACATATAAACTGGGCAAGAACAGAAGGATTACCTTCACTGAAGGACGGTGAAATAAATGTGTTTTGATTTAGTCATTCACAACTGTACAGCATGGAAACAGAACCTTCGGTCAAACCAGATTTCCTAAATTAATCTAGTTCCATTTACCAACATTTGGCCCATGTCTTTCTAAACCCTTCCTATTCATATACACATCCATGTTAAATATTGCAATTGTACCAGCCTCCACCACCGCCACTGGCAGCTCATTCTATACATGCACAATCTTCTGTTTGAGGAAGTTA
This sequence comes from Chiloscyllium plagiosum, assembly GCF_037043375.1. NCBI lineage: Eukaryota > Metazoa > Chordata > Chondrichthyes > Orectolobiformes > Hemiscylliidae > Chiloscyllium > Chiloscyllium plagiosum. The sequence goes on along the minus strand of NW_028270173.1, from coordinate 17,894,480 downwards.
CCCCTTCAGACCCTTTTAAAGCTTTCCTCTCTCACCTTAAACCTACGCCCTCTAGTTTTGGACTGATCTACCCTAGGGAAACAACCTTGTCTATTCACCCTATCCATGCCCCTCCTGATTTTATAAACCTCAATAAGGTCACCCTTCAGCTTATGCTCCATTATTTGTTGATTTTCACATTCAGTTGCTGATCTTAAGAATTTAAATCACACAAGCCCACATCCTAAACCCTCTGGATTATTGGTTCAGTGACAATACCACGACACCACCATCTCCATTCACTTGCAGCCAGGAGAAGAAACTTCTCAGCCCAGCAGTCAGGAGGTGGCTTTGAATCCCAAGTCTGGGCAATGAAAGACTGATATCTGTACGGAAAGCAGCTGGCATCAGTATAATGGCAGCTTGCATAACCTCTTTAAGATAGCAAACTTGCTGAAGCCTTACATAAGATTTAGTTTGGCATTAGTTCAATGAAGCTTGGTCAAAGATATAGGCCATAAGGAACATCTTAAAGAAAGAGAGGGGAGGTAGAGAGAAAGAAGGGTGCAAGAAGGAAATACCAGTGCTTAGGACCCAGCCAAAAATGGTGCAGGTACTAAAAATCAGGAGACTGAAATAGATCCCAAATCTCCAGGCAGGAGTACCTGAAATTGAAAGATGTTAAGTCACCAAACTGTTATCATGTTGAGCACTCAGTTCACCACAATGAAGAGAACACTTTTGCTTCAGTAATGCATCAAAGGGCACTATACCCTGTGTAAGTAGGTGTCAGAATCCTCTGGCATATCATAATTAAATACAATGTTGACTCGCTCGATGTCCATCCCACGGCCAAACAAGTTGGTGGCAACCAGTATCCGTCGCTGGAAATCCTTGAACTGCTGGTATCGAGATAACCTAAAGAAAGAAAAAAAAATTTAACAAATTCGCTGCAACCTTTTAACTGAGTCCTCAGCGTGTGCGGATGAATCTGTGGGCTGGGGCGGGTGGAGGTTGGTGGTAGAAGAGGAGAAAGCACACAGGTCCTGGGACAGGGGAAAAAGTACAATGGTCCTGAAGTTAGTTGTAAGGAAGTAAGGCACATTCCAAATTGCTTCAGAGTCTCTGTTAGAGCAAGGCAACAAAACTCAACCAGGGGCTCCCCTACCTGTGGTCATTAGTACATTAACAATGCACCATGGGGGTCGATGGGAGGTTCTCAATAGTTGGAGAGCTCACTGACACCCAGCAGTTACACCTGCACCGGTGAAGTAAAGTGAGGCGTAGGGAGAAACATTCCATTAAGATGAGCAAAACTTGTCAGAGGAGCGGGTTGTAGGAGAAAACTGGAGATGGATGGTAGCATGTGAATGCTCATTACAATGTGAATTATGGTTGAGTGAACCAAATTTCACAGAATCATAGAATCCCTTCAGTGTAGAAATAGACCATTCGACCCAACAAGTCCACACCGACTCTCCGAAAAACATCCCACCCAGACTCAGCCCTCTACCCTATTCCTGTAACACTGCACATCCCATGACTAATCTATCTGACCTACACATCCCTGGACACGATGGGAAATTTAAATCCCACAAACCCATGGCCTGAGTTCTCTGGATTATTGGTCCAGTGACAATACCACGACACCTCCATCTCCATTCACTTGCAGCCAGGAAAAGAAACTACTCAGCCTAGCAGTTGGGAGGTAGATTTGAATCCCACTGGACAGTGGAAGATTGATATCTGTATGAAACGCAGCTGGCATTATAATGGCATGGCCAATCCAGCTAACCTGCATATCTTTGCAGTGTGGGAAGAAACTGGAACACCAGGAGGAAACCCATGCAGAATCAGAGAATGTGCAAACTTCACACACAGTCGTCCAAAGGTGGAATTGGGTGAGGGCGCGAGAGAGAGCGCGCGGGCGAGAGAAGCGGCAGGAGGAGTGGGAAGGACAGAGAGGTGGTACCACTGGTGGTGAAGCCCTCCCTTTGGTCCTGGAAGAATCCCCGAAAAAGTCCTGAGGTCACAAGGCCTTTCTCTCACCCTTGCCGCAGCTCTGCACACTTGAGTACATAAACCAAGGTTAGTTATCTGAAAGCGGAAAAAGATAAGACCACATCCCACAACAGCTACTCAAAACTGACATTTCTGAGAAAAACTGCGTTGGGAGACTGCTGCCACAGGTAGGATGAGTGGTAACCTGCACCCAATGGCTGATAAAACTGGCAGAAGAAACAGAGAGCTAGATGGGATGGAGAAACATTACTTAGTGTGTTCGGATAGGGAAATGAACTGCCTGAGAGGGTGGTGGAAGCAGATTCAATAGAAACTTGTAAAAGTAAACTGGCTATATAGACTTGAAGATGGAATATTTGGGCAAGGTAAGGGGGAAAGAGCAAGGGTTTGGGTCAAGAGTTTTTCAAAGAGTCAGCACACGTTCTCTCAAGTGGGTCTAAAAGGTAAACCTTCAGTTCCCTTCTGGACTGAGCACTGGTCTAAAGACCACTCTCCTATGACCATCTAAAAGACAAGAGTGCTGCACAAACCTCTCCTCCTGGGGCATGCCCCGGTGAATGGCTATGGCGGGGAAGTTCTGCTCAACCAGGAGCTGTGCCAAGGCAATGCACCTCTGAACCGACTTCACAAAAATAACCACCTGCAGAGAAAGCGAATTTGATGCATTAAGTTGGCAAAATCAATTATCTCACTGGTCATAAAAGAAAAACTCAATAATTTAATTTCAGTTCTCACACTGCTTTTCAAAAATAAAAACAAAGTGCAATTTATTGCAGTTTTCCGCAAAAACGTGACATAAACACCATAGCAGGCTCTCACCATCTTGTACACAATAAAGGTATGTACTAACAGGAGTTCATCTCTAAAGTGCTCACCTGAGAAACAGCCAAAGTTTGTGCAATCACGATCTAGAATTGTACTGCTTTGGCTCAAGTCTGAAGTGCAAGTGGATGGTCACTGAGAATCTCAGATGTTCCCCAATAAAAAAGGTGCCATGTAAATGCAAGTTATGCAGTGAAGCATCCTATAGGGAGTGAGGGCCATGTAGTATTTAACGTTAAAGCTATCACGTTGTCAGGGCAGATGACTGATAACTGAATCTCAGTGTTAAAAGTTGAAAAAAGTGTGGCGCTGAAAAAGCACAGCAGGTCAGGCAGCATTCTAGGAGCAGGAATCGGCGTTTCGGACATAAGCCTTTAATCAACATCAATACTCCTGCTCCTCGGATGCTGCCTGACCTGCTGTGCTTTTCCAGCGCCATACTTTTCGACTCTGATCTCCAGCATCTGCAGTTCTCACTGTCTCTCAGCATTGAAAGACAAGAGCAGAGGCAGAGGGGTTGGGGCATGGCAGGAATTACCTAACGTAGGGCCCAGGCAGCTGAAAACGTGGCTGCCAATTGTAGACTGGCAAAAATTAGGGCAGTGCCAGATGCCAGAATTGGATAATGCAGCAATCTCAGTGGGACTATGTCCATCCATTGAATATCATTTTTATATCTGCGTCCACGCTCCCTTAATGAGGGAATACTATCATTATGGCTCAAAAGTGTCCTGTTGCCAAGGGCAGCTTACAACTATTCGTGCCAGCCTTGCCACCAAAATCCAGTCAAAACTGAATATTATAAAAGTAAAGATGACCCATATGGATCAACTTCTGTTTGTATAATTTTAGTTTTCAACTCTTTTGGTAATATTTAATCTATTTTAATTAATGGATACATGACATTACTCTCCCTTGGCTGGGTTGCCGTTTCACAAACAGTGGCAGCTCTGTGCCACTTCAGCAGAAGTGGACATTCTACACATCAGAGTCTAGACAGGCAGTGCCAGCAGATTATTTGCCTGTAAGGGCACTACAGTCAAGCCTCTACACATGCTTTCACTTCCACTACAGGTCACAAGATACGTTGTGGTGTGGAAAACCTTGCTAATTTGCACTGACAATAATTCCAGGTTCTTAATTACCAGGGGTCCAATCTGGTAGTTTTGTGGTCAACATGACCGAGCACCAAACAGATAAGCCTGGTTACCCACTTGACTACCGGGAAAAGAATCTGACACGATTTGTCAGCATTTTCAATGAACGCAAATTTTAAAAATTTTTCTCCTTCAAAGTTCAAACTTAACCTTACCACCACTGCCGGTACAAGTTCCACTCTCGAAACTCAAGCCCAAAAATCTCGGCTGGTGATCCAGTGCAGTATTGACACTGAATGCTGCATGGTTGGAGATGTGCCGACTTTTAGATGAATGCCAATCTGAAACTCATCCAAGCAGGTGGTTGTAAAAGACAGGATCCTATGAGTTACCTATGTTGGCCTGGCCAATATTGATCCCTCAGCAAACTCTGCTTAAAGTTCTTCTGATTGTTATCACATTGCACCTCATGGGAGCTTGCCGCATCCAAAATGACTGCGACAGTACAACAGAAATTGAACTTTAAAGCTAATTCTTTGCTGTAAAACATTTTAGGACATCATTTAATTGCAAAGTCATGATATAATTGTAGGTCTTTCTTCCTAACACACACAACTGACAGAAGCAGGGTGTAACACTTGCTTAATGTGTTGCTGCAACTTCACCTTGCATTGAATAAGCAATACCAACGGGTGTGAGACAGAAACCAACATTCCACGTAACTCCATGGAAATTCCACTCACCGGGGTATTTTTGTCTTCTTAAACAACCAAACCTAACACTAGCCCTCCCCTGAAATGCAAAACGTCTCACGAAGTCAATTAGTTTACCGAACCGCTAACCAACTTGTTTAGAAAAGATAAAGCAGAATGCCAGGCTTAAACAGCAGCTCCTTCTTAAAGGCGGTCCGTGCAAAAGGTCATAACCTGCCTTTTCACTCCATTGAGATGTTGGTACAAACGCACACAAGTGTTAGCAGTGCCGCTGCCTCCACCACCCCCACCCTCGGCTTTATGGGGAACCGTGGGTACCTGATTAAACTCCAGAACATCGAGCAGGTCGAAAAGCTTGCGGTTCTTCTCGTTGTCTTTCAGCTTCACGTAGTACTGCTGCAGCCCGTGCAGAGTCAGCTTGGTTTCGTCGTCCACAAAGATCTCCATCGGCTGTGAAGCAAATTACCCCGCTGTTAAATCCACGCCCCCCTCTTGGCACGCCCCTCCCCACAAGCTTTCCCGATCTGAGACATTCCCGCTCGACAACCTGGCCCAGCCTGACCGCACAAGGCAGTTCTACACCTCTACCTATCCCTTTTCAATTGTCCTGAAAGCAGAAGCAAGGATAGATAGAGTCTTGTATTGATGTCAAATGAAAAGGTGCCAAGGGGAAGGTCGCTGACTCTTTGAGAAACGTACATCCATATTTTAAAATTCAAGAACAAGGGTCACACCATTCTGAAATCCTCTCTACCCCTCAGCTAAGTTTCCTACAAAGCAACAAAACACTGCTTCTTGTGCCACACAACAAATTAAAAGATGCTCTAAACAAGGGCTTAAAATGAGTCAAAGTCTACAAGCGATTCCCTTGGTTGGGAAGTTAAAAGAATATAAATTCCTTGTGTTCCTCATTTCTCTGTATCTTAACAGCAATTAGAAATTAACGACAGGGATCACAGAACGAAGAGGCTAACTCAGCTGGAACTGACAGTTAAGGGCAATGGTAGGGTAGTTAAGGAGTGACGAGCCCAAGGTGGATGGACCAAGTTAATTAGCTGTAACCAAATTTAACGGAGCCATAGGTTCAAGGGGGATGAATGACCTCCTGCTCTCCAAATATCCTGGAAGACCCAGCCAAATCAGGCGTGGAAGGAACCTGAAGTCACCGCATTGTTGCCATTTTAAATGGATACGTAAGTTCTTCATCGATTGTGCGGCCGGATTATGCAGAAAGGATCTCTGTTCCTGGCACGTGCCAAGTTGTCTAGTTTCAGGATTGGTAGATTGTAGGAGGACTTTGCTACAATTAAATCCCAAAAGTTAAAACCAAGAGCGAGGTGCATGTTATTCAGTACCTCCCTCCCCGGAGTGCCTCCTCCACCACCCAAATATGTGTCTTTTACCTCAGCTTGCTGCCCTGTCACCACAGCCATCAATTCCCTTACTGCCCAAAACTCTACCCTCCTGTCTTAAATATACATAGTGATGGGGCACCCACTGTAGAGAATGTCAACCATTCACAATGCCGAGGGAAGAAATGTCCCTTCACAGTATGGAGTGGTTGATCCCTTAATCTGAGATTATGCCTGCTCCCGCCCCTGCCAATTTATCCAAATTGGGGAAAACGGTCTCCACAGCCTCTTAAACTCCACTGAGAATTTTAGACATTTCAATGAGATCACTCTCATTCTTCTAAAGAGAGTATTGAGCCATTTCATTCACCTTTCACATGAGAACCCACTGAAAGGCCAACTCCTTCCTTGCGAGGCAGAATCAAAACTGTAAGCAGTAACTGAACCTCACCAAAATCCTGTATAACAGCAGCAAGACTTCCTGACTCCAACACACTGCCAATAAAATATTAATTGCCTTGTTGTCCCCAGGTATGAACATTCTGTGATTTGTTCAACTTAACAGTCTCAAAAATATCATGGCTTTTACAGCTGGCAAAAGAAAAGGGAAAATAGAACAGGTTTGATTTCTGCCTCTATCCGCTTAGGGCATCTGTTGCTCTTGGAGCTCTGTCAACAAAAGTAAAATCGTGGCCAGTTGCTGTGTGAGGTCAGACAATGTGCTCATTGGTCATCTGCATTTGCACATCTCAACCGGTCACATGAGTAAGGTACCAACCCTTCTGGGGTACAACAACTCATCAGAAACCTCAACATCGGAAGGACAGCAAAAGAAAATGCCAAAGCAGGTCTCCTGCAACCAGCAGTCGATGACAGGACATACTCCGCTGCAAATCAATTCTCCAAGTTCCCCAGCATGAGAAGGGGGAGAGTGGAGAAATCTAGCAGGTTTAGAAAAATAACTGAAGTATTGGTTGTAAAGAGGTTTAACTTAAAAACAAAAACACAAAAACCAGCGGATTCTACTAAGCCATTATAAATTACTGGTCGGGCCCAGTCGGAATACATTTTTCCATTTCTGGATACCATTCTTTGGGTGGTCAGGTGTATCCACAAATTTTTGGGTTTGAAAAGGTCTTTCAAAAAGCAAATCAGACAGGATCCTTGATGTTATGTCGAGTCAGAGTACAAAAGCAAGGAAGTTCCACTGAAATATTATGGAATCTGATTTGACTTCACCTCGAGCAGCGTGGTCAAGCCCCGATTCCACACTTCAAGAAGGACGCTGAGACTTTGCGAAAGGGTGTGTAAGAGACTTACTAGAATGGAGCTAATGGGATGAGGTGAGGGAGACACTGACTGGGGAAAATGGGAGCTGTTCTTTCCAGAGGAGACAGGGTTAAGGGGAAACAATCAATCAAAATTAGGTGAGAAGGCAAGTGGTGAGAATGACAAAATGTCTGCAGGGACACATACACAGGTTGGGCGAGTGAACAAAAACTTGGCAGGAGGAATATAATGTGGGAAAGTATATGGTTATGCACTTTGGCAGGAAGAATTGATGGGGTGATTATTAATTAAATATGGAAAGACTGCAGCATAGAGGGCTTTGGGAGTCCTTTAAATCTTAAAAACATCCAGTTTAGTAGGTAATAGGGAAGGTAAGTGGAACGCTGGCCTTTATTACAAATAGAAGGGATTACAAAATAACATGCAACAGTATTGACCTCCTTATTCAAGGGAACATATACTGGCAACTGAAGCTGTCCAGAGAAGGTTCACTGGGTTGATCATGCATATGGAGGGATTGTTCTATTAGGAGAGGTTCAGTAGGTTGGACCTATACCGATTAGAGTTTAGAAGAATCAGAGGTGACCTTATTGAAACATACAAGATTCTTAAGGAGTTACACACATTATATGTGGACATGTTACTTCCACATTTGGGAAGAATCCAGAAAGGGGAAATCTCAGAGTGTGAGGTTGCCCATTTCAAACAGAGAAGAGGGTGTACTTCATTTCTGAGACGGTCAGGAATCATTGGAATCCTTTACTGCAGAGGGCAGTCAAAGCTGGGTTGGTAAGTATATTCTAGGGAGATAGATTTTTCATTTGTAAGGGAATCAAGACTGATGGAGAAATCACAGGAAATTGGAGTTCAGGATTATCAGGTCTGCCACGATCTCATGACATGGCGGAGCCGATTCATTGGCCAAATAGCCTACTATTCGATGGGTCGACCGGGTGGCGGCGGTGGAAATACTAATTAACAGCTTGGAGACTACTTCATGACAGTCTCCAAAACTCTTCATTACTAAACATAAGCTGATAGTGTGGGAGCAATTTTATGAGTGCATTTACCACCATAATGGCCAAACAATAACCAGGGTCAAACAAATGATAAAAACTAGCAGGACTCGAAAACACTGATTTAATGCCCTGGACAAAAGTACCAGAGGCAAAACAAGGAGAAATTTGTTTCTGCACCTGGAATGTACTGCCTGAAGAGCAGTGAAACCAGATTCAATCAGAACTTTTCAAAAGAAAACCATATATATATTTATATATACATATGCACTTAGAAAAGGACCAAAAAGAAACGGCAGATCATCTATGGAAAAAGCAGGGGAGTGGGTACTAATTAGATTTTTGGTTTTTACAAAGCCCTGGCATAGGCTCGATGAGCTGAAAGGCCTCCCCCTGTGTTGTAACTCCTTACGATTCCGCGAAATGCCCAAGGGCACCACAATCTGGATAGGGGTGGCACCTTTAACTGGTTTCAGTCTGGAATCCGGTCCAATGTCTGCAAACTGCTTAAACTGTTAAGGAGATGATAGAACTCAGCAAACAATAGTTTCAAAGTCACGATTTAGACAGGGACTTAAACAGGGAGCTAAATTAAAAGCCTGTGGGCTGGGTAATAGTAACATACTCTTCGAGAGGTCTGGCAGGTTGAACATCTTTGCTTATACGTTACAGCACAAACACAGGCCAATCAGCCTAAGCCTCTTCTTACACATTCATCTATCCTCATCAAAGTGCATTAGTCGTATCTTGGAATTCAAGAAACACTGGAGTGTCAAAAATGTTTATAGACAAATGGCAGAGAAAATAGGGAGCAGAAATAAGGGAGTAAAGGGCGCCCAAAGGCACTAAGGTGTTAGTTGATTTGTTTCGGAAAACACATTGGGAATTACATGAGGGGGTTTTAGGATCCTGTGGAGGAAGGAAGCAAAGGGGAATGAGTCCACTTAACTAGTCTTCAAGAACCAATGTCTCAAAAGCCGCCTGTCTTAATAATTAAGAATGAGCAGACATTCAGGAGCAGCTTTGAATATACAAGGCTGCACTGATCACATGACGTGACAGCATGGAAACAGACCCTCTGGTCCAACTCGCCCACACCGACCAGATATCCTCAACTGATCTAGTCCCATTTGCCAGCATCTGGACCATATCCAGGACACACTGCGTTGTGCATGTGTTGCTGCAATGGTAAGCTGGGGTGACACCAACGCAATTTGCCCTGTAACATTACCAAGGGAACATACCACTAAGGCATTAAATAACAATGGGCAGACAAATGCATTTAAATGGAAGTTAGACAAGAACGCAGAAGAAATCAATGAGGCTATGGCTAAATAAACTAATGTATGGCAAGACTTGTGTGGAGCATCAATGTGAGCATGGGCCAGTCTGGGTGAATAGACTGTTTCTGTGCTGTACAATCAATGGAAATTCACAGAATACGTAGAATCCCTAAATTTGGAAACAAGCCGTTTGGCCCAACAAGACCATACCGACTCTCCGAAGAGTAACCCACCCAGACCCATTCCCCGACCCTATTACTCTACATTTCCTCTGACTAATGCACTTAGCCCACAGGCCCCTGAACATGGAACAATTTAGCATGGCCAATTCACCCTAACCTGCACATTTTTGAGCTGTGGGAGGAAACTGGAGCATCCAGAGGAAACCCACGCAGAGAATGTGCAAACTCCTCACAGATGGTTGATTGAGGCTGAAATTGAACCTGAGTCTCTGGCACTGTGAGGCAACCTCTGATGCTAACCACTGAGCCACCGTAACTGATATGAATTTTCTTTTTAAATCTTGCAGTATTTTCCCCTACCCTCATTTCCATAAACATCAATACAAGACTCTCAGATGATAGACCAGTCCCCCAAAGAGTTGAACAAGGTGGAATGCCTCCTGCAGGAAATGTAATTTGAAAAATTACTGACAGGAGGAATTTCAAGCCCACCAGGATTGCAATGAAAGGAAAGCAATTAATACCAGGAAAAAAGCAAAGCAATCTGTTGTGGCTGTTAAGAAGAAAAATAAGATCGCTTACTACAATCAGCCAAGGATTTCGTTAAAAGGCATTCAATTCAGCATGAAGGTTTCCTGTCCTGGGTTGCTCGATGACCTGAAAGGAGCACTGCAGCCAGTTTCCCTCCCGTTAAATTAAGTGGAATTAAAATCAGCCCTGTCCACTGACAAGTGGACATGTGTCCCCTGCTGTCCAATATAGCCAAATGAGCTACGCCTGGTTGACCCAAAGGTTCAGGAATAGGAACGTCTGCTCAGCAGTACCATGAAAGAGGTCAGCATACCAGGACTCTACCCTGCATCCTCCAGGCAGCCGCATTACCACCTACCCAGCATCCTCCAGGCAGCCCTAATACCATCTACCCAGCATCCTCCAGGCAACCCCCATTACCACTTACCCAGCATCCTCCAGGCAACCCCCATTACCACCTACCCAGCATCCTCCAGGCAACCCCCATTACCACCTACCCAGAATCCTCCAGGCAGCCCCGTTACCACCTACCCAGCATCCTCCTTATAGCCCCATTACCACTTACCCTGTCATGCCCAATACCAAACTTCATTTAACTCAGGCAACATTGTAAGGTCAGGGGTCCTGTCAATCCTCTTATTTCAGACCTGACAGTAATGAAGAAACCTTTCAGCCCCACTTCCAGATTCTGACAGGCCTGTTGCACATTTTCAGCAACTTTTTCCCCCAAACTGAATCAGTCAATGACAGCTGTTGCAATCTATAGACAGAATTCCATATGAAACAGATGGCATTTAATTTTTTGTTTGTTAAGAACACTACCAGGGCAAAATTAACAGGATCGGCTATCAGTATTTACAATACATTTAAGAGAATTAGAGCTTTTAAAAGGGGAATTCGGGGTTAACATCTAATATAGAGATGGAAGATTTGACAGGTTGACAACAACTTATTTAGAGTTTCAAACCTCCACAACACTGCCTTGTACATTGTTGAAAAAAAAAGGTTTTGCTAAAACTTTTTATCTTGCCCGCATTGCGCCACTTGCAAGAATACCTCCGTAAAGGCAAACAGCAAACTGTATGAGAAAAGAGTGCTGACTGGTTGATACGGAGATTCTGACTGATCAAGGACCTGCCATGGAGAATACACTAGTTAGTTGATGACTGACAGCGAATTGTAATATGGCAGCTAGTGTAACTGGTTTAAATTCTAAAAGAGCTTAGCAGTCAGTCATCATGAGACTAGTGTACTCAGTGGCAAGCCTCTACCAGCACCCACTTACCAACTCGTCAGCAGTCTTGTCTCATACAATATAAAACATCATTGGTGTGCTTGCAATCATCCTGATGAGCTGAAGTCAAAAAGCTTTGACAAAATGGGTCTTTTTCTCAACAATGCTCAATTTCTACACTACAAAACAAACATAGCCCACTTGAAACAGTCAACCCTCACAAAGCATTCTCAAGATGAACGGCTTAAGGAGCATCTTGAGGCAGCAGAAAGTAGCAATGAGGTTTACGGAGGGAACTCCAGAGTTTAGGGTCCTAGCAGCAGATGTCACAGTCAATGGAAACCCCACTAATTTGTAGGATTGGATATTACAAGCTAGGGAGGGATGAGGGTAGGGAAAGATCTGAAAACAAGCATGGGAAACTTAAAACCAAGTTGTTACTTAATTGGAAACACTGGGGAAGGGGAGGAACAGGGTGGGGTCCGGTAATTACGGAACAGAACCTGCAGGAAGCGGAGTTTGACAACTAATGCCACTTCCCTAACCCATCATTTCTACATCTTACATTGAGGGGCATGTTTCAGGTTTGAAACATATTAGCAGCATATTGCTATATCTCATGGGAGCGCTCTCGCTCTTTATACGGAAACCCTTTCAGTCTTCACCAGCAGGCCTACATCCCAACTGGCTGAAAGTTCATAAATGATAAAAACACTTGCAGACTGGATTAACAAGGATTAGCTGTGTAAACTGTGCTCAACAGCCCACATATTAACAGCTCCCAACATAAAACGACAAGACAGGATTCAAACAAAAACTGTCGCTACTTATTTCCCATCTCACCACTTCATTAACTTCCCAAGCAAATGTAAATTGAATGCCTCTATTGAAAAGAAAACAGCCACAACAGATCTGCAAAGCAATGCTGATATGGATTTAAGTTTAAGACATTTCGGTTTAAGCCTGCTTTGGAATACTTTAAGCTGAACCATAAACTGGGAATTTAGAAATCAGTTTGCTGTACTAAATAAATCATTCTTAACTGCAAACCAATTCCCTCCAGAACGCAACTCTCAGTCAAATGGTTAAAAAGAACATACAAACATCTAATGCATAAAATAATAACATCCTATATACTCTCTCTCTCTCCATATTTTCAAAACTCAAATGCATCCAAAACACCATACAATCTCATGTCGGCATAACCCAAGGGCTGGGAATGGGGAAACTCATCCAAACCAAAATGGACATTGCTTCACCCTCATCTGTTCAAGGTAGATCAGTTTCTAAATCTCTTTCCCATGTGTTAATGATGCCGAATTTATATTACACTCTGCTTGCAAAGTGGTCAGATACGTTTTTGCAGACAATACAAGTTTGGCATTTTAAAGCAGCATTACTAGTTGAATATAGGAGGTGGCCATTCAGCCTCTTAAGCTTGTTACCGTATTTAACTTGATGATTTTAAAAACTATTTAGGAATTCATGGGAAGTGGGCATAAAGAGCAAGAGCTCTGCCATGAGATGGGTAGTCAGACCAGCATTTACTGGCCGTCCCTAATTGCCATTACAAGCAGGTCTTTTTTCTTTATTCATTCACGGGATGAGGGCATCGTTGGCTACGCCAGCATTTATTGCCACCTGTAATTGCCCAGAAGGCAGTTGAGAGTAAACTACATTCCTGTGGGTCTGGAGTCGCTTCCTTCCCTAAAGGACTTAGCGAACCAGACGAGTTACAATCAACAATGGATTCACGGTCATCACTAGATTCTTATTTCGAGATAGAGGAATTAAAATTCTGGTGAAGTGCCATTTTCAGTAACTGGCAGCCCACGTGATGCAATTACATCCACTGTGCTTTCAGGAAAGCAGTGCCAGGTTTCTGACCCAGAAACAGTGAAGGATTGACGATATTGTCCAAGTCAGGATGGTGTGGGAGGAACTTGCAAGAAGAGGTGCTCCCTTATTTCATCTGGACAATCTCCACCTTTATTTGCCTTAGTTCTGAAATGATGCAGGTTGGCATCTGGTTGAACATTGCCCAACAGCAGCCAGCATCTTTATGATAGAACGGGGTAGATAAATATTTATAAAACTTTTTTTCAAGTTAAATTTACTTGGGTGAATTTAAGCTGTGAGAAAGGGAGGATCTAATACCTTGAGATCAGAGTTGAAAAACAATTTGTCAAATTAATTCCATTTTTAGAAATGAAAAGTAGAAAAACAAAACTTTTTTAAAAACAATAACTTAAGCTGGTAAGATGATACCATATGTAAGCCAAATTTAAGTGATCATTTAACGATGTGAAGTGATCTGGACAACAATAAATTTATGTCCGATCGCGAGACTGTTGGTTGGCCGCCAAGTCTCGCCATATATGACAAAAGTCCATCAAGCTGAAACATTAACTTTGTCTTGCTTAACCAGGACTCTGATCTGCTGAGCACATCCCAGCAATTTTTTGATTACATTTCCAACATACAACATATCCGTAGGAGGGTTTTTACCACCACTGTTGTTTAACCTACCAGGCTAAACCAATCCCACTGCCTGGCTACTGCCCGGGTCTGCATCTGGACAAAAGGGCGCATTGCCACGAGGAGATTGGATGGTGTGTAAAGTTGAAATTTTATGCCCTGCTGCTAATGGTAGGTTTGTCCACAATGCCAAGCTATTGTAAAGGTAATGTAAAGTTACGGTTAAGAGACAGCTGCTCTACCCACAATCCAAGTTGAATTTCTACTGACAATTTGAAGGATGAACAATTTTATTCAGCACTGGCTGAATAGGCAAATTGGTGCCAGGATTTTGATTAGATTAGATTCCCTACAAAGTGGAAACAGGCCCTTCGGCCCAACAAGTCCACACCGACCCTCCGAAGAGTAACCCACCCAGTCCCATTCCCCTCTGACTAATGCACCTAACACTACGGGCAATTTAGCATGGCCAATTCACCTGACCTGCATATCTTTGAATTGTGGGAGGAAACCGGAGCACCTGGAGGAAACCCACGCAGACACAGGGAGGGTGTGCAAACTCCACAAGGCTGGAATAGAACCCGAGACCCTGGTGCTGTGAGGCAGCAGTGCCAACCACTGAGCCACCGTGCCACTAAGGTTTGGAGCTGCACTTCAAGGCAATTTTGAGCACAAAAACCGTAAGTGTCACTCCAGTATGAGACTGAAGGAGTACTGCACTGTCAAAAGTGCTGAACATTGACATTAAAAGATCACCTGGCCATTACAAACCCAACATATACTTGCAATGACACAGAGGGGAAATTTAAAAAAAAATCTGTGCAGCTGAAGTTTACGAAGCAATGTTAGGAGGTCAGGCTTGCTTTCTTTGGAATAAAGAAAGGAAAGCAGGTCTTGTAATCCTACACTGCCCTTACAGGTCCAGAGGATGCCCTCAATAAACTTTACAGCCAATTAGGTTTTTTTAAAAGAAAAGTGCAGTCTTTGCTATAAAGTAGGAAATCAGACAGCTAATTTGTAAATATCAACTTAGTGAAAATCAGATAATTTTAGTCATGTGGGGTTGAGGGATAAATATTAACCCAGGGAGTTAACCCATAAAGGCACAGAATCTTCTTTATCCACCTAGAGGGGGAAGCAGCCTTTGGTTTAGCACTTCATCTGAAAAAAGGCACCCTCTGACAGGGGCAGTACTGCTCTGGCGTCTCAGCCTGGGCTTCGAGGAGCCTTTCAGGAACCCGAAAGAAGAGCAAGTCATCTTGCTGAAGCAACTTGCACATCTCAGAAGGCAGTGAAAAAAAATCAGGAAACTGAATTTTTCTGCAGAAAAAGGGTGGGAAAGTAAAAACTCTGCACTGCAGCAGATAGTCCAAATAAGCTTCAGAGAACTGGGGGGTATTTCTAGATACGAGTTTACATCTGGGAAAATGTGACAGCATTGAGATTACTCCTTGCTCCTTAAATTTCTATTGAATTCCTTGCAGACTACTGCCCACTTCAACTCAATTAACACAGTTAAAGGATTTCTGAGTTTGAAGGATTGGCTGAGGGGATGCTGCTGTCTCTTCAACCTAGCCATTCATCACCAGTTAACAAAGCCCTTAGCTTGGTCTTCTCTGCACTGAACTTCTCCCCCAATAATAGCAAGAAAAGAGTAAGCAATTGTTCCCCTCTGCACGATCAACAAGGCAGTTGGTCTTAACCCTGGAACCATCACCCAAAGCCAACACGGAAAAGGATAGAGCTCCTCCTGCTCCACTGCTGGCCGGCGGTATCGTCTTCCTCCTCAGTTCCAGGGCTCCGGACATCGATCCTCATCACGGATCTCCGCGCAAGGGGTCAGCACTCGGCCATCCGCATCGCTCTCGCCCGCTGCACTGGCTGAGGTTCTCTGCTGCACTGGGAGGAAGGGGTAGGGGTTTGGGAGTAGGGTTGGGGAGCAGTGGTGTGATGTGTCTCGAAAGGTATTCTAGGTGCCATATTCCGCCCCCCACACCAACAGCTATTGGGTGCTGGGAATGTGTGCGCATGTATGTGGATGTATGGAGGAGGGAAAAGAAAGACTAATTTCTTCTCCCTCTAGCAGTATGTTCTGCTGTGTATCTCTCTCTTTTTGAAAGATGGTTTGTGCCCACTTGTGTGTGTAAACTGCAGTCGCTCCCAGTGAGGATCTGACAAAAAAAATGTTGCTAATCTTTCAGGCTTCCTACAGGGAGGCTGCACTTTGTTGCTTGCATGGGACAAGAGGAGATGGGTGGTGTCAATGTCAGTGGATAATATGATCTCTGTGTACATGTCTGTGTCAAGTGATTGCTGGTTTCTCACTATGTTGCCCACTAATTGGCCAGTCATGATCCGACTGCCACAGCTGCCTTGTGGCGGGTGGGAGAAGAAACTATTTCTGCCCACACCACACTGCGGAACCCAAGTGTTCGCCCGAGATAGTCTTCCCGCCAAGTCTTCCGCACATCTCTGTCCTCTCTGACCCTCACTGTAGCTAAGCTGGTGCCAAGGGGAGGTTGAAAAATGTTTCACCAACTTTTAACCTGACTCAACTAATTGTGTTAAAGAGCTACTGCACATCTCTTTGTAAATTTACATTCTTGACTTGGGTTGGGGCGGGGGGGGGGGAAAATGGGAAGGGATAAAAACTTAGGTTTTGATGGCACTGAGGTGTGGCCAGCTTTACATGGAGGCCCTTAACGCCAAAAAGAAGCTAGAAGGATAATTACATCTTGCATGAACTTGCGACAAACAGGGCGGATCTCCTTGCTTAAGGTGGCACTGAACATCATGACCTGTTTCTCATGAGGGGTCATGCGAAAGATCTCCTGGACGTCTCGACGCATGTCTGAAAGGAAGTGATAGGAAGTTAGGAGTTACTTTGTAAATTCCCTACCCGTTATCTTCAGTCTGCACCAGTTTACTCTGCAAACTACTGACATTGGTCAGAGACCGGTACGCTTGCACAGCACTAAGGCTTGGGAATCCTCTATCTGAAAACCTCAGGACCGACAGAATTTCAGATAAAAAGGATATTTGCTTAGCTATTGAGCAAACTTATTTCTCATTGTATATGTATAAAACTCATTACTTACCGAGCTGCTCGAGCATCTTGTCACATTCGTCCAGGATGAAGTGCTTGATGTGTTTGAGGTTCAGAGACTTGTTGCGAGCCAGTGCCAGGATCCTGCCAGGGGTGCCCACCACAATGTGCGGGCAGTTCTTCTTCAACAACTCCTCGTCCTTCTTAATGGAGAGCCCACCAAAAAACACCGCAACCTAGGGCAGGCAAAGAGACACAACTAAGTCACATCCTCCGGCTCGGGCACCTGAAACCGTCTCCGCTTCCGGGGAATGAGGTTTAAGGGGATTGTTAGAGGGTTTGCTCCTGGCTTGGAGCGCAAATTATTTGAGACTGAAATTAGAACAGAACATGTCAGGAAAAAAAAACTCCTCAGGTCGAAGACCTTCTCTTCACCAGGTCATCAACACATTGTACTGACATTGCAAATCTCCATGGATGCTGCCTCAGCTGCCAAGTTCTGATTTGTGGGATGCAGACATCGTTGTCAAGGTCAGCAATTGTCTTCCATTCCTACTTGTCCTAGAATGGAGTGGTCGGGTAGGCTGCTTCAGAGGCTATCTTCTTATAGATTTGGAGTCACCAGAATATGTAAGGACAGCAGATTTTCTCCTCAAAGGACTTAATAAACCATACAGGTCTTTCAAATAATTGATGGTTACCACTCCGCAAATTCATTTCACATGCAGCGACTGAAATGAAATTTTAACAGCTGCTGTGGTGGGATTTGAACCGTGTCAGAGAGTTATGGAGATGTACAGCACGAAAACAGCCCCTTCGGTCCAACTCATCCATGCCGACCAGATATCCCAACCTAAACTAGTCCCTCCTGCCAGAACACGGCCCAAATCCCTCCAAACCCTTACTATTCATATACCTATCCACATGCCTTTTAAATGTTGCAATTGTACCAACTTCCACCACTTCCTCTGGCAGCTCATTGCATACATGTACCACCCTCTGCATGAAAAAGGCGCCCGAGGTCCCTTTTATATTTTTCCACACTCACCCTAAACCTATGCCATCTAGCTCTGGACTCACCCCACCCCCAGGGAAGAGACTTTGTCTATTTATCCTATCCATGACCCAAACGATTTTATAAACCTCTTAATTTTTGAGGGGCCCTATTCTCTCCCTAGTTACTCTTTTGTCCTAAACATATTTGTAAAAACTCTTTGGATTTTCCTTGCTCTATTTGCCAAAGCTACCTCATGCTTGCCCTCCTGACTTCCCTCTTAAGTGTACTCCTCCTGCCTTTATACTTTTTTTTAAGGATTCATTCCATCTATCTCGTCCCCAGAGCATTAGTCTCCACCTCTGGATCATTAGTCTGAGTGACACTGGCACAATGCTTTAAATGCTGGCCTTGCCAAAGAGACTTACACCCCACAGCTGTTTTATTTACTTGTTCCACAAAGGTATCGCAGTTGGCCAGCATTTATTGCCCTTGAACCAAATGAATTGCTAGACCATTTCAGTGGGCAGTTGAAAGTCACCCACGTTGCTGTGGGTCTGGAGTCACACATAGGTCAGACCAGGTGAGGATGGCAGATTTCCTTCCCTGGAGGATATTAGTGAGCCAGATGGGTTTGCCCCTGAAATTCAGCAACGGCTTAATGATCATCAGCAGATTCCAGAGCTTTTCTTTTTTTAAAAAAAAAGTGCAAATTCCACTACCTCCCACGGTGGAATTCAAACCCAGGTCACCAGAACATGAGCCGAGTTTCTGGATTAGTAGCCCAACGATAATAGCATTAGGTCATCGCCTCCCCCCTCGAAACAAAAACCAGAAACAAGAAGAATACACATCTCAAAGAAGAATGGATGCCCCTGGACAAGGAGGGGGAAATCTAAACAAAATACGAAACCACAGAAATAAAGAAATAAACCACGAAATAAAGAAAGCGACACTCTTGGCAGCCCGCTCTTACCTTCACGCTTGGCATGTACTTGGAGAACCGTTCGTATTCCTTGCTGATTTGGAATGCCAGTTCTCGAGTGTGGCACATCACCAGGACTGAAATCTAAAAACAAAAACAAACAAACAAACAATTAACATCCCTGGCACAGAACCATCAGACTTTGTACAATTAGAGCACACAATGGAGGCATCCCAGCACTGAAGAGAGTACAATGGTAAGGCCAACCACACTCATCTCTACAAGGCATCTTGCAAACAAGTCAGAGCTACAGAAAGCACAGGACAGTTACACAGGCTCAGGGGAAATCTCACAAATAGCATCATAGAGATATACAGCACGGAAACAGACTCTTTGGTCCAAAGTGTCCATGTCGACCACGTATCCTACATTAACTTAGTCCCATATGCCAGATTTGGCCCATACCCCTCTAAACCCTTCCCATTCATATACCCACACAAGGCCGAACAGGACGCCATATTAAACTACTCCCTCTGCCTGCCCTTGGTTCATATCCCTCCACTCCTTGCATACTCATGTGTTTGTCAAACATCATAGCCAGGATCCAAAGGCTAAATGTGGCAGACTCCAGATTTTAGAAATCAAACAAGAGACTTCAAGACTGCTCTGCAGAACACCTCCCAGCAATTTTTGTTTTCAGTATAGGTTCCAGCATCTGCAGTAATTTGCTCCTCCAGGCTAAATCTTTCTCAAAACAGAGATCCAGAAGAAAATCTTGCGACCATTGCAATAGTGGACACCAATTTCAACTGACTGCCCTTATCAACTTCAAAGGAATTCTGCAACTTTTGCCAACTGCAGCCCCTTAACTCAAAAGCGGAAAGAGCGCTTCATTTGACACTAGGCTGTTAAAAAGTTTTTTTTAAATTTTCTTTCTTTTGACTTGTAGACTAAATTAGGAATAGGACCATTTGCGTACACGCCTGCGTTTATAGGTGTGCACACATATGCATCATGACAATCTGATCTCAGGTTTGAAAGCATAAATAAAGCTTAAAGCATTTGTTATGTGATTTAAAACTTGAATTGCATGAAGAAGGGGACAGCACAACACAGTCTACTTTAAAATGGGTAAAGAAATAAGAAAACACCTCTACTTGTGGACAGAAGAGAACAATGAAATAATTCAATTCATTTCTCCCTCTGGTCTGTGACAAATGTTTCCTGTTTTTAAATCGCAATTACTGCTTTCACATTAAGAATATACAAAACAAAAGCAAAGATCACCTACCCCACTCACAGCCAATCATTAGCAAATGTCACAAAGCTGGTTTCTTTTTTCTAAAAGCTGTCCCTTTTTTCAAGGATACTATGTCCTTGGATCTTTTCAGAGGGGTAATAAACCGCTCTTGGTGCCGATTAGACTGGTTTGGTACAGAGATTAAAGGTTATTGAGAGGCCTTTTTGGTTATATGTAAATAGATGAGACTTCTGGCCAAAGTGGTAGTGTTTTAGAAGTGATCTGTATAATGCAAGGTCAGCTCTCTAGTTGACCAGTTCAGTCCAGAACCAGTTCGGAGTTCAGCAGTGTGGAAACAGGCTCTCTATCTTTCTGCCCTTCTATCTTCAACCTGTAAGCATTTCTTCCATGTTTTGCTTTTTTTTTTAAAAAGGGGGTTTGCTTATTGGGACTGTTGTGTATATTCAGAACAGCATAATTAAGTCTAGTTTAGATAGACTGATTACTGCAGAGGTTCTTTATTCTGTTCTTTATGTTGCATTGTGTAATTTTATTCAGCAATTTGTCTGTTTTAAAACGTGGTAGTCAACCTAGCTAGCTTACTCTGGTTAATTTTCACTATACACTTACAGGAAAAAGCTGCAAAGTTATGGTCTGGGCTGCCTACTTAAGATTAGATTACTTTTAGATTAGATTACTTACAGTGTGGAAACAAGCCATTCGGCCCAACAAGTCCACACCGACCCTCCGAAGGACAACCCACCCAGACCCATTCCCCTACATTTACCCCTTCACCTAACACTACGGGTAATTTAGCATGGCCAATTCACCTAGCCTGCACATTTTTGGACTGTGGGGAGGGGCGGGGGGGGAACTGGAGCACCCGGAGGAAACCCATGCAGACACAGGGAAATTGTGCAAACTCCAGAGACAGTTGCCTGAGGCGGGAATTGAACCTGGGTCTCTGGCGCTGTGAGGCAGCAGTACTAACCACTGTGCCGCCCACTTAAGAATGTTTTGAATGGCCTGACCTAGTCCATAATACAAAACAGAACTCACTTGTCCGGTGACAGGTTCCAGTTGTTGAAGTGTAGCCAAGACAAATACTGCCGTTTTTCCCATGCCAGACTTGGCCTGACACAAGACATCCATGCCCAGAATTGCTTGGGGAATGCACTCATGTTGTACTGCAAGGGAGCAGAAGTAACAATTAATATAAATAGAAAAGGTGCCAGTCAAAACCACCCACAAATCAGCAAGTCTTGACTGCTAAGAATGCTGGAAAACTGAAGAGATGTTAGAAAATTCTCACAGCAAGTCAGTCAGCAGTCCTGAATTTAATTTTTAAAAAATCCTTTCCTCAGATGTGTCATGAGCGAGAGCAACATTTAGTAACCATTTCCAAGTGCCCTTCAGAAGGCGATGCAGTTTTTTGGTCGTGGTTTGGTACAACTTCATGGCCCGAGACGACAAGTGTAATTTGTGGGTCTGGTCTCACATGTGGGCCAGTCAAATACAGACTTCAGATCTCCTTTTTCAGTGCACATGGGAGCCAAATGTTTTGCTTTTAAAACATATGACATTTTCATCATCATTCCTGAAACTAGCGCCCAAATGTCACAATTCAACAAATTCAGCTTAAATTTGCATCAGGTGAGTGTTCAGTTTTGCACTCCTAACAGTATTTGAAAAAAAAAAATCACAATTGCTTTAGAAGTAGTTCAGAAAAAGGTCCACTTGACTCATTCCTGGGATGCAAGGGCTACACCTTCTGAATAAAACATGAACAGGTTGGACAGAGATCAATTGAGCTTAGAAGAAAGATGTTCTTACTGAAACATACAAGCTCCTGAAGGGAATTGACTGGATGGATACAGCTCTTGCTAGTGAGACTACAATTGGGAAAAAAGGGGGTTTAAAACAAAAAGTCTTCCTTATAGACATGGGCGAAGAGAACAGAAAACAGCCTATCAAGTCTGTACAGGTGAAAAACAACCTAACTATTCTAACCCCATTTTCTAACACTTGGCCCATAGCCTTGTATGCCTCAGGATCGAAGGTGTACACATATGTACTCTTTCAAGGTTACGAAGGGTTCTACCTCTACCACTCTTACATACAGAGTGTTCCAGATTCCTGTTGCCCACTGGGTGAAACAAATTTACCTCACATCTTCTCTGAACCAGCTACCAATTACCTTAAACCTATGTGACCGGTCATGGATGCCACCCAAAGGGAAGCGTTCTTTCCTGCCTACCCTCTCTATGCTCCTCAATGTTATACATTTCATTCATGGCCACACTAGAGTCTCCGCTACTCCAAGGAAAATGACCCCAGTCTACCTTCATAACTGGAGCTCTCCAGCCCAGGCAACATGCTGGTAAATTCCCTATGCAGCCTTTCCAGCGTATTCACATCCCGCCGATACGGTGGATCCTAGAACAGCACATAATACTCTAGCTAACAATATTTTATACAGTTCCAGCATCACCTCCCTGCTCTCAATTCTGTGTCTCAGTTAATAAAGGCAAGTATCCCATATGCTTTCTTAGAGTCATAAATGTACAGCACAGAAACAGACACTTCGGTCCAACCCATCCATGCCGACCAGATATCCCAACCCAATCTAGTCCCACCTACCAGCACCTAGCCCACATCCCCCCCAAACCCATATACCCATCCAAATGCCTCTTGAATGTTGCAATTGTACCAGCCTCCACCACTTCCTCTGGCAGCTCATTCCATACACTCACCACCCTTTGCATGAAAAAGTTGCCTCATAGGTTTCTTTTATATCTTTCCCCTCTCACCCTTAAACCTATGCCCTCTAGTTTGGGACTCATACACCCCAGGGAAAAAAACTATGCCTATTTACCCTATCCATGCCCCTCATGATTTTGTAAACCTCTATAAAGTCACCCCCTCAGCCTCTGACACCCCAAGGAAAACAGCCCCAGCCTGTTCAGCCTCTCCCTACAGCTCAAATCCTCCGATCCTGGCAACATCTTTGTAAATCTTTTCTGAACCCTTTCAAGCTTCACAAGATCTTTCCAATACGAAGGAGACCAGACCTGCACGCAATATTCCAACATTGGCCTAACCAATGTCCTGCACAGCCGCAACATGACCTCCCAACTCCTGTACTCAATGCTCTGACCAATAAAGGAAAGCATACCAAACACCTTCTTCACTATCCTATCTACCTGCAACTCCACTTTCAAGGAGCTATGAACCTGCACTCCAAGGTCTCTTTGTTCAGCAACACTCCCTAGGATCTTTCCATTAAATGTATAAGTCCTGTTAAGATTTGCTTTCCCAAAATGCAGCACCTCGCATTTATCGGAATTAAACTCCATCTGCCACTTCAGTCCATTGGCCCATCTGATCAAGATCCTGTTGTAATTCGAGGTAACCGCCTTCGCTGTCCACTACACCTCCAATTTTGGTGTCATCTGCAAACTAACTAACTGTACCTCTTATGCTCACATCCAAATCATTTATGTAAATGACAAAACGTAGAGGACCCAGCACCGATCCTTGTGACACTCCAGGCCTCCAGTCTGAAAAACAACCCTCCACCACCACCCTGTCTTCTACCTTTGAGCCAGTTCTGTATCCAAATGGCTAGTTCTCCCTGTATCCCGTGAGATCTAACCTTGCTAATCAGTCTCCCATGGAGAACTTTGTCGAACGCCTTATTGAAGTCCATATAGATCACATCTACTGCTCTGCCCTCATCAATCCTCTTTGTTACTTCCTCAAAAAACTCAAATCAAGTTTGAGAGTCATGATTTCCCGCGCACAAAACCATGCTGACTATTGCTAATCAGTCCTTGCCTTTCCAAATACATGAACATCCTGTCCCTCAGGATTCCCTCCAACAACTTGCCCACCACTGACGTCAGGCTCACTGGTCTAAAGTTCCCTGGCTTGTCCTTACCACCCCTCTTAAACAGTGGCACCACATTAGTCTTCCGGCACCTCACCTGTGACTATCGATGATACAAATATCTCAGCAAGAGGCCCAGCAATCACTTCTCTAGTGTCCCACAGAGGTCTAGGGTACACCTGATCAGGTCCTGGGGATTTATCCACCTTTACCCATTTCAAGATATCCAGCACTTCCTCCTCTGTAATATGGACATTTTGCAAGATGTCACCATCTAATTCCCTATAGTCTATATCTTCCATGTCCTTTTCCACAGTAAGTTCTGATGCAAAATACTCATTTAGTACCTCCTCCGTTTTCTGCGGCTCCATACAAAGGCCGCCTTGCTGACCTTAACTACTTGACCTCTGTCTCATTACATTAAGGGACCAGTGGAAATGCTCACAAAGATGAAGATTTTTGTTTGGTCTTTTACTTAAAACAAAAGAGTACAGATTGTCTTCCTCAGAAGGTAGTGGAGGCTGATCCTTTAAATTTTATCAATGCTCAATTAAAGAGATTTTTGATAGTCAAGGGAGTGAAGTCTTTTGGAGGTGGGAAAGTAGAATTGAGACTACAAGCAGACCCAGTCACTGTCTTCCTGACTAGTGGATCAGATTCACAGGCAGAAACTGACTGAAGCGGGTTCGATATGGCAGTGATGGTCCATTAACCAGTTGGGTTACAGATTTCAAATAATCACAAAAGAACAGGGTTGGGCGGGGTGGGGTTTGCCCGGTTGCGAGCAGAAAATTCTTCAGCATTCCTCGGGAATATATCACCTGAAAAAGGTGGCGAAACCAGGTTGTATCATCATTTTTAAAAAGCATCTGCCCTTGCACTTGAATTTGAAGAGTTTGAGGGAAAAGGATTGCAGTGTGGGGCTGGTTTGGACAACTGTTTCAAAGAAGCAGCACAAAACGGTGCATGGCATCCTCCTGTACTGAAAGATTCTATGATTTTAATGCCCCAAGAGAGGGAGGAGAAACACTAGGTAGCAGTAATGCTGTTACAGAGTAGGGTGAAGTTAGCTTTTGTTGCCTTTCTTGATGTCAATCTGCAAGATAAATGGACTGGATCGAAGAGGCAAGAACCTAATCAGGGTCAACTGTCACCTTCATAGTTTCTCCTCACCCACAAAATATCCCTCCAACATGGAATGCTCTCAGATCATAATGCCTGATGAATTACCTCCAGTCCAAGAGACCAAACTAGCAGCATAGTGGGTAGCGTGGCTCACATCAGAGCCACTCCAGGAGTAATAGAGTCATAGAGATGTACAGCATGGAAACAGACCCTTCGGTCCAGCTTGACCATGCCTACCAGATATCCCAACCCAATCTAGTCCCACCTGCCAGCACCCAGCCCATATCCCTCCAAACTTTTGCTATTCATATACCCATCCAGATGCCTTTTAAATGCTGCAGTTGATGAGCTGCCAGAGGAAGTGGTGGAGACCGGTACATTTAAAAGACATCTGGATGGGTACATGAAATGGAAGGGTTTAAGAGGGATATGAGCCAAGTGCTGGTAAATGGGACTAGATTAGGTTGGATATCTGGTTGGCATGGACAGTTGGACTGAAGGGTCTGTTTCCGTGCTGTACATCTCTATGACTCTACTGAAGGGTTGTCTGCATCATCAGATGCCTGAGCTTGATTTTATGTTTAAACCCAGGGTTGTCATGTTATGTAACCTGAGTGGCTCAGGAGAGAGCAAGAGAGATCAAAGAAAACATTGAATTTTCCTGCACAAGCTACAGGAGTTGAGGGTTCTACAAGAGTGTTGTGTACTTCAGGAATCTGGATGGCGCTGACAGCTAATAGGACTTTGGGTAAGTCACTGTTTTGCTGATCACTGCCTGCTTGGGGGGAGGGGGCTTCATTATAATTCGACAAAATTGAAAAAATAGGCCTTAGAGACTTGTACCTTCAGAGGGGTGCTCAAAACCGCAGTCAACAATGGCACGCAGTAACTCTGGTTTCAGCAGGAAATCCCGGAACCCAGAACTGTGTATGGACACGTACGAGCCCTTCACATCCTTCTTGAGCGGCACCTCTGACGCATCACCCGCTGCCTGGTTCTCGACCTCGTCATCCTCATAGTCCAAAAGCTCATTGTCAACATCGTTTTCCGCCATTCTGTGGTGTTAAATGTAGCTGTCCTTCTCTAAAGCAGGGGGAAGGAGGAGAAAGGAAGGACATGAGAGTCTTAACTTGGAAATTAGACAATCTGGACACGCTGGTCAGACCCTGCTCTGGGGATGCAGGAGTGCCAAGATCTCTTAAAACTCCTAAGCACTAGCCCTGTACTACCTTAGTCAAAGACACGCGAACCTTATCCGCAACCGTACCCGCTTCTTCCCAACCGAGTTTATGCTTGCGGTGATTAGGTCAACGTAAATAAATACAATATCACTCAGGTGGCACATCAGGAGGCAGAGGAACAGAGCAACTTCCCATATATAGGGAGGATTTAATAAAGAAAAAAACAACCAGAAACAATATAATCCACTGACAGCGTGGCTTTCCTTCAGGTGCTCTGGTTTCCTCCCCTCAATCCAAAGACATACAAGTTAGGTGGATTGGCCATGCAAAAATGGGCTCAAGTGTCCAGAGATGTGTAGGTTAGGTGGATTAGCCATGGGAAACATTGGGTTACAGGGATAGGGTGGATCTGGTGGGATGGTCTTTGGATGGGCCGAATAACCTGCTTACACACTGCAGGGATTCTGTGATTCTATAATGACATCAGAGCTACGTGGAAAATATGGTGTTGTAATGCAAGTTTAAACTATCCATTTATCTCATTTTGTGTAGAATCTGTACACAAAGAGTTAAGTAGCTTTCTGCTGTGAACAGGGATGCTTTGCCAAGGTGAGGTTGAAAGAATAGAATCATCGCTCATCATTTCTTAACACTCTGGGGCACACTGCTTGCTCACTGCATAGTAATAAAGAGATTGATTGGAGGGCTTCAATGGGTCATGCAACCATAGTAACAAAATTGCTGTCAGAGATTGACATTAACGTAAATATACCTTCTTGACTTCATATTATCTAAAAGTCTATACTATGATACTGACTGCATTGTAGTTTAGTGCTAGCATGCAGAGAATGAAGCGATCAAAAGGTAGAACTGAGTAAGACACCATTTGTTGCAATCAGGAATTTGTACCAAATCCTGAATGTAATAAGAAAAAACAAAATCACATTATAAATCTAATTCTGTAGTAATTACAAGCAATGGCATTGTTTAAAATCACAAAACAGAAAAAATAAAGTGGACACAAAGTGGAGGCGATGGAATTAACTTAACATCACTTTCAAAGATCCAGCATCAGCACTACAGATCTGTGTGGTTCTATAATCAAGTGTGTTGCTGGGAAAGCACAGGAAGTCAGGCAGCATCGCAGGAGAATTGATGTTTTGGGCATAAACCCTTCATCAGGAACGAGGCTTGTGGGCTGGGGCTGAAAGATAAATAGTGCGGGAGACGGGGGGGGGGTGTTGGTGGATGATTGATGAAGGAAAAGGAGATAGGTCAGAGGTGGGAATGATGGACAGATACGCAGGGCAGTGCCAAGTTGGAGGCTTGGGACTGGGATAATGTGGGTGGAGGGGAAATGAGGAAGTAGTTGAAATCCGCCTTTATCCTGTGTGGTTGCAGGGTTTCGAGGAGGAATAGGAGGCGTTTAGATTAGATTACATTAGATTAGATTACATTACAGTGTGGAAACAGGCCCTTCGGTCCAACAAGTCCACACCGACCCACCGAAGCGCAACCCACCCATACCCCTACATTTACCCCTTACCTAACACTACAGGCAATTTAGCATGACCAATTCACCTGACCTGCACATCTTTGGACTGTGGGAGGAAACCGGAGCACCCGGAGGAAACCCATGCAGACACGGGGAGAACGTGCAAACTCCACACAGTCAGTCGCCTGAGGCGGGAATTGAACCCGGGTCTCTGGCGCTGTGAGGCAGCAATGCTAACAACTGTGCCACCGTGCTGCGTTCTTCCTCCAGGCGTTGGGTCGTAATGGGTTGGTGGTGGAGGTTGGCATGTCCTTGACGGAGTGGGAGGGGGATTTGAAGTGTTCAGGCATGGGGCAGTGCGGGTGTCCCAGAGATGTTCTGTCTCTCCGATGTAAGGGAGACCACATTGTGATCTACTGCATCTGTTGCACCCGGTCTGGTCTCCTCTACATTGGGGAGACAGGACACCTTCTTACGGACCATTTCAGAGAACATCTCTGAGCCTCCACCACCGCCAAACGGTTGCCACCTGGAGGAAGAACACCTCATATTCTGCCTTGGGACTTTGCAACCACACAGACTAAATGTGGATTTCAACAGCTTCTCCACTTCCCCTCCTCCCATATTATCCCAGTCCCAAGCCTCCAACATGGCACCACCCTCCGGACCTATCACCCTCATCTACCAATTGCTTTCTCAGCTATCTTCCTCCCAACCTTACCCCCTCCCAATTGTCTCTCAGCCTCAGCCCAGAAGCCTCATTCCTGATGAAGGGCTTATGCCCGAAACATCGATTCTCTTGCTCCTCAGCTTTCCCAGCAACACACTCTCAATTCTGATCTCCAACATCTGCAGTCCTCACTTTCTCCTGAGTTGTTCTATATCCTGACATTCTGCCCGTTTCTTTGTCAAATTCTCTCTCTCTTCAAAGACATTGTATCTGACTGGGATAACGATCTATCACTATCAACATGGGTGGGCCTGATGTAGAAGCTTCACCCTCACATCATTAGCCACTAATACTATTTTCCCAGCTTTCGGGGGGGCAACGAGAGGAGAGGAAATAAGATGCACTGACAGGTCACAGGAAACAGACCCTTTGGTGTAACTCCGTCTTGACGACTAGATAGCCTAAAATAATAGCGTCCTATTTGCCAGCATTTGGCCAATATCCCTCATGGAATGAGTTGCCAGCGGAAGTGGTCGAGGCTGGTACAATTACAACAGGTTCCTTTTAAACCTTTCCCCTCTCACCTTAAACCTATGCCTTGTACTTTGGACTCCCTATGCTGGGGAAAAGTCCTTGACTATTCACCCTATCCATGCCCCTCGTGATTTTATAAACTCCTAATGTCACCCCACAGCCTCTGATGCTCAAGGAAAATGGCCCCAGCCTATTCAACCTCTCTCTATAGCTCCAACCCTCCAATCCTGTAAACTTCCTTGTAACAGTCTTGTATTAGGGGAGATAGTGAGGACTGCAGATGCTGGAGATCAGAGCTGAAAATGTGTTGCTGGAAAAGCGCATGCCTGAAGAAGGGCTCATGCCCGAAACGTCGATTCTCCTGCTCCTTGGATGCTGTCTGACCTGTTGCGCTTTTCCAGCAACACATTTTCAGTACAGGCTTGTGTTACACTGGTTCAGAGATGAAGGGGTCGTTTGTGGCAACCTTTCTACTCCTATATGTTAAGAAACTATATATAAAGTGTTCGATGGGATAGATACAGAGAAGCAAATTCCCACAGTGGATGAATTAACAAAAAGAATGGGGAAGTTATATGCTATGTGTAAAATTCTGACATTTGGCAACGAAAGCAGCATTTCCACTCCTGCACCTTATATGAAAGGAAGGGTAGTGAAAAATCAGCCCTTAACATCTTCCAAAATACTTCAATCGAAATCTCCCAGGTTTCTGAATGACACACTTTCATCAGGTCAAGCACTTAACGTAAGAAATCAAGAGCTGTCTTTCACCAACGCCGGCGCGATGGGCTGATGGGGCCTTTTTCTTGCACTGTAGACCTCCCCCTCCATGCGATCGGCGCAACAGGCCACAACATATTGAACCTTGTCTTTCGCAACACCATCTCAGCCCCCTCACCACAAAACGAGCAGTACCGAACAGTGGGAGATAATGTTGGACCAAGGAGCCGAGGCTAATATTGCAAAATTGGAAAACAAAAAGTTATGCAAAAAAAAATGGGAAGGGGGTGGGGAGAAAAACCGAGGGAGGCTGCGGGATAGAAAGATGAAGCGAGTGCAAAAACAAAAAAAAAGAGCAAACGCTCGATAAAATAGACCAGTTGGTTTTGCAGGAGATGGAGATCGACGAGGAGGAAGGGGATTCACCCCCCCCCCCTCCCCTCCCCCCGGCAGCGGCAGGGCGCGAGATCCCGGGCAACGTTCCATTCACCCCCCTCCCCTCCCCCCACACACGGAGTGGGAGCGGTTGGGGTTCCATTCCATCCGGGCGGGGAGGGCTGTACCATCCCCTCTCCTCAGGGGGAGCGCGGAGGTGAGAGTGTGTGGGGGGGGGGGGGGGGGGGGAGGGAAAGAGAGGAGAGAGAATTCCATTCCCCGGGGATTCTGGGGGGTTGGTGAGGGGAAATAAAGTGTCGCTCCTCAGCCCTGGTTGTACGCCACCCTCTTCCATTCAAAGCCGCTGCGGGGAGGGAAAGGGACGAATACCCCCCACCCTCACCCCCACCCTCACCCTCACCCCGCCGCGTTTCCGACCCATCGCGCGGAGAACTTTTTAAACCGGTCATATCCCTCCCGCCGTCTCCTCAACCTACCTCCGCGGAACCTACACCTGGCGTGTGTATATATATATATATATATTCGATTGGATAACGGGGCACAAATCGCCGATCCCTTGTCTCTCCCCGTCTGTCTTCACTCGGGTTTCACCGACTCCATTCAACCCCCTCCGCTCGTCCTCCTCAAGACCCTGAGAGTCGAGGCTGCCTCCCCAGCGCCGGTTTTCTCATCTCGGTGGAAACTCCTTCCCCTGCGTTCCTCTGGGCTTTACAGGCGGAGGATTCCTCCCAGTGAGGACTAGTATTCAAACGGTCTTTTCGGGTCGGAAGGAGGTTAATTCCCATCCACCCAACCCAATCCTTCCTTCAACCCCGCTGAACACTCGTTGCCTTGGTGACTGAAGGCATCTGAGCGGACAGCCCTTATCGGGGATTCGCCGCCCGCGTTTCCAGCGGCGGGAGACGTCAAAAGGCCCACCACTGCACATGCGCCATGCCGGGAGCTGAGCTGAGCTGACCCGCCCCCCCCCCCGTGATGCGCAGGCGCAATCGGGACGGGCGGCCGCTCGTTCCAACGCATCTGCATTGGTGACACACTGGCGCCACCCCCGCAAACGCCCGCCCACTTTCCGGAGAGGAGGTCCTTTGGTGCGCACGTGTAGTCAGGAGCTGGTGGACCGAGCCGCCGGGGATGCGCATGCGTACCGATACCCACCTGCCTCTCCCGTGGCTGCGCATGCGCCTAGAGGCTTTAGAGGATAGGGAGGGGTTGAGACAGTGCCTTTTTTTTCCCCCCTTTCTCAAGACGTGTTAGCTCCCCTCAGCATTAATACATCTTTGATCACTGTGAGATTATTTGAAAGAAGGTGTTTCACTTTCTTAATGCAAACAGAAAAAAAAGTAGTAAGGGAAGGACGTTGTTCTGTACACCAAGAATAATAAGCCAAGGGTTCCTGAAATCAATGCAAGGTAAACTCAGAAACACAAAATGCTGGAAATACTCAGCAGCTAGGTTATTGTAGAGAGAGAGAAAGCAGGCTTAGTGTTTCAGGTTTGTGTCCTTTCGTTAGGACAGGGGAAAGTAACAGAGATGTGATGGTTCTT
This sequence comes from Chiloscyllium plagiosum, assembly GCF_037043375.1. NCBI lineage: Eukaryota > Metazoa > Chordata > Chondrichthyes > Orectolobiformes > Hemiscylliidae > Chiloscyllium > Chiloscyllium plagiosum. Next base: position 17,862,722 of record NW_028270173.1, on the reverse strand, counting down.
CTGTCATTAATTCATGGGATGTGGGTGTTGAAGGCTTTCCTCGAATTTATTGCCCAAAGTTAATTGCCCAGAGGGCAGTTAAGTGTCAGCCACAGTGCTGTGGGTCTGGAATCACATTAGGCCAGAACTGATGAGATTTCCTTGCCAAAAATGCCATGAGTGAACCAGATGGGTTTTCACAACAGTAGATGCTAGTTATGTAGTCACCCTCAGGCTAGATTTCGGTTTGGGAGTTTGTGAAATTAAAATTTCACGATCTACCATGAAGTGCTCTCCAGAATGTCAGAATTGTTAGTCCTCCAGGCTGGAATAATGGAATGATGCTAAGACAAGAAAAGAAAGAAATATCTGTTGAGAGCTGGAAGCCAAAAATAAGGAAATAATCCAAAATATGCAAAGAAAGGGAAACATTCAGGGTAGAGACTATGGTCTCAAATTGTTGAAGTCTGGACTGAGTGCAGAATAGCACTTCAGCCTTCAATTAGATATTTTGAAGTCTTCTAGACTCAACATTGATTGTACATACACAACAACAGCATACATACATTGATGTAGTGCCTTTAACATTGAAAAAAATCCATACTGCTGGAAAGTGAGCCAAGGAGGGTGGCAAAAACTTAGTTAAGGGGATTGGTTTCAAGGAAGGTTAGCCAGGAGGGGCTTGCAGGGATTAAGAGAGAAAAGTCTACATTGAGTTTGGGCTGTTGAAGGTACAACACTAATATGACATTACTTGGGGCTAATGAGGTTGTGTCAAAGAAACAGAATGGTTGGAGTTGTTTTACGGGCAGAGGAGGTTACAGTGACGGAAATAGATGAATTTAAACAGAAATTGCTGGGAAAACTTAACAAGGTTTGTAAGCATCTGTGGAGAGAAAGCAGAGTTACTGTTTCAGGTCCAGTGACCCTTTTCAGAACTGATTCTAGCTCAGAAAAGGTTGGTATATTTGTTGAAGATGAGGTGGGGAGATGGGAAGGAGTAAATGGGAGGTGGAGATAGAGTCCAAAGAGAGAGAGAAAAAAACAGTTGGACAAACAAAGGAATGGGTAAAGGTCAGCCTGAGGGCATCAAGAGCTGCTAATTGTGACTTTAAACACAGTTTAGAGGTAGCAGAGTACAGATTAATAGTTGGTTAACTGTTTGATGATGAGTATAGTTTGGTATTCTCCAGGTATTGGTAGACTAGGAGGGGAGCCATTTTAAAGCTTTGGGGGAAGGGGCAGCAAAATTGGGCAGATTGAATAAACATTTTAAAGATCTATTTTGCAACATTTCAATATCCCAAAATGCTTTACAGACAATGGAGTGCATTTAAAATGTTCTCACTGCTGTAATGTACAAAGAACAACATCCAATTTGCACATAAATGTCTCACAAACGACAATGTGACAATGACCAGATTACTCATCTCTCAGGAATGTTGATTAGAGCTAAATGTTAACTGAGGCATCAAAGTGTTGTCACGGACCTGTTTTCCATCCATCAGAGAGGGCAGAAGCAGCAGTTTAACATCCCCTCTGAAGTCAGCAGCATTGATGGTGCAGCACTGGGAGTTTCAGCCTGGCTATTGTGCTGAAATCGCTGCGTTGGGTTGTCTTGATCCCCACGACCATCTGACTCGGAGGTGAACATGCTGCTAATGTGAGCCATGGCTGACACAGGCTGATTCTTAGCGAAGTACCCCACTCCCACATCAACGTGAGAGGTTTTTCAAACTTGTGCGCAGAAACGGAGCACTTGTTTTTCTATTAATCCGTGGCACGAGGGCATTGCTGGTTAAATCCATCCCTAATTGCCCAGAGGGGAGTTAAGAGTCAACAATATCACTGATAGTCTGGAGTCATACGTAGGCCAGACAAGGGCATTAGTGAACCAGATAGGTTTTTGCTGACAATCAGCAATGGCTTTTGCTGACAATCAGCAATGGTTTAATTGTCATCTTAAGATCCTTAATTCCACTGTCTGCCCTGGCGGGATTTGAACCCGGGTCCCCAGAACGATAACACCACTAGGCTGTCACCTCCCCGAACATAAGTCTACATGTGGGAGTGAGCACTGAAACTGATCTCAAAGAGAACATCTTGTGTTAAAACATGACCTTTCAAAACAATCTTCTTTCAAATGAAAATGTTGTCACCTTTTGTTGAACACGGAAATTCATGTGGAGGTTTTCTCCTGACATTCTCCCCAGTTATTTTCAGTGTAGTTGAGATAGTGGTCAGTGAGCCCATATTTTATTGCTATGTTTACGGATCAATTTGCAAACCTGAAAATTGTGGCATTCAAAATTTACCAAAAAAACCCCTCCGAATTGCTTGTTTCTTGACTTGTTCTAAGTCCAGTTTACCACTCAGTAATTGCACTTGCTGAACCACACCGTCTCACACTTTGGTAACGCCCCTGTTTTAAAATTCTCATCGTTGGGTTAAAATCGCTCTGTGGACCTCTAACATTTAACAATTCTTTATGATCTCTGTGCGACTCCAATTCGGACTCTTCGGGCTTCCACCATTTCTGTCACCCCATGCTTTGGTAGAGAGTCATGCAGCATGGAAACACACCCTTCTGTTCAACCAGTCCATATCAATCATAATCCCAAACTAAACTAGTCCATAATCCTCCAAATCTTTTCTATTCGTGACATTTATGCCTTCTGGGTCCTGAGCTCTGCAATTCCTTCCCTCATCCCCTCCCCTCTCCAACTCTCTTCCTTTTAGATATCCTTAAGATCTACCTCTGATAAAATGTTTAGTCACCTGTCCTGAAATATCCTTTGTTATAAGTCTCAATTCATCACTAAAATTACAGCACCGTCTAGCTAGAGGTTGTCATTGATGTCAAATGATTTGTTTGCCCTGCAAAGACCATTCAGTGTTGGTACGATTTTAAGAGTATACCTTTTTCACAATTTTGCATCCTTTCACGTGTGCTTTGGCACGTGATTTGTATAATTCTGAATGTCGGATGGAATCTTGTACCTATGAAGAAAGCTTAAAATTAATCTGCAGGCCTTCAAGCTTGTTCTGCCATTCAGTTAAATCCGCGCTGATCTGAAACACTACCTCTTTTATTCATCTGAGCTCCCTCAAAGCAATGAAGGAGCGATAAAGGAAGATCAGACGCTTGGTAAAATTGTACCAGTCAAGAGTGTGTTACTGAAAAAACACAGCAGGTCAGGCAGCATCCGAGGAGCAGGGGAATCAACATTTTGGACATAAGCCTTCATCAGCATTAGTGCAGGAGAGAGAGAGAGAAAGGAACTGACACAGCAGTGAACCTGCACAGTTGCTGCCTTTGCTGTTTGAATTCATGTATCACTGGACATCAGAGTGTGTCTGGGATAATTAACAAACAGTGAAATTCCTTGGAGGAACCTGTTCGGGAGAGGTCACAGCACAGAAACAGAAGTGAATATTTAAGCGTGGCCTTACAGTAAGTCTGCAGTAGTGAGTAGAGGGAGGTCTTTCTAGATTATATGTTTTATTGAGATATGTCTCTTGATTAAACTTAAAATATAAGCCATAACTATTAAATTTAACTGGAGCAGTGTTTTGTAGAAGAATAAGACGGTGCTATTTTCTGGGTCTGCAGTTTGTGGAGAAGCAAAAATGGCCTTTATTACAGTGATATGCTGTTCTTGTTGGATGTGGAAGTTTAGGGAGAGTTTACGGATTACTGAGGATTACATCTGCAATAAATGCTGTTGGTTGCAAATCCTATCAGATTGAATGGATTGGTTGGGGAGACAATTCGAGGCAATGAGGAATTTAAAAGAGCAAGGGGATGTGATTGATGGCAGTTATAGGAATGGGGGACAATTCGCAGATACAGTCACAGAGAGGGATTAACTCCAGGAAAGGTAAGAGAGGTAGGTAGTTAGTGCAGGAGTCTTCTGTGGCTATCCACATTTCAAACAGGAATGCTGTTTTGGAAAATGGAGGGGTGATGAATTCTCAGGGGAATGTAGCACGAACAGCCAAGTTTCTGGTATTGAGACTGGCTCTAATGCAATAAGGGGTACATCGGGTTCCAAGAGATCAATTGTGTTAGGGGACTTTCTAGTCTGAGGTACAAACAGATGTTTCTGTGGCCAGCAGCGAAAAATCAGAATGGTGTGTTGCTTGATCAAGGATATCTCAGAGAGGGTGCAGAATGTTCTCAAGGGGGAGAGGGGCCAGCTGGACGTCATTGTACACATTGGAACCAATGACATAGGAAGGGAAAAGGTTGAGATTCTGAAGGGAAATTACAGAGAGTTAGGCAGTACTTTAAAAAGGAGGTCCTCGAAAGTTGTAATATCTGGATTACACCCGGAGCGATGAGCTAGTGAGGGTAGGAATAGGAGGATAGAGCAGATGAATGCGTGTCGAGGAGCTGGTGTATGGGAGAAGGATTCACATTTTTGGATCATTGGAATCTCTTTTGAGGTAGAAGTGATATGTACAAGAAGATTTGCTAGAACTGCTAGGGAGGATTTAAACTAGTAAACTGGAGGGATGGGACCCAGGGACATAGTGTGGAAAGAGATCAATCTGAGACTGGTACAGTTGAGAACAGAAGTGAGTCAAACAGTCAGGGAAAGCAGGGACAAGGTAGGACAAATAAATTAAACTGCATTTATTTCAATGCAAGGTGTCTAACAGGGAAGGTAGATGAACTCAGGGTGTGGTTAGAAGCATGGGACTGGGATATCATAGCAATTACAGAAACATGGCTCAGGGATGGACAGGACTGGCAGCTTAATGGTCCAGGATACAAACGCTACAGGAAGGATAGAAAGGGACGCAAGAGAGGAGGGGGAGTGGCGTTTTTGATAAGGGATAGAATGACCGCTGTACTGAGGGAGGAGATATTCCCGGAAATACATCCAGGGAAGTTACTTGGGTGGAACTGAAATAAGAAAGGGATGATCACCTCATTGCGATTGTATTGTTGAGCTCCTAATAGACAGCGGAAAATTGAGAAACAAATTTGTAAAGAGATCTCCGTTATCTGTAGGAATAATAGGGTGGTTATGTTAGGGGATTTTAACTTTCCAAACATAGACTGGGATTGCTGTTATGTTAAGGGTTTAGATGGAGAGGAATTTCTTAAGTGTGTACAAGAAAATTTTCTTATTCAGGATGTGGATGTACCTGTTAGAGAAGGTGCAAAACTTAACCTCTTGGGAAATAAGCCAGGGCAGATGACTGAGGTGTTAGTGGGGGAGCACTTTGGGGCCAGCGACCATAATTCTATTAGATTTTAAATAGTGATGGAAAAGGATAGACCAGATCTAAAAGTTGAAGTTCTAAATTGGAGAAAGGCCAATTTTGACGGTATTAGGCAAGAACTTTCAAAAGCTGTTTGGGGGCAGATGTTCGCAGGTAAAGGGACGGCTGGAAAATGGGAAGCCTTCAGAAATGAGATAACGAGAATCCAGAGAAAGTGTATTCCTGTTCGGATGAAAGGAAAGCCTGGCAGGTATAGAGAATGGTGGATGGCTAAAGAAATTGAGGGTTTGGTTAATAAAAAGAAGGAAGCATATGTCAAATTTAGACAGGATAGATCGAGTGAATCCTTAGAAGAGTATTCTTAAGAGGGAAATCAGGAGGGCAAAAAGGGGACCCGAGATAGCTTTGGCAAATAGAATTAAGGAGAATCCAAAGGGTTTCTACAAATACATTGAAGGCAAAAGGCTAACTGGGGAGGGAATAGGGCCCCCCAAAGATCTGCAAGCTGGTCTTTGAGGTGCAGGAGATGCGGGAGATACTAATCGAGTCTTTTGCATCAGTGTTTACTGTGAAGAAGGACATGGAGGATATTGAATTTCGGGAAATAGATGGTGACATTTTGAAGAATGTCCATGTTACAGAGGAGGAAGTGCTGGATGTCTTGAAACGCATAAAAGTGGGTAAATCCCTGGGACCTGATCACGTGTACCCTAGAACTCTGTGGGAAGCTAGATAAGTGATTGCTGGACCTTTGCTGAGATATTTCTAGCATCGATATTCACACTGGAGGTTGGCTAACGTGGTGCCACTTTTTAAGAAAGGTGATAAGGACAAGCCAGGGAACTATAGACCAGTGAGCCTGACGTCAGTGGTGGGTAAGTTGTTGGAGGGAATCCTGAGGGACCAGATGTACATGTATTTGAATGCAAAGTACTGATTAGGAATAGTCAACATGGCTTTGTGCGTGGGAAATGATGTCTCACAAACTTGATTGAGTTTTTGAAGAAGTATCAAAGAGGATTGATGAGAGCAGAGCAATAGATGTAATCTATTTGGACTTCAGTAAGGTGTTCGATAAGGTTTCCCATGGGAGACTGATTAGCAAGGTTAGATCTTACGGAATACAGGGAGAACTAGCCACGGATACAGAACTGGCTCGAAGGTAGAAGACAGAGGGTGATGGTGGAGGGTTGTTTTTCAGACTGGAAACCTGTGACCATTGGAGTGCCTCAAGGATTGGTGCTGGGTCCACTGCTTTTCCTCATTTATATAAATGATTTGGATTTGAGCATAAGACGTATAGTTAGTAAGTTTGTAGATGACACCAAAATTGGAGGTGTAGTGGATAGTAAAGAAGGTTAACTCAGATTACAACAGGATCTTGACCAGATGGGCCAATGGGCTGAGAAGTGGCAGATGGAGTTTAATTCAGATAAATGCGAGGTGCTGCATTTTTGGAAAGCAAATATTTGCAGGACTTATACACTTAATGGTAAGATCCTAGGGAGTGTTGCTGATCAAAGTGCAGGTTCATAGCTCCTTGAAAGTGGAGTCGCAGGTAGATAGGAGAGTGAAGAAGGCATTTGGTATGCTTTCCTTTATTGGTCAGAGTGTTGAGTGCAGATTTTGGGAGGTCATGTTGCGGCTGGTTAGGCACTGTTGGAATATTGCGTGCAATTCTGGTCTCCTTTCTATGAAAAGATGTTGTGAAAGTTGAAAGGGTTCAGAAAAGATTACAAGGATGTTGCCAGGGTTGGAGGATTTGAGCTATAGGGAGAGGCTGAATAGGGTGGGGCTGTTTTCCCTGGACCATCGGAGGCTGAGGGATGACCTTATAGAGGGATACAAAATCATGAGGAGCATGGACTGGATAAGTAGACAAAGTCTTTTATGTGGGGTGGGGGAGTCCAGAGCTAGAGGGCATAGGTTTAGGGTGAGAGGGGAAAGATATGAAAGAGACCTTTGGGGCAACGCTTTCACGCAGAGGGTGGTACATGTATGAAATGAGTTGGCAGAGGAAGTGGTGGAGGCTGGTACAATTGCAACATTTAAAAAGCATTTGGATGGGCATCTGAATAGGAAGGGTTTGGAGGGATATGGGCCAGGTGCTGGCAGGTGGGACTGGATTGGGTTGGGATATCTGGTCGGCATGGACGGGTTGGACCGAAGGGTCTGTTTCCATGCTGTACTTCTGTATGACTCTGGGACTCCTGATGGAGGGCTTATGCCTGAAACGTTGATTCTCCCGCTCCTTGGATGCTGTGCTTTTCCAGCAGCACACTCTCGACTTGGATCTCCAGCATCTGCAATCCTCACTGTCCCTTAAAATTATAACTGGTACCTCCATGACAACAGTGAGGACTTTTTGAAATGCGTTGACTCTGTTTAAGCTTTATGAGAGGTCCTGCTGCACAACAGTAATAATTACGTAATATTTATACATGCAAATTCAATGGCTCCCTCAGATTGGGCCAGGAAATTTCTTTCTTGAAAAGCAAAATGCACCAAGTGGTTAATTCTGACACTGGTTTGTTTTTTTATGTCACTCAGGAAGGAATGGCTTGGCGAGTGAAAGTAGTTTCACTTCAGAAGTTCGCGGTGGTTCTGACCACCTGTACCCTCGTCTTGTTTCTGGCGTACTGTCTATCCAAAATGGCTGTGACAGAGTGGTCAAAGGAAGAGTCACAGGTGGGCGCTACCTTCATCCTTCCCAAAGCCCCCAGCAGAAGACCAGCCAGCGTCGACCGGCGCTGCCCACCCGGGTACTACTCCAAGGTGGAGCTAGGGCCTGTTGCGGGGCGGCGCCTTGAGGACCTGGGCACGCCAGGTGCCCAGGGAGGTGGTCTGGTGCTGGACGGCCTCAGCTTCAAGGAGGCGACCGAACGGTCCATTGGATTCCAGAAGCACGGCTTCAACGTCTTTGTCAGCGACAGGATCTCGATACACCGTGGACTGGGACCTGACCCCAGACCTCCAGAGTAAGGACCTGCGTTGGCATTGGGCGGTGGGTGGGTGGGAATGTCCCTGTGCCTGGGCAGTTGCCAGCCAAAGTTGGAATGAGGTGATGGGTAGCTCAGCAATGTCAATATTGCTAGGGTCTCAATTGAATGAGCAGTTAATGCCCGCCACCCACTTCCAGTTAAATATTTATGAATTTTGCTGCCTGTCAGGCTTATATAACCTCCCCCTTCTACAGACGGAGAATCCATATCCAAGATATAATCCTTTTCCGATGCAAAACCACTCCCAGATGCTGACATTCATTGTATTGTGTTATTTTTGCTCACTTTTCACCCCATTCTGTGAGTCATGGCCCTTACTCAGAATCATAGAGTCACACAGCATGAAAACAGACTCTTTGGTCCAACTCGTCCATGCCAACCATAATCCCAAACCTAAAAAACAGGTTGTTCTGCTACAATGTGACACCTGTGTTCCCCTGCGACCTCGTGCTACAGAAAATCACACTCTGGAAAACCGCTACAGAAAATCACGCTCTAGTAGATCACAAATAGAAAATTGCTATGCCCGTTCAGTATTCGCATTATCCAAACAATGTCCACAATTCGTCAATCGTGTTGTAGCCAGTTCACGCTGATGAAACATGCATTATAGCAGAACGACCTGTCATCCCACCTGCTTGCACTTGGCCCATATCCTCAGCAAAGATTTTTTATTCATGTACTTATCCAAATGTCATTAAACATTGCAACTGTACTGTCCTCTGGAAGTTCATTCCACACACGAACTGCTGTCTGTGTAAAGAAGTTGCCTCTCTCATGTCTGTTTAAAATTTTTCTCATGGAATCACAGAGATGTGCAGCATGAAACAGACCCTTCGGTCCAACTCGTCCATGCTGACCCAGATGTCCTAAATTAATCTAGTCCCATTTGCCAGCACTTGGCCCATATCCCTCTAAACCCTTCCTATTCATATATCTATCCTGATGCCTTTTAAATGTTGTATTTGTACCAACCTCCACTACTTCCTCTGACAGCTCATTCCATACCTGCACCACCCACTGTGTGAAAAAAGTTGCTCCTTATGTTCCTTTTAAATCTTTCCCGTCTCACCCTAAACCTGGTCTTTCTAGTTCTGGACTCACCCATCCCAGAGAAAAGACCTTGTCTATTTACCCTGTCAATGCTCCTCATGATTTTATAAACCTCTCTAAGGTTGCACCCCAGCCTCCAACACTCCAGGGAAAACAGCCCCTGCCTATTCAGCCTTTCATTATAGCTTAAACCTTCCAACCCTGGCAACATCCCTGTAAATCTTCTTTGAACTCTTTCAGATTTCACAACATCCTATAGGAGGGAGACCAGAATTGCACACAGTATTCCAACAGTGGCCTAACCAATGTCCTTCTTTGCTGTCCACTACACTTCCAATTTTGGTGTCATCCGCAAACTTTCTCCTCTCACCTTAAAAATGTTCCGTAGTCTTGAAATCCCCCAACCGAGGGAAAAGACATCTGGAATTCACCCTATCTATGCCTCTCATGATTTTATAAATCTTAGTCACGTCACCCCTCAACCTCCTAAGCTTCAGTGAAAAAAGTCCCACCCTAAACAGCCTCTGCTTATAACTCAAACCCTCCAGTCCTGCTGGGTAAATCTTTTCTGAAACCTCTCCAGCTTAATAGTATCCTTCATATCGAACTTGTATTCTAACCTGTTTCATGTTTAACATGACCCTTTGAAATATGAATTCCTTCTTCTAAATGTCAGAGAATCTTGCAGACAGCTCTCTGAATCAATCTTGCGAACCTTAGCAATATACTCTTTGAAGTAAGGACAGTCGGGAGGCTTATGATTGCACATTGTACTCCAGCGTGGTCTCACCAAAGCCCTATGCAATTGTAGCTAAAGATCCTTGCTGTTGAATTCTCTTACAATGTGGGCCAATGTGTCATTTGGCAAATTACCTTCCCAATTATTTGCTGTACTCGATACACATGAGAACTCCCAGATCCTCTAATCACAAGTCTATTGGGGAAATCTGAATGGAGACCTGAAGCTCGAGGGATAATTACATGATGTTCTGCTGCTTGGAAAATAATTTAAATTTACCAGGGCGTTGGTAGGTTTGAGGAAATCTAGTTAACTGATAGTGAGAGGGAGAAGTGAGAGACTCTCTCTCTGATTTCTTGACCAAGTTCTGTTTCTTTACCACCCGCCTCAGGTGTATCAGTCAAAGGTTCAAGCGTTGCCCTCCCCTGCCGCCCACTAGTGTCATCATTGCCTTCCACAATGAGGCCTGGACTACATTGCTGCGGACTGTGCACAGCGTTCTCTACACAGTCCCCGCCCTGGTTCTGAGGGAAGTGATTCTTGTGGATGACGCCAGCACTGAAGGTCAGAATTCAATGGATTTTTAGTATCGCTTTGAGATCAAACCCATCCCTCAGAAACGTGTGCATTACTGTAGCGCCTCTGAACCTGTGGAAACATCCCGCGGCCCATTCACAGAAGGAACACCAGGCGGTTTTTGATGCAGAGTCGTACATGAGGGAGATTCTGGGACAGGTGACCAAGGGTTCAATCAGGGTTTTACAAAGGAGAGAGAGAGGTAGAGATGTTTAGGGAGGGAATTTCAGACCTTATTCCCAGGCATGGCTTCCAGGTGGAACAATTAAAGTCATGGATGCTGGAGCAGTCAGAATTGAAGGATACCTCAGACAGTTGCAGGCTGAGTGGAGATTAAAGTGAGAGAGAAACGGCTAAGGTCTTGGAGGGATTTCTGTGAAAGCATGAGAATGGTATTTTTAAGGCATTGCTAAAAATCACACAACACCAGGTGAGAGTCCAACAGGTTTAATTGGAAGCGCTAGTTTTCGGAGCGCTACTCCTTCATTAGGTGGGCTTGGATCGGCGCAACATCGAGGGCCAAAGGGCCTATACTGCGCTGTATTTTTCTATGTATTTTTCTATTCTATGAGCAGCGCTTTGAAAGCTAGTGCTTCCAATTAAACCTGTTGGACTATAACCTGGTGTTGTGTGATTTTTAACTTTGTACATACCAGTCCAACACCAGCATCTCCAAATCATAAGTCATTGTTGTAATGGTAGCCAACAAAGGTTGGGGTAACAGAAGGAAACTGGACCTGGTGTGAGTTGGAATCCGGGCAGCAGAGTTTTAGTTGAGATGGGGTTCATGGTAACTGTGAGGTTGTTAGGAGAACACTGGGATAGTTGAGACTGGAAGTCACAGAGGCACAGATTTCTCAACTGGTTAAATACACCACCAGATTTAATAACAAGAGGAGCAGATCAGAAAGATATAACAGGTATCGCAGTTTGAAGATGGGCCACATCCTGATTCCAGGTTCGTGTTTCAAGATGTTTCCTTTCCTGGAAAAGGATGCCGCTGCAGAACAGCCTGCCATCTTCTCTGATCCCTTTTATTCACTTGTGGGGAGTGGGTGTCACTGGCCGGGACAGTCTTCCTTATTGTATTTGAGAAGGTGATGGGGATTCTACAATACGGTTAGGGAGGGAATTCCAGGAGTTTGATCCAGCAACAATAAAGAAACAGATACATCTTCAAGTCAGGATGGTGAGTGGCTTGGAGGGGAACTTGCATGTGGGGTGGTGTTCCCTTGTATCTACTGCCCTTGTCCATCTAGATGGAAGTGGTTGTGGAATTGGAAAATGCTGTCTGAGGGTCTTCTGTAGTGTAACTTGGAGATAGTACTCCTGAGCATCGGTGGTGGAGGGAGTGGATGTTTGTGGAGGTAGTGCTAATCAAGGGGGTTGCTTTGTCATGGATGGTGCTAAGTTTCTTGAGTGTTGTTGGAGCTGCACCCAACCCATGGGAGTATTCCAGCACATTCCTGACTTGTGCCATGACAGGCTTTGGGGAGTACGAGGTGAGTTACTTGCTCCGTATTCCTCACCTCTGACTGGCTCTTGCCGCCTGAATTTCTGCTGAATATATGCTGAATTTCTGCTGATTCGTTGAATCCTTTCAGCTGGGTGTTGCACCAGATTCTGACCCAGGGCGTTGACTGCAAGTTAGTACATAACATCATCTAAAAGGCAGCTGGATGGGTATATGAATAGGAAGGGCTTAGAGGGGTATGGGCCAAGTGCTGGCAAATGGGACTAGATTAGATTAGGATATCTGGTCGGCATGGACAGGTTGGACGGAAGGGTCTGTTTCTGTTTAGTTTAGAGGGATGATGAAAAAACCACCCAAGGACCCCAGACTCTAAAAGCTAACCCTGATTTTTGCTGGAAAAGGATGTGGTGGCTGAGTGGGTGCACTCTGATTCAGAAGCTCTTGAGTTCAATGACTTGAGTGGAACAAAGCAAATTCTGTGCTCAGTGCAGGCCTGAGGGTGTGCTGCCTCATCAGAGGAGCCATCTTTCCGATGATATGTTATCCCAAGGCCGTGTCTGCCATCTCACGGTGGGTGTCAGAGATTCCACGGCCACTGTCGTGTGCTGAAGGTTTCTCTGCGGTGTTCTGTCCAACCATTATCCTTCTGTAAAATGGAGGATCTGGTCACATATCCTATTGCTGTTCACGCTGTGTGAATTGGCTGCAGTCTTACTTAGCCTGCAACAGTGACTCCAGTTCAAAAGCTATTCATTGTCTGTGTGAATTGCTTCGGGATGTACTGACGTAATGAAAAGCGCGACACAAATGCGGATTCTTTGTCTGTATCGCTCACCAACCGAGAGGGGGCAAAATGGCTGTTCAGTTGAATGTCTCCCGGTTGGTTAACAAACCGTGCAGCCATTTTCGGGTTGGTGTGGGAGTGTTGGTTCAGTGGGGAGGATGGGCAACCCAAGGTGACCAACAGCCAAAGTGTGTCTGGGTTTGGGGAGACGGTATGTTGGGGTTGGGCACAAATCCCCAGGGGTGTGTTTAGTCAGAGTTATCAAGTATATTGGCACCACGTTCTTGCTTGCAGTCTACCTGAAGGAACAGCTAGACAGTTACGTCAAGGATCTCCCGAGGGTTAAGGTGGTCAGACAGCCGAAGAGAAAAGGATTAGTATCTGCCAGGTTGCTGGGGAGCTCCATAGCAACAGGAGAGGTCCTGGCCTTCCTCGACTCGCACTGTAAGTACGAACGCTTGTGCTTTCCTTTTCTGTTCACCTGACACCCCTGTAACCTTATCCACGGTTTTTGGCCTTTTCCCTGATCCCTCACCCTCTCAGAGAGTCATAGAGTTGCACAGCACAGAAACATACCCTTCGGTCCAACCCGTCCATGCTGATCAGATATCCTAAATTATTCTAGCCCCATTTGCTAGCACCTGACCTATATCCCTTTAAACCCTTCCTATTCATATATCCATCCAGATACCTTTTCAATGTTGTAATTGTACTAGTCTGCATCACTTCCTCTGGCAGCTCATCCCATACACATGCCATCCTCTGCGTGAAAAAGTTGCATCTTAGGTCTCTTTTATATCTTTCCCCTCTCACCCTAAACCTATGCCCTCTAGTTCTGGACTCCTGCACCCCAGGGAAAAGACCTTGTCTATTTATCCTATCCATGTCCCTCCTGATTTTATAAACCTCTATAAGGTCCCGACTAATTTTTCCAGCTGCCGAGATCTGTGCTTTAGCAACAGCTTCCAGAAAAGGAAGTCAATGTATTCACGTGCCGAGTGGCATTCACAGACTGTCCCAGCGGCTGTGTGGCCATGAAGCTTAAAAGGAATATTGGCCATTATTGCAATGGCCAGCTATGAGTCACTGTTTAACTGTTGCCCTGTCAATCACCAGCCCGACAAGCCTCTTCCTATTGGATTTGGTCACATGGGTGAACAAAAAATGTGCTAAATGCCCACCCATTATTCGTTCTCGACTCATTTTATATGTTAGAGGATTTTACCTCAATGGGGGAGTATGCCCCTTCCCTAGGTGCATTTTCTATGTAATTAATTTATGATTTTCTCCCCCCTGTTGTTGGATTAACGATTGTCATTGAAGCACACAGAGGCTGGGAAGTGTTAAAGTTACAATTGGGCAGCACAGTGGTTAGCACTGCTGCCTCACACCTCCAGGGACCCCGGTTTTATTCCACCCTTGGGCCACTGTCTGCGTGGCTTTTCTCCGGGTGCACCGGCATCCTCCCACTGTCCATAGATACGCAGGATTGACTGTGGGAGATTGGCCATGGTGTCCGAAGATGTGCAGGCTAGCTCTGTTACCCATCGGAAATGCAAGGTTACAGGGATGGGTAGGTCTGGGTGGGTAAGCCTGGCTCTTTGGTGGGTCAGTTTGGACTCGATGGACCGAATGGCCTGCCTCCACACTATAGAGATTCCATGATTCACAGGCCATTTCTCAGTTGAATGCACTGGACTGCTGTTTTGTTATTTAGAATCAAACAGCTTACTGCAGGCAGCATTCCCAATTATGGAACGCTGTAAAAGAGAGGCCGTTTTTCAACCAATCTTGAAATTAAACAAACTCGCCGGGCTCTCTGGTTACTATCTCATAGAATCACAGAGATGTACAGCATGGAAACAGACCCTTCGGTCCTGTAGAAAAGGCACGTTGCCAGTATCTTAGGGTTGTCTTCATTGATGGCTGATGCTCACTGAGAGTGGGACAAACAAATTGTTGCAAATTCCGTTCAAAATTTATCGAACCCACGCACAGTCTGCACGTTTGATTCTTGCTGGTGTACAGGAGGCTTGTTGCATCTCTCGTTTAATCGATCCACAAAACCCAACATCATGTATGGGTAGACTCGTGCAAGCAAGCACACAGCAAATATCTCACGAGACTGGTGCTCAATGGAGTGAAGAGAAAGTAAACTCATTAATTGGTCTGCACATTGTCTGTTTTTGACTGATAGCAAGATGCTAATTTTTCAGAAAGCTGCCCCGTGCCTGGAAGTGCCTGAGGTATAGGAATGAAATGTGGCCCCTCCTGTGAAAATGTTAAATGCCCCTGCACTAGAAAATGGAAGGGGAAGGGGTGTAATATGAACAGGGTGTACTGTAGACATACTAGAAGGGTGAGGTATTGGGAGATTGAGGAATCATGGGAGAGGTGCTCAGAGGGCAAGATGTCAGGAAGTCAATGAAATGTGGGTAAGGAATCGGGGACAGGCCATGGTACTATGAGGGTATGGAGTTATGGCTAAGGTATTGTGGGAGGGTGAGGAATCAAGGCGAGGTACCAGGATACAATGGGGTAAATCAAAGAGTCACCACAATATGGAAACAGACCATTTGGCTCCGTCGAGTGCACATTGACCCTCTGAAGAGCATCCCACCCAGACCCACCCTTCTACCCTATCGCTGTAACTCTGCACTTCCCATGGTTAATCCACCCAGCCTGCATGCTCTGGGCAACTTAGCATAGGCAATCCACCTAATCTGCACATCTCTGGACCGTGGGAGGAAACCCAAGTAGACACGGGGAGAACGTGCAGAGACACTGACAGTCGCCTGAGGGCAGAATTGAACCTCGGTCCCTGGCGATGCGAGGCAGCAGTGCTAACCACTGAGCCACTGTGTCACCCAAATCGGGATTCAGTAAACATTTCCAGTGGTCTGAGGTCCCCTTCAGTACTGGGCAGGGGACATCACACTTCAGTCGGGGGCTTGGGCAAGGAGCTACACAGGGCCTCGAGATTTGTGTCCCCAACATGTCGAGATGGTGAGTGTTTCAGGTTTGGGGGCAGTGTGAGGTACCAGGATGGTATGGTACTGGGAGGGGGAACTTCTTCCACCCCCCCCCCCCCCCCCCCCCCCCCACCGTCCCTTGTTGCCCCGTGTTAGAACCGCTGAGTGTGCCTTTCCCTCCTCCCCGTAGGCGAATGTTTCGACGGCTGGCTGGAGCCCTTGCTGGCCCGAATTGTGAAGCTGGAGCAGGTGGTGGTCAGCCCACAGATCACTTCCATCAACCTGCACACGTTTGAGGTGGAGAAACCGTCTCCGGACGAGCGCAACCACTCCCGTGGCACCTTCGACTGGTCACTGTCCTTCAACTGGGAGGAGCTGCCTGAGTACGAGAACGATGCCAGGAAGGATGAGAGCTTCCCTTTCAGGTCAGCGGCGACCGGCATGGGGGGAGCGGGGGGTCCCAACCCTCTCTCCTCTTTCACCCCTAGTCCGGTTTATTTATTTTTTTCATTCATTCGCAGACAGAGGTCCCGGCCTCGAGCCCATACCCTCGGCCGATGCGTCAGAGCAACTCCACGGGAGCTTCTCTGTCTGTGGCATGCTGCGGCTTTGGAATCAGAACGTTCTAGCTCCCACCTCAGGCATTCAACCCCGTAATTTGAGCTGACCCCTTTATTACGTGACAGAGGGAGTGCTGCACAGTCAGGGGTGCCCCTTTCCCATTGTGCTCATAAAAGAAAATTGCTGTTTCGAAGAAGAGTCAGGAGAGTTCTCCCTGATGTCCAGGATTTGTTCTTCATCCAGCATGGTCTCCCTCCTCTCGTCAGGATGCTGTGGAACCTGAAAGGGTTCAGAAAAGATTGACAAGGATGTTGCCAGGGTTGAAGGGTTTGAGCTGCAGGGGGAGACTGAATAGGCTTGGGGCCATTTCCCTGGAACGTCAGAGGCTGAGGGGTGACCTTACAGAGGTTTACAAACTGACGAGGGTTATGGATAGGGTAAATAGACAAGATCTTTTCCCCGGTTTGTGGGAATCCAGAATTAGAGGGCATAGGTTTAGGATGAGAGGGAAAAGATATAAAAGAGACCTAAGGGGCAATGTTTTCACGCATAGGGTGGTGTGTGTGTGGGATGAGCTGCCAGAGGAAGTGGTGGAAGCTGGTACAATTGCAGCATTTAAAAGGCCTCTGGGTGGGTATATGAATAGAAAGGGTTGAGACGGATATGGGCCAAGTACTGGCAGGTGGGACTAGATTAATTTAGGATATATGTTGGGCATGGAAGAGTTGGACCTAAGGGTCTGTTTCTGTGCTGTACATCTCTATGACTCTGAATAGAAACAAAATCAGAAATTGCTGGAGAAGCACAGCAGGCCTGGCAGCATCTGTGGAGAGAAAGCAGAATTAATGTTTCGGGTCCAGTGGCCCATTTTCAGAACCCTCTTTTATTTCTGATTTCCAGCATGTGCAGTTCTTTGGTTTTTTTTGTTGGTTTTGAATGGCTTCGTTAAACTGATTGCCTTTTAGAACCAAATAGTTTGACACAAATTGAGGTTCATCAATCAGGTGCGCAAACTTTTATTGCTTTTTATTTTGCAGGACACCAGTAATCTCTGGCGGACTTTTTGCTGTTTCTAAAGCCTACTTTGAACACATTGGGACCTATGATCCCCAATTGGAGATATGGGGTGGAGAAAACTTGGAGCTGTCTTTCCGGGTAACGTAAGCCTCTGTGAATAAGACAAAATTAACAACACTGTATCATCTCACAACATTGCTCAAACATGTGGAAAGTGAACATGGTGGAATCTCATGACGCTGATTAGCATTAGATACTTAAAGTGACCTTGTATTTGCTGACGTATATTGGTGCCTGGTCCCAAACCTTTAAAAATTACTGTCTTGTTTTCAAATCCTTCCATGCCCTCACCTTCCCTATCTCTGTAACCTTCTCCAGAGCTACACTTCTTCCAACTCTGGTCTCTTGTGCATCCCTCAATTCCTTCACCCTCACCATTGACTGCCTGTGAGCTATGCAATGATGTCTCTAAATATTTCTGGCTCTCTCCTCTCCTCTTCTCTTCTCTTCCTGTTATATTATTATAATAAGCAAAGTCTTGGGTGTACAGACACATTCTCAAAATTTGCAGATGGCTCAAAGCTTCAAAATATTGAGAACTGAGAGGAAGATATTCATCAGACTTCAAGATTTTTGGTACAACAACAGGGCAGGATTTATATAATAAATAGTCAGGGCTTGGATAGTGTTGTAGAACAGAGGGACCTGGACATTCAAGTACATGATTCTTTGAAGTTTGCGTCACATATAGACAAGGTGGCTCAAAAGGTATTTAGCACGTTTGCCTTCATTTCTCTGTCCTTTGAGTATGGGAATTGGAAAGTCGTGTTGAAGTTATACAGGACATTGGTGAGGCATCTTCTGGAATACTGTGTCCAGTTCTGGTTGCCATGTTATAGAAAGGATATTGTTAAGCTGGAAAGGGTTCTGAAGAGATTTATCAGGATGTTGCCAGGTATGGAAGGTTTGAGTTAGAGATAAAGGCCAGGACTTTTTCACTGGAGTGCAGCAGGTGCTGCAAGTGTAGGATTTCAAGACAACGGGTCACATTTTTAAGGTGAAAAGAGAGAGATTTAAAAAAAGACATGAGGGGTAAATCTTTTACACAGAGGGTGGTTCACCTGTGGAACGAACTTCCTGGAGAAGTGGTGGATGCGGGCACTGTTACAATGTTTAAAAGTCCCTGAGATAAATATATGAATAGGAAAGGTTTGGAGGGATATGGGCCAGGAGCAGGCAGTTTAGGCTAGTTTAGTTTGGAATTATGTTTGGCACGGACTGGTTGGATCAGTATGACTATGACGCTAAGATAAAGGCAGGCGGGTGGAACTGGCGAACATGTGACAGATTAAGTTTATGTAGTAAAGTGTGAAGTGATTCCTTTTGAAAGGATGATCAGGACAAGCAATACAGAATACAGGGTGTGATTCTAAATGGAGCAAGGGAGTTGACAGCATTATGTGCGTAGATCATTGGAAGTGGCAGGGCAGGTTGAGAAAGCAGTTGGAAAGGCAAACAGGATCCTGGGCAGCACAGAAACAGAGACAGCACAGCTCCTGGGCAGCTTTGTACTTGTTACCAGTCTCTGGGTACAGTTGTTGTCTTTGGGTGCAAAGACAGGAGGCAAGTGATTTGGATATGATGATGTGTTGTTGGAAAGGTGACAGTTGCTCCTGTTTGTACAGACGTGCTGTAATCCTTTCTAATAAAGGATTAGGCTGCTACAGAATATGGATCTGGACAGCCATCTAATGGGATAATAAAGCAAAATCTGGCTTGTTTGAAAAGTTGTAATACTTGAGTTAAGAAGCAACCAGAATATCAGACCTTGTGCACCAGGTCATCTGTTGGAGTTGATGAAATTGTAACTCATATGGAACCATGTTGATGACATATCACAGCCCAGTGTCTCTAGCCTGTAATTGCTATTGATTTTTTTCCCCATATTTTGATGCCATCAGGATGGAGTGCATGGAACAGACCTCAGTAGTTGATGGTACGTGATGAGGCAGAATTCAAGGTGAAGACATTGAGACCAGTTTGTCATATAGTCATAATCAATCTTTTTAAAATGTTTGAACTATAGGGAGAGGTTGAATAGGCTGGGGCTGTTTTCCCTGGAGCATCGGAGGCTGAGGGGTGACCTTATAGAGGTTTATAAAATCATGAGGGGCATGGATAGGATAAATAGACAAGGTCTCTTCCCTGCGATGGGGGAGTCCAGAATTAGAGTGCATAGGTTTAGGGTGAGAGGGGAAAGATATAAAAGAGACCTAAGGGGCAACTTTTTCACTCAGAGATGGTACATGTATGGAATGAACTGCCAGAGGAAGTGGTGGAGGCTAGTACAATTGCAACATTTAAAAGGGATCTGGATGGGTGGATGAATAGGAAGGGTTTGGAGAGATATGGGCCAGGTGCCTGGCAGGTGGAACTAGATTAGTTTGGGATATGTGGTCGGCATGGATGAGTTGGACCGAAGGGTCTGTTTCCGTGCTGTACATCTCTATGACTCTATAACCTTTCAACACCCCTGTTGCTTATCGAGAACCTGTCTACCTTTATTAAAAATGCTGAAAGATGCTGCTTCCATTGCCTTTTGATGAGGAGGTCCACAGGGAACAAAAGAAATGTCCTCATCCCCGTCTTAAATGGGCGCCTCTTATTTTGAGATGATGTTTCAAAGCGCCTAGTTCTAGGTACCCCCACATGAGGGAACATCATCTCCATGTCCACCAGTCTTACTCTCTTAAACTACAGCGGATGAGTCTAGCGTTTCCAACCTTTCCTCACGAGACAACCATAACTGCTCCCAATGCATTTGCATCCTCCCACACCTTAATTGAGAAGAACGATACTGTGCACAGTATTCCAGATGTGGTCTCACCAGTGCCTTGTGTAACTTCTTTTCAAATTCACTCCATTGCTAATACTGAGGTCTTATAGCGAAGGAGCATCCAAAGTAATATTCCATGTTTTTGACCCAGTGACACTGAAGGAATGGTATTGCACTCCCAAGTCAGGATGGTGTGCGGTTGGAATGAAACTTGGATGGTGTTCCCATGCCTCTGTCCTTCTAGATGGTAGAGGCTGTGGGTTTGAAAGGTGCAGTCAGAGGAAATCAGTACCGAAGCATACTTCTGAATATTCCCTACGTCTGAATTCAACACCCTAAACAATAAATGATAATATTCTATTTGCTTCCCTCATTACCTGCAGTACTTACATACTCAACATTTGTGATTCACACATCAGGACACTCAGACACCTCACTACCTCAATACTCTGCAATCCCTCACCATTTAAATGATATAACTCTTTTTGCCAAAATGAACAATTTCACATTTTCTTACATTATGCTTAACTTTTCAGGTCTTTGCCCACTCACTCACTTCATCAATCTATATCTCTTTTTAGCCACCTTATGTCCTCTATCTGATATTGGCAAAATAAAAACCATAACTTCGATCTCTTTGTTCAAGTTATTTATATAATTCTTAAAGTGTTGAAGCCCCATTAGTGATCTCTGTGGCACATCATTTATTTCATCTTGCTGACAGAAAATTATCCACTTTCTGTTTCCTGTCCGTCAGTCAATCTTCTGTCATGCGAATATATTATCCCTGAGACGATGAGTCTTCATTTTCAACAATAACCTTTAATGTGACACCACGTTAAACGTTTTTTTTGAAATCTTAAGTACAATCTAACCACCGATTCCCCTTTATCCATGTTACATGTTATTTCCTTAACAAAACTCCATTCTTTTTCACAAAACCATGATGACTCTGCCAGATTACATTGAACATTGTAATGACATGGCTAAACCCTCCTGCTTAATTTACACCAGCAATACAGAAAAGATTTATCCTGTGCAATAATCTGAAAATTTGAGAGGCCAAGAACTATTTAAAGTAAAAATTAACAACTTTATTTCTTAAAGCATAACGGAGAATAACTAATTAACAACAATTTACAACTCCTTCCTCTAACCTATCTTTTACCTTCTTTTCTACAGTACTCATCCAATAAAACCCCCGATTAAAATTTACCAAAAATTCAAGTTTTCAAAACCAGCCAGCTGTCGAATCTTCTACTTAGATCTTCCTGTGTCGTCTTTTCTTCTTAGGGAAGATGTTTCACAGGTCACGCATCAATAAAGGAACCTTTATGAGAACTATTCTCTGGGCAGTCTGCAGATGTCATTGGTTTGGCAGTTCTCTTCCCAACTGTTCAATTTTCCACAGTCCGAGACCTCCAAAGCATTGGCTTTTAAGATTGCCAATATACTAAAGTCAAACGTGATTGAAATTTGGTATTTTTGGGGGTATAATTTAAATTCATTGGCCCAATTCAAATCTGTTTTGTCGTTTCCATGCATTCCAGCTAATCTAGCTTTCGACCAAGTGTTACATTGTTACCTTATTCAGAACACTTGATACTGCCACGTAGTTCTGCTACCTCTCTTCATAATAATGTTTTAATGTACACCCACATCTTCATAATAATGTTTTAAGTGCCCTGTTTTAACATCTTTAACAATGGCTTCCAATATCTTCTATATGATAGGGGTTAAGCTAAGTCGCCTATCGTTTTCCACATTCTGTCTCCATCCTTTTCTTTTGAGTAAAAGGGTTGCATTCGCTATTTCTAGCAAATCAACCCTTCCCTGAATCTAGTAAGTTTTGCAAAATTAAAAGCAGTGCGTCAAATGCTTCACTAGCCACTGGTATTTGTGCATTCTTGCATCGTGTATCCTTGTATTGTGTATCCTTTATCTCCCTGTCCGAAAGCTGAAAAGACCTAACACCCAAAGATCATTTCGAAAACGGACCCAAATATGCTGATGGCCACTTTCACCAAATACCCTCCCACCTCCTTTCACCTTGACCATGACTAAATGTCTGCTCACTCACAGGTCTGGCAGTGTGGTGGGAAACTTGAGATTGTACCCTGCTCTGTCGTGGGGCACGTGTTTCGCAGCGACACTCCGTACACCTTCCCAGATGGAGTGCAGGTCGTATATCGCAACCTGGTGCGAGTGGCTGAGGTATGGATGGATGAGTACAAGAACATCTTTTATCATCAGATCCAGGAAGCAGCAGACATTGCGCAGAAGGTGACTTTCACTGAAGAAGTCAGGATCACATGGGGAACTGTGGCGTGGCTGGGGGAAAACGTAAAGAGAGGACTCAGGGTCATCTTTAGAGGAATTTTGAGAGCAGTTAATAATGGATGGGGAGGAAAAGAATACCTTTACTCGGGGTGGCACAGTGGCTAGCACTGTTTTCTAACAGTGCCAGGGACCCAGGTTCGATCCCAGCCTTGGGCGATTGTCTGTGTGGAGTTTGCACATTCTCCCCGTGTCTGTGCAGATTTTCTCCGGGTGCTGTGCTCCCCCCCCCCACCCCTGCACAGTACAAAGATGTGCAGGTTAGGGTGGATTGGCTATGTTATGTTGTCCACAGTGTTAGGTGCATTAGGCAGACAGAAATGGGTCTGGGTGGGTTACTCTTTGGTGGGTCAGTGTGGACTTGTTGGGCTGAAGGGCCTGTTTCCACACTGTAGGGAATCTAATCTTAAGATTGAGTAATGGGGATGAACTGATTCCTTAGCCTACCCCACTCCCCCAATGGTCGCAACAAAGTTTGAATTTAAAAGGAAGGTGATATTGCCAGTTGTGTTTTACCCTGTATAGAGCTCAGCATCAGATACAAATCAGCTGGGTGCCTTTACTAACAAGTAAAGGACTAGTTTATTGCAAACAAGATTTATTCAAACAAAGATGTGAGGATTATCAATAAAAGGTACAAACTGTGCAAATATAAACAGCAAATAAACACACACACACACACAAACTATCATGTCTGCAAAATCTAAACATAGACTACTGAGCATTAACTTAAAAAGTACCTTGGCCAAGTAAAGTTCAATTCCAAATAGAGAATTATTCACAGATTGTCCAAATGTCTGTAGCCAACGTCATTTTGCTCAATACCTGTCTGGAGACAGTGGTGCAGAATTTGAATAACCTTTTTTAGGAATCTTCTACGTGTGGCGATGAGCTCTTCCAGTCGGCTATCATCTCGCAGACTTTGGTGAGAATGGTTTCATAGCAGAGGAGAAAGCAAAACTTCCCAAAGCTCCTGAGGCAAAATGTGTTTGATTATCTGTGTTCAAATCCAATAGCTTTTTTCACCCACAAAATTCTGCAGAGTTGGTTTCTCCATCCAGCTGCTTGTGTTCTTTACAAATACATTATTTCTGTGGTATCTTTGCTTTTGGAAGTTGTTAATTTTAAAGAGTCCTGGATATAACACCTTCCAAAGCCAAAGGTTTTCAATCAGTGATATTCTAAGTTAGTCTTTCCATTGACGCATCTTCACAACACCTGAAAGTAGGGCTACCATAGGGAGTAGCTGAAGCAAGTAATATTGATGAATTCCTGGGGAATCTTGATAGGTATATAAAGGCAAAGGAACAGTGTGATATATAGACAGGGTGAAGATCACTGGGGAGAAAATGTGGGAAGCAGATGGGCTGAACAGGACAGAGTTGGGATCAGCCAAGGTTAGGGCAAGGATGGAACTCAGGCAAGTTAACATACAGTTCCAGTGAATAGTACAGAAAAGGGCTGAATGGCCTCCTTCCTACGGGCTGCAGCCAAGCTATCTTGTATGTTGAACGTGCAGGACATTGCAGTGGCGATTCCAGGAGAAACAAGAGGTCATTAATAAAACAGTTGCGTTTCTTTGTTTATGAATACTTTTGGTTAAACCATTGCAAATTACAGTAAACCGGGCTTGACTGACAGTTAAGACTTGGGCTTGTTCTCCATTGGGTGAAGCTCGAGGATGGACAACCAGCAGCAGAGAGCCAAGGAACCGAAGGTGAAGACTTAGTGGGACCAAGTACGGTCTCCTGTGGAGATCACGGAATGCCATTTCGGGAAGGATATCCACACCTTGGGCATGAGGGAGGAGTCGCTGAAGGTAACAGTGGAGTAAAGGACAGTAATCTGTGATCTCTCTCTCTCTCTCTCTCTCTCAGGGTTTGTTTGGTGACATATCTGAGAGGAAACGGATCAGAGAGAGGCTGCGTTGCAAGGATTTCACTTGGTACCTCAACAACATCTACCCTGAGCTATTCATACCAGCCATCTACAAGACAACGAACCTATTAGTGAGTTGACTGTCACAGGATCGTTAACTCCTGAATGTTGGAAACCCCTGCAGCATGGTTTGTGGAAGCTCACTGTGTCAGTTCAAAACAACAACTTGCATTCATGTTGCCCCTTTAATGTCGCAAAATGTCCCAACAGCATAAGAAGTGACACTGAGCCACAAAGGTGGATATTCAAACGGGTGACCCCAATACCATGTCAAAACTACAGGCTTCGTAAAACCAGAACTAGTAGGAGCAGAAGTCAGCATTCAGCCCATCAGTCCTGCTTCACCATTCAGAGAGATTTCAGGGAACGACAGGAAGGTGACAAAGTTTAGAGTTCAAGTTTCAGAGTCTCGGTCTCAGGCAGCTGTAGAGATGCCCGGGAATAGTGGAGCAACCGTAATCAGGGTCAGAGAGGGGGCCAGACTTAGGACACCACGGGAATTTCGGAGGGGATTTGCGACCGGAGGAATTTACAGAATCATGGAGGGGGCTGAGGTCTCAGAGGGAATTGAAAACAAGGGTAGGAAATTCAGAGTTGTCTGAACAGAAGCCTGGGTAGGACCAGTGGGCGCAGTGGTTGAGGGAGGAGCATGGATCTTGGTGAGTTGGGATACAGGGGGCAGCAGAATTTGAGAGGAGTTAAGTGTCTCTAGAAGGGACGGAACGTGGTTGGCCGTGAGGGAATGCTTTGGAGTATTCAAGTCTCGGAGGCAAC
Source organism: Chiloscyllium plagiosum (assembly GCF_037043375.1). Lineage (NCBI taxonomy): Eukaryota > Metazoa > Chordata > Chondrichthyes > Orectolobiformes > Hemiscylliidae > Chiloscyllium > Chiloscyllium plagiosum. The sequence goes on along the minus strand of NW_028270173.1, from coordinate 17,837,445 downwards.
AGAGAAGGCTGTAGTGACAGGTTTGTATTGAAAGCAGACAGGAATGTGTTGTACAAGGTAATGATTCCTGACTTGTCCTACCTGCCTATCTTCTTTTCCACCTATCCACTTCACTCTCCCCCCCCCCCCCCCCCCCCAATTCCCTCTGAGACCTCAGCCCCCTCCATGATTCTGTAAATTCCTCCGGTCGCAAATCCCTCCGAAATTCCCGTGGTGTCCTAAGTCTGGCCCCCTCTCTGACCCTGATTATGGTTGTTCCACTATTCCTGGGCATCTCTACAGCTGCCTGAGACCGAGACTCTGAAACTTGAACTCTAAACTTTGTCACCTTCCTGTCCCCTCCCCCACTCGATGCTACTTTCTCCCCACCCCCACCCTCCTCTCACTTATCTCTCCACACTCCAGGCTCGCTGCCTTTATTCCTGATGAAGGGCTTTTGCCCAAAATGTTGATTTTACTGCTCCTCGGATGCTGCCTGAACTGCTATGCTCTTCCAGCACCACTAATCCAGAATCCAATGATTCTGAAAGGGTCAGTGTTAAAATGGCATTAGCTCCACCCAATCTGGTGATGTAGCAAACACACAATCTTTGGGTAAAGACAGGAATTCTACCTGAGTACCTTAGGGAACAAACGTACTCCCTACAACTCCTGAGAGTCCTTAGTAATTAAGCCCGACTAGCAATGCAAGTTGCACTCATTGTATTTTGTGACATCTTGTTAGCAAAGATGAGCGCCCCTTCTGTTTAGGTTCATCAAGGATCTGTCCTGTATCACTGATAATTAGTCAGGCCCTAGGCATAGAATAGACAAAGGAATAGACAAGAAACTATCTCAAACAGCTCCTTACTGTGTGCCACATATGGGCAGAGCAGGCAGAACATGAGTTCCAGCAGAGGCAAATACCACAGGACGACCAGAATTAGGATTCAAAATGGAGACCTTACAAAAGGTTGAATTGTTTTTGGCGGAGACCACTGCATGCATCCCTACTCGAGAAGGTGGACAGAGCCCAGGGGTTGTTCCCAGGCTGATTTTCTGCCCTCTTGAGTGTCAAGCATGGCCCTCTGAGTAACCCTCTTGGTCAGGTATTTGTACAAGTCCCACTCCAGAGACACAAACACAAACTTGCTGTTGTACAAAGTGTGGCACATTCTTTCTTGTGAACAATAAAGGGAATGAAAGGATAAGTTTCATACCTTGAGGAAAATAATATGCTGTGCTAAGTGTCTGGGAGTCTTGCAAGGGCTTCGAGATTCAGACCCTGGGTAGTTTGAGATTAACTGCATGTTAGTTTGAGCATGTTAAGTCTGGAGCTTATAGGAGTAGTGCAATATTTCAGCATAAGGACAAGTCAACTGTAAGTCTGCAGTGTGATTTCATACCAGGACCTCTTTCCTGCAGATATCTGTAACACTGTCATGTGTATTCTTTTGCAGCTGATGAACCGAGGGAACCAACTCTGCTTGACCATTGGACCAGCGAGAAGATCCGTATTCATGAATCCCTGCTACAGCCTCCAAGAGCATCAGGTAAACAAAGCTAGTGGGAGGCTCCCAGCAGGGGAAGTCTGGACACTTGCCCAGTTACACTCTGGCCACCATCAGCACTCCCCAACCATCCCTTCCTCGGATCCGGCCGGACTGGGAGGTTCTTGATGTAGTCTATAGTGACCAATCACCAAATGCTGCTGAGTGGCCAACACGTCCCACTTGCCTGTAGTGACCAATCATCAGAGTGGCTGTGTGGTCAACACTTCCCACTTGTCTGTAGTGACCAATCACCAGACGGTGCTGAGAGGCCAACACTGCCCATTTGTTTATAGTGACCAATAACCAGCAGTTGCTCAGCTCTTGAATCAGAAGGCTGCGTCTGGTGGCGTGGATGAGCGGTCTGTGTTGCTGGATTAAGGTTCCAGTCTCTAAGGAGGTGTGGATTTGAGTTCCACCGTTGCCATTCATGCCTGTTATACTGCAGCGCGTTAAAGTTCAACATTAAACGCTGTTGTGTTCCAGTTCAAAACTGAATCTGGGGGTGTGAGGGCCCCTTCTGAGAAGCTCAAGCACACAATCAAGGTTGACTTTATTGAGGGAGTAATGATTTGGAGGTGTCCGTGTTGGACTGGGGTGGACAAAGTTAAAAATCACACACCACCAGATTATAGTCCAGCAGGTTTATTTGGAAGCACTAGCTTTCAAAGCGCTGATCCTTCATCAGGTGGTTGTGGAGCTGGACCATAAGAGACAGAAATTATAGCAAAAGATTACAACGATACATTGAACAAACCTAGATTTGTTAAGTCTTTCATCTTTTTTTTTAGATTAGATTACTTACAGTGTGGAAACAGGCCCTTCGGCCCAACAAGTCCACACCCACCCGCCGAAGCGCAACCCACCCAGACCCATTCCCCTACATTTATTCCTTCACCTAACACTAGCACTGTGGGAGGAAACCTACGCAGACACGGGGAGAATGTGCAAACTCCACACAGTCAGCTGCCTGAGCTGGGAATTGAACCCGGGTCTCTGGCACTGTGAGGCAGCAGTGCTAACCACTATGCCACCGTGCTGCCCACTATCTTTTAGAATGGTTTTGCTGGTTTCGGTTCTTTAATATATAAATCCCAGAACTTCTTTTAAGTCGCATTCTCAAGATAATTAAAGATTTTATAACAAGCGGTGACACCTCAGCTCAGACAATGCTTGCAAGGTGTGAGTCTGACTTTACTGAGGGAGGACTGTCAGAAATCCCCGTATGGACAGGACATGCAGCAAAGCTCCATCCACTCCCATGTAAAAGCGGGAAGGACCGAGACTGCTCCCAAGGCTTTGGACAATGCTTATCCCTTAATCAGATAGTTAAAGAACAAATAGGTTATCTGCTGATTGCTGTCTGTGGGAGCTTCCTGTGTGCAAATTGGCTGCCGTGTTCCTTAATTTACAACAGCAAACTCTCTTCAAACGGGGCTCACCCTGGCTGTAAAGGTTTTGTACTCTCTCAGGAAAACACAACAATGGTATCGCAAAGTGGTTCTCACCCTGCTCACCTCCTCTCTCTGGTCTCTGACTGCCCCCACAGTATTTTGAGTACACATTCCGCGGTGAGATCCTCGCTGACTCTGCTCGCCCCCTGTGCCTGCATGCTGGGATTACCATGGTGCTGCTGGTCAAGTGTGCTGCCGACCGACGGGTCAGCCATGTACCGTTGGCCCAGAAGTTCCAAATCAAACCGGTGAGTGTGAACTGTCCGGCAAGTGGGAAACAGCCGGCAGAGATAACACAGGACATCCGTGACAGTTTGGGTGGTCTTTCGATCCGCAAACAGATTCCAGAAACCCACTCCTTGATCAAACACAGTATTAAAGCTTTTACCCTCATCCCACCATCCCAAGGTGAGGGGCTGGGGAGTGTAGAGCATTAGGGACATTTGCACTGGGCCATCGTGTGGTCAGACACTGTCCTTTTGTGTTCCAGGGACTGGAGGTTGGGGATTTCTCAGGGCAGTGGGTCCGAAACTGTCCGTCTCTGGGGACTGGGGGTATAGGTCTTGGCTGGTCTGCTTGTAACCTCTAATCCACATTCCCACCTATCCCTGATAACCTTTCACCCCCCTCACTTACCAAGAAGCTATCCACCACTGTCTTAAAAATATTCAAAGTCTTTGCTTCCACTGCCTTTTTCAGGATGAGACTAATGGCTTTCTGTGAGAAATTGTTTGGCTTCATCTCTGTTTTGAATGGGTGACCACATTTTAAACAGTGACCCTTGTCTTTGATTCTCCTGCAAGAGGAATCATCCTCTCCACATCTTCACTGTCAAGACTCATTAGGATATTATATGTTTCGATCAAGTCATAGATTTGTGCAGCACATAAGCAGACCCTTCAGTCCAACTCATCCATGCCAACCAGACATCCTAAGCTTAGCTAGTCCCATTTGCCAGTATTTGGCCCACATCCCTTTCAACCCTTCCTATTAATACATCCTTTTAAATGTGTAATTGTCTCCCTCTTATTTTTCTGATATAAGCACAGCCTCTCCAACTTTTCCTCATAAGATAATCTACCAATTCCAGTTATTAGTCTGATAAACCTTCTTGGAACTGCTTTCCTTATGAGTTGACCAATACTGTGAACTGTATTGCAGATGCATTTTTACAAGTGCCCTGCGTAACTGAAGGATAACATTCCTAGTTTTGTATACTCAAGCCTGCTCACAAATAATGATAGCATTCTACTAGCTTTACTAATTACTTGCTGGACCTGTGTACTAACTATTTGCAATTCATGCAGTAGGACACCCAGATCTCTCTGCATCTCAGAGCACTGGACTATCTTTCCATTGAGATAATATGCTTCCTTTCATTTCTCTTGCCAAAATGGATAATTTTATCTACATTATGCTCCTTTTGCCAGCTCACTTAACCTTTCAAACTTTTTGTAGCCTCCTCCTGTCTTCACTACGTAACAGAGAATGAACACGGGGTGGCACGGTGGCTCAGTGGTTAGCACTGCTGCCTCACAGTGCCAGGGTCCCAGGTTCAATTCCAGCCTTGGCCAACTGTCTGTGTGGAGTTTGCACATTCTCCACGTGTCCGCGTGGGTTTCCTCCGGGTGCTCCGGTTTCCTCCCACAGTTGAAAATGTGTTGCTGGAAAAGTGCAGCAGGTCAGGCAGCATCCAAGGAGCAGGAGAATTGACGTTTCGGGCATGAGCCCTTCTTCAGGAATGAGGAGAGTGTGCCAAGCAGGCTAAGATAAAAGGTAGGAAGCAGGGACTTGGGGGAAGGGCGTTGGAAATGCGATAGGGGGAAGGAGGTTAAGTTGAGGGTGATAGGCCGGAGTGGGGAGTGGGGGGGGTGGGGGGGCGGCGGAGAAGTCAGGAAGAAGATTGCACGTTAGGAAGGTTGTGCTGAGTTTGAGGGTTGGGACTGAGTCAAGGCGGGTGGAGGGGAAATGAGGAAACTGGTGAAATCTGAGTTCATCCCTTGTGATTGGAGGGTTCCTAGGCGGAAGATGAGGCGCTCTTCCTCCAGCCGTCGTGTTGCTATGGTCTGGCGATGGAGGAGTCCAAGGACCTGCATGTCCTTGGTGGAGTGGGAGGGGGAGTTAAAGTGTTGAGCCACGTGGTGGTTGGGTTGGTTGGTCCGCGTGTCCCAGAGGTGTTCTCTGAAACATTCCGCAAGTAGGCGGCCTGTCTCCCCAATATAGAGGAGGCCACATCGGGTGCAGCGGATGCAGTAAATGATGTGTGTGGAGGTGCAGGTGAATTTGTGTCGGATATGGAAGGATCCCTTGGGGCCTTGGAGGGAAGTAAGGGGGGAGATGTGGGCGCAAGTTTTGCATTTCTTGCAGTTGCAGGGGAAGGTGCCGGGAGTGGAGGTTGGGTTGGTGGGGGGTGTGGACCTGACGAGGGAGTCACGGAGGGAGTGGTCTTTTCGGAACGCTGATAGGGGAGGGGGGGGAAATATATTCCTGGTGGTCGGGTCCGTTTGGAGGTGGCGGAAATGACGACGGATGATACAGTGTATATAGTGGTTGGTGGGGTGGTAGGTGAGGACTAGTGGGGTTCTGTCCTGGTGGCGATTGGAGGGGCGGGGCTCAAGGGTGGAGGAGCGGGAAGTGGAGGAGATGCGGTGGAGAGCATCGTCGATCACGTCTGGGGGGAAATTGCGGTCTTTAAACAACCATCTGGGTTGTTCGGTATTGGAACTGGTCCTCCTGGGAGCAGACCAACCAACCCAACCACCACGTGGCTCAACACTTCAACTCCCCCTCCCACTCCACCAAGGACATGCAGGTCCTTGGACTCCTCCATCGCCAGACCATAGCAACACGACAGCTAGAGGAAGAGCGCCTCATCTTCCGCCTAGGAACCCTCCAACCACAAGGGATGAACTCAGATTTCTCCAGTTTCCTCATTTCCCCTCCCCCCACCTTGTCTCAGTCCCAACCCTCGAACTCAGCACCACCTTCCTAACCTGCAATCTTCTTCCTGACCTCTCCACCCCTACCCCCACTCCGGCCTATCACCCTCACCTTAACCTCCTTCCACTTATTGCATTTCCAATGCCCCTCCCCCAAGTCCCTCCTCCCTACCTTTTATCTTAGCCTGCTTGGCACACTTTCCTCATTCCTGAAGAAGAGCTCATGCCCGAAACGTCGATTCCCCTGCTCCTTGGATGCTGCCTGACCTGCTGCGCTTTTCCAGCAACACATTTTCAGCTCTGATCTCCAGCATCTGCAGTCCTCACTTTCTCCTAGAAGATTTCCTCCCACAGTCCAAAGATGTGCAGGATGGTGAATTAGCCATCCTAAATTGCCCATAGTGTTAGGTGCATTAGTCAGAGGGAAAATGGGTCTGGGTGGGTTACTCTTCAGAGGGTCGGTGTGGGCTTGCTGGGCCAAAGGGCCTGTTTCCACACTGGAGGGAATCTAATCTAATCTAATCTTGGACTCTGCCCCTCAAAATGTTGGGTATGGGAGTTATTTGACATTTTCAAAATGGAAGCAGATATAATTTTGTCAGGTAAGCCTATTAAAGGATTGTTGAATTAAGGCAGGTAATGGAGTTAAGACACAGATCAGCCAAGATGTGACTGAGTGGTGCCAGAGCTGTTTGGAGAGAACAGAATTCCTTTTTCCTCCTTACCAGTAAGTTTCATTCAGGGCAGAAAGAGTGGTGACAGAACATGACACTACACTTTAGGAAGGATGTGAAGGCATTACATACTTTAGGATGGATGCTGAGCAGATTAGCCCAAATCGTTGCAGGGATGGGAGATTTTAGCTTAGGGTTGGGCTGGAGCTTTTCTGCTCAGAGAGTGAGGGGAGAACTGACAAAGGTGGACAAGATGATGACACATTGGATATGGTAAGCAGGAAAGATAGTTCTTATTAACTGATGGTCGAATGACTTATGAGACAGGGATTTAAGCTATTCGGCATGGAATATAAGGTCTCTGTATTAAAATGCAATGAATGATAATGGCCTGGAGCTCATGTCCCAAGATTTAGATTTAGACTTCAGTTTCATTGTCTCATGTACTCAACTACAGAGTGCAAGAATACAGTGAAATGTGTACAGTGTTGCTACACATGGTGTACTTGTAGGTCCAAAATACCTAGGTACAAAATCTTAGTTACATAAGTAGAAAAATAAAGAAATAACTTTGGAAGTTCAGCACTGCAGTCTTCTTCGTATAAAAGTTGAAAACTAAAGAAATAAAGTTTAAAAAGTCAGTGGGGTGGGAGCAGGGATGATCAACGATTTCCAAATTGGATGTGCATTGAAAGGAAAGCGCCAATGAGAACTGAACGGGAGGATATTTGAATTGACTCAGAGAGAGCAAGCATAGACTCAGTAGGCCAAATGTCTTCCTTCTGTGCTGTAAATGACTCCTCATTCCCTTCACAGAGGGTGCAGAGATGATATGCAGGAATGGACCCTGAAATCCAACTGACTGAGAGCTCTTGTTTGTTCCCAACCCAGGGTGGAATGATCCTGAGTCCTGCGGTGGGCCTGTGCCTGTCTGTGAAGGGCAACTTTGTGAAGATGGTGTTGTGTGACCCTGTGGACAGGCGACAGCACTGGACTTTCATCAGGGAAACATCTGACTGAAACCTGCCAGCAACCTGTGGCAACATGTGGTGTTTCGGTTCTGGTGGAGCTTGGTGCTGCCAACTCCACTGTGGGAGATTACAACACTGCAGCTTCTGATTGCCCGACCGCTGTTGCTCGCCTCTTCCCAACATATCAGCCAACATCTCATTGCCTGCTTTCACATGGCCAATCGGAAGGCAAACAGGTTCTGACTCAACCGATTCTTGACTGTGAGACTTTCCCCAGTCCAACACATTCAAAATTTAATTTAAAACACATCGATTTGGAAACAGTAAAGGAAACAAAACTATTTTAAAACCTCTCCCGTTTTTCTTATGGAATTTGCCTTCTGGAGGTTCGCCTTTAATTCCTGCTGATTCCCAGGTCAGTTTTGCAGGGTGTGTGTCACCCCTACGTGGCTTTCGAGTTTTGGTCAACTGAGCTAAACCAGGTGCATACTGTCAGTCAGGCAGCAATTCTCCACGATGCACTGATCACTGATATCTTTCTCAAAAATGTTGTTGCTTTATGGGACTGGAGGAATAAAATGTACCAGCCAGACAAACGTTATATTTTAAGAAGGACTAAGCCGTGGTTTGCTGAATTTTTCACCACTTGTATGTGGGATTGTTTACAAGAAATGTTCACGTGTGCTTTAGTTGTTCATTGTCAATGATTAAACCGACTGTTTTAGCCCATTTGCCACAATGTTGTTTTATGCACAGGATGATGGGGGAGGTGGCATTCAGATCCTCAAGTCCACTCTACCACTCCATTGGATGTTGCCTGATCCTGTTTTAACATTCTACATCTATATCCTCCTTGGTTTAGCCTTGGCTAGTGCAGCGATTGGAACCAGGTGGATCATATTGACTATGGGATGCTTGGTTGGGTTTCTTAACCTGAATCAATCAGAGACCCTAGGCTGACCAACATAAACAGGGAATTTAAAAAATATATAACCAAAAAAAGGAAGAAAAAATAAAGTGCATTTGGAATTTCCTCAAAAAAATATATAAACAGGGAACTCAGAGAGTCTCCTGACTTCAGGGACTGACTTCGAGCTGGTTGGCCTCAGCCAGTGTACTGTGCACAAGGAAATAAACGGTGACTTGGTGATGGGATACTGGCCTCTGCCAGCAAAGAAAAAATTGATTGATCTCAATTTATGAATGCTTGCATTCTCCAAGAGGTCCTGATTTGCACACCCCCTCTGAGTGGGGTATTTCACCGCTGAAAATGATCTGGCTCATGGTTTAAGTATACGGCCGTTTGGTTCTGGACTCTCCCCATCAGCAGAAACTAGTTTCTAACGTCTTGGCATTCGCAACCTTCAATTCACACCATCCCTCATGTGAGCAAACTGTAGGTAACGAGGGTGAGTACACCAAGACCCAGTAACATTGGCCTGCGGCTTATTGGGTTCAGGTTGGGAGGAGGTACCTCTTCTGGGACTGTGGGCTGAGGGGTTCTGGGCCAGAGGTATCCCAGAGTCCTGAGCTACAGTTCATTGAGAATTAACTGGAGATTTCTAAATTGGAGAAAGGCCAATTTTGACGGTATTAGGCAAAAACCTTCGAAAGCTGATTGGAGGCAGATGTTCACAGGTATAGGGACGGCTGGAAAATGGGAAGCCTTCAGAAATGAGATAACAAGAATCCAGAGAAAGTATATTCCTGTCAGGGTGAAAGGAAAGGCTGGTAGATATAGGGAATACTGGATGACTAAAGAAATTGAGGGTTTGTTTAAGAAAAAGAAGGAAGCATATGTCAGGTATAGACAGGATAGATCGAGTGAATCCTTAGAAGAGTATAAAGAAAGTAGGAGTACACTTAAGAGGGAAATCAGGAGGGCAAAAAGGGGACCCGAGATAGCTTTGGCAAATAGAATTAAGGAGAATCCAAAGGGTTTTTACAAATATATTAAGGACAAAGGGGTAACTAGGGAGAGAATAGGGCCCCTGCTGAAAATGTGTTGCTGGAAAAACACAGCAGGTCAGGCAGCATCCAAGGAGCAGGAGAATCGACGGGCATGAGCATGAGCCCTTCTTCAGGAATGAGGAAAGTGTGCCAAGCAGGCTAAGATAAAAGGTTGGGAGGAGGGACTTGGGGGAGGGGCGTTGGAAATGCCATAGGTGGAAGGAGGTTAAGGTGAGGGTGATAGGCTGGAGTGGGGGTGGGGGCGGAGAGGTCAGGAAGAAGATTGCAGGTTAGGAAGGTGGTGCTGAGTTCGAGGGTTGGGACTGAGACAAGGTGGGGGAAATGAGGAAACTGGAGAAATCGGAGTTCATCCCTTGTGGTTGGAGGGTTCCTAGGCGGAAGATGAGGCGCTCTTCCTTCAGCCGTCGTGTTGCTATGGTCTGGCGATGGAGGAATCCAAGGACCTGCATGTCCTTTTTCATACAGAGGGTAGTACGTATATGGAATGAGCTGCCAGAGGATGTGGTGGAGGCTGGTACAATTGCAACATTCAAGAGGCATTTGGATGGATATATGAATAGGAAGCGTTTGGAGGGATATGGGCTGGGTGCTGGCAGGTGGGACTAGATTGGGTTGGGATATCTGGTCAGCATGGACAGGTTGGACCAAAGTTGGACTCTATTTATTCATTGCCAGATGGCTATTGCCTCAGGGCGTGGTTAGGTTCTGATTTTCAGTGGGATCCTGCAGGACTTGTTATGTATGACTAATGTCAGTACTGATTTAGATTTAGATGTTCGAGGGGATGAACTGCATAATAGTTTAACTTTTATGCAAGGTTTCATTGACTACTAACAGACTACAAATGTTGAGAATAAGGGAAATTGGCAAAGTAGAAGAACTCAAGCAGGTAGGTGCTGTTGGGATTAGGAAGGAAACCAAGAGGTTAAAAAAAGATACCTTAGCATCAGCATCCTTCAAAAGCAGCTAGCCACTCGGTTGTCAAACTACTACAGAATCTAAAAGGAAATAAACTGGATGGGCCACCCAGCATTTGCCTCAACACTGAAATGACAATATCACCTCCTTATTGTTGATCTTGCAAAGTCTAAATATGCAACTACTTTGGCTACATTAGAAGGTCAGATTGAGACTGAGATTTCTGCAGCAGTAACTTGCCTCCTGACTTCTCAAAACCCGTCCGTGACTCATTGTGGGAGTGATGGAAAACAGTCTACTTGTTCTGCAGCTGTAACGACAGTCAAGAAGCTGAACACAATCCATCACAAAACAGCCTGCTTGATTGGTACCTCATCCAGCACATTCCTGATGAAGGTGTTTATGTCTGAAACATCGACTCTCCTGCTCCTCGGCTGCTGCCTGACCTGCTGTGCTTTTCCAGTGCCACACTTTTCGACCTCATCCAGTATCTTAAACATTCAAACCTGAACTAAAAAAATGGCAGCACTGCATCTACAAAATGCACTGACCAAAGGTCCTTCAATAGTGGTTCAACCCACAACCACTACCACACTTAGAAGGTGCAGACAAACAGCACTGATAGCAAGATCCCCCTGCAAACCACACCCCATCCCAACTTGAAACTATATTGCCATTCTTTCACTTGCTGGGTCAAAATCCTGGAACTCCCTCTCTAACAGCACTGTTGGGTATACCTCAAGGATCACGGTGGTTGTGGAAGGCAGTTTCCTACCTTTCCGAGGGCAATTAGGGATGGGCAACAAGATAGTAACTCACCTCCTGACTCCCTAAGCCTGTCCACCATCTACAAGTGAGAAGTGTGATGGAATACATGCCACTGTTTGGATGAATATAACTCCAACAACACTCAAGAAGCTTGACACAATCCAGGGCAAAGCAGCCAGCTTGATTGTCACCATATCCACAAATATTCACCACCAGCACACCATAACAGCAGTGTGAATCATCCACAAGATGCACTGCAAAAATTAGTCATGACTCATCAGACAGTACCTGCCAAACCCATAACCACTTTCACCTGGAAAGACAAAGGCAGCAGATGCATGCGAACCCCACCACCTGCAGGTTCCCCTTCCAACCCCTCGCCATCTTGACTTGGAAATACACCGCCATTCCTTCAGTGTGGTCATGTCAAATCCTTCTTGGGCAATCAGGGATGGCCAATAACTGCTGGCCCAAACAACGATGCCCACGAGTGAACTTTAAAAAAGCAGACAGTAGGCCCTCATTCCCATGAACGTACATATATTTTAGAAAAGCTCCCAACCCAGGAAATCATGTGCATCTTCCCTTATATACCCATTATAATTTTAAAAGTTAGGTCACCCCACATAAGTCTTTCCCTTTCTTTCCTCCCTTCATTGTATGGTTCAGTTCTTTATTAGTTACACAAGCCGTCCAATAAATATGGAGGGGCATTAGTTTAATTTTTGATGAGACGTAACAGAAAGTTAACTCAGTATCTCTAAATTGCCCATAGTGTTAGGTACATTAGTCAGAGGGAAGTGGGCCTGGGTGGGTTACTGTTCGGAGGGTCGGTGTGGACTTGTTGGGCTGAAGGGCCTGTTTCCACACTGTAGGGAATCTAATATAAAAAATAATAATAATCTCCTTTATTGGGTCTGACTGAAGATTCATTCATTCATTCAGAGAACAATTAAGGCCCAACCCAACCGCTCGTCTTCAACTATGCCTGCTGGGGGGGGGGAAAGAAAAAAATCCAAATGAAACGAAACCAACCGAAGGAGTGAGCAATTTATAAATGATTTGGGGGAAAAAAAAAACAAAAGGTGGCACGGAACTGATTTATTTTCCAAAAAAAAAACCGGTTGGGAGGGGAGGCGACCGCAGCGGGCGACTGCTTCCTTGGCCGGGGTCCTTCAGCCCAGTGGGCGCCACGTGGTGTGGTGACCTTGGAGGTGCGCACCCCGAAAGGAAGTGTCCAGTTGCTGCTTGGCAGAGGGAGAGGTAGGTGCTCGCAGAGGGTGCGTGGTTGGGGGTTGGGGATTGGGGAATGCAAAACTAATTTAAAAGCAATGAGATGGGCTGGGGAGAAAAAAAAAGAGATTTCACGAATGAAATCCTTTGTAAAATTGTTTTAATGCATTTATAGGAGTTTTACCCCCCCGCCTCCCCTTCCCCAGTATGTTCAGTTTTGCAGATTTGTTGCCTCAAGCACCTTGCAGCTTCACAGACTTCAGGTGCCGCGTGTATTTTTCAGTATTTTTAAAAAAAATAATGGCAGCTATTAAATTTTATGGCTCATTTTGACGCTCGTTTCAGTGCGTCTTGAAGATGTGGACATCTGCAAATTAGTTTGGAGGACGGTGATATTGGGAAGGACGTTTCACCAATTCAGGGATTAATAATATTTTAAAAGGCTTTTTTTTTGTCTGTAAGGAATGCTTTTTTGGAGCGTTGGGTTTTGCAGTTAAGCTTGTGGAAAGAGCATTCGTAATTAAGAGCATTCGTTATTTTAATTTTCAAAAACATGAAAAACTTAGTTTAATTGCCCTGAAATTTAAACAAAATATATATAAAACGTTTTCTCTAGGTTATAAAGGGTGTTTTTTTTTAAAATAAAAGTGTGAACGGTCTCGAGTGTCCACGTGGAGTCGAGACTTTTGTGCCAGTTCCTGGGCCCACGTTTTTGATTTTGTTTTCATTTTCAAAAAGCATCAGTTAGGGCTTGTGAAGGTTGTCTCTGATGGTTGAATTTTACTCTTTATTTTCTTGTTTGATGCAGAGTTGCTGGTTACAGATGTGGTGGATTGTTTCAGAATATGGGGGTGATAGGCCACAGGCCAGATCCTGTATGTTGCCCAGGTTCCAGCCTCCTAAGGTCAGTCGAAATATTCTTAAGAGAAAGCTATTTTCCTTCATTTTGTTCAAAAACCATGTTAACAACCATCAGACTAGGATTTTCCAGCCCCTCGGATGCTGCCTGACCTGCAGTGCTTTTCCAGCACACTCTAATCTAGACTGTGATCTCCAGCATCTGTATTCCTCACTTTTGCCTTTCTGTATTCAGATCTTGTCCTAAACTTTATAAGTGAGGTCACTTGCGAATTGGCAAATATTGTTGCAAGTCCTACTCTGAATCATTCAGACTTTTTTTTAGGCCTGATCAGGTCTGCACTTCTGTTGCGGTGATCATTTTGCAGTCAGTGTTTCAGAATTATTTTCTTTACAGATGAGTGTGTGGGGGAGAGAACCATCGAGAATGCAGGGAGAAAAGTATAGTAGAGTCACATGTATTAGGGACATTTAAGTGACTTGGATAGGCACAATGAAGTTAGTACAATGAAGGGTATGTAAGTTAGTCAGATGTTAGAGTAGGATCGAAACCAGCGCAACATAGAGGGCTGAAGGCCCTGTACTGTTCTATGTTCTAAAACCACTGTTTCCCGCCCTGGCTTTTTTTTTGAGTTAAAATTGTAGCTGATGTTTGGAGGGAGGGTGCTCGTGGTTGCCCTCCAGTGGAGGGAGGGTGAATGTGTATGAATGACCTCTTGAGGCAAGAGGCATGGGCCTTGTTTTCTGATCCTCTCCTAACCTGACTCATGTTAGACTGAGCTTTGTTTTGAAAGCTCATCGTGTGGTATATAGCCTCAGCTTTGGTGCCTGGTCTTAGCAAATGTTTGTTTGGCAGGTGGGTCGTTATATATTTTCTCCTTGCACGCAGACCCACACAGATGTATGCTCTTCCAGGAAGGACTAAATGTTAACTCTTGCTTCTCTCTCCACTGGCCTGCTGGGTTTCTCCAGCATTCTGTATGTTCCTCCTTGAGGTCTCTTGATCCGACTTTGTGCTGGTTAGAGGCGAAGCGGTGTCCCCAAACCCAGCAACCCTGTTCCTTTCTGGTGAGGACGGCCAATTCCTGACTGGTAGTGCAGGGTCTATGGAGACGAGGTGCTGGACTCATCCACTTGCGACTGGAATAGCAAATTTTATTTTAAAGCACTCTTTTTGGATGTTCCACAGTTCCTTGCAGCTCATTGAAGTTTGGCCACTCATTTATAATGTGCTTGAGTTGGCTGCTACATTGGCTACCCAAAGGGGAGATGGTGACTCACGCATTTAGGTCCAAACCATCCTTGTTCTTTCCAAGCTGGACGTCAGCCTCTCCACCAGCAAAAGCACCATTATATTCCCTCCTGGAAAGTGAACAATGGAGAAGGCAGTGGTCATGATTAGCGTGGTGCTGGAAAAGCAGAGCAGGTCAGACAGCATCCGAGGAGCAGGAAAACTGACCTTTCGGGCAAAAGCCCTTCATCAGGAATGAGGCAGGGAGCCTCTGGGGTGGAGGCAGGAGTGCAGCAGGTTGATGGAGGTGGGGGTGAAGGTGATAGGTCGGCGAGGAGGGTGGAGCGGATGGGTTGGCAGGTAGGACAGGTCATGAGATGGTGCTGAGGTGGAAGGTTGGAACTGGGTTAATGTGGGGGGGGGGGAAATGAGGAAACTGGTGAAGTCCACATTGATGCCCTGGGGTTGAAGTGTTTCGAGGCAGAAGATGAGGCATTCTTCCTCCAGGCGTTGGTGATGGGGAGGCCCAGGACCTGCGTGTCCTTGGCAGAGTAGGTGGAGGAGTTGACATGTTCCTCCACGGGGCGGTGGGGTTGATTGGAGGTGCAGGACATGGGTGAGATGCATTGGAGGGCATCGTCAACCAAGTGGGAAGGGAAATTTAAATGGCTGAGTGAGGTACTACTTTTGAAGGGCAGGAATAGGGGGGATTAACAAATGCTGACTTTGCAAGCAACATCCACACCTCACGAAACAACAATGGAGGGGGAGTGGGGCAGAGAAGAGTAAAGACAGAATTTTGTTTAACGTTATTTTCTTTTACAGATTGATGACTGGGACATCTCGGGATCCTGACTTTGCATTGTGACCAGGTACAGACATTCATTCACAATGAATTGACTCTCAGGTTAAATATTTCAGTAATAATGATGACTCTTTACAGACTAGAGTTACAGATTTAAATCTGACGACACTTTCACAGTGCTCTGAATACTTGTCAATACTTGGCCGTTGTCCAATGTATGTCTTAAGGGCATCATTCAATTGTCCTCCTTTTTCTGTTTTATAGGTTTGGAGAGGTGACCTAGGACTCGAAGCGTTGCTGAGTGGCTCTGAGGTGAGTTGCTCTCTCTAACTTAGTGGGATATGGTGTCCTTGTGGTAGTGTCAGTGGATGAGTAATTCTAATGCTCTGGAAGTACGGGTTCAAATCTCGCAGCAACTGATAGTCTTAAATTTCAAGTCTGGAATTGAAAGCAATAATTGTTATTTAAAACTCACTGAATTTGTGGGAGTCCTTCAAGGGAGGATGTCTGCAGTTCTCACCCGGTCTGGCTTAACCTGGGTCTCCAGATACACAGCGACATGGTCGATTCTTAACTGGTCATTGCATTGGCCCAGAGAGCCGCTGAGTTCAAGGGCAGTTAGGGATGGGCAACAAATGGTGACTGACCCAGAATCGTTCCTAGGGAAGATTAAATTTGTTGGGTGAAGGGACAGCGGTGTGGTCAGCTGGACTGGCGAAGAATTGTTGTTTTTTTGTTTTACATAGTATCTCAGAACTTACCATGTATTCTCTCTTCTCCTCTTTCCCCCCCACCCCCCCACTATACCTGGCAACTATGGACAGAAGTGGTGAGTTTGTAGCTCCCCGTACAGTGTGGAAGGAGTCCATTCAGCACATAGAGTCCACACTCTCCCTCCTGAAGACTATCCTCCCAGAGTACAATTTCCCCCTGTCCGCCCCCAAAATGATCCCTGCAACTGTGGATTTCCCATGCCCTATCCACTCATTCTCTGATCCACACCACTGGACACTATGGATGGTTTAGCATGGCCGATCCACCTAAACTGCACATCTTTGGACTTTGGGAGGAAACCCACGCAGATGGGGGAAACATGCAAACTGCACACAGTCGCGTGTGGGTGGAATCGAACCCAGATGCCCAGTGCTGTGAGGCAGCAGTGCTAACCACTGAACCTCAGTGCAGCCCCTTATGTCCAAGGCATTCACGGTAACAGTTTACAGATTCTAAAGTCAAACTTGACAAACAGGCATGTTACTCTGAACACTTTCCCACAAACGTTGCTGCGTACCTGGTCTCTGTGGTTTTTGGGTTCTGGTTGCACTGTATTTAACAATATTCCTCTCTTGCAGGTTCGCTGGCTGGGGTGGAAGGCTGTGGACAGGCAGCATTCACGCTATGGAAACAAGCCCCTCACCCTGACTGGGTTGTGTCAGCTCCACGCAATCTGATTGGGTATGTGATAGTTTTTTTATTACAACCTGCGATTCAGGGGCTACAAGAGTATTAATGATGACTCTTCACAGACTAGAGTTACAGATTTAAACCTGACGACACATTCACAGTGCTCTGAATACTCGTCAGTACTTGGCCGTTGTCCGATGTATGTCTGGAGAGCATTATTCAATTGTCCTCCTGTTTCTGTTTTACAGATTCTAAGAGGTGACGTAGGACTCTAATTGTGTGGCTCTGAGGTGAGTTGCTCTTTTTGTGTCAATTTGTGGTCTAGTGGTGGTGTCAATGGACTAGTAATCCTAATGTCACCATACTAGGTACATCATCAGTGAGCATCTGGATGAAGGTATGGCCTGATTTCTGTTGTGTTTATAACTCAGGAAACCATCGGACAGACAGTCACACCAACAGGAAAACAATACGTACTGACCAAATACTGAACTACAAGCAAAACTAATGTCATTTACAAAATACCTTGCAAGAACTGCAACAAACTCTACATTGGACAATAAGCAGAAAATTAGTGACCAGGATACATGAACATCAACTAGCCACAAAAGACATGACCCACTCTCACTAATGTCTTTACATACAGATAAGGAAGGACACCATTTCGACTGGGACAGCACAGCTCTCTGAGGAGAAGCCAAACAGGCACGCAAAAGAATCCCTGGAAGCATGGCATTCCAACCGGAACTCTATCAACAAACACATCGAGTTAGCCCCCATTTACTACCCCGAAGAAAAAACAGGAAATGACACCCCCCCCCCCCCACTTTCTATTTAAGTGTTTAGGTTTCCTTGGGTTGGTAATGTCATTCCCTGGGGGGGGGGGGGGGTGTCATTTCCTGTTTTTTCTTCGGGGTAGTAAATGGGGGCTAACTCGATGTGTTTGTTGATAGAGTTCCGGTTGGAATGCCATGCTTCCAGGGATTCTTTTGCGTGCCTGTTTGGCTTCTCCTCGGAGGGCTGTGCTGTCCCAGTCGAAATGGTGTCCTTCCTTATCTGTATGTAAAGACACTAGTGAGAGTGGGTCATGTCTTTTGTGGCTAGTTGATGTTCATGTATCCTGGTCACTAATTTTCTGCTTATTGTCCAATGTAGTGTTTGTTGCAGTTCTTGCAAGGTATTTTGTAAATGACATTAGTTTTGCTTGTAGTTCAGTATTTGGTCAGTACGTATTGTTTTCCTGTTGGCCATGCCTCCATTGCTTCAGCCGGAGGTTCACTGATCTTACCTAGTATGGTGACGAAACGTCTGAAAGCGAACCTTGTAGCTCAGCAAGCAAACCTACCTCCAGTTTTGGGGGGAGCTGGACTGGCAAAGAATGGCTGGTTTATGTTTTAGAGTGAGGACTGAGCACCTCGGAACTGACCACTCATCTCCCCACACCCCCAGATTATACCTGGCAGTTAGGAACAGAAGTGGCGTGTTCGTAGTTCCCATTCCAGTGTGGAAGGAGGTCATTTGGCGCATCAAGTCCACACTAACTCTCCCAAAGACCATGTCACCCCTGCCAACCCCCACCCCACCTCAAATCCCTGCAACCAACCCAATCTTGACATCCCAAGGTGTAGAATTTAGCATTGCTGATGCACCTAAACTGCACATCTTTGTACTTTGGGAGGAAACCCACGCAGATGGGGCAAATGCACAAACTCCACACAGATAGTCACGTGAGGGTGGAATGAAACCCCCCCCCCCCCCCCCTCCCCCAAATGTTGCTGCGTACCTCTGGTTTCAGGTACTGGGTGCACTGTATTTAACAACATTCCCCTCTTGCAGGTTCATTGGCTGGGATGGAAGGCTGGTGTTACACAGCTGTGGACAGGCAACATTCACGCTATGGAAACAGGCTCCTCACCCTGACTGGGTTGTCAGCTCCACACAATCTGACTGGGTATGTGATAGTTCTTATTACAACCTGCGATTGAGGGGCTACAAGAGTATTAATGATGACTCTTCACAGACTAGAGTTACAGATTTAAACCTGACGACACATTCACAGTGCTCTGAATACTTGGCGGTGCTTGGCCGTTGTCCGACGTATGTCTGGAGAGCATTATTCAGTTGTCCTCCCGTTTCTGTTTTACAGGTTCCAAGAGGTGACCTAGGACTCATTGTGTGGCTCTGAGGTGAGTCGCTCTCCTTTTGTCTATTTGTGGGATATGGTGGCCTCGGAAGCGCCAATGGATGAGTAATCCTAATACCCTAGAAGCATCGGTTCAAATCTCGGAGCAGCTGATAAATTTTTAAATTTAAAGTCTAGAATTGAAAGCAACAATTGTTTAAAACTCTCCTATTTTGTGAGAGTCCTTCAGGGAAGAAAGTCGGCAGTTCTCACCCGGTCTGGCTTAACCTGGGGACTCTGGACCCACAGTGACATGGCAGATTGTTAACTGGTCCTTTAAATTGGCCCCGCGAGCCACTTAGTTCGAGAGCAGTTAGGGATGGGCAACCAATGCTCACCTACCCAGGAATGTACACAGTCCCCAGCAAGAAGAAAGTAGGTGTGTCGGCTGGACTGGCAAAGAATGGCTCTGTCTCGTTTTAGGAAGCGAGGGCTGAGCATCTTGGAACTAACCCTTCGTGGTCCCACCCCACCCCTCCACAAAAAGCCTGATTTTCTAGCCACTATGTGCAAAAATGGTGAGTTCGGAGACCACCCTGACAGTGTTGCAGCAGGCCATTCAGTCCATCAAAATCCATGCTAACCCTCCTGAAGACTATCCACATAGAATTCCCCCTATTCCTGTAACCCTACGTTCCCCATGGCCAACCTACCCGTCCCTGGACCCTACTGGCAATTTAGCACAGCTAGACTACCTAACCTGCATGTCCTTGGTCTGGGAGGAAACTGGGTCACCTGAAGGAAACCCAAACAGAATGTGCAAACTCCACACACACACACACACACACACACACACACAGTCGCCCGAGGGTGGAATCTAACCCGGGTTCCTGGTGCTTTGAGGCAGCAGCACTAACCACTGAGCTACCCCTTGTGTCCAAGGCATTCAGTGACAGTTTACAGATCAAAAGTCAAACGTAACAATAAGAGTGTTACTCTGAACACTTTCCCCAAACCTTGCTGCATAACTATGGTTTTTGGGTGCTGGGTGAGCTGTATGTAACTATGTTCTCCCATGCAGGTTCACTGGCTGGGATGGAAGGCTGGTGTTATACATTTGTGGACAGGCAGCATTGACAGCACGGAAACAGGCCCCTCACCCTGACTAGGTTGTGTTGGCTCCACGCAATCTGATTGGGTATGTGATAATTTTATTACAACTGTATTGGGGGGCTACAAGAGTATTAATGATGACTCTTTACAGACTAGAGTTACAGATTTAAACCTGACGACACATTCACAGTGCTCTGAATACTCGCCACTGCTTGGCTGTTGTTGTCCATTGTACATCTGGAGGGCAGTGTTAGTTATCTTCCTGTTTTTGATTACAGATTCAGAGACATGACTGAAATGAGGTATCTGTTGAGGTGAGTTGTATTTGTTCAATAAACTTGCAGGGAGAGGTGATAGATTGGTGCTGATATTGCGGGGTCTGTCACCTCAGTTGGCTGGTTTGTGATGCACAGCAATCAGTGAGAGTTCAATTCCTGCACTGTCTGAGGTTACCATGAAGGACTTAAAAATGTGTTGCTGGAAAAGCGCAGCAGGTCAGGCAGCGTCAAAGGAGAATCGACGATTCGGGCATAAGCCCTTCTTCAGGGCTTTTCCAGCAACACATTTTTTAGCTCTGATCCCCAGCATCTGCAGTCCTCACTTTCTCCTACCATGAAGGACTGTCCTTCTCAATTGCACCACTGGCTAAGATATTATGACCCTCTGGTTAAACCCCACTATCACTTGCGTCTCTTTTGCTCTTATTCTTTCTGTAATGAGAAAGCTGCCTTATGGTCTGAGAAGATCATAGCAAATGGACCTCAGGATTATCAGTCCAGGGTGACCAGTTTATATTCTATTAATGAAATAATTAATTTAAGGGGATGGGGAAAAGCGTGGTGTAGAATGCTGGTCTCTGGTAAGGTGGTCATCGCTGTTGTAAAAAACAGATCTGGCTCACTGATGCCCTCTAGTGAAAGATATCTGCCATCCTTATCTGGTCTGGACCACATGCCTTCAGTGAGGGTAAGTGTTGGCCTAGTGGTATTGACGCACGACTGTTAAATCCGGAAACCCAGGAAATGTTCTGGGGAGCCTCGAGTTCGAATCGTGCCTTGGCAAATGGTGGAGTTTAAATTCAGTAGATATCAGGAGTCTTATATTGATGACCATTCCTGACTGACAAGAAAAAATGTTCTTCAGGGAAGGAAATTAAGTCTTAGAATTGGTCCTAGGGTATTTCTTATCTGATCCATTCTATAGATGGTGACCTATTGGTAATGTCAGTAGACTAGTGACAGAATTCCTGTAAGGGTGGGTTGCCAATGTGTGACTTTGGGGAGGGGGTGGGTGGGAATTTGCTCAGCATGACCAAATTCCAGAAAATTGCTGTTTGTTGGAAGCACAAGCATTAAAATCTGCAAAAAAAAAACTTTCCAACGCAAAAGATCAGCTATTTAAGTTAATAGAACTTTATTGTTGTCCTGATTTTTTTTTCAAGAAATCAAGCTGGAGAGGCAGGCCTCTCTCTCTTTTTTGCACACTCCTTTTCAAGGCAATTGGAGATGATGGGCATTTAGTGAGTTTTTCTTTGTTAAAAGCCTGCTTGCATTCTTTCTCTTTTTCAGATTTATACAGTGAAGGATGAAAGTTTTTTTAAAGTAATGAGGAGTGTAAATAATTCATCATTATAAACGGTCGTGACACGGGGTATACTCTCCGCTTAAATTAAAACTAGCAACACAGAAAAGATTTATCATATGCAGTAATCTGTAAAACTTCGAGGCCAAGAACTATTTAAAGTAAAATTTAATAACTTTAAATAAAGTACAATAGGATAATTAGCAACTATTTACAATTCCTTCCTCTAACCTATCTTTTACCTTCCCTTCTATAATACTAATCTGATAAAACTCCCAATTAAAATTTACAAAACAACACTTATCTCAAAAACAGGCAGCTTTAGTTGCTCCTCTGTATTTCGGTTGTGTTTTCTCCTTGGGGGATACTGCGTCACAGCTTACTGATCGATAAAGGTACTTTTAAGAGAGCTATTACTTATAAGAAAGCTATTCTGGACAGTGTTCAATGTTGTTGGCTTGGCAGTTCTCCTCCCGACTGTTCAATTTTCCCCAGTCTTAGACCCCAAAGCATTGGATTGTGTCTTTTGGCTTTTAAGATTGTCAATGTACTCAATTCAAACTTTATTGGAATTTGGTATTTTTCGGGATATAATTTAAACTGGCCTAATTCAAATATGTTTCCAGGCAACAAGCTACCCCAGTAGTTGGTGCACATGTTACATTGTGTCTTACTGAGAACACTTGGTGCTGTCATTGCTAGCTTTTACTCCCTTAAAGGTACAGTACACCCACGTCTTCATAACAATATTAAGGTCCTTGTTGGAGTGCTTAATGATGACACTATACAGACTAGAGTTACTGAATTACTACCTTTGTTGATCTCAGTGCTTTGAACATGCAGATCATCTGATGTGTGCATTTTGCAGCTAATATTGAGCCATTCTGAGTCTCTGTGTTCCTTCATAGGTTGCAGGGAACCTGGGCAGGGATGCTATCTTCCTGTGACTACAGCACAAGTGGGAGAAAATGTGGATAATTTTCTTTTGTGAAGCTTTCATCGCCTGCATCTGACCAGTCAGCTTGTGCAGTCCTGCTACTTGGTTGATTTTTTTTTTTACTTGAAGGGTTAAGCTGTATTTGGGTTGAGTGCTGCAAAGTTTTCTTTATCTGTGGGGGAACTGTACTGGTAATAAAGTAAGCCTGATGGTGCTGTTATTGTTATTCAAAGTTGCATGCTTTCTTTTACCCAATGTGGTTAGTGTCAGCACATTTTGGAATCATAGAATCCCTGTAGTGTGAAAGCAAGCCATCTGTCCCATTGAGTCTACGCTGATCATCTAAACAGCACCCAGACCCACACCTATCCCTGTAACCATACGTTTCCCATGTCCAACCCACCCTAGCCTGCACATCTCTCGACAGATGGAGAAATATCTTAAAAGAAAACACTGCTAACTTGCCAAGTTTTGCGAGCTGAGGGGATATTTAAAGGTTATAGATGGGGTTAAAGTGCTTCCTTCTTTTCTTCCATCATTCTTTCCTTCCTTACTTCCATCCTTCCTGCATTCAATCCTTCCATTCTTCCTTCCTTCCCTCTTGTTCATCCCCAGGGAGCAAAGTGTGGTCTAGGGATATGTTGTGAAATTAGTAATCCAGCCTAATGCTGTTGAGCACATTTTGTTCATTTCTTGGGATGTTGGTGTTGCCAAGTGGGCCAAATGGTCTTTTGCTGTGCGGAATCAAAATAAGCAACCAGTATTTCCATGTTTCCAATTCACCCTGCTTCCCCTCCCTCTTTTCCCCCCCCCAAAAAAAAAATCATTCCTGTGCTGTCACTTTCAGCTCAATATCATTTTGCTTTGTAATTACTTACATTTTAACTCAACATTGTAAATAAAACCCTTGATGGACACTGGCAGCCAACACACCCAGTGTCTACTTGAAGGAATGAATCTGAGATGAGTATGACAATTTCTTCCACCATCTGATTTATGAAATTCTGTTGAATTCTTCAAATTTTTCACTCTAATTTCCTCCAGTATCTGAAAGTGTTCCAATATTTTATTTTAATTGAGTGGACCATACACCCAGCTTCAATTTGAATACATTTGAAGTACTGATTGCTTCTGCCAAACCTCTGACCTTTGTAAGAAATTTGAGTAACCACACCTCTTCTGATGTTTCGCTGCGCATTTCCTTCCTTGATTTAAGAAACGTGGTCATCTCAGCACAAAAATATTTGCAGGACCCACCCTTGACTTAATGCATCATTTGGGTAATACAAGTTTGTCAAGTAGACAATTTTAAACAATCAGTGCTGAAGAGCTCTGGCTCAAATTGTGTTTTAAGTCTTAACAAAAATGCAAAGGTCATAGCTTTACTTAATTCCTGCTGGTGTATTATATAGTGATAAATGCCAAAAGAGTGAAAATTAGGTCAATAAAGTTTGCATTGGCGAGCAGCATGGTGCACCACCAATTGTGATACAAAGCAGTTTTTTTTTATTGCAATGTTATTTCTCAAGCAAGCTGAATAGTCTATATTTCTAATGTGAGTTGCCATAGTCTTACGAGGCCATTCATCAGAGAGAGAGAACCTGACGGCCACCATAGCTCAGGCAAAGGAAGATGTTGAGAAGGAGAATTCTTGATCGTAACCACAGTGGTGATGGGAGTTGAGCCCACACAGTTGGCGTTACACTGCACAAGAAGTCATGGTGCAGAATGTAGGTAGTGTGATCAAATGTGAGACACATGATTGAGTGCTGGTATCGACTGTGAGACACATGGGTGGCTATTGGGATCAGGTGTAAGATTAATGCAATCAACCATTTGATCACGATCAACATGTTGGACATCAGGGAGATACAATCTCAACGCACAGTCCCAAATAAGTCATACAAGATAAGACACAGTCCTGGGTGAGTCTCTCAGGTTAAAATACAGTTGTGTGAATTAAGTCACAGGATAAAGAGTGTCACTCAGATTGAGGCACAGTCCTAAGTGAGTCACAAGAAAAAAGGTGTCATCACCACAGCCATTTTCTTCAAATTTGGTACATTTTCACTTAAATCCCAAGGAATACTGAAAGGATCACTGGGCAACTGGTTTAACCACTCACTGTACCACTTCAAATACTATTAGGTCCTGCTCTTGTCTGCCTACTGTGCCAGGATCATCTGAACACGCAAGAATAATCCGTAATTTTCTGAAACTCCTCCACCTTCACCTCTAATAAGTGTGTGAAGCTCATAGATTCTCTGTTATTAAGAGTTGGTCACCTCTACCACATCCCCCCCTTCGCCAGTTCACCTGATCAAACCTCCTTTAGCGCTTCTCCTGGTATTTGTGTCTTCTCGTTTCCCTCTGGTCTCCCCTCTTGGCTTCCCTGAGCTTTTCTTGCCAATGCTCCCTTTATCCTGTTCCCAGTAATTTGATGATCACCCAACATGCCATCGCGAACGTACTCATAAGCTGACATTGTAAAGATTCACTCTCTTCAAGTGATATTCCTCCATTAAACCTGTTGCCATGATCTTTCTTAAAAAAAAACCCTTAAACCATTCTGTCCTTGTAAAATACTGTCCCATCTCCAAATGTCTCTGCCCCACCAAAGCCCTTGGGCATGTTGACACCTTCAAAATCCCTGCCTAGATGCTTCCAAAATGTAATTCCCATGGTTGAATCACTCCACCCTTTGCATGGTGCTGAAACAGATCAAATCAAAGTCACTAATCATAAGCTATAGGAGCAGAATTAGCCTATTTGGCCCATCAAGTATGCTCCACCCTTTATCATGGCTGATACGTTTCTCAACCCCATTCACCTGTAACCCTTGATCTTCATATCAATCAAGAACCTATCGATCTCTGAAGAACTTACTCCTCATCTCAGTTCAAAAGAGTCTCATTCCTTCTCCCTGAGAATGTGCCCTCAGGTCCAATCTCAGCTATCTGTAAGAATAATAGGGGATTTTAACCTTCCAAATGTAGACTGGGACTGCCATAGTGTTAAGGGTTTAGATGGAGAGGAATTTGTTAAGTGTGTACAAGAACATTTTCTGATTCAGTATATGGATGTACTGACTATAGAAGGTGCAAAACTTGACCTACTCTTGGGAAGTAAGGCAGGGCAGATGACTGAGGTGTCAGTGGGGGAGCACTTTGGGGCCAGTGACTATAATTCTATTAGATTTAAAATAGTGATGGAAAAGGATAGACCAGATCTAAAAAGTTGAAGTTCTAAATTGGAGAAAGACCAATTTTGACAGTATTAGGCAAGATTTTTCAAAAGTTGATTGGGGGTAGATGTTCACAGGTAAAGGGATGGCTGAAAAATGGGAAGCCTTCAGAAATGAAATAACGAGAATCCAGACAAAGTATATTCCTGTTAAGGTGAAAGGAAAGGCTGGAATAGGGAATGCTAGATAACTAAAGAAATTGAGGGTTTGGTTAAGAAAAAGAAGGAAGCATATGTCAGGTATAGACAGGATAGATCGAGTGAATCCTTAGAAGACTATGAAGGCAGTAGGAGTATACTTAAGAGGGAAATCAGGAGGGCAAAAAGGGGACATCAGATAGCTTTGGCAAATAGAACTAAGGAGAATCCAAAAGGTTTTTTATTAAGGACAAATCTGGGGACAGAATGGGCCCCTAAAAGATCAGCAAGGCAGCCATTGTGTGGAACCACAGAAAATGGGGCAGTATTTTGCATCAGCATTTACTGTGGAGAAGGACATGGAAGATGTAGAATGTAAGGAAATAGATGGTGACATCTTGAAAAATGTCCAGATTACAGAGCAGGAAGTGCTGGATGTCTTGAAACGCATAAAGGTGGATAAATCTCCAAGACTTGGATCAGGTGTACCCGAGAAATCTGTGGGAAGCTAGGGAAGTGATTGCTGGGCCTCTTGCTTTGATAGTCACAGGTGAGGTGCTGGAAGACTGGAGGTTGGCTAATGCGGTGCCACAGTTTAAGAAGGGTGGTAAGGACAAGCAGGGGACTATAGACCTGCGAGTCTGATGTCGGTGGTGGCCAAGTTGTTGGAGGGAATCCTGAGGGACAGGATGTACATGTATTTGGAAAGGCAAGGACTGATTTGGGGTAGTCAACATGGCTTTGTGCATGGGAAATCATGTCTCACAAACTTGATTGAATTTTTTGATGAAGTAACAAAGAGGATTAATGAGGACAGAGTGGTAGATATGATCTATATGGACTTCAGTAAGGTGTTCAACAAGGTTCCCCAAGGTTTGATCTCACGGAATACAGGGAGAACTAGCCATTTCGATACAGAACTGGCTCAAAGGTAGAAGACGGTGTGGTGGTGGTGGAGGGTTGTTTTTGAGACTGGAGGCCTTTGACCAAAATGATTTGGATGTGAGCATAAGAGGTATAGTTAGTAAGTTTGCAGATTACACCAAAATTGGAGGTGTAGTGGACGGCGAAGAAGGTTACCTCAGATTACAACAGGATCTTGATCAGGTGGGCCAATGGGCAGAGAAGTGGCAGATGGAGTTTAATTCAGATAAATGCGAGGTGCTGCATTTTGGGAAAGAAAATCTTAGCAGCACTTATAGACTTAATGGCAAGGTCCTAGGGAGTGTTGCTGAACAAAGAGACCTTGGAGTGCAGGTTCATAGCTCTTTGAAAGTGGATAGGATAGTGAAGAAGGCGTTTTGTATGCTTTCCTTTATTAGTCAGAGTATTGAGTACAGAAGTTGGGAGGTCATGTTGCAGCTGTGCAGGATACTGGTTAGACCACTGTTGGAATATTGTGTGCAATTCTGGTCTTCCTATCGGAAAGATGTTGTGAAACTTGAAAGGCTTCAGAAAAGATTTACAAGGATGTTGCCAGGGTTGGAGGATTTGAACTATAGGGAGAGGCTGAACAGGCTGGGGCTGTTTTCCCCGGAGCGTCGGAGGCTGAGGAGTGACCTTATAGAGGTTTACAAAATTGTGAGGGGCATGGATAGGATAAATAGACAAAGTGTTTTCCCTGGGGTGGGGGAGTCCAGAACTAAAGGGTTTAGGGTGAGAGGGGAACAATATAAAAGAGACCTAAGGGGCAACGTTTTCACACAGAGGGTGGTACATGTATGGAATGAGTTGCCAGAGGAAGTGGTGAAGGCTGGTACAATTGCAACATTTAAGAGGCATTTGGATGGGTTTATGAATAGGAAGGGTTTGGAGGGATATGGGCTGGGTGCTGGCAGGTGGGACTAGATTGGGTTGGGATATCTGGTCGGCATGGACGGGTTGGACTGAAGGGTCTGTTTCCATGCTGTACATCTCTATGACTCTCGTGGAATCACCTTTCCATGCCCGCTCTATCCAGGTCTCCGTATTCTGTAAGGTTCAATCGGTGTCCCCCTCATTCTCCTGAACTCCATCAACCCAGAGTCCTCAACTGCTCCTCATATGACAAGCCCTTCATCCCTCCTCTGCATCCACTTTAATGTCAGTACATCCTTCGATACAGGGCGCAAAACTGCTCACAATATTCCAAATACAGTCTGACCAGAGCTGTAGACAGCCTCAGCAGTACATCTCTGCTCTTGTATTCTAGACCTTTTGAGATAGACAACAATATTGCTTTTGCTTTGCTATCTGCCAACTGAACCTGCATGTAAGTGAGGAGAATCCTGAACTTGGACTCCTAAGTTCCTTTTGTGCTTCAGATTTCAGAAGCCTATCCCCATTTAGAAAATAGTTTACACTTCTTCTTACCAAAGTACATAATGTATTCCATCTGTTATTTTGTTGCCAACTCTCCCAGATTGTCCAAGTCATTATGCAGCCTCCCCACCACAATACTGTCCCTCCACCTAGGTTTATGTCATCTGCAAACTTAGCAACAATGCACTTAGTTCCTTCATCTAGAGTGTTAATGTGTCATATGGTATAGGTTGTGGTCCAACACTGACCCCTATGGAACTCCACGAGAAACCGATTGCCATCCGAAAAAAAATCCTTTTATCTGCACTCTCTGCCTTCTGTCACTCCTTTAGCCATGCTGGTACCTTGCCCCAAATACCATGGTCTTTTTCCACCGCCAAACCACAACAACGCGACGGTCGGAGGAGGAGCGTCTTATCTTCCGACTGGGAACCCTCCAACCACAGGGGATGAACTTGGACTTCACCAGTTTCTTCATCCCCCCTCCCCCCACCTTGTCTCAGCCGAATCCCTCCAGCCCGGCACCGCCTTCCTGACCTGCAGTCTTCTTCTTGACCTCTCCGCCTCCATCCTACTCCGACCTATCACCCTCACCTTGACCTCTTTCCACCTATCACATTTCCAACGCCCCTCCTCCAAGTCCCTCCTCCCTACCTTTTATCTTCTCCTGCTGAACACTCTCTGCTCATTCCTGAAGAAGGGCCTGTGCCCGAAACGTCGAATCTCCTGTTCCCTGGATGCTGCCTGACCTGCTGTGCTGTTCCAGCAATAAAGTTTCAACTTTGATCTCCAGCATCTGCAGACCTCACTTTCTCCTCTTATTAAGTAGCATCCTGTGTAGCAACTTGACAAAGACCTCCTGCAACTCTTAAGATATAATGTTTACTGGCTTTCTCTGATCTAACCTTCTCAAATACTTTAAACAGATTTGTCAGGCATAACCCCTTGATGAAGCCATGTTGACTCAGCCCTATTTCACCATGTGCTTCCAAGTAATCTGCAATCTTGTCCTCAATAATAGACTTTAAAATCTTACCAGTGGCCAAGTTCAGCATAACTGACCCCTAATTCCCTGACTTCTGCTTCCCTCTCTTCGAAAACATTAGTCCTTTTCCAGTCCTCTGGGACCATCCCTGACTGCAGTGATTCCTGAAAGATCACCACCAATACTTTTTCAATCTCCTCAGCTACCTCCTTCAGACTCTGGGGTTTTGTCCATGTGACTTATCCACCTACAAAGCTTACATCTACTCCAGCATCTTCTCCTTAGTGATGGCCATTACATTCTCTTCTCGCCCCAACTTTCTTGAAGTTCTGGTGTACTGCTGGGTTCAGGTGAGTTCTCCCTCTCTGTCAAGTGTTGAAGATACCTTAGAATCTGAGATGGACATGTCGGATGTCACTGCCTCAATGCCTTTGCTGCCTTCAGAGACGGTTTGGGTGCAAGAGGTGAGCTACTGTGGTCTCACACACCACCCATATCAGAGGCAGAGTAGGAGATACCTGACCTGGTGTTAAAATGCCCCAGGAGGATCTACGAAAAACAAGACTTGGAGGAGCTGGTCTTGGACTGGGGTGGACAAAGTTAAAAATCACACAACACCAGGTTCTAGTCCAACAGATTTATTTGGAAACACTAGCTTTCAAAGCGCTGCTTCATCAGGTAGTTGTGAAGCAGGATCGGAAGACAGAATTTATAGCAAAAGATTACAGTGATACAAATATCCATTGATCTCTGATCTCTCTCTCCTGCACGTGCACACACATATAAGTTTATGGGATGAATTTGTATTTGCAGAAATGCAGAACCTGCACTTTTTATAATATTTTGTAAATTCCACTTTGGAAATAGAACCAGTCTGACTCAAAATTGGGATACAGACAGACTCTAACCTCACATCTTTAAGGCAGTGTCTGAGCTGAGATGTCACCTTTTGTTATAAAACCTTGTTATCTTGAGAATGTGATTTTAAAGAAGTTCTGGTATTTACATGTTAAAGAACCAAAACCAGCAAACTCATTCTAAAAGATGAATTCTTAACTATCTAGGTTTGTTCAATGTATTGTTGTATCACTGCAGTCTTTTGCTTTAAATTCTGTGTCTTATGGTCCTGCTTCACGACCACATGATGGAGAAGCACGCTTTGAAAGCTAGTGCTTCCAAATAAACCTGTCACTGTGTGGTTTTTACCTACAAAAAAAAAATAACTGGCCTAAGTCCTCAAACTCAGAGGGGGAGGGATATAGCGACTGTACCGAGGTCAGCCCAGTAGACCTCATTAAATATGATTTTCCTAATTAGTGATGTTAATCTGGTCCAATCAGGGAACCCTAGCTGACAGGGATAAACAGGAGTGATCCAGTCCTCAGTAGTATAGTGGTTAGTATCCCTGCCCATCACACGGGAGACCGAGGTTCAATTCCACACCGGGGAGTCTGTGGTATTCCCCAGGGAACCTGTGCCGCCTCCGGAATTTTAATTTTGTCCCTTTTAAGGACGTAAAAAGGCGGGCCCTGTATCGACTGCTAATGCACACCGTCCACCTCTTCTCCCTCATCCACCGTCCGGACACGCCTTGGCGTGCCCATTTGCCACCGGGCGGTGGGGATCCCCAATGGAGGGCTCTCTATGCGGGAGTCCTCCCCCTTTCTCTCGGGGATCTGGGGTGGAGGGTGTTGCACGCAGCAGTCCCCTGCAACCGCAGATTGCGGTGGTTCACGGACTCCCAGCCCAACTGCTTGTTCTGTGGTGCTGTGGAGTCCGTGGACCATGTGTATATTGGGTGTGGGCGTTTGCACTCCCTTTTTGATTTCCTTAAAAACCTTCTCCTCTGTTTTTGGCTGCACTTCAGTCCCACGCTCCTGATCTTTGGGCACCCGGTACGGAGGAAGGAGGGCAAGTCTGAAGACCTCCTCGTGGGTCTGCTCCTGGGCCTGGCCAAACTGGCCATCAACAGGTCCAGGCAGCGGGCCATGGAGGGGGTCGTTAAGGCCGACTGCCTGCCCCTCTTCCGCGGTTACGTTAGGGCCCGGGTGTCCTTGGAGGAGGAGCACGCGGTGTCGACCAACACCCTGGAGTTGTTCAGGGAGAGGTGGGCGCCGCAGGGAGTGGAGTGCATGATTTCTCCCTCCAATTCTATTTTGATTTAGTCCCTACCCTCCCCTTCACTGTTTTGATCACACAGCACTGTCCCTTGATGTGAAGGGCAGTGTTTGTCACTGGCCACCCGGGTGTTTTCCTATCTTCCTGGTGGTGGAATTTGAATAAAGATTGGTGCACTTTGTGTCTTTCACTGTGTCTCACACCTGCGCACACACACACCATGGAAAAAGAAAAAAAAAACAGGAGTGTTATAGGTGCTGAGGAAAAAAAAGATAAACAGGAGTGATCCAGTCCTCAGTAGTATAGTGGTTAGTATCCCTGCCCATCACACGGGAGACCGAGGTTCAAATCCACACCGGGGAGCCTGTGGTATTCCCCTGGGAACCTGTGCCGCGTCCGGAATTTTAATTTTGTCCCTTTTAAGTACGTAAAAAGGCGGGCCCTGTATCGACTGCTAATGCACACCGTCCACCTCTTCTCCCTCATCCACCGTCCGGACACGCCTTGGCGTGCCCATTTGCCACCGGGCGGTGGGGATCCCCAGTGGAAGGCTCTCTATGCGGGAGGAGAAAGTGAGGTCTGCAGATGCTGGAGATCAAAGTTGAAACTTTATTGCTGGAACAGCACAGCAGGTCAGGCAGCATCCAGGGAACAGGAGATTCGACGTTTCGGGCACAGGCCCTTCTTCAGGAATCTCTATGCGGGAGTCCTTCCCCTTTCTCTCGGGGATCTGAAGTGGAGGGTGCTGCATGCAGGAGTCCCCTGCAACCGCAGATTAGGGTGGTCCACGGACCCCCAGCCCAACTGCTTGTTCTGTGGCGCTGTGGAGTCCGTGGACCACGTGTATATTGGGTGTGGGCGTTTGCACTCCCTTTTTGATTTTCTTAAAAACCTCCTCCTCTGCTTTTGATTGCACTTCAGTCCCACGCTCCTGATCGTCGGGCACCAAGTATGGAGGAGGGAGGGCGGTCTGAAGACCTTCGCATGGGTCTGCTCCTGGGCCTGGCCATAAACAGGTCCAGGCAGCGGGCCGTGGAGGGGGTTGTTAGGGCTGACTGCCTGCCCCTCTTCCGCGGTTACGTTAGAGCCCCGGTGTCCTTGGAAAAGGAGCACGCGGTGTCCACCAACACCCTGGAGCTGTTCAGGGAGAGGTGGGCGCTGCAGGGAGTGGAGTGCATTATTTTCCCCTCCAACTCTATTTTGATTTAGTCCCTGCCCCCCCTTCACTGTTTGATCACACAGCACTGCCCTTTGATGTGAAGGGCAGTGTTTGTCACTGGCCACTCGGGTGTTTCCTTTCTTCCTGGTGGTGGAAATTTGAATAAAGATTCATGCACCTTGTGTCTCACACCTGCACACACACACAACATGATTGTGGAGTAATAAATAAGCATTACTGTAGTTAGGCGGTAGTGTCGGGGTAACAAAAAAAAGAGTGAAAATAAACAGGAGTGTCATGGGTTCTGTTCACTCTGAGAGCTGACTCTGAGGGAACTGCATCAGTGTCAAGGACTCTCAACATATAAATAAAGGGTGACTTGGTGTTTTAATACTGGCCTCTGTAAAGTTATTTCAGGATCCACCTGCTCACATATTACAACACATTCACCTGGTCTGTCATCTCTAACCTTTATTACTTAATTCTTCGATTTTTAAAATTTCAAACTGGTCTTTTTGTTTTTAGCCTGTCAAATTTTCCCTATTTTGAACACAGAACAATACAGCACAGAACAGGCCCTTCGGCCCTTGATGTTGCGCCAACCTGTGAACTAATCTAAGCTCACCCCCCCCCCCCCCCCCCCCCCCCCGACATTATCCTATCATCGTCCATGTGCTTATCCAAGGATTGTTTAAATCTAATGTGGCTCAGTTAACTACATTGTCAGACGGGACATTCCACCCCTCACCACTCTCTGAGTAAAGAGCCTGCCTCTGGCATCTGTCTTAAATCTATCGCCCTCAATTTGTAGTTATGCCCCCTCATACGAGCTAACGTTATCATCCTAGGAAAAAGACTTTCACTGTCTACCCTATCTAATCCTCTGATCATCTTGCAGTCTCTAACCAATCCCCTCTTAGCTTTCTTTTTAATGAGATCAGAGCCAGGTCTCTCAGCCTTTTCCCATAAGACCTGCCCTCCCTCTGAAAGTAACCCATGATAGTCAAATTAGTAGCTATCACTAACCAATACATTTATGATATGCCTGTGATGTCACTCTTTTGTGCTGAGCCCCTGATTCAGGGCTTCAACTTATCGTGTTTAAAAAAAAAACTTTACAAACTATGAGCCAAAAAAGCAAGCTAAAAGCAACTTTTCCCTCTGCACCAAATTCCCTTGATGCCTCCAAATCCCTGAACTCTCCTCTCACTCGGGCTGTGATCTCTGCTTCCTAATCATGCGAAGCTTGCTAATGACATCCTGTGTGTCTGTGACAAAGATAAAATTTCCCCTCATTCTTCTCAACCTGTTTGGTGCCTTACCCATGAAGGCCACACCATCTTTCCACAAACCTTTCCCACGTTGTCCAGCGGTGTTGCTGGAATATGGGGAAGGGCTGCTCACTTCTGTTGGTATGTAACACATCTTAGTGAGCAGTTTACTTGCAGTGGCTGCTTTTCTTCGTCATGGTTGTTTCCAGCACATTTGGCCCATCATGCCCGCCCTGGTCAACAAAGGTCTGACTACACTAATCTGATTTTCCAGCTTTTGACCCATTGGTCTTGAGGCCATGGCAATGCAAGTGAGTACCTAGATACTACTGCAATATGACAAGAGTTTCTGACTCAACCACCCTTCCAGCAATGTTCCTGCACTGTTATCTCTGGAACCCCCCCAAAGATTTATACTTGGCCCATTCCTGAACTACATCGACACGTTGCCTCGCGCCCCCATTTATGTGAAAGCACAGGATCAGTTTTAACACCCGGCTCGGCCTCACTGCCACTGCCCTCTTGACTCCTCCACTGATGGCAATTTATCAGACTGCTTCTCTAACATCCAATACTGGATGAACAGAAATTTCTTCCAAGAAAATATTGGGAAATCTTTACATACAGATGAGGAAAGATACCACATTGACTGGGACAACGCATCCGTCCTAGGACAGGCCAAATAGAGACATGCATGAGAATTCCTAGAAGAATGGCATTCCAATTGGAACTCTATCAACAAACACATTGACTTGGACCCCATTTACCACCGCTTGAGAAAAAGAACATGATATGACATCACTAACCCAAGGAAACCTAAACACATAAATGAAAAATGGGCCATACCACCAGTGCTTAACTGGAGGCTCACTGATGATGTCACCTAGTATGGTGACAAAACATCTGAAAACAAACCTTCCAGCTCAGCGAACAAACCTACATCCAGAACCCCAACCTGAGCTACAAATCTTCCCAAAACTTGCTAACTGAAGCCAATGTTTTCAGTGTTCAGTCCAAAACAAGTTGTTTGCAAGCTTGGTGTCACATTTGACGCAGATCACATACTTGTGCCATAACTAAAACCTCCACTTCCATAATGTTACCCAATTCCACCCCAAACTCAGTTGATCGGCTGTTGAACCCCTCATTCATTCCTTTGTCTCCTAAAGACTCGAATATTTCATTGCATTCCCGGATGATCGCCAATGTTCCATCCTCTGTAAATGCAAGATCATTCAAATGTCTGCTGCTTGTCTTAGCTTGTACCCAAGTCTTCATCCCTTTCTAACATTCTGCTCGTTGGCCTGTAGTATCATCCATTAAATTTACATCTTGACTTTAAAATTCTTATTCTTGATTTCAAATCTCTCTACAGCCTTACCCATTCCTATTTATAGAATCCCTACCATGTGGAAGCAGGTCATTTGGCACAGCGAGTCCACACTGACCCTCTGAACAGCATCCCAACCAGACCCACCTCCCCTACTCCAACCCTGTTACCCTGCATTTCCTACATAGATTAACTGAACCTGCACATCTTTGGATTGTGGGAGGAAACCAGAGCACCCGGAGGAAACTCATGCAGACACAGGGAGAATATGGAAACTCCACACAGACAGTCATCCAAGTCTGGAATCAAACTTGGGTCCCTGGTACTATGAGGCAGCAGAGCTTACCACTGAGCCACTCCCGTAATTCTTGTCTCTTAAGCATCCCTCTTTTTAGTAGTATCCATCCAGTGTGGAAACAGACCATACGGCTCAACAACTCCACATTGACTCACCAAACGGCATCCCACCGACCTACTCCCCCTATTCTATCCATGTAACCCTACATTTCCCATGGCTAACCTGCCTAACTTACACATCCCTGGACACTATGGGCAATTTAGTATGGTCAATCTACCTAACCTGCACATCTTTGGGCTGAGAGAGGAAAATAGAGCACCAAGGAATCCCGGTCAGAAACGGGGAGAATGTGTAAACTCCACACACATAGTCACCCGATGCTGGAATTAAACCTGGATACCTGGCACCATGCAGCAGCAGTGCTAACCACGGAGCCGTGTAATATTAGTGATGGCTAAAGCTCTGGAATTCCCTCCCTACACCTTTTGACCTTGTTTTCTTACTTTAAACCTCCCTCTTTGACAAAGCCTTTGATTATTGGACCTAATATTTACTTATGTGGATACACCCCTTGTGCACACATCCCACAGCTCCTACATATCACACAAACTTAAACTTGAATATAGTGTATTTAGTGTTTCCACATCCTAACTTGTGTATATGCTATATATCCCATGATGTGCAAGTGGTCAATATCTAAAAGGTTAATTAAAGCAAGGAAATGATGATGAACCTTTACAAAATAACTGGTTCTTCTTCAACTGGAGCATTGCTTCCAGTCTTGGGCATCATACTTTAGGAAGGATGTGAACGTCTCAGAGACCGTGCAGAAAAGATTCACAAAAATGCTTGCAGTGATGAAGAATTTCAGTTCTGTATAGACACAGACTTTGGAATCATTCTCCTGTGAGAAGGGAAGATTGAGATGAAGAGGAATATGGGTAGAGGCGTTCAAGATTGCAAGGAATGTGGACAGAGTAGATTGGAATAAACAACTGTCCCCAGTGCTGGAAAGAGCTATGCACCAGAGAACACAGATTTAAGGTTATTCACAAAGACATGAACAGGAACTGGGTTTTTTAAACATTATGAGTGCTTAGGATTTGAAATGCACTGACAGTGTGACTATCAAGAAGAAATTGGATTAGAACCAGAAGCAAAAATATTTGCAAGGTTAAGGGGAAAGGACCGAGGAGAGTAAAGTAATTGGCTAAATTTGCACAGAGGGGGTACTAGCTCAAAGGGCCAAATGGCCTCCTTCAATTCAGTAACTGCCCTACTCTATGATTTCATCAGTGTGCTATAAGATTGCGAACATTATAAATGTGTAATGTATTGATGAAAAGAGAGACAAGTTTCTAAAACTTCCTTTTGTGCTCATTAGGACAAATGCAAAATGTTCAAATTTCAATGATCCCACAATTTATACCGTATGAGAAAAACATTGCAGCCTGATTGGCAGCTTGACTCTGTAATTTCATATGTATTAGACAACACTACATTTGACAGGCATGACTTTAAGTTCACGGTTGCACTATCTTTGCTCTGACCATCTGTATTGCCTAAGGAGTCAGATGCTTGTTATTCAGTCTGCATCAGCAAGTCAGCTGTATTTGCGCATCACTACAGTAACCGGAGCTCAATAAGCAACAGGTTCAGACCCATCAGTTATTTGCAAAGGTGAGGTGCGGTTTTGCACTGATGAGATTAATCCTCTAAACCGTACTAGTGAACCACAATTGAGGGATAATGGCATTGAGGCACAAATCAAACATGACCTAATTGAATGGGCATGCTCAAAGGACTGAACGAGCTTCTGTTGTTCCAATGTCTACATGTTCTCGGTCCCTTAGAGTGCCAAAGTCAGCAATACCAGCTCTCAATCCTTCCTCATCCCAAGATGCAAAATCATTCCTCATGAATTCAGTCCCAAAATATTCTTCAATTTTCTGGCTGCTCTTTTCTGTGTCTATGCAATTGTTCAATATCCATTATGTACTGTGCTGAACAGAACTGTACAAAACATTTCAAGTGATGTTGCATCAATGACTTTTTTTTTTAAGTACATCACTGTTAATGTTCACTCTTTCAATATGTCCAAGTTTCTGATTTTCTGTTTTGACAAGGTTCACCGAACTGAGTTTAGTCTGTATTTCTCTTCTACTGACATTGTTCAATATATCATCTGGTATTTTCTGTTTTTATGTCTGATATGCTTTACTCTATGAAGAACTGAACTCGAAATATAAACTCCACTTTCTCTTCACAGCTGCTGCCAGACCTGCTGACTTTCTCCAGCAATATCCATTTCAGTTTGTTAATGTTTTACTCATTGCTACTGTGCCACGCCTCCAATTAATTAGTGAGTACCCGCCCCTCCCCGCAAGCATTATTTTCTACTTCAGTAATCGTTTTGTTCTGGATTTTGCTTTAGTCAAAGACATTGAGCTTTACTTGCCCGATTTCACTGCCTGATTTCCCCGCATACTATACTGGGCGGGGGGGGGGGGAAGCTGTAAGCTGTATAGCCAAATCCTGCTGGAGCTTCACCTCTTCGCCACTGAAAATGAGTGTAAACTGGTTATATATTGCTGAATTAAACTAAACCAGAGGCCTAGGCTCAGAAAGCTTTGGTACAAATCCCAAACAAAGCAGCTAATTAATTATAAACAAACAGAAAAGCCTGGAGAAACTCAGATTTGTGGAGAGAGCAACAGAGTTAACATTTTGAGTTCCAATATGATTTCTTCAGAGCCAATAGTTTTATTAATGGTGAACTAGCTCACTGTTATAAAACATCTATCAGGTTCACTGATGTCCTGTAGGGAAGGGAATAACCATTGTTACCCTATCTGGTCTATACATTTGACTGCAGACCCACTCTTCACAACCCTCTGAAATAGCATCTCAAGCTACAAGTTGTATCAAAATGTCTCAGGACGCAGTGGATGTAACCACCCAACACAGACTGCACTGGTTCCATAAGGCAGCTCACTATAATTTTCACAAGTGCAATTAAAAACTGGAAATGAATACTGGGCTTGATGTGGGAACTAAATGCAATATTTCCAGTTTGTATATGACACAATACTGGGTAGGAGGCTGAACTGTGAAAAGGATGCAGAGATATTTCATTATAATTTGGACAAGTTGAGTGAGTAGGTGAATGCAAGGCAGATAAAAACATAACATGTACAAATGTGAGGTTATCCACTTTGGTTGCAGAACAGGAAGGCAGGTTATTATCTGAATAGTGATGGACCTGGGTGTTTTGCTGTGCACCAGTCACTGAAAGTAAGTTTTGTGGTGTGGCAGTCAGTAAACCTTCATAGCAAGAGGATTTGCATAAAGGAGCAGGGATGTTTTGCTGCAATCGTATAGAGCCTTGGTGAGACCACACCTGGAGTACTTTGTGCAGTTTTGGTCTCCTGATCTGAGGCAGCATGTTGTGGCTATGGAATGCAACAAAGATTTACCAAACGTGACTCCTGGGATGGCAGGATTGACGTATGAAGAGAGCCTGGCTCCGTTAGGATGATATCTGCTGGAGTTTAGAAGAATGAGGGGGTATTTGTTAGAAATCTATAAAGTTCTGACAGGACTAGCTGTAGACCAAAGGGTCTGGGGAGAAATCAAGCATAGGGTACTTAGTTGGATGATCAGCCATGATCATATTAATAGTGGAGGAGTCTTAAAGGGTCAAGTGGTCTTCTCCTGCTCCTATTTTCTATGTTTCTAAGTTTGCCAGTGCTGTCAACATTCCAATGATAAAATTAAAGAACTGTTGAGTATTCTGTTGTTTTTATTTAACTCCAGTTCATTTCTGAAGATATTAAACAAAAGTGATCTTAAAACTGACCCTGTGTGATTCTACTGACGACATTCAGGCAGACTGTTGACTATTACCGTTTAGGTTCTAACCATCAACTAACTGGTATCCATTGTAAAATATCCCCACCTTCCTTATTACACCAAATCAAAGGCCTTGCTTGGAGTACATCACGTCCATTGTCTTATTGCTATGAAACTCTTCTATGATAAACTCAAAGACAACAGTATGTTACATTGACAAGACTTGCTCTTCATGAAATCACACTGAGTAGCCTCATAGAATCAATGAATTGTTACAACACAGGAAGCCATTCAGCTCATTGTGTTCTTTGAAAGAGCTATCCAGTTGGATACATTTCTCAAGCTCTCTACCCACAGGCTAGTTGCCCCTCCCCACCCTTTTCAAGTATTTATCTAGTTTGCTTTTGAAAGTGATTATTCAAACTTCTTGCTCCATCTTGCCAGGCAGCACTTTCCAGATCACAAGAACTTTCTGCACAGCACTCACCTCCTCATGGAGAAAGTGAGGACCGCAGATGCTGGATGCTTATCTCTTTGTGCTGTTTCTAGTTCTTTCACCAGTTGTCTAGGTTCTGAGAGATCTGGTTACTGACCCTATGGCACAAGAATTTCTCCTTATGTAAAAGAATCAAAACTCTTCATGATTACAAACTCCTCTATTAAATACTCCTTTGCTCTATGGACAACAACCCCCAACCTCTCCAAATAATGGCAGAACCTCTTCCTAGGTCCCATTTTAGTAAAATCTTCTTTGCACACTCTGCTAGGCTTTGAAATCCTCCCTAACTCAGGGTTCCCAGAATTGTGCACCAACTGAGGCCCAAACTGGTTTGACAATTATTTCCCTACTTTATGCCTCTATTAGAAAAAAAGCTAAAGATCTCATCTGCTACTTTTCAAACAAAAACTACTCATCCTGTCACCTTTAACTTATGCATGTGACCCCCACGCCCAGATGCTCCGTGATCTTATCATCATTAAGGACTTGAGTAGCAGCTGGGGCTAGCTGTTACATGCTGCTATTATCCTCCGTTAACAGGATGCTGTCAACAAGTCAGAACTGGGTTCTGTCTACATGTGAGTAATGCAGTGTGTGAATTTCAATGTTGGTGTGATATCCGGTATGACCCAATTACTGCAGGATCATACACAAAAAAATCCCTCTCAGCTGTTTGAACTAGTCAATACTTACAAAAGGCAACTTTGTGTCTAATGTTAATTTTGTGACGAGACAGCACTTGCTGAACAATCCAAGTGTGCTAAGAATTACACTGACGATCAATTTAAGATTCCAAATGTGTGTTCCCAATGCAGGTGTGAGAACATAGAACATTACAGTGCAGTACAGGCCCTTCGGCCCTCGATGTTGTGCTGACCTATAATACCTATCTGAAGCCCATCTAACCTACACTATGCCTAGAGATGTCTGCCTTCAGGCAGTTTGATGTACATGTGCAAATAACTTAGACTCACAGAGAGAGGTACAGCATGGAAATG
Source organism: Chiloscyllium plagiosum (assembly GCF_037043375.1). Classification (NCBI taxonomy): domain Eukaryota; kingdom Metazoa; phylum Chordata; class Chondrichthyes; order Orectolobiformes; family Hemiscylliidae; genus Chiloscyllium; species Chiloscyllium plagiosum. The sequence continues at coordinate 17,796,745 of NW_028270173.1, read as the reverse complement.
GACCATTTGGTTCAACTCATCCATGCCAACCAGATTACCTAAATAAATCTAGTCCCATTTACCAGCATTTGGCCCATATCCCTCTGAACCCTTCCTAATTATATACCCATCCAGAAGCTTTTTAAGTGCAATTGTACCAGCCTCCACCAGTTCATTTAACAGCTCAGTCCATACACACACACCCTCTGAATGAAAATGTTGCCCCTTAGGTCCCTTTTAAATCTTTCCCCTCTCACCTTAAATCTGTGCCCTTTAATGTTGGACTCCTCCACCGGGGGAAAAGACATTGTCTATTTACCCTATCCATGCCCCTCATGATTTCTGTGACATTAACTGAATATTGATTGTTTTGGAATTGAACTTTCCAGGCAACAGATTTTCATGAATACTCATGTGTCTCATTTCACTGGCTGGCAGTTCACATATTTACAAGGCTTGCAATATCTGGCTGTCCCCTTAGCCTAAAACAGAAAACTGATCAAAGTTACTTACTACTTTGTCCATTGCTACATGGGTGCGGACAATCTCTTTGATTATGATTGGATGTAACAATCAGACATTGATAATTTAACATCAAAGCAGCTATTTAAACTTGTTTAATAATAACACTGAATACTACCTTTCATAAACTGAAAGTACTGTGATGTGATGTTGCAAATACTTTTGCTCTAACCATGGTTGGCTTTGGCCACAAACTCAGTATGTGTGAATTGTCAGTTAAGCTTGTGATATGGCTCACTAATATTTACTAAATGCCACGTGTACTGTATTCGGAAGTAGGTTCTCTGCAGGAAAATGGACCAAATCCAGGCTTTGCGCCCTAATAAATGGGGGGGGGGGGGGGGGGGGGGGGGGGGGGCAATGAGTAGGCAATGTCTCACCAATCAGAACCCTATTCTAATAGACGCAAGTTGTTGCTCTCTTTGAAATTGACATTCATGCATCTATCATGAGTTGTGGTGAAACGGTTAAAAATTATGTCCCAATACATGTGTGAATCTAACCGGAATGGAGGTGTTGCTTAGTCCCGTGTGAATCTTATTACACACCTCCCCGTGTGAATCTTCTTATCTGTATGTAACCAGAATGGAATGTGTTTTTTAGCCTTGCTCTGCTGTTCACATGAATGTTTATATCTGGAAAAGAGTATATCAGCTGGAAAAGTCTCCAGTTCGGTGAGTCTGCTCCGGGGTTACGTTTAACCGCCGAGCGTGGGTTGTTGGCAACCGCTCTACGAGAACTGACGGCTCCCAGTTCCGGTAACATGTAGAGTGAGTATAAGCCAGACCCGTTGTAAGTATGAGACCTGGTTGTGGCGACGCTGCGGGGAATAAAATGCTCATATTCTAGCAGACTCGCCTCTTGGTCGTTTGTTCTGTGTCAGACTACTCTCCTACGAACCTGACCTTGAGAATTTTTTAAAACATTTGGCGCAGCGAGCAGGGTCAATCGCAATTGAGGAGAGATTTTGATACAGAACAATGTTTTGGAAAAAGACTAAGAAACCAGAAGAACAAACTGTGGAGGTCCCGACCGTCCCGGGATGGCATGGACCGTGGCATGACGTGGCAGTTTGTTTGAGAAATGGTGGGGGGCGACCGGAGGAACCCCAGGGTCGCTGCTGTCCACCCTTGAGAGGATCCCAGTCCTGCCGAAGAACCCCTTGCCTGGGGTACAGCGGAGGATGTGGGCATGTCCAAAAAGCTGAAGCGGAGTTAACAGAATTGAATGGGATTGAACTGAACTGAACTGAGTGGAACTGAAGTGAATCAAATTGAACGGAACAAAATGGAACTGAGCTAAATTGAATTGAAATGGACGGAACTGAATTGAACTACACTGAATTGACTGAACTGAAATTAACTGAAACGAATTGAACTGAATTAAGCATAATGTAACACATGTATTGGGCCAAGCAGTGGAATGTGGTGTAAAATTATGTCCCAATACATGTGTGAATCATAATGTAACACATGTATTGGGCCAAGCAGTGGAATGTGGTGAAACGGTTAAAAATTATGTCCCAATACATGTGTGAATCTAACCGGAATGGAGGTGTTGCTTAGTCCCGTGTGAATCTTATTACACACCTCCCCGTGTGAATCTTCTTATCTGTATGTAACCAGAATGGAATGTGTTTTTTAGCCTTGCTCTGCTGTTCACATGAATGTTTATATCTGGAAAAGAGTATATCAGCTGGAAAAGTCTCCAGTTCGGTGAGTCTGCTCCGGGGTTACGTTTAACCGCCGAGCGTGGGTTGTTGGCAACCGCTCTACGAGAACTGACGGCTCCCAGTTCCGGTAACATGTAGAGTGAGTATAAGCCAGACCCGTTGTAAGTATGAGACCTGGTTGTGGCGACGCTGCGGGGAATAAAATGCTCATATTCTAGCAGACTCGCCTCTTGGTCGTTTGTTCTGTGTCAGACTACTCTCCTACGAACCTGACCTTGAGAATTTTTTAAAACATGAGTGTAATACCAGAAGAATGAATATCATGTGTCCCTTTTCCCAGCAATACTAAAGATTTCTTGACTTCACTCTCACTAGTCTGCGGTTTCCTGTGTTAATTTTGTTTTTTTTATGTGAGAAGGAACAGTCAGCCCTTCCGTTTCCCAGGTTGTTCTCCGGTGCTCAGTCAACTGCTGGAGCGGTTATGCACGCTGTTTCCTCCCTTGTTCCCTCGGATTCTCGGATGTGGCTGATTTACTGACCGCATGAATGTACGACCTTTCAACGTCCATGCAGATTTGTAAGCATCACCGTAAGCTCTGCAAAACCCTCTTTCCCGGATCAGAGTAATTTTGTCCTCACTTGGAAGAAAATCTTACTCAGCATTTTGCAGTAAGTTGCTTCAGGAAGCTGATGTCAACAAGATGAATTGCCTCTCTCAGCTAGCAAGGCTGCTTCAAACTCCCCTGCTAACCACCCACACTATCCTGTATCGTCAAGTTCCTTCACCGTCACTAGGTCACGACCCTGGAATTCATTTCCTCGCACCATTGCGTCTCTACCTACAACACATGGTCTGCAATCGATAGCTTAGCACTACCACTTCTCAAAAGCAGAGAGCAGTCATTAAGTGCTGGCTTCGACAACAACACATCACATGGATTTTTGTTTAAAAATGTTGCCTTGCGAGAGGAAGTTGCTATTGGGCAGCCACTGGATTTTGGAGGATTTTCCAATTCACACAGAAGGGCGGGAGCGCTGAGACCCAGAAAACCAAGTCTCGGTCTTGAGATCGTCACCCTGGAATACTGCATTTTTTAGTCTCCAGTATCTACTGACTCACTGCAGTGTCACAGGGGATTTCCGCAGGGAAGAGGATAATGGAACTCAAAAACAAATTGAAGGATATATTGAATTTGTGGTTCAGTGGGTTGCACTTTCACCCCAGTGGTCAAAAGTTCGTGGGTTCAAGTCTGTCCTACTCCAACACTTTTGAGGCATGTCAGCCGGATTGAGGGACAACAGCGTTTCTCCGAAGTTCTATTTATTCAATGAACGTGCTTAAACAGGGCGTTTTCTCCACTCAGGCGCTATTTAGAAGCAGGAGAGTGGAATCCTCCCCGCAGTTAACCCTCAACCACAGCTCCTCTGCCGTTTGGTTTGTGGGGTCACGCTGTGCGCGAAATAACAGCCGCGTTGTCCCATAGTAAACATTACGGATGATAGATGAAGGCGGTGGGAGTGAGTGCTTCCTTTGGCTGTGAAGCCCAGGTGCTATAGAAATGCAACTTAGGGGCGGGAGGGCACGAGAAATGGGGCAACCGGGGAAGGGAGCTGGCGATTGGGCGACAGGTTGCGTGCTGCGCTGCAAAAGTTTCCCTCGAGTTTGCAAAGGTTTTCGGAGTTTGGGAATAAGGAGGGTTTTGGAGCGGTTGCCGAACAGGCCGTGCGTTTATTTCTGTCTTTGAGCTTCTGACAATGTGCGATCTTTTGAATGTGAGAGTGAGAGAGACAGGAACAGACAGACAGATAGATAGTGTATGTGTAACATGAGCTTATTACGTTTCTACAAAGTCCCTCCCTGCCAGAACGTCAGGAAGAATTTCCCGAAGAGAGAGAAAAAGAGAGAAGGGAAAGAAAAGAGCGAAAGATCCCAAATTCCCAGCTGTCGTCTCCACCTCCTTCCCTCCCTCTCACTTACTTTGCTGGGGAGTTGGCAGAGTTTGTAATTCTTTGCTGCAGTTTGGCCCAAGTTGTTGCAGGGATTGCCCTAGTCCCTTCCCTTCCCTCCCCTCTCCCTCTGTCTCCCTGTGTGTGTATATGCTGCTCGAATGGGGACCAGAGCGGAGCAGAGCGGCAGCCAGGAGCCGGCCAGAGGGACTCCGAGCCCGGTCACGACCAAGAGAGGCCGCCTGGGCTGGCGGCTGCTGCTGCTGCTGCTGGGGCTGCCGCCTCGACTGGCCGCGCTGCTGCTCGGCTGCGTGAGGCGCCTGGGGAGCTGGCGGCTGCCGCCTCCCTGGCCCTGGAGGAGGAGGAGGAAGGAGAGGGAGAGGAGAGTGGAGCCCGAGGAGGAGGAGGAGGAGGGGGTGGTGGTGCTGAAGAAGACGGGCCGAGAGCCCCCCCGGGGGCAGCAGGAAGGAGGAGGGGGGAGAGGAGCGCAGGTGGTGAACCCGGCCGCGACCCCCGAACCCGAGCCCCTGGAGATCGGCTTCAACCTGGTGCGGCACCTCTTCGACGCGGCGGTGGTCTCGCTGCTGCTGGTGGCCTCTCCGCTGGCGCGGGCCGCGCTCGACGCCCTCGGCCTCCGCGGCCTGCTGCGCCTCTGGCTCCACGGCCTGGCGCTCTTCCTGGCCGCCTCGTGCGGCCTGGCGCTGGCCGCCTGGCTGCTGCGGGCCTACCTGGCGCAGCTGTGCCTGCTCTTCGGCGCCGTGCAGCTGCTGGTGCTCGGCGTGAGCCTGCGGCAGCACCGCGACCGCGACCCCGGCCCGCGGGACGGCGGGCTGGAGGGCCGCCCCTGGGAGGACCACCGTCCGCGGGACGGCGGGCTGGAGGAGGGCCATCTTGCGGGGCTCCACTCCTTGGCGAGCGGGATAAGCTGGGAGCGGGACAATGGGCTGGAGGACCGCCGCTGGGAGCGGGACAATGGGCTGGAGGACCGCCGCTGGGAGGAGGACAATGGGCTGGAGGACCGCCGCTGGGAGCGGGACAATGGGCTGGAGGACCGCCGCTGGGAGCGGGACAATGGGCTGGAGGACCGCCGCTGGGAGCGGGACAATGGGCTGGAGGACCGCCGCTGGGAGCGGGACAATGGGCTGGAGGACCGCCGCCTCGAGCGCCGACCGTTGGAGGACCGCGGCCTCGAGGACCGCCTCGTGCAGTATGTCGAGGTGGTTGGGACGACGACGACAAGAGGGCCCTGATGGTCGACCTTATCCTTCCCTCACATTCAAAACCAAGAAGGTCGGAGCCTCGCCACCACCACTTTGTCCGTGAGCACCAAGGAATCGTCATCAACATTATTATTATTATCGTTGACTTTAAAAGACGAGGTGACTCCCTTTCCAGAGGCTACTGACCGTGTGCTCATTTTTCGTTGCACCAAACCACCCGCCATTCCAACGAGAAATGGCTTCACAAACTGAAATGTTGATGCCATCCAACTTTTTTTGTATTTTATATTTCACCCTTCAGCCTCTGCAAGGGTTGGTCTCCTTCCTGGCACCGTTTTCCATGAAGACTGGGTGTTTTTTTTCTTTTTGGTTCTCTCTCTCTCTCTCCCTCTCATTCCACCCTTCCCATTTTTTTCCATTCCCAAGCAACTGATGTATTGGGGTAAAGCGGGGGGAGGAGGAGGGAGAAAAAGGGGATATTAATGGGCAACTTTTCCAACCCCCACTCCCAAATGATGGACTCTGATGGGAAGGTGGGGGTGAGTTTTTGAAGGAGGAGGTGGTGGTGAGGGTCCTGGACCAGTGTTATGCCAGTATTAGGGTGCAGAAGGAGGCTGTCTGGGATTCTCCCCGCTCCCCAGCCGGTCATCCTCTGCACCAGTTCTTCCCAAGAAATGTCGTGGTTCAGTGCCCATTCCCTTGTCCTTTATTGCCCCCCAAACCTCCCATAACCGCTGCAACTGGCGTCTTGAAGAAATATCGTCCAAAACACTTTTGAAAGCCTCTGTTATCCTGCCATTCTGTGCGAGGGGTGCGTTGGAGTTTGGGAGGGATAGGCAATGGAGAGGGTGCTGAAGTTAGGATCAGACTTAGTGCTGAGGAAGTATGTGGGAGGGGGTGTGGGTTTTAAAAAAAATTTACTTGGGATCTCTCAATCAATGGTTTGAGAACGTCTGGATTTTGGAAGAGGGTAGTGACTCCGTGATGCTTGTGCCACATTCAAAAGCTGGCCGCCTGAATGGCTATCAAAGATATCAGTAGCCCTCCTAGCCCCACGCTGTCCTGACTTGAAACGTTGTTTCCAGGGCAAAACCCCTGGAATTCCCTGTGCAATAACTCTGTGGGTGTCCTTCCAGAGCAATAAATGATGGCGGAGCCAGTGGCACCTACATCCCATGAACAAATATGTAAAAAGTTTCAAGGGATATGGGGGATATTGTGGGAAAGTGGCATTGAAATTGAAATCAGCCATAAACTAGTTGAATGGCAGAGCAGGTTTGAGTGGCCAAATGCCCTATGCAAAATGTGCCAACTGCACTAAGTGTAGCCACAACACATCTTTTGTGTTTCCCCCAATTACCTTTAAAACCTGCAAATGAATTCACGGTTTAATTCCAGGGGGCACCTTTCTATGGTTGTCAGTGGTGTTTGTTTGGCTGAATGTTTTGCTGCACTGAATATAACCGTCAAGGTTCACTTGGGTCGGTTGGGGGGGGGGCGGAATCTTTTAGACAGGTTTCTCTGTTATTTCTGTGCACTGTTTTTAAACACTTGATTTTGGGAAGTCCACCACAGTCTGCATTTGCAATGCAATTCTGGGACAATAAATGAAAGGTCTCCCCAGCTGGGTGTCAAGGAGAGGCAAATTCAGGAACTCCACAGCAGGGGCTTGGCTGAAAGGAGGGTAGGGGAGGATGTTCCCTCAGACCTGACCTGAGCCTCCCCATTAAACCTCTGTGCACCTTCTTCACAGAACTCTTGCTAATGCTCCTGCAGTGTGTTTCCAGAATCTCTTTTGTTTCTTCAGGCTGGGGATGCAGTGGATCACCAGACTCATAATCCGATAGGCCCAGACGGATGCTCCATTGAGTTCAAATCCCACTGTGGGCAGCTGCTGGAATTATAATGCAATTAATAAAATCGAAATAAAAAACGAAAGCCTCACTGCTTGTGACCGTGAAATTATCGTCAATTGTTGTAAAAACCCATCTGAATAAGTAATGTCTTTTTGGGAAGGAAATCTGCCATCCTTACCTGATCTGGCTAAATGAAACTCCTGACCCACAACTTGCCTCACAAACAGCACAGCAAACCACCCAGTCAAAAGGCAGCTCGGGATGGGCAATAAGTAATAGACTTGCCAGCAATACTCACATCCTGTTAACGAATAAACATTTATTTCCAATTTACAGTACTTGAAGGGTGTTTTTAACAAAAATCAAATCTCACAAATGTTCTAATTTTTCTCAAGGGTTCTGCTAAATAGATTGCATGTTTGTTCTGTAATCCCTCTCAGCTGACCCTGACAGACATGCTGGCTTCTAAGAGATTAATGTTGTCACTCCTTCTCCTGATTTTTACGTGGCAGCTTTTCCTGTTTCTTGTAGGGAACGGGGTCAGTAACAGTGAGATTGCTTTGGATGCACAGGTTCAGAAATGTCACCATGTTGTGGAGTAATACTCCCATTTCTTGCTGTCTGTCTCCTGTGGTTTCCAGACATTATAAAATTTACTACATTTAAAATCATTCGGAACAAACACAGAGAATGCTGGAGAAATTGAGCAGGTCTAGCAGCATCTGCTTCTGCAGCATTCTGTATTTTTGATTCAGATTTACAGCATCTGCGGTATTTTGCTTTTAAATGAATTGGAAGGTCTTAATGAAGGAGAATGTTACAATTGGGAAAGTACCAGAAGGGGAGCGTTACTTATGGGGGAGCTCCACATGGTGAAAGTTTACATAGGTGAGAGCTCTGGGCAGGAGAGATACTTATAGGGACCCCCATGTTGGAGAGTGTTATGAATGGGATAGCTTTGTGTGGAAGAGCGCTATGTATGGTCATAGAGCTGTCCAGCACGGAAACAGCCCCTTCGATCCAACTTGATAATGAGGACCAGATATCCTAACCTAATCTATTCTGATTATCAAGCACTTGGCCCATGTCCCACTAAACCCTTCCTATTCAGATACACATCCACATGCCTTTTAAATGTTGCAATTGTACCAGCCTCCACCATTTCATTTGGCAGCTATTTCAATACACACACCACCCTCTGTGTGAAAATGTTGCCCCTTACGTATCTTTTATATGGTGTAGCTCTGTGTGAAGGAGTGTTATGTGTACGGTAGCTCCGCTTGGGGGTGGGGACGGTTGTTATGTGTGGGGTAGCTCCGATTGGGGGTGGGGATGTGTTATGTGTGGGGTAGCTCCGATTGGGGGTGGGGATGTGTTATGTGTGGGGTAACACCATGTGGCGGGGGAGGAGCTGTGTGTTGTGTACGGGCTAACTCCGTGTGACTGAGTGTGTGTTTTATGTACGGAGTAATTCCATGTGGGAGGGGTGCGTGTGTTGTGTATGGGCTAACTCCGTGTATGTGTGTGTGTGTGTGGTGGGGGGGTTGCTCCGTGTGGGATGTGTGTGTTATGTACGGGGTAGCTCCGTATTAGGGGTGTGTGTGTGTTCTGTATGGAGTAACTCCGTTTGGGGGTGGGGGTGTGTGTGTTATGTACGGGGTAGCTCCCATGTGAGGGTGTGTGTGTGTGTTATGTATGGGGTAGCTCCGTGTGAGGGTGTGTGTGTGTTATGTACGTGGTAGCTCCGTGTGAGGGTGTGTGTGTTATGTATGGGGTAGCTCCAGGTGAGGAGGGGTGTGTTATGTATGGAGTAACTCCATGTGAAGGAATGTGTGTGTTATGTGCGGGTTGGCTCCATGTGAGGGGCGTGTGTGTCATGTATGGGGTAGCTCCGTGTGAGGAGGTGTGTGTCATGTATGGGGTAGCTCCGTGTGAGAAGGGGTGTGTGTGTCATGTATGGGGTAGCTTCATGTGAGAAGGGGTATGTGTGTCATGTATGTGGTAGCTCCGTGTAGAAGGGGTGTGTGTGTCACGTATGGGGTAGCTCCGTATGAAGAGGTGTGTGTGTTATGTACGGAGTAACTCCATGTGAGGGGGGAATCTGTGATATGTACGGGGTAGCTCCGTGTGAGGGGGAGGTGTGTGTGTAATGAACCGGATAGCTCCGTGTGAAGGGGTATGCATGTTCTGTATGGAGTAACTCCATATGAGGGGGGGTGTGTGTGTTATGTACGGGGTAGTTCCGTGTGAGGAGGTGTGTGTTATTTATGGAGTAACTTCGTGTGAGGGGGGTGTGTGTGTTCTGTATGGAGTAACTCCGTGTGAGGTGTGTGTGTGTTATGTACGGGGTAGCTCCGTGTGAGGAGATGTGTGTTATGTATGGAGTAACTCCGTGTGAGGGGATGTGTGTGTTATGTATGGGGTAGCTCCGCGTGAGGGGGGGATGGGATGGGGACGGGTGTGTTATGTATGGGGTAACTCCGCATGGGGTGGGGTGGGGACGGGTGTGTTATGTATGGGTAACTCCGTGTGGGGGGGGGGGAATGGGGACAGGTGTGTTATGTATGGGGTAGCACCGCGTGAGGGGTGTGTGTGTGTGTTATGTATGGGGTAGCACCGTGAGTGGGGGGGAGGCGGGTGTGTTATGTATGGGGTAACTCCGCATGGGGGTGGGGTGGGGACGGGTGTGTTATGTATGGGTAACTCCGTGTGGGGGGGGGGGAATGGGGACAGGTGTGTTATGTATGGGGTAGCACCGCGTGAGGGGTGTGTGTGTGTGTTATGTATGGGGTAGCACCGTGAGTGGGGGGGAGGCGGGTGTGTTATGTACAGGGTAGTTCCTTTGGGCGGGGTGGGGGGGGGAAATGTGTTATGTACGTGGTAGCTCCACGTGAGGCTGTGTGTGTTATGTATGGGGTAGCTCCGCGTGAGGGGTGTATGTGTGTGTGTGTGTGTTATGTATGGGGTAGCTCCGCGTGAGGGGTGCGTATATGTTATGTATGGGGTAGCTCCGCTTGAGGGGTGTGTGTATGTTATGTGCGGGGTAGCTCCGCGTGAGGGGTGTGTGTGTGTGTGTGTTATGTACGGGTTTGCTCCGCATGAGGGGTGTGTTTGTGTGCGAGTGTTATGTACGGGGTAGCTCCGCGTAAGGGGTGTGTGTATGTTATGTGCGGGGTAGCTCCGCGTGAGGGGTGTGTATGTTATGTATGGGGTAACTCCGCGTGAGGGGTGTGTATGTTATGTATGGGGTAACTCCACGTGAGGGGTGTGTATGTTATGTATGGGGTAACTCCACGTGAGGGGTGTGTATGTTATGTATGGGGTAGCTCCGCGTGAGGGGTGTGTGTATTATGTATGGGGTAGCTCCGCGTGAGGGGTGTGTGTATATGTTGTGTATGGGGTAGCTCCGCGTGAGGGGTGCGTATATGTTATAGAACATAGAAGAATACAGTACAGGCCCTTCGGCCCTCGATGTTGCGCCGATCCAAGCCCACCTAACCTACACTAGCCCACTATCCTCCATATGCCTATCCAATGCCCGCTTAAATGCCCATAATGAGGGAGAGTCCACCACTGCTACCAGCAGGGCATTCCATGAACTCACGACTCACTGAGTAAAGAACCTACCCCTAACATCTGTCCTATTTCTACCCTCCCTTAATTTAAAGCTATGCCCCCTTGTAATAGCTGACTCCATACGTGGAAAAAGATTCTCACTGTCAACCCTATCTAAACTCCTAATCATCTTTTACACCTCTATCAAGTCACCCCTAAACCTTCTTTTCTCCAATGAAAACAACCCCAAGTGCCTCAGCCTTTCCTCATACGATCTTCCTACCATACCAGGCAACATCCTGGTAAACCTCCTCTGCACCCGTTCCAGTGCCTCCACATCCTTCCTATAGTATGGCGACCAAAACTGCACACAATACTCCAGATGTGGCCGCACTAGAGTCTTATACAACTGCAACATGACCTCTGGACTCCGGAACTCAATTCCTCTACCAATAAAAGCCAGTACACCATATGCCTTCTTCACCGCACTATTTACCTGGGTGGCAACTTTCAAAGATCTGTGTACATGGACACCAAGATCCCTTTGCTCATCCACACTACCAAGTATTCGACCATTAGCCCAGTACCCCATCTTTTTGTTACTCTTACCAAAGTGAGTCACCTCACACTTAGCTACATTGAACTCCATTTGCCACCTTTCTGCCCAGCTCTGCAGCTTATGTATGGGGTAGCTCCAAGTGAGGGGTGTATGTGTGTGTGTGTTATGTATGGGGTAGCTCAGCGTGAGGGGTGCGTATATGTTATGTATGGGATAGCTCCGCGTGAGGGGTGTATGTGTGTGTGTATGTTATGTACGGGTTTGCTCCGCATGAGGGGTGTGTGTGCGGATATGTTATGTATGGGGTAGCTCCGCGTGAGGGGTGTGTGTATGTTATGTGCGGGGTAGCTCCGTGCGTGAGGGGTGTGTGTGTGTGTGTGTGTTATGTGCGGGGTAGCTACGTGTGAGGGGTGTGTGTGATTGTTTTATGTACAGAGTAGCTCCGCATGAGGGGTGTGTGTGTTATGTACGGGATAGCTTCGCGTGAGGGGTGTGTGTGGTTATGTACGGGGTAGCTCCGTGTGTGGATGTTACGTATGAGGTAACTGTGTCTGTGGAAGTGTGACATTGGGTGTTAGGAGTTGGAACCTTGTGTGGGAGATTGTTGTGTATGGCGAGTCTTTGTGTGGGTGAGTGTTACATATGAAGGTGTGTGGGAAAGTGTTACATGAGTTTGCTACATGCTGGGGAATGTTATGTTTCGGTGGGCTTTATGTGAGTGTTATATAGAGTTGGTGAGTAATTGGGGGTGGGGGTTGCTCTACCTGGTAGAATGTTGCACATGGGGAGCTCTCTATGGGAATGTTATAGATGGAGGAGTCATGTGGTGGAATCTTGCTTGTGAGAGTGATGTGCATTGACAGTTCCATTTGGTGAAGCACCTTTGTATGGGAGAGCTCCCTGTAAGGAGCCTCTTCCTTAGTAAGCTCTCTGGATCTGTGAGCAACTTGTTAATGAATTCCAAGCCTATAGAGAAGTTATGAAATTGGGCACTTGTACCTTTCTAGATAATTGTTCTATTCATTTATTATTGTTATCATTTATTCATGGATCAATAATCATAAATAAATGTATCGTTAAACCAGTGTACCCTGTAGATGTGCTCATGCACTGTCACACAGCAGCCCCACACATACTCCATCATCCTCCAACCAGAATTCTGTTCTAGTTTAAATGTACCCAGTGGATTACTCAGAGGTTTGTGCAGGAACAACAAAGTTCCCTCCTCAGGTGACTGACTGTGTGGAGTTTGCACATTCTCTCCGTGTCTGCGTGGGTTTCCTCCGGGTGCTCCAGTTTCCTCCCACAGTCCAAAAATGTGCAGGTCAGGTAAATTGGCCACGCTAAATTGCCCGTAGTGTTAGGTAAGGGGTAAATGCAGGGGTGGGTTGTGCTTCGGCGGGGCGGTGTGGACTTGTTGGGTCGAAGGGCCTGTTTCCACACTGTAAGTAATCTATCCATAACTAACATATTGTTATCAAGCTGTCTTGGATTGCGCACACGTAACCTTGTGTGCTGTGGAGCTGACACATATGAAGTTTGAGAGTTGATCTGTGGTCTTTGTTTTGTTTGTTCCTGGCTTTGGTGCTGGTTGGGACCTTCTGAAATCTAGCCAGAAAAATCTTCTTTCTGTGCTATACTTTTCCTGAGAGTGTTTGTTGGAAACAGTGCAGAGGAAGCTTCACTCTGCATCTAACCCTGTGCTGGGAGTGTTTGATAAAGGTCAGGCCTTTATGGTGGCATCAGCTAGGAATTGAACCAGTGCTGTTGGTAAACCACACATTCAACCAATTGAGCTAACTCACTGGGCGGCAATACCAAAGGTTTGCACTCGCCTCCCAGATTACTTACAGTGTGGAAACAGGTGCACACCGACCCGCTGAAGTGCAACCCACCCAGACCCATTCCCCTACATTTACCCCTTCACCTAACACTAGGTGAATTGACTATGCTAAATTACACATAACCAGCACATTTTTGGACTGTGGGAGGAAACCCACGCAGACACGGGGAGAATGTGCAAACTCCACACAGTCAGTTGCCTGAGGTGGGAATTGAACCAGGTCTCTGGTGCTGTGAGGCAGCAGTGCTAACTGTGCCACCGTGCTGCCCATTTAAAGTACAAGGTTGCCATGGAGAATATTGTTTGGTGGTTTTCCATCTCTTGTGACAGGGTTTGTGCTGTGCCTTGTGTTTGCAGTGTTTAATATGCTCACTTGCCTTTTCCTGATTGACTATGGGATCCTGAGGGTTTAATGATCAAACTCCTCCAGGTATGTAGCTAATTTGGGCTGCCTCTTCTAGCCTGCTGAAAGGGAGTTAAGACCTCTCAGAATGTAGACATACGGGAAGAGCAAGCTCCCTTTCTATATCTCACCCTATCTATCTTTCCCTATCTCTCTCATACTCCCCCTCTTTCCCTATCCCTCTCCTATTTGTCTCTGCTTACCTCTCCCCAACACGGTCTTCTCTCTCCTCCTCTGATACCCTCTCCTTATCTCCCTCTCTCTTTTTTCCCTATATCCTTTTTATTTCTCTCTCATACACATACTTTTCCTATCATTCTATCCCTTTCTTCTCTCTCTCTCACACACCCTTCTCTTTCTGCCTGTCAATCTTCCACCCCATCTCCACCCTCATCACTCTATCTCTCAGCACTACGACTATATAGAGTTTGCACATTCTCTCTCTCCATATCTATGTCAGTTTCCTCTGCTCATTTCCTCCTGGAGTCCAAAGATGTGCAGGTTAGCTAGATTGGCTATGCTAAATTGGCCGTAGTGTTAGGATGTGTAGGCTGCATGGGAGATGCATGGTTACAGGGATAGGTTAGTGGGGTGGGTCTAGGTGGGATGCTCTTCAGAGGGTCATTGTGGACTTGATAGGCTGAAGGGCCTGCTTCCACACAAGGGATTCTATTCTCTTTACTAGTGTTGTGTCAGTGATGCCACGTGCAGTTTATTCCCTTCAAACTTTCCAGCTAAGGGACCAAGTCCTCATTGCTCTCAAAGCCATCGCCAGCTGAGAAACAAGAAAAGCAGCCTTCTGAGAGAGATTCCTTTAAACAGCATTGGGATGCTGTGAAAGAATTTTACAGCTTCCACTCCTGTGGTTCAGAGATATGACAATAATATATTTGTTCGAGCGTTTCAGACCAGGGCAGAGCACACTATTTATTTTTTATAAGACGACCTGCATGCCTGACAGAATTCTTATGTGTTTCACTTATGGGCTGCAGCTCTCAGTCGATCCATTCCTACAGACATGATCACTTAGTCCTGGGTGAGACAGTTGATCATCACTTTTACTTCTCTAATCTTCAGAATTTCTATAACTAATACATGAAAGTACTGAAAACAAATTGCATTTTTAAAAATGTTCCTGTGATTGTGATCTCTCATACTGGGCCCCAAGATATGGATAGCATGTAGCTCAGTGGTTAACACTCCTGCCCCATAGCAACAAGAGACCTAGGTTCGATCCCAGCACTGGGTGACTATGTGTGTGGAGTTAGCATGTTCTTCTAGGGTTTGGATGGTGCAGATTGACTGAACGCTCTCTTTCTGCACTGTAGGGATTCTACAACTCTAAGTGCAGTGAAGGTTCACCAAATTAATTTAGAAGAATGAGAGCTGATCTCACTGAAGTATATAAAATGCCTTTCACGGTTGACAGTATTTTTGGGAATGGTTTCCCCTAAGTCAGGATTTAAAGATGAGGAAATATAGTATTAAAATAAGGAGTAGATCATTTAAGACAGATGAAGAATTTCTTCTCAAAGTGGAGGGTGATTCTGTGATATTCTCTACCACACAGTACCATTGGAAGCTCAATTGTTAAGTTTAAGACTGAAATTAATGGACTTCTACATAGTTAAAAACATCAAGGGTTATGTGGATGGGCCAGAAAATGGAGTTGATATAAAAGATCAGTTATGATTTCATTGAGTGCTTGTAAGGCTGAATGGCTTCTTTCTCCTGTTTCCTATGATTCCTGGACAGCTGTATTACAACTGTACAGTGTGTTGCTGAGTCTGCACCAGGAATAGTGTGTCTAGTTTTGGTCCTTGAATGCAAAGATAAAAATAGAGATATAGGCATCAAGTCATAGTCCTTGAAAGTGGAGTCACAGATAGACGGGAGTGAAGGTGTTTGTGATGCTTGCCATTATTGGTCAGTGCACTGAGCACCAGACTTGTGAGGTCATGTTGCGCTGTACAGGACATTGGTTAGGCCACTTTTGGAATACCATGTTCAATTCTGGTCTCCCTGCTATAGGAAAGATGTTGTGAAACTTGGACAGGTTCAGAAAAGATTTACAGGGATGTTGCAAAGGTTGGAGGGTTTGAGCTATAAGAGACTGAATAGGCTGGGACTATTTTCACGAGGGTATCGGAGGCTGAAGGGTGACCTTTATAGAGGTTTATAAAATAATGAGGGGCATGGATAGGGTGAATAGTCAAGGTCTTTTCCCCAGGGTAGGGGAGTCCAAAACTAGAGGGCATAGGTTTAAGGCGAGAGGGGAAAAGATTTTAAAAAGGACCTAAAGAGCAGTGTTTTCACACAGAGGGTGGTACGTGTATGGAATGAATGGCCAGAGGAAATAGTGGAGATTGGCACAATTACAACATTTAAAAGGCATCTGGATGAGTATATGAATCATGGGATATGGGCCAAATGCTGGTAAATGGGACTAGCTATATCTAGGATATCTGGTTGGCATGAAGGAGATGGATTGAAGGGTCTATTTCCGTGTACATCTCTATGACTGTCAGTTCAAAAGAGATTCAGGAAGCTGATTCTTGAATGGATGAATTAGCTTTATTATCACATCTACTCAAATTAGTACAGTGAAGAGTTTTATGTCACCACTTGATTCTTGGGATGAAGGAGTTGACTTCCTAAGAATGCCTAAACATGTTAGGCCTTTATTCATTAGTGTTTAGAAGAATGAGGGATGATCTTATGTTCAAATGATAGAGGTGGTGGAATCTTGAAATATGGGGTGTTGTTACAGAATAAGGGAACACACTCATTTAAAACTGAAATGTAAAGGAATTTCTTCTCCCAGAGGGTAGTGAATATCTGGAATTCTCTACTAATAGCTGGGGAGGCAATGCTACTGCAAACATTGAAAAAGGAGGTAAATTGATATTCCAAAGATCTGAGTGGAGGTAATCCATTTAAGATTTACCTCCCAGAGCTTAATTGTATATATCATACACAGTGAGATGAGGGGGCCTAGAAAGCTGTTTGATGGAGTTCAATGTAGCTAAGTGTGAGGTGATTCACTTTGGTAAGAGTAACAAAAAGATGGGGTACTGGGCTAATGGTCGGATACTTGGTAGTGTGGATGAGCAGAGGGATCGTGGTGTCCATGTACACAGATCTTTGAAAGTTGCCACCCAGGTAAATAGTGCGGTGAAGAAGGCATGTGGCGTACTGGCTTTTATTGGTAGAGGAATTGAGTTCCGGAGTCCAGAGGTCATGTTGCAGTTGTATAAGACTCTGGTGCGGCCACATCTGGAGTATTGTGTGCAGTTTTGGTCACCATACTATAGGAAGGATGTGGAGGCACTGGAACGGTTGCAGAGGAGGTTTACCAGGATGTTGCCTGGTATGGTAGGAAGATCGTATGAGGAAAGGCTGGGGCACTTGGGGTTGTTTTCATTGGAGAAAAGAAGGTTTAGGGGTGACTTGATAGAGGTGTAAAAGATGATTAGGGGTTTAGATAGGGTCGACAGTGAGAATCTCTTTCCACGTATGGAGTCAGCTATTACAAGGGGGCATAGCTTTAAATTAAGGGAGGGTAGGTATAGGACAGATGTTCGGGGTAGGTTCTTTACTCAGTGAGTCGTGAGTTCATGGAATGCCCTGCCGGTAGCAGTGGTGGACTCTCCCTCATTATGGGCATTTAAGCAGGCATTGGATAGGCATATGCAGGATAGTGGGCTAGTGTAGGTTAGGTGGGCTTGGATCGGCGCAACATCGAGGGCCGAAGGGCCTGTACTGTATTCTTCTATGTTCAATCGATGTTCGAAGGGCTGTATTCTTCTGTGTTCAATCTTCCTTAAGGTGGTGGTGGTAAGCTGCCTTGAACCGTTGCAGTCCATATGCTGTAGGTAGACCCACAACACTGTCAGGAAGGGAATTCCACTGTGCCAGTGAAGGAGTAGTACTATCGTGACTTGGAAATATAGTAAGTGGCTTGGAAGGGAACTTGCAAGGTGATCTAATGTAGCTGCTGCCCTTGATTTTTTAAGATGGTAGTAAACATGGGTATCAAAGGAATTGTCCAAGGAACTTTGGTGAATTTCTGTTGTGCACCTTTTATATGGTATACATACTGCTAATTCACATTGATGGTGGAGGGAACATGTGGTTCATTATCCTATCTACCTGCAGAGATTTAGGGTGAGAGGGGAAAGATATAAAAGAGACCTAAGGGAGCAACTTTTTCATGCAGAGGGTGGTGCACATATGGAATGAGTTGCCAGAGGAAGTGTGAAGGCAAGTACAATTGCAACATTTAAAAGGCAGCTGGGGTGGATATATGAATAGGAAGGGTTTGGAGGGATATGGGCCAGGTGCTGGCAGGTGGGACTAGATTGGGTTGGGATATCTGAGCTGTGTGGGCGAGTTAGACCAAAGGGTCTGTGTCCATGCTGTACATCTCTACCACTATGATATAATATCCATGAAGCTCCAGTATTTGAATTCAAAAGTGTGCTTATTTTGAAGTTCTGGAACCTAAATACAGAACAAAACTCATTTCTCCCCCCCACCCCCAGATAATTTTCCAGTTATTTCAATTCTGATGACTCACTGACTTTCAGATTTCACTTTATTTTAAACTTTTTTGATAGATGTCCTTGTTCTACTCAGGCGTGAATAAGCTAATCTGTTTCTATGATTCTCTCCACAGTGACTAAAAACGTCAGATAACTTGCAAAAATGCAGGTAATTAGAGAGCTTTGTGAATCTGTAAAAGGGATATACTTTGCACATACAAGTGAGACATCAAAGCAGAGAAGGAAATATGTTCCACCTATCACTCCACTTAGCAGCCATTTCTTCATGGGTCTTGGCCACAAGCTCCAGCATTCTGTCTCTTCACACCCTTTATGACTGTCCCAAAAAGACTGTACTAATCTCTTTTTACATGGTTTGATGTCAGACTTGTCTTAAGGCTGGTGTTTTACAATATTTTACTTCATTGAAGGCACCACATTAATGCACACAGTCACTCTTATAACAGTGGTCAAGTAATAATTGCAGTCAACCTCATCAGTCGACTGAGAAGGTGCTTTCAAATCACTATCACTATTCTCCTTTTTGAGTTAAAAATCACAACACAAGGTTATAGTCCAACAGGTTTAATTGGAAGCAGCAGCTGCTTTCGGAGCGAATTAAACCTATTGGACTATAACCTTTAATTCGCTACAAAAGCTACTGCTTCCAATTAAACCAGTTGGACTATAACCTGGTGTTGTGTGATTTTTAACTTTGTACACCCCAGTCCAACACCAGCATCTCCAAATCATGACTCCTTTTTGAGGGCTGGCTTTCTAATTGATAAACTGTATATGCTAGGCATAATCATTTTCCTGGTTTTAGCCTTAATCTCACAGCTGAGCTGTACATCTACATCCTCAGCTGCAGGGGCAGCAGTTCCTTGTTGGTCAGTTGTGCCTCAGGCATTTGATGGAATATTCTACACCTTTTCTGAATGGGTACAGCCCAAACAAAACTAAAAGGAGTTCAGTGGCATCCATGGAACTATAGAACTATGATTGGCATTCCCTCCACCACCACCACCACAATGTGTACCACCACAAGATGCATTGCAACATACCAAGGTTCCTCCAATAATACCTACCAAACCCACCAGAAGCATAGAAACACTACCACATGCAAGTTTCCCTTCAAGCTACATATCTTGACTTGGAACCATTTTCACCATTCCTTCTTGATCACAATCAAAATCACTGAGTGTACCTGCAACAGCCAGACTACAGTGGGTCAAGGAGGCGGCTCACTATCACCTTGTCAAGGGCAAATGGGGACAAGTGACAAGTGCTGACCCAGCCAGTGAAAGCCACATTTGGTTTATGAATAAAAGTAACCAAATTGCACATTCTATTTGATTGGTTAGTTGCTGGGACAAAGAGCCTACATATCTGGCATTGCATCAACAAAAATTCATACACAACATTGCTCAAGTGTGTGGTAATGCATAACCACTTTTTGGACTGTGAATCAAGTTCACAGTCTTGGTGTTATGAAGCTGCAGCCACATATACTTGAAGTACTTTAGTTAAATACTGAAGACTTGGTTTCTTAAAAAAAACAATTCTAATATTGATACATGTCAGATCAATTATGGGAATGCCATAAAGAAAACAGGACCACCAATCCATTGTGTTCTTTATCATGGATGTAATGGGGCTGAACGATCACCTTCCTTTTAATTAAATTATCTCCAATATTCAGTCTTTTGTGGGAGCAGGAGTTTGAGATTCTATGACCTTAGCTGAAAAAGTTCTTCCTGCCCTCACTTCAGAATTACCTATAGAACCATAGAAATGATATAGGACAGAAGGGGGGCATCTTTTCTGTGCCAGCCAAAGACACCCAGATCCCTTCTAGTCCCATCTTCCTGCATGTGCCATAACCCTGCACAGCACTCCATTTAAGGTGCGGATCCAGTTACAGTACTTGAGTTTAGGATATCCACCAACGCAGACAGCCACTTCTAGACACCAACAAACCTCAAAAAAAATTCTTCCTCATATCCCTCGCATCCTTCTGCCACTTAGCTTGATTTTACAATCCCTGGTTTTTGAACTCTACGCAGCTGTTAAATTTAATGACCTTTCTTCTGAATTCCCTCGAGTGGTATATTTGGGTCTAGAATGATTGGAAAACATTAATATTTACTTGAGTGCAATAAGCGCACACGCAAACACACACAAATTTAACCAGGTGGTCTTGGCATTTTAAGTCAAATCTTGAGAACGATCCAAGTCTACATTCTCCCAACCATATTTGACGTAACAAAGACCCTTTTTTAAAAATAAACTAGAAATAGTTGAAGTTAAAAATCACACAACACCAGATAATAGTCCAACAGGTTTAATTGGAAACACTAGCTCTCGGAGCGACACTCCTTCATCTTCGCTCCGAAAGCTAGTGTGTTTCCAATTAAACTTGTTGTGTGATTTTTTAACTTTGTACACCCCAGTCCAACACCGGCATCTCCAAATCAGCAATAAACTACATCTTGTTTACAAGACTCTTTGGACCAGACACACACTATCCAGCCTTAAAAGAACCCACAAACTTAGAAGGTATAAAGACAGAACAGAGTTTCCCTATATTGCCTTTATTCCTTTGTAGTCATTTGATGGATTTATTACAAAAAAAAATTCACCCTTGAGAATGGTGGGGTTGGTCTGCATTTGTTACCCCTTCCTAATCAACCCTTTAGGTGGTGGTGTTGAGTTGCCTTCTGGGACTGGTGCAATCCATATGCTTTAGATAAACCCACAATGCTCTAAGGGAAGGAATTCCAAGATTTTGACCTGGTTACCATGAAGGAATGGCAAAATACTTCCAAGTCAGGATGGTGAGTAGCTTGGAGGAAAACCTGCAGGTGGTGCTGTTCCCAAGTCTGTGCAACTCTTGTCCTTCTAAATGGGAGTTGTTGTGAGCTTGAAACATGCTAAGGATCTTTTGTGAATTTCTGCAGTGCATCTCGCAGATGGTACACACTGCTGATACTGAGCATCAGTGGTGAATTCTAGTGCATGTGAGGCCAATCAAACGTGTTCATATTCTCAGCTTATCTGCTGCCCCTTTGACCAAGATGTCACATGGTTATGTCAAGAATCACTCCTACTGAGTAGGATGGCATAATTTGCATCTTCAAAAAGGTGCTACTCAAATGGCAGTTTCTGATGGTCAGCAGTTACTGCCTGAGAGCTGTCAGGGTAGTCTGAGGTCTTTCTGCTTCTTCCTCCAGATAGGAGGAGGTTTGACCATTCCCCATCAACCATGCTCCTCAAGATGGCTGAACTTACTTTCATGAAACACCACCTCCTTTAGAATCACTCTTCTCCAGTAAAATGGCTGTATTTCAATGCATTGTGGATAGATCCTTGTTTCAACCCTATTTATCCAGATCTCTCAAGCCTTGTGAAAAATTGAGACTTGATGGCAAACCAAAAGAGGCAGTCTTGCATGTTATGTGCATTGCTGTTTGAAAGTCACATTTTCTCCCCTTACACAGTTTCAGTTTAGAAAGAAAGTAGCAATTTAAAAATATAGTGAGGAGCAAGTTTGCTGCAGCCCTAGGAACAGCCAGTTTTTATTAGGATTATAAATTACACTGTGTGACAGTACATGAAACTGGAGCCAGGTAAACGATGCAGCAGATAGAACTTTTCAACTCGTGACATTTCACACAACAATTCCAGCCCATCACAAATTAGGTCACACACAATCACCAAAGGATTTGGTTTCCTCCCACTCCCCCCACCCTACCCACCCCTCCCCTACCCAGTTTTCTCTCCCCCCCCACTTTGTTTGCATTTCCTCCTTCCCCTTCTTTTGAACATCAGAAGTTTACAAATAGCGATAGAATGGTACAAAAGTAGGTGGGAGCCTTTTGTATCCTTTGCAATTCACACTGTGAAGCTGTTGGTCGACTACTGTTTTAAATTAGAGTTGACTACGACTTGTGGAAAACTGGTCATCCATATATGCTGCCCCCAGTGTGCACTGTACACTCTTCCCTTGTACTAACTTGGTTAATAAATGGAAAATGATGCAATTCGAATCAGTAACTTCTGGATGAGCAGCACACATTTGAATACTTTAGGAGACTAATAGCCCAAACGGAGTGCACACCCCAGAGTTTCTCACTCACATCTCATTAAAATTGGTCATTGACTGCTATTTCTGTCTTGGACTGTGTCACAGCAAATCTGTCACAAGTCAAGTTGCCTGAAACAGCCTCACTACTTGCAATCTTAGTAGCATCTTAACTCTGACAAACATCTGATATACATAATGAGCACTGTTATTCACTCAATAGCTTAACAGTATCATTCTGCAAGGAGGACTGCAATAATGTTTTATTTACATTAAAAAAATGTATTTTGCAAGCAACACATGCAGTTTTTGTAACGCATGAATTCTGTGCTCTTAACTTGGAAGACCAAACTGAAAGTGTCAGATATTGGTTTGCTGTTGTACAAGATATACGTAATGATGACCAAGAAGGAAACAATTAACTCCTCTGTAATTTGAAGTAGCACTGAGGATATCTTGGCATTTAATGTCTATCTCTAGCCCCTAGTAAGAACAGGCAATGGGCTGCTTGGGAGTGAATATTTGATGTGCTGGTTTTGCCACTGGCCTCAAAATAGTTTTTCAGCGTGGGAACAGCAGACAAAGAAACATGCTATTGATAAGGAGGCTCATCTAAAATTCCTTTCACCAGCAGTCCTCTGTATCTGGTTTGCCACTGGTTGAAATATTGGGAAGTGAAAAATTCTCCAGGCCTCCCGAGTACTGGCCGATTCAGGCAGTGATCTAAAAATAACTTAAGAATTCCTCCACAATAGCACAAGAATTTAAAAGCTTACACTGAATGTTCACTCTCTATTCCTAAAGAAATAGCAAGTCACCCTCTTGTTTCTGTCGGAATATTGTTCAGTGGGGGATCTGTAAATGTGGGGGAGGGGGACGACGACTGTGCACTCAGGGCACAAAACAAGCAATATTGCACAGCAACATAGTATGCAGTTTGAGTGTCAGATAAAATCCTGCCTATTTATTTTGAAATGTTAAACAACTGTGTCACAGTTTGAAACTGCATCCTTAAAGCAGATCTGAAGATTAATGACTTACTCCTACTTTTCGGATTACTAGTTTCCTTGGTTTTTATTACGGCAGATCATTTACTTACCAGACATTCCTCTTCCCACCCTAGCCTCCAGAGTTGCCATTATACTGAATTGAGAACTTACAAGGGCACAAGTTACTGCTGAAGAATAGAAAGTTTCCATCCACTTTTCCATATCATTTCTAACCAATTCACATTCATCTACCCAGTTGTCCCCTCCGATAGTAAGATGCAATTTGAATCCAAGCACTGGATATAAAAGAATGTTTTGGCAGAATATATCAGCTATTCCTCATTAAGTCAAAACTGCTATAGATTTTCTCAATTAACTCGGCTAACTTGATAAAGTTCTTTTTGATAAGAAACCTGTGACACTTGGAGGGTTGAATTTTCAAGACAAAGTGTTACTTTTACTTGCAGTGGTCACTGGGTCAGGCAAGGGCTCTCTACAGCAGCATATTTTCTCCTGAGGATTTTGTTCTGCACAAATGCTCTTGGTCTTCCCTCTAATTATTCCAAAGGAAAAAGGTTTCACCCAGAATCTCTTTCACATGTCAGAAGACTCTACCCTTCTTTCCTTGCCCTCACAAAGTAGCAAGGAAAACTATAGGCAGAAATTAACAGATTGTCGAGACGTTGTCAGATTCTGGTTGGGACTTGGACGTCTTTCACACAGTCAGCTGGATGGAATGATTTATTAAATTCCCCTCTCACCAAATCTAGACACCCATGGTATTGCAGGTCAGTATAACTGCCTGCAGTAGCTTCCAATGCTGATTTGAGCATTGATGTTCCACAGATAAAGATTCCGAATGGGGCCACATTCACCAAGAGGATGCTCCTCAGCATTGACAGGAGAGCAGAAATTGCTGTCACTCACTCTCAGGTCACAGAACCTGCAACTAATTCACATTCTCCTGGTAGTTATGCACCAGAAAGTGGGGGTGGGGGTGGTTGAATTCTAGTCCCACCATACTCAGCTGCAAAACTAGCACCACAGCCTACAAGGAGGGATATCTTAACAGCATACGATATTATTGGGGAACAAATGTGTTTATTAGTTTTTCCTCAGCTTGCCTTATTATTAATCTAAACTTGCTTCATTCCATTGCAGCAATAATCACTAATTTAAACAAAACAGCATCACAATTTCACCTCACTGCCTGTCCATCCACATTACTGCAGCACTTCAAGAGCAGCTCTGTGTACAGGGGAAAAACTATAACTAGTTAATATTCAACTATGTGACAACATCTGTGTTTGGCAATACTGTCCACGTACAGCAACCAAGAGGGGAAGGGAATGCTCAACAAACTCATTTAAAAAGCCACTTTCAGGGCTTTGTAAAATTGGCATCTGGGCATGTGGGTGGAAGGGCAGCATAGATAGGGAAAGAAAAAAAAAATTTTTTAGAACATTTTGTTGATCTGGAGTGTCTTATGTTGCTCAGCACCACCAAACTTGTGTCTTAACAGCCACAGGGTAAAAACAGTAACGGACATTGTCATTTGTACCCATCTACCACTATTTAAAAACATTCATAACTGTTCTTTTTGTAACATCAACAAGACAGAAGCCCAATCAGATCTGTCTGTAGTCATTTTGAAATGTTTGACTTATCACATGGCCCTTTTACTCTAAACACCTTGTGTTCAAACCAATTCTAGTCAGTATATGCTCTGTCCCTCAACAAAGAAAGCAGCTGCCTTATAAGGGATTGGCATTTATTAAGTGGATCTACAAGGACTTACTAGTTACCAATAAGATGAATGCTTCATTATGGTAGAGAAATCTAGACTTCTCTTTTCTTAAAAAAAAAGGACTTATTAGCCTCTTCCTTCCCCAATTCCTTCCTGCCAGTTCAGCTTCACACTCAATCCAGTTATTGCTGCTGGAGTTGGCTCTCTTACGTTTTTGCAAAACAACTCGTGTAGTCCACTGAAATCAGTAATGTTTTGTCTTTAAGAAAAAAAAAGCCATTTTCCTTTTGAGACAGACAAATTAAGCCCCTTAAGAGATGTAGATTTCTTCAGTTTAGAGAGGCTGCAGTCTCTGGCCACTGGTTACAGTTTCTCCTCCTGTGGCTTAATGCTCTGGGGTTTGATGGGCCCTGTTCGCACTGGCTTGGGCTTGCTCGAGGATTTCTCATCCTTGCGTGGCATGGTGATCTCTTCTTCCTGGTGCTCCTCAGCAGGAAGCGAGCCAACATCACTATTGTTGCTGCAGGGGGTCACTCGCTCAAAGAACCTCTGTGTACTTTGCAGCACCTCTGCTCGCTGCTTTGCCTAGCAAGAGATTACAAACCAAGAGCACAATTTATTATGCGGGCACTCAGTCATGTATGCAGCTTCCCGATATTTGCCTGAAAATAGTTCATCTCTGAGCAATTGGAGTAATTTTGCACAATTTTAAAAAAAAAGAGAGGAGACATGAAGCAATTGAGGAGAATGTTATGTTGTCTCTCACTGGTGCACAGAGGAAGCGGGATGGGGAGGGCAAGGCAAGGGACAACCTAACTTAAATGATGAGCCATTAAAGTGCAGGATTTTAAACTGTTAACGGTGGCATAGCTAAGCACCACACTTTCACTCAAAACTTACATACAGTTGCTTTGCAGGTAGAATCACACTCTGTTGGAATTAGAGGCATCACTAGCAGATAATGCATTCAGATAAGATTCCAGGGAATTGAGCCAGCACTTTTGTGAAAACAGCTCACATTAAAAATGTCTCAGGTTCACAAAAGCTACCAATGAAATCCAAAAAGGAAGGATACTGAAATTATCCACACTACTTTCAAATTTTATTGTTATATTAAAGTTTGATGTGCAATGATGGTAGCTTGCATTATGCTATCTTCATGTAGTAAGATAGCAGAGAATAAAACAGACATTTATCAAGCTTTGTTCTGAATTTATTCTGGACAGCAACTTTAGAAAACATTAAAGAAAAATCTCTCCAGTTCTGTGTCATCAAAAATAACCTTGATTCAAGTATATGCAAATGCTCAAGGTGCATATTGTATCTTAGATGGGAAGATGTACAAAAGAAGATACTTACCTGCTGTGACACATTCCCTCTGTAACACGGTAAGGAATTGACTCCACACTGGGCTGGTCCAGGAGATTTTCCCCTTGGACTTGTTGATCCAGTCCTAGAACAATACATGAGTTTTCAGCCTCCACATACGAACACGGCAACTCTAATTTCCAGTACTATTATTATACTCCATCGATCTAACAGCCCATAAGCACAATAAAGGAAAAAATCCTCCCCAGAGAGTTCAGTTTTGATATCAGGAAGCACCAAGGAATATTAATTTTTTGAATTGTTTGTCTGGTGGGATGATACCAGGAAACCCTAGATGTCAAAAGGACATAAAGGATGATTAAGACAAAAAAAAAGCTAATGGCAGATACCAAGGGTTTAATGACAGTTTTATTTTTAATACTCTTCCAGAGACTAAGAAGGAAATGTAAAAAGGAAACAATGAAAGCAAAGAAAGTACTTAGCCAATTAAAACAAAAGTCCTTTTCAAAAACATTTGAAGAGCAAGAGAATAATTACAGAAAGAGTATGGTATATTAGGGACTGAAGAGATAATTATTGACCGATTGGTCTTGGGTATAGTCATTAATGAACACTTTGTATCACCTTTAGAATAGATAGGACAATTCGCTATAGTATAAGAGAGCAGGGTGATTATGCTAGAACTATATAAAGTGTTGCTTAGACCACAACTGGAGTAATGTGCGCAGTTTTGGTCACTGCATTATGGGAAGGATATGGGTGAATTCTAGAGGATACTGCCTGGGCTGGAGCATCTTGAGCTATATCAGGAAAGATTAGATAGGGTGGGGTTGTTTCTCTTGGAACAGCAGCAGCTTGAAGGGGGGACCCAAAAACAAAAAAAAAAAGGATATGTAGGTAGGATAGAAAAATGCCTTCCTATTAGTAGAAGGGTCATAGGTTTGAACTAAGAGGTAGAAGGGCAAGTGCAGAGTTGACAAAAATGTTTTTTCTCAGACAGGAGGAGGAATCTGGAATTCACTATCTGAAAGGTTGCCTGGATCAGAAACACTCAACACTGAGCTGGAAGGTTCGTTTTCAGCTCAGTGAGTAAACCTACATCCAGAACCTCAACCTGAGCTACAAATCTTCTCAAAAATCACTAACTCGCATAACATTTAAGCAGTATTAAATATTCTCTTGCAATGCCATATCCTCCAGGGCTATAGGTAAAAGCTGGAAAACCAGAATCTTTGTTGACTAGTATGGGCAGGATGGCCTCTTTTTGTGCAGTAAAGATCATTCTGGAATGAGAACAATTTTCTACAGAAGCCATACTTTGTGCTAAAATTACGCAGGCAGTACCAGGAAATGGACAGGGAAAGTCTGAAAAGAGCTTCTCAATATCTTTTAAAAAAAACCCCAAAAATTAAAACCTCCTGACTTTTCTACGAACAACACTTCCTCCAGGAGATAGTCCTGTTTGAAAGGTAACTTTTCTGTCCCTTGTGCCAACCACTGATCCCTGCAAGAGCCTCAACGTGTGCATCTACTCAGTACTAGATTGCATGGTTTCACTGAAGAGACAGATCTTATCTGCACCAAATGCTTTTGAATGAGAATACAACTGCCCATGAAGAGAGAAATGCTGAGCAGCAGGCCGAAAAGCCATGCCCTCTACTTTCCTAACAGAGGTCACTTGATGTTGATCAAGTTTAAACATATCTCAACTGGTGATCCTCCTCTAGCAAACCACATCCTCAAAAACTGGAAGCTTCTGCTTGTATAATGTAGCACTGATGTAATTATCACAAACTGGACCAAGTACTAGCTCTTCTGCAATTTGTTCAGCAACTTTGCGAAAAATAATTAGATTCAAATGAGAACTATTGAAAGTCCTAGATGAACAAAGCCTAACTGAGGTCACTCCAAGCTCTCACCTGAACATTGCAGGTGACGGGACAGAATAGCCAAGTGCTTCTGGAGATGGATTCATTTTCCTATCCAAGTGAAATGTCTTAGGATCCATGGGGTTAACCTGTATTAAAAAAGGAGCACTTTGGTGAATATATTTTTGTATCTATAAAGCAGGACCAACACACAACTTAATTTTAAGTGCATAAAATTTTAAGTTAAAATGCTTTTTTTTTTACCTCCCTTCCAAGAGTGGGTGCAGCAGTGTGAAAACCCGAATGAATGACTCTTCGGGGGGGCCCTGGAGGGACGGTTTGTGCCTGCGAATGATGCAGAGACTGCGGAAGTTGGACTAGAGGCTGCTGCACAGACCCAAAGCCAGGAACAGATAACTGGGAGCCCAACATTGGAACCAACATCTGTCAAGAAACATATTCCAAAAAAATTAAGGACTGTGTCAAGATATCAGCTCCTGCTCGAAGACCTTGAAAGCTTTGGTTAGGCGGTCAGACTCAGCACTGCCTGACTTATTATCTTTTTTTCAAATTTTTAAATAGTAAAACTGAGCATAATCACCATGAAGTAGGTCACATTTACACAAATCCACTCTAAAGATCTTAAACCCATAATCTAGACTGTGCTGTAGTCAAAAGGAGGATTGCTGCATATTGTTGTGATGACAGACCTCCGGAAAAGGAATTTTAAACCAAATCCCACACTTGTCTTTCAGGCAGTCAAATCTGCAACACGGTTCAAAAGATGGAGGATAAAGTGTTGTCTGACTGTCCTGGCCAATTCTTATTGTGGCTTATTCACAGTAATTTTGTCTCCAAGCCAGAAGGTTCTGAGTTTGGGGCCAACTCCAGACTTGAGCATAATAAATCAAGGCCAGCATACTGATACAGTACAAAAAAAAGTGTATGCTTTGCTGGAGGTTCTGTCTTTCTGATAGGATGTCAAACTCAGGCTCTTACCTGGGTTGAAAAAGGCAATGTAGTACTTCTTTAGAAAACAGTTGTGCTGTTCCTTGTGTCCTAATCAATACATACCTATCGCTCGTCATATAAAACAGGTTCTCTGATTATGATCATATTGCTAATGCAAATATTTGTTAGTTTTGCACAAATTGCCTGCCCATTCTAACAAATGGAATGATTACAAAAGCATTTGGGGTGCCCTGCAGTTGCAAAAGATGCTATATGAGTGCAAGTCATGTGCTTTAAAATGGGGACACAGTAACCATGTTAGTTCTCACATTTACTTAGTTTAGATCTCAAAATCATTTTGAACTGCAATCACTGAGGAATTAAAAATTTTGCAAGTTTAATATTTTGATTTTGCAAATAATCTTACCAAGCCATTCCCCCACCCAAATTATTAACAGCAATAAAACTCACTAGAAGATTACCTGGTGGAGGGGGCCACTGGATATTGGGGTGGCAGCAAAGTAGTTGCTCTGATTGGGCTGCTGCAGTGGAGAAGAATAGAAATCCGATGGCTGGGCCATGCTTTGTCTCATCTGTCCAAAAGGTCAGGCACATTAGCATTTAAATTATTTGGGTACATCATAGCAATTCCTACTACACAAGTGTGTACAGTCAGACACATGCTTCTAACTGCCCTTTCTAGGTGCGCATGCTTCAGCAAAGGCTGAGCTGTCAGTGTTTGGGGTTCGACAGGTAGGGAGGGAGGAAAACTGAGATTGCACTGACAATTCTTTTTACATTGGTGGAACTCAAGCTTCCCACCAGCTTACTGGGGAAATACATATCGTGACATAACATTAAGGGAAGGTTCAGCTCCTCCTGCCCCACCGCTGAATCAAAAGACAATAGTAAAAGTCCCAGTTTAGATTTTATCAATGGGCTCAGTGCCTCAAGCGGGACACAGGACAGGGACTGAATGATTCTGTTCATTATCCAGAGTGCTCTGCTTTAAACTACTCACCCATCTTAGCATTGCACACATCAAAAAGACAGTGAACAGTCAGGATTTAATTGCAGGGAGTAATTTAAAATTAATTCACCAGGCAGGAAATCTACAGGATTAGATTGTATGCTGGTTTTACATTCTGCACAATACTAAAACCTGCTGACTATAATTCTGCTCATGTAAATAGGGGTAGCAACATTGTAAAAGGTGTTGGTTGGGGAGAGAGAGTGGGAGAGCCGGTTGTGTGGTATGGAGGAAGTGGTCCTGAATCGAGTTTTACTGAACTATTCACATTAGCGTGCTTCCACTTCTGAGGAAGGAGGTATTCCTGGATCTGGGAAATCGGATGGGTCAAGTGAATTAGCTGTCAGTAGAGAAACACTTGGGACAGTGGTCACAGTACCAGAAGGCTCAGGTTGGCTGTGGAAAGAGGACAGGGAGCTAGATACAATAGCCAGACTGAGATTGGCCCTTCTCCAGTAAAGAAAGATGAGAATGGATGTGGTCCAGGTGGACTGGACTCAAAAGGTCAGCAGGCAAAGCTATAGCAGAATAACGGGCCAATATATTTAAAAGGTACTTTCCTCACAAGAAGGAAAGGTAATATCAGCAAAGCCAAAGCATCCTGGATGACAAAACAGAAAGTGATAAAGAGCAAGATCAGGTCTACGACAGTCACAGGATGATACCATTGAGACTGATTTAAATATACAGGGTGCAAGAGGGTACCAAAATGAACACAAGGACTTTTGGAATATGTCAGCAGTACAGCTTTTAGATACCTCCCTATAAACAGGGATCAGTGTTGCCACAAAAATAATTTTGCTTAGGAGCTTGTTCCCTCTCCTCTCCAAGTGGTTACCAACTGCAAATTTAGAGGATGCTCAACCATCTTCCAATTATACTTGACACCATATGAAATTGAAACAGGATTTGCCATTTCGTATGAACACCATGGATTCGGAGTTTCAACTCCACCATCCTGCCTTCTCCCTAATCCCTAGTTTCCTGATGCACTGAAAGCAGTTCTAAACCAGCCTTGCAATATATTGAATAATGGAGCATCCAAAAATCTTTGGAGGAAGAGAATTCCACAGTCCTTTGAGTCAAACAATTTCTCATCAGTCCTAAATGATCAGCCCTTAATCCCAAGCCTGTGCTCCTGCATTTTAAAATTTTTCAACCCCATCAAGCCTCTTTAGAATCTTGTATAATCTTAAATCACATTTTCACCCCTTACAACTGCAAAGCTGCTCACTGTCCCGCTTGAGATCACTTTTCTCAACACAAGCTGGGATGAAACCTAGAATACTCTGATCTTCTCAGCTATCAGACCATGTGGCTAATTTACAATTAAGTAAATTAAAAGAAAAACTTTGGATTTAAAGATATGTTGTTTGTTTAGAGGAAATGCTCATGGTTAATGACAGGGATGGGAGCTGATTACCTGAATTCCCTTCCCCATCCCCTGCTAGGTCAATGGCTCAAGGTTGGCTGCAGGACCACCCATTATTGACAGAGTCTGGGGTTGATGGAAAGCAGCAGTCATCTTTGAGGAAATCTACCCCCTACTGTTTTGTTGCATCTTTAGCAACAACCAAGTGCAAATTCATCAGAACCAACCCCGCTACCCCCACCACCCCAAAAAAACTTAGCATCTCTTATCTATTCTCACTCCAATGAATAGATGGACATCATTCCTTTCAGATGTAGAACAGTGGTCAGGTTGCTCGAGGTGCAGGAGGAACTGGACTAAGTTAATCTAGGCAAAGAGTTTTACTGTTACGATATCAGGAAATAGTACTCAAATTAGAGTTTGGTGTGGGGGGGGGGGGGGGGGGGGGGGGTGGAGAAAAGAGAAAAGTAGGTAGGGAATTCTGTGCAATTAATCCAGTTAGACCGAGAGAGAGGAAAATTATCCAAAGAACGCATTGGACATAGTTTGGAAGCAAGAAAGAACTAAGAAGTGAGGTTGGATTTTGGAGAGGAGGACTTGTTTGGTCTAATTCCTCACTTTTTAAGCACTTCAAAATACTCTGAGAACCATACAGATATTACAAGCCACTTACCTGTATTATCTGAGAGTCAATGAGCTGCGAGTTGCCCAACTGAGTGTTGTAGATTACTGACATTGGAGGAGTACAAGCAGCGTGCTGGTAGGGCAATCCTTGCTGAGCCTTGGCCACCTCTGCAGCCTGCACTGCTGAAAAACCAACATACTGGCCTTTTACTGGGCCCCCAGATATCAGTGTTGAACCTTGCACCATGGCTGCAGAGGGAGGAGAGAGTCCAGGCTGGAGATACAACTGTTGGGACCTGTCAAATGGAACAATCGTTCACTGACATATTAAATGCAAATTGTGGAAATGAAGATTATACACCAAACACACCAATTGGCTTTTAAAAACACTAAAATAATAAGAAACTGGCTATTTGGCTCTAGGACTAGCCATGTTGCCAGTCCAGCTGATCCAGTCTAGCTCTAATACTAGTATTCATTTGACAAGGTGGA
Organism: Chiloscyllium plagiosum; assembly: GCF_037043375.1. NCBI lineage: Eukaryota > Metazoa > Chordata > Chondrichthyes > Orectolobiformes > Hemiscylliidae > Chiloscyllium > Chiloscyllium plagiosum. The sequence continues at coordinate 17,764,159 of NW_028270173.1, read as the reverse complement.
AAATTACCCAAGCATGCCCTGTCTAACATAAAATGGGATAAATCCAATCTGGTTAAGTACCAGCCTAACATCCTCCTCTTAATCAGTGAAGTGTTGGAAAATAGCAGCATTCACACAGTAATAATCTGTTCACTGATGCTCAGCTTGGGTTCCACCAGGATCACACAGGCTCCTGATTTCAATACAGCCTTGCTCAATGTCAAGGAGAAAGCTCTTCACTGGCTCAAGTTACAAGTAACTCACAAAAGGTGGTGGGGCTGTGGTCGACCTCCATCTCAGCTCCAGGGTATCAATACAGCAGTTCCAAATAGTGGCAGCCTTGGCTCAACCATCACATTACCGTCTCCACATCATGAGATCAGAACCTCTCATATCCCAAGAATGCATAAAAAAAAGACACTTCAAATGAGCCTTCTTCATTGCACTCTTGTAACATATCCTTTTACTCCTTTATCCCTTGTATTTTTATCCAAGTCCTCCACAAACATATCGTTGAAATACTTCCCGCTAAGCTGTGTGCCTGCTCACAATGAGAAAACTGGACTTCTCAATTTCAGTTTTTTAAATTCTATCCCATGCCACCACCAATATTTCAGAATCAGAAATGAAGCAATCCTTAAACTGAATGACTTTATACTGGATGCAAAGAAACAGCTCTAAAAAGATATGAACAACTGAATTCCAGATAAAATTAAAAATTGGGGATTTACAACACAGATTGCAATGAGCTCTGCTGAATATTTACAACCAACTATTCATTGCATGTATTAAAGTCAGCCACAAATTGAAATGGCAACTTTACAAGAAGACCCATTGTCCTTAGTGGTTTGCTTTCTTATTCAAAGCCACACGTGACAATAGCTGAGAAAGACTTACCTGAAAGACTGGAGGGAACTGAACATATCTTGTGTTTGGGAGACTGGCGTCCCTTGCCGGATACTAAGAGTAGAAACCTGGGCTTGGCCCTGAAGAGGAGTGTGAAGGGGAAGTGTTATCTGTTGGGTTGGCATTGCCTGCAAAATAGAACAGTTTATAACAGTTCAGCTGCTTGAAAGGGATTTTTTTTAAAAATGAAAACAATAGAAGAGGAGGAAATAATTTCTGACAAACTCTTCACAAGTTATTTTAAGAAGCTGGGGGAGCAATTCCTGACAGGTGTATACCGATTATTATCATTTGTTAAATCCAATGTGATGCTAAGCTAGATCTTGGAAATTTCTAGACGAATCAGTGATCTGTACAGAATTAGCAGATCTCAGGTGGAGAAAGAGTGCAGCTATGACAATTGACCTTGGAAGTCCTGGTGCTTGAGAAACAAATCAATGGAGATGCCTACTCCACTCACCATCCAGTCCTCCTCTGCTGGCAAATGCAGATGTTAACATATGCTGTAATCAACTTTAGTCACATTGCCATTCACATTGAAATTCATTAGATCCATTAACAGTGATGCTTGGGCAGACCCAGATTAAAAAGGACATTCACAGATTCCTCAGTCTCAACAATTCTGGCAAGCTCATCCTTTTTTGTACAAACAGCTGCATTCTGGGAGCCAATGGCTGTGTACCAAGCAAAGACTCAGTTGTTAGCAATTTATCTAAATGAGAAGGTTGTGGGTTCACATCGTATCAACACTGCACCAGAGCTCCCCTGTTTTGAAGATGAGCTTAGAAGTTCTCCCAGGTGCCTAGACTAATATTTATAACTTAAAAAGCATAACAAAAACACAGATCATCACTACAATTATCACACCGCTGCTTTGGCACGTTAAAACCTGGAAACTAGCTGCCATAGTTCCTGCCTTAGCCTGGTTCAGTACTTCCATATACTTCAATTATGCTTTGGGGCATAGTGAGGTTGTGGAAGACACTGGAATTTGAAGTGTTTTATTTAATTCCAGAACTATGTTGATCCATCTCAAAAAGAGAATCCTGCTCCAAAATAGCAAGACTCCACACATATGACAGGCTCCCAGCAGCAGTAGGACCACACAAGTTGACTGTTCATGCCAAATTCTGCAAAATTGTAAGGGATTGTGAAGACCTTACCCGTGAAAGTCCAGACTGGAATGCCTGATGCTGGGAGATAGAGGGAGGCATCCCACGAGGTTGGCTACCGTAGAAATGGCTTTCCATGTAGCAAGGTGGAATCTGACCACTTGGTGCTGTGGTGGAGGAAAACAGTTAAACGGTTCACTTCAGTGCATTCAATTATTCTGTAAATTACATTCATCACATTTTGTAGGGAGATGTGAAGATAGATATGAAAATCCAAATGCATTAATCACCATCTCAAGAAATCATCAGGACCAAATCAATCACACAAAGCCTTTGTCAGTTGTAATTATTTCTTGTTTGGGCAATGAAATTCAGATGATTTTTGTAGCAGAATGCTCCACAATCAACTCAACGATGGGGACCTAACAATATCATTTCTATCTCTATTCCAGAGATCTTTTAGAAAAGCAAGCTGTTTCTTTTGGATTGTTTTGTACCAGTAGATGGTGCTGCCACACAGTGCATTCAAATGATATAATCATTACGAGGGTGTGTAGCAGCAATTTGGTCCTGGATTGGTTGTTTCTCGACATTAGGCTCTTGCCTAATGAACAGCTGGGTCCTTCAGACTAGGGAACCACACTGCATTCCTGGTGCCAACTAGCAGGATGGGGGTGGCTACCAATTTAATGCAGGTTAGGAATGTGGAAAAATGCTGTCAAGTGTGGACAGCAGGCAGGACAAGTTCAGGCAGAACTCACTGTGACTGAAAATCTTGCTTGCTATCTGCAATTCCCTTGCCTCTTGATCAACATGCCAATCGCTACCTTTTAGGGACACTTTCACTATCTGAGGTGCCGACTTACACAAAAGGACATGAAACCAGTTCACCCGCCCATGTGAAAATAAATATGGCTCCAAATTGATGAAAAGCAGGGGAGTCTCCCCAGTTTCCTGTCCATAATTAATAAAATGGGATTGTACCATGATATTGCATTGCTGGTTGCTGTAGGACCTGGTTGCTGTGTTTCCAAACCCAATGACAACAACTGCACTACAACCAAGTATTTTAGAAAAGAGGCTTGGACATCCTTGAGTTGTCCAAGGGGCTACACAAATGCAAATACTTTACATAGGTTCACACATGAGGAATGGGCACACCTGACAAAAAACAAAATAAAGCAGTTAATAAAAGAACAGAGAAAGTAGGAAGTGAGGGAACAAGGAAGTTTTTTTTTTACAAAAAGGAACAAAAACAGCAACATGTATAATGTGGACAGCTGTAGACAATTACATGGTTAGAGTGATAAGTAGTTGAGTTGAATAATTAGAATTAGAATTAAAAAATATTGAGTTTTCTTCAGCTGTCCATAGATGATGAGAAGTCCAAAAGGAACACAGATCCGGAGCAAACAGTACGTACACAAGTGAGAGTACGTACACCAAGTGATGTACAGAAATGACAGGTGTTATATCAAAGTACTGAAGATACTGGACCTGACAGTGGGGCAGATGGTGCCACAGAGGCCACAGGTATTGAGTTAACAAAGGAATGGTAGTTGCCAGCCATCTCAGGCACATCTGCATTAGTCACACTTGCAGCAACATCTTTTTCTGTAACACCTGGAGATTTTTCCCATGCTTTTCGAGCAGACTCCATCTGAGGAAGAAGGATAAAGATAGATTTAACAATGTTAAAATGATAATGTAAATGCCTTCTATGGCAAGCCATTCAGTTCTAAATTTCAGACACGGTGGCTACACCTGCACTGATGGAGTATAGTGGTTAAAAGGCAGTGGTTCATTACAAATTTCTCACTGACATCTAGGGATTGTTAACAGTCAGAGTAAATCTTTAAAAATTAAAAAAAAAAGTTCAAAATATCCAGATGAACTGTGAAGAGGTGGTGGTGGTGGTGGCGGCGGCCTAGTGGTATCATTGCTGGACTGTCAATCCAAAGACCTCGGTAACGTTCTTGGGATCCTGGTTCGAACCATGCCACGGTAGATGGTAGAATTTGAATTCAGAAAAAAAAAAATCTGGAATTAAGAGCATAGTGATGACCACAAATCCATTGCCAATGGTCAGAAAACCCTCCCACCTCACTAATGTCCTTTCGGGAAGAAACTGCCATCCTTACCTGGTCTGGTCTACATATGACTCCAGATCCACAGAAAGGGTGCTGATGCATAACTGCCCTCTGGGTAATTAGGGATAGCCAATAAATGCTACCTAGTTGGCAAGGCCCTCAGCCTGAATGAAGTTTTAAAAAAAGTTTATGGCACAACAGCAGATTTTATTATCCAAACTTAGGTTTGTGCTTGGAGACACTCATCTGAACAGAGACTAATTGTTGCTGGCAGGGGTGGTTTGAGATGAGGAATTAGCAGCATCCCAAATGAGACCTTTTCCTTCACTGTCAGTAGCTGGTCATAAAATGCTTTTTAGCAACATCACACTTAACCATTAGCAAGTAGCGTATCTTTTCTTTTAAGGTGCAGGAGCAACTTTGAGATAAAAACAAGACTCAAATACAAATTGTTCAACACAAGACAATATAAGTAATCTAATCTAATATAGTCAAAACGGTCAAGCATAATCATTGCCACATGTGAAAGCGGCACAAGCAAGGCAGATGGCCTCAAACCAGCAGTGAAGTCAAAGTTAAACGAAAGATTAGAGGAAGGGGACCTGTCTAAGGCTAATCATGCTATCAAACAACAAGTGTACAGTAAACAAGATGGAACAAAAGGCTTAGATGGGGACCAAGATAGACTTGCAAGTAGCATCCTTCCATCATCATAACGGCACTACCGATGACTGAGCCAACTGGAAAACATGGGACAACAGTAGCTCAAAGTACTTTACCTGAGGCAAAAAATAAGAATGCGTAACTCCTACTACGTGTTGGTTCCAGAGTTGTCAACCAAATACGGAAAATAGTTTTAAGTGGTGTGAAGTCCATCGTGGAGTGAGGATGCCATTAACATACTCCAATTCTGAAAATGGAATACGCTACCTGTGCTAGGTCACTTCAACTCCTAGCAACAGCTGGCAATTCAGCAAGGTTCAAACTTGTGCTAATTGTCTATCAACAATCAGCACTCTCAGGAAGAATCTTAGTATCAAGACAACTCTAAAAATGGGGAGAAAGTGAGGACTGGAGATCAGAGCTGAACAATGTGTTGCTGGAAAAGCGCAGCAGGTCAGGCAGTATCAAAGGAGCAGGAAAATCGACTGAGGAAGGGCTTATGCCCGAAACGTCAATTCTCCTGCTCCTTTGAAGCTGCCTGGCCTGCTGCGCTTTTCCAGCAACACATTGTTCAACTCTAAAAATTGGATTAGAAGTAAGAGCTAAGAACCAATCCACCCATTCATGCGTAGATCTAGAAACAGTGAATAGCTGAGAGATAGATTCACCACGTTCCTCAGCAATTTTGTTCAGACTCAAAATGATGGAATTTGTCATTTGGGGACTGGAGTTGTACTAACTCTGCCTTTTGGAAGAGTTTCAAAACTCTAAAAATAATGGGTCTGGAGAAACTGAAACACACTGGTCAGTGATCTGTTCTGTCAAGTCACTTGGACAGATTTAACTCAAACCCTACCACTGGGGGCAAGAGGGTGAGGGAATGTTACCTTGCACATTGCTGTCTGAAGAAAACATCGACAGAGCCAGAGCCAGTCGAGGCGGGCGGGGGAAATGTGTTCTGAAGGGCAAAAGCATCCGCACACCATGCAAATGGCACAAAAGGAGACCGAAGTTTCACTAAGTTCTTTAAGGTAAGTTCAGAGGTACTGATCAGAATCCTCCTTTAATGACAGAGTTGCTGACCAGTGACTTAGCCAAGTAGAACTGATTGTCCTTTCTTGCCAAGAGTGAATGAGAAATCCTACCTTAAGAGTCAACTCATTGCTGGGGAGAGATACAGGAGACATCTCATTGTCCTGTGGTGGGGTCTCAATGGTGGGGACTGGCACTGGGGCAGCTAAAGGCACCTGGGAAGGACAACACAAGAAACATCAATGCCCCATTTCTGATAAAAATATTGAGCTGGCTGAAAGGCCATGCAGTCAAACAGCCTAGCTATACTGACCAACCATCTGGACTGATGCATGAAGAATGGCTACTTAGTTTGATGTCATAGAGCGGCTTTTTTGTAAGGTTTGTAGCTAAGGTTGAGATTTAGGGTATAGGTTTGCTCGCTGAACTGTAGGTTTGATATCCAGACATTTCATTACCTGGCTAGGTATCATCATCAGTGGCGACCTCCAAGTGACATCAGCACAAACCCCTAGAACCCCATCCAGGACAAACATATAAATAGAAAGCAGGAGACAACAGCTTTGCTTCACTTGGAGGTCGCCACTGATGTTACCAAGCCAGGCAATGAAATGTCTGGATATCAAACCTACAGCTCAGTGAGCAAACCTGCACCCTAAGTCAGAGCGGATTTGCAGGCCAGGAGTAAATATTCTAAGCAGGGAAATAGATTTTGGTTGCGGTGATGTGAGGGGAGTGAAGAATTGGGAAAAATGACTAGAAAGCAGTGTTGATGAAATGGGAAGCAGACCTTCAAAGAAAGCAGGTAAGGAGGTTATACTTACATCACTATGAAATATGATGTACACAGGTTTATGCAACGGAATTCTGAATCCAGATTAAAACTACAACTGTTGAGTTTCTTTTAAAAAGCAGCTGCAGTTTTCAAGGATCATGTTTTAAATATCTCTGGAATCATGATGTTTAGGACGGATTTAAAATTGTGCAATGTATCCTTAATTTGGAGCTTGTGACACAGCCACTCCAGTAAAATTAACATAAAATCAGTTTCATTGTGGACAAGAATACATTGGACAGTTTAGTCCATTGTACCCCATGCTGTCTAAAAATGGTACTTTTGGGGGAGGGGAAGAGGAGGAGGTGCAGTGTGGAGGAAGAAAGAGGAGAGCACGAGGCTGCATTGTGCACACACAACACTGCCAATTACATTTACTCCAGGCACTACAATTAACAGGGAAGCATGTCTGTCTGGACCCCTGCAGACCAAGCATTTACATCAGAAAAGGTTATACATTGCAAGCATTTAACTTGGCAGGAAATCTGTCAGTTTGACATCTGGAAAGACACACTGTGCTCATTCAATGATGCCATATCAATTTGCTGGCAGCTGGAAAGCAAGATTCCAAAAGGACAAAATAGCATAAGGGGGAAGCCATAAACTCATGAGGAGGTTACCCTGCTCTGCTGCAGAGATTATAGTTGTTTTTACAACAGCTTGTTTTGCTGGATTCTAGATCAGCAAATCACATGGCAACTTCCAATTAATATTAAATCCATTTCAGTTATTGGCAGCGTAATTGGAACCTCTGCTTTTATTGGTCAATTTATCTGCCACTCAGGGCAAAAAAAAAAAAGAGCTAGATTCAGGGTAACTGGTTTATTATTGTTAATGCCTCTGATTTTTAATTAACCCTCTGCCAAACTGTGGAGCAACCACCTCTTATGTTGCTTTTTGTCCATACATCCTGGGCCTGAAGAGGGTCTCAATTTGGTTCTACTTATTGTACAAACCTCCTTCACGAATGCAAACTGCACCTGTTCCTGTGAACAGATACTATTCAGCTTCACTTTTGAGCTTTCCTTACTTACTTCACAGACTAAGAGAAATCGGAGCTGAAGTGGGCCATTTGATATTTTGAGCTTGCTCCAACATTCAGCAGAATCAGGATTAACCTTCTTCAATGCCAAACCTACCACCATATACCAATATCTTGCACTACCCTTACTATCCAAAAGTCTATTGCCCTGTCTTGAACGTATTTAACAAATGAACATCTCCAATTCTCTACAGGCACAGAATTTCAAATATCCACAAATGTAAGTAAAGAAATTTCTGTTCAGTCCTAAAAGCTTAGTCACCGATTTGAAAATTCTGTGCCAATTGTTCAAGGTACCCACGGCAGGAAAACAAATGCAGCATCTGCCCCATAAAATCCTGTATTTCATATTTTAATTGGATCATCTTTTATTCTTTTAAACTTCAGAGAGAATAGACAACCTATTCGATCTTGCCTCATCCCACCACACAGCAGGTACAACAAAGCTTTGCTTTCTCTAGGGCAAGAGAAAGCAAAGGTCCAAAGCTCCATACAATTGTGCTGGCATGGCCTCAAAGGCCTGGACATCTTTACTTTAATTCCTTTGTACGCCCTGAAGGTGCGTACTTATTTTCAATTTGGTGCAATGATACTCAGGTCCCTCCAAATGTAAACATTTCAGAAAGATTTAAAAAGGGACCAGAGGGGCAACTTTTTCCCCACACAGAGGGTGGCTCATATGTGGAATGAACTGCCAGAGGAAGTGTTATATGCAGGTAAAGTTACAATATTGAGAAGGCATTTGGATGAGCACACGAATAGGAAAAAAGTTTAGAAGGATAGGGGCCAAATGCAGGCAAATGGGACTAGCTTAGTTTGGGAAACTTGGTCAGCACGAATGAGTTGAACTGAAGGGTTTGTTTCTGTGCTGCATGATCGTGCTTCTTTTTAAAATTCTTTCTACCAAAACAAAAAAAAAACTTCACACTTTATCGCATCTATGTAATATGCAGGCCAAAGGCCTAAGCTTAGCAACCAAAGTACCACCATTTCTTCAGTCCCGCTCATTTCAATCTCTCAGTGCTGCTACACAGCACAATGAGTGTCCACTCTGTACCTGTGCTCATGTAAAAAGATATCACCATCCACTCGGCCCAAAATATATAAAAACAAAATCACAAGTGTAAACAAGTGCCTAAAAATGTGAAATTTCAGTTAGTCAGACAGCATATATATGTTCAAGGATGTCCAGAGTTCTTGATGAGCAATGGCTGCCATGATAGAGTTACTGCAATTGGCTACAGGTGGTCTCAAGATGGTGATGCAACGGCAAAAGTGCAAGGCTCCTATTGCCAAATATATGGATATGGATGGCAAATCAGAATAGGATGTGCATACAAAACTAAGGGGCATTGGCCAAGTAGATAACGAGAAACTGCTCCTCTCAGTAGAGTGGTCAATAGCCAGGCGGAGTTGAAGGGTAAGGAGTAAGAGGTTTAGAAGGGATTTGAAGAAAAGGTTTTTCACTCAGAAGTTTGTGGGTATCTGGAACCTACTGCCTAAATTAGGTGATGGCGGGGAGAGCCTTCAAACATTTAAGAACTATTTAGGTTAGCAGTTGAAACACCAAAACATACAAAACAACAGGCCAATTTGTAGAAAATGAGATGAGAACAGATGGGATACTTATGACCAACCAGTCAAGATAGGTCAAAAGGGCCTCCCTCCATGATGTAAAAATTCTATGACTATGTCAGAGTTCTGATCTCCACAAAAAACATGCCATGAAGAGACAGCCTTGAAGAACAGGGTTTTAACACTAAAATAATGCAATTGAAGCCATGTAAACATATTCCTCAAAAGACATATTTAAATTTTCAATGATTGTCTAAACCTAGCTGATTTAATTATTTATTTCTTACAAACTCCTGGATGTTAATAAAAGCTTTAAATCAGTTCAATGTTCCCTCCAATGCTCTCAATTAATGTGCAGAATAATTTTTTTTCTGTGCAAAGTAACCAGTACTTTGTACTGTACACCAGTTAAAAGAAAACAGCACAGCATAGGAACAATTAAATACTTTACCAGCCAGGGGAAACGGGGTTAGCATGGATGGCTATTTTGGTCGGCATTGAAATGTTTGGGCCAAAGGGCCTGTTTCCATGCTGTTGGATTTTAATGACTCTAACCATGTACAGTTTTGGTATCCTGACTGAAGGAAGGATGCATGTTGGTTAGAAGCAGCTGGAGAAGGTTCACTCATCTAATAACTGGGATGGAGGTTACTCCTGTGGGCAAAAGATTATTGGACAGGTTGGCCCTATTTCACTATTAAAAGAAAGGAGGCCTGTGATCAGAAGTGTGCCACAGTCCACCCACTGCTTTTCACCATTTACATAAATGATTTGGAGATGAACACAGGAGGTATGGTTAGTAAGTTTTCAGATGACACCAGAATTGGAGGTGTAGTGGACAGTGAAGATTATCTCCGATTACAACAGGATCTTGATCAGATCGTGCAATGGACCAAGGTGTGGCAGATGGAGTTTAATTTAAATGAGAGGTTTTGCACCTGGGAGAGGAAAATCATGGCAGGACTTGTACACTTAATGATAAGGTCCTGGGGAATGTTGCTGAACAAAGAGAGCTTGGAGTGCAGGTTCATAGTTCCTTGAAAGTGGAGTCACAGGTCAATGGGACAGTGAAGGCAGCATTTGGTACGCTTGTCTTCATTGGTCAGTACATAGAGTATAGGAGTTGGGAGGTCATGTTGCGGCTGTACAGGACATTGGTTAGGCCACTGTTGGAATACTGTGTGCAATTCTGCTCTCCCTGCTACAGGATGGATGTTGTGAAACTTGAAAAGGCTCAGAGAATATTTAAAGACATTACCGGGGTGGAGGCTTTGAGCTATAGGGAGAGGGGCTGAATAGGCTCAAGCTTTTTACCCCTGGAATATTGGAGGCTGAGGGGTGTCCTTATAGAAGCTTATAAAATCATGAGACATGGATAGGGTAAACAGTCAAGGTATTTTTTCCAGGGAGGATGGGTCCAAACCTAGAGAGGGGGGGCAAGATTTCGTGCAGAGGGTAGTGCGTGTATGGAATGAGCTGCCAGAGGAAGTAGTGGAGGCTGGTTCAATTACAGCATTTAAAAGGCACCTGGCTGAGTACATGAATAGAGGGATATGGTCTAGTCCCAAATGCTGGCAAATGGGGCGAGATTAGGTTAGGATATCAGGGCTCCATCTGCCATGACCAGGGCCTCCAAGCCCTCAGTTTTTCCCTCTCCCGATTTCCCCAACAGTACCCTTCCACCGACACGCTCATTCGTTTGGCCGAACTGGTCCTCACCCTTAATTTCTCCTTCAAATCCTCCCACTTCCTCCAGACCAAAGGGGTAGCCATGGGCACACGTATGGGCCCCAGCTATGCCTGTCTCTTTGTTGGCTACGTAGAGCAGTCAATCTTCCATAATTACACGGGCCCCACTCCCCACCTCTTCCTCCGCTACATTGATGACTGCATTGGCGCCACCTCGTGCTCCCGCGAGGAGGTTGAGCAATTCATCAACTTCACCAACACATTCCACCCTGACCTTAAATTTACCTGGAGAAAGTGAGGTCTGCAGATGCTGGAGATCAAAGTTGAAACTTTATTGCTGGAACAGCACAGCAGGTCAGGCAGCATCCAGGGAACAGGAGATTCGACGTTTCGGGCACAGGCCCTTCTTCAGGAACCTGAAGAAGGGCCTGTGCCCGAAACGTCGAATCTCCTGTTCCCTGGATGCTGCCTGACCTGCTGTGCTGTTCCAGCAATAAAGTTTCAACTTAAATTTACCTGGACCATCTGACATCTCCCTCCCCTTCCTGGACCTCTCCATCTCCATTAATGATGACCGACTTGATACTGACATTTTTTACAAACCCACCGACTCCCACAGCTACTCTTCCCACCCTACCTCTTGCAAAAATGCCATCCTGTATTCCCAATTCCTCCGCCTCTGCCGTATCTGCTCTAGGAGGACCAGTTCCACCAGAGAACACACCAGATGGCCTCCTTCTTTAGGGACTGCAATTTTCCTTCCCACGTGGTTAAAGATTCCCTCCAACGCAGCTCGTCCACAACCCGCTTCTCCACCCTCAGACCCCACTTCTCCAACCGTAACAAGGACAGAACGCCCCTGGTGCTCACCTTCCTCCCTACCAACCTTCGCATAAACCAAATCATCCGCCGACATTTCCACCACCTCCAAAAAGACCCCACCACCAGGGATATATTTCCCTCCCCACCCCTTTCCGCCTTCCGCAAAGACCGTTCCCTCCGTGACTACCTGGTCAAGTCCACGCCCCCTACAACCCACCCTCCCACCTTCCCCTGCCACCGCAGGAATTGTAAAACCTGCGCCCACACCTCCTCCCTCACCTTCATCCAAGGCCCTAAAGGAGCCTTCCACATCCAAAGTTTTACCTGCACATCCACTAATATCATTTATTGTATCCGTTGCTCCCGATGCGGTCTTCTCTATATTGGGGAGACTGGACACCTCCTAGCAGAGCGCTTTAGGGAACATCTCCGGGACACCCGCACCAACCAACCACACCGCCCTGTGACCCAACATTTTAACTCCCCCTCCCACTCTTCCAAGGACATGGAGGTCCTGGGCCTCCTTCACCGCCGCTCCCTCACCACCAGACGCCTGGAGGAAGAACGTCTCATCTTCCGCCTCAGAACACTTCAACCCCAGGGCATCAATGTGGACTTCAACAGTTTCCTCATTTCCCCTTTCCCCACCTCACCCTAGTTCCAAACTTCCAGCTCAGCACTGTCCCCATGACTTGTCCTACCTGCCTATCTTCTTTTCCACCTATCCACTCCACCCTCCTCCCTGACCTATCACCCTCATCCCCTTCCCCACTCACCTATTGTAGGCTACTTTCTCCCCACCCCCACCCTCCTCTAGCTCATCTTTCCATGCTTCAGGCTCTCTGCCTTTATTCCTGAAGGGCTTTTGCCCGAAACGTCGATTTTACTGCCCCTTGGATGCTGCCTGAATACCTGCTGTGCTCTTCCAGCACCACTAATCCAGAATCTGGTTTCCAGCATCTGCAGTCATTGTTTTTAACCGAGGATATCAGGGCAGCATGAATGAGTTGGACCCAACATCTGTTTCCACACTGTACATCTCTAGGACTCTAATGGAACGTGACCGTACTGAAACACACAAGACCCTGAGGGGACTCATTACCTTGCAGGGAAAACTACAACTAAGGGATTCCATCCACAAAAAAAACCCCTCACTTTCCACTGAAATCTCAAATTGTGTTTTTTTAGGGTCTGGAGGTTTGGAATTTTCTTCTCCAGAGTGGCAGAGACAGGGTCATTGAATGTACTCGAGGCCTATAGTTAGATAGATTTCTATCAACAATAGAGTCAAGTATTATGAGTTGAAGCTACAGAAGGTCAGCCAACTCACAGATTGGTACAGAATGCTTGAGGGGGTCTACTCCTGCTCTCCTGTACATCCGTGCCTGCGCAGGTAGTTTTAGGTTAAGTAGTGTCATTTATTCCACCTATACACATTCTTCATTTTTTAAGATGATACACTGAATTGTGAAGTATTGATAAAAAGTGGCATGCTATCAAAATATTTAAACTTTTAACTCATCAATACAAACGCAGGAGTGGACAAATTTCAAACGATCACAACAATTTATACTGCGAAAAGCCCAGTGTTGATTGTTGGCATGTCAAGTTCGACAGGTCAAGGAGTTGCCATGGAGAAAGCAACTGGGAACCAGTTCATTTTTAAAGCAAACTGTCTCTCACAAACAAATACAAAAAAACTGATTTGGGGAGAGGAAGTATGCACAATTCAAAATGCCCTATGTAACTTTAAAAACTTTTGCTTCACTGGTTGTAAATCTACATTAGGCATCAAAAGGTTTTCACAAACTCTCAAGATGGCCTCATGGTTTTAATACAGCCAAGTCTTTGGGATCAATCTTAACTCGACAAACAGGTTGCAGCAGAATGACTAAATGAATGGTATTCATCAGCCCAAAAGATTCTCTTACTAACTTCTTGCTCACAGCCTCAGCTTTCTTGCTGCACCCCTCCCCTTCCCAAACTCCCCTTTTTGGCATCTCTCTTCAATCTTTCCACACACCACCTCTCTCTTGCTTCCCTCCTACACAACATACATAGGAACAGAAATTAGGTCATTCAGCCCATAGAGTCTGCTCTGCCATTCAATTATGACTGATAAGCTTCTCATCACCATCCTCCTGCTCTCTCCCTGTAATCCCTGACAATCAAGAACTTATCTATCTCAGTCTTAAACATACTCAATGACCTGGCCTCCACAGTCTTCTGTGGCAATGAATTCTATAGATTCACCACTCTCTGGCTGAAGAGGTTTCTCATCTCCATTCAAAAAGGTCTTCCCTTTACTCGAAGGCTGTGCCCTTGTCTCTCCTACCAATGGAAACATGTACTCTGTCCAGGCCATTCTGTACCTTTCAATTAGATTTCCCCCACCTCACCCTTCTAAACTCCAAACAAGTGTAACCGTTCTCAAACATGTTAAGGTTTTCATTCCTGGGACCATCCTCGTGAACCTGCTCCAGGGCCAGTACATCCTTCCTGAGATACGGGGCCCAAAACACTTGCTTGCAATCCTCCTGCTCATGACTAACCTCTCAGTGTCGTGTGCCACCCCTCCCTCCTGCTCATTGCTTTCTTCTCCTGAGCCACACAGACCCATGAGGGAGGAAGCAAGATCGAGAAAAATGTGCAAGAGGAAAGAAAAGAAATAAAAAGTGCTCTCACTGAAACTTAAAAAGGATTCTGAAGGGGCTTGACAGGCTCTTTTCCCTCCTGGAGATCTAGAATACAGGAGCAGAATCCCAGGCTAGGGGCCAGACATTTTGGACAGATAAATTTTTGCACTTAAAACACTTGGAATGTTTTGCCCAGAGGACTGTAGGTACTCCATCATTAGCAGCATTTAATGCGGAGAAGAGGAAATTTGGGATTTGGGGAGATCAGCTGAATCTTATTCAATGGCAGGAAAACGGAGGATGCCATAAAGTCATCATCTGTTCCTATTTCACATGCTACTTCAGATTATAAAAGGCCTAAAATCCAGGGTGAACTTCTGGGGTCATATAGCACACTTCGACAAAAGGTAGTATCTCTCAGCAGTCACACAATCACAGAATTAAGTCTGAACCATTGAAAAATTCCAGGTTGAAATCTTAGGCATTTTAAAAAGCTAGGCCCTTTGCCAGTGCACCTCACTAGTGCATTTCCTCACTTGCACTACTAAAATTGCCTCTCACCTGGATGAAAAACATGCAATTTCACCAAATAGTGGAGTGCTCTCAGACGATACAAGTAGCATGCGAGTGCCCTTGCACGCATTTGAATTTATATATGCAAGTTGTCCTGAAACTGGCTTACAGGAGAAGAATTGTTTCCTAAAACACAGCAGCAGCAAGGAAATGTAAACCATGCATAAATGAAGTTACAGATCAGGCAGTACGTACATCATTGCTGGCAGCATTCTGCAGTTTGTTGGGTGGTGAACTTGCAGACCTTTGAATCGTAGGCACAGCTAGACTGAAGTCAGAATCCTAAAGGAAGCAAAATGAATAGTCTAATGCTTATGAACTGACATTTAAATATAATGAGTGTCTCCCCATTAGAATATCTTGGAGAAAGTTAGCATCTTGCCCAAGCTGCACAAAGAGATACAATATTAGGAACAGTTTTTGCAGACAGAAAGTATGTACTCAAATGGAGCTCCACTGCTCTTGAATTGGGAGACCTCAGCATTCCAGTCTGCAGAATTTGTACATATGGATTAGGTCTGCCTGCTCAAACACATTACTCCAATCAAACCCCCTCATTTAAATCCATCAGATTTCCTAGTCATAAGCCCAGAAATTTCCTGGTAACTGACAATATGCCAATAACATTACTAATTCCTCCACCACCCACTGTAAATCAGTCTCATCCTTTGTGAGACGACATTGATTCACACATTACTATCCTACAAAATGAACTTATTGTTTAATAAAATGAATGTTACGCAAGCTTCAAGAGATCCCCAATTCAGGGACAGTGCCGTTAGATGCAGTGGTCATTACGCAGTCGATTCTACATCAAAAATAATCTTATGTTTTTGGTGTGGCTGATGGTAGAATAGTGGGGAGAGTTAACAGGATTCTTGCTCTTTTGATCTGGCCATGGGATCTTCAAAATCTGCTCAACCAGGTGGATGGCATATCTGACAAAACAGCGGTCAACTCCGTGCAGTCACCTCAAAATTTACATGCTTCAACCTTCGTGCTGGACCACGACTTGTGATAAGGAGACATTTCTTCACCCAGATTGTGGGGAGCCTGTGGAATTCTTTGCCCCTGAAAACAGTTAAGGCTTTTAAACTGAACATTAAGGGGTTAAAGACAGATGGAAGAAGAAATCCAGGGAATTACAGACCAGTTAGCCTAACATCTCTAATGGGGTCTATAATTAATAACGGAGTAACTGAATGATTTGAAAATGTTCAGTTAATCAGGTGAGTCAGATCAGTCAAGCCTCATTGAAATTTTTTGAAGAGGTGACTAAGATAGCAGGAAGAGAATATCTATGGCTTTTGTTTATATGGACTTCCAAAAGGCATTTGATAAAATTTCACATAAGACTGTTAAGCTAAGACAGAAGCCCATGGAAGTTTGGGAGAATTATGACACGGCTGGGAAATTGGTTGAGTGGCAGGTGACAGAAAGTAGGGATAAAGGGTAGGTTCTCTGATTGGTAGGATGTCACCATATAGGTTCTGTTGGCGTTTCAATCAATCATTCACACTATTTACTGACAACTTGGATAATGGCATAGAAAGTCGTATATCCAAATGTGCCGATGACAAAAAGTGAGGCAGCATTGTAGACAACGTAGATAACAGCATAAAATTACAAAAGGGATATTGATAAACTAATAGGCAAAACTGCGACAGATAGAGTTCGATGTAAGCAAGTGTGAGGTTATTCTTTTGGTCCAAATAGGATAAGTCATGGTATGAAGGTAAGTACAGTCAAGGTTCAAAAAGACTTGGGGGTTCAGGTGCACGGATCTTAATGTCACAAACAGGTGCAGGAAGATAATAAAAAAAAACTCAATGAAATGCAGGCTTTTATATCAAGAGGGCTGAAGTACAAGGATACGGAATGATTTGGAGATGCCGGTGTTAGACTGGGGTGTACAAAGTTAAAAGTCACAACACCAGGTTATAGTCCAACAGGTTTAATTGAAAGCACATTAGCTTTTGGAGTGCTGCACCTTCATCAGGTGGTTGTGACAGGTGTTGTGTGAAGGATACAGAAGTTACACTGCAGTTCAACCCCAATTAGACCTCACCTGGAGCCGAAAGTGTGGTGCTGAATAAGCACAGCAGCTCATACAGCATCTAAGGAGCAGGAGAATCAACGTTTTGGTCATATGCCAGAAACATCAATTCTCCTGCTCCTTGGATGTTGCCTACCTTACATGCTTTTCCAGCAGCACACACACTCAACTCCAGCATCAGCAGTCCTCACTTTCTACTAGACCTCTCCTGGAGCATTGAGCGCGGATTTAAGTACCACACCTTTGGAAGGGTACAGTGGCCTTGGAGGGAATATGATGTAGTTTGACAAGAATGATGTCTGGACTTCAGGGGTTAAGTTATGAGGAGAGATTACACAAATTAGGTCAGTTTTCTCTGGAATTCAGGTAGTTAAGGGGCGATCTGACCAAAACCTTCAAGATAAATTGGGGAACAGGCTCACGGGGTTGAATGGCCTAGCCCGGTTTCTGTGCTGTAAGCAGAAAGCTGAAACAATGCTGCGTAGATGAGTAACCATGATCGTATTGAATGGCAAAGCAGACTCTAAAGGGCATATTCCTGGCCTACGTTTTATGCTTCCATGATTAAGAGGCAAGAATGTTAATAAAGCCAACAACACATGTTAATACAGCTAACCGAAAAGGAGGGCAACCTCTCAGCATTCACCCAATGGGCCAGACATTGTACCTAGTCTTTCAGAAAGTTAACCAACACAAATGCAGTTCGGCTGTAGCTGATTTGTTACTTAACTGAACAGGCTTGAAGATCATTTCTATATTTGAAATGAGTATACAAACAGAGGACCCATTAAAATTATTTTCACTTTTATTTGTCTCACTTATCGATAAAATTCCACTATTATAACTTCCCCACTCAGTTCTTCCCTTCTGCTTTGATTTCTTCTTTACTTTCAACCCTCAAGTACTCTGGGGGAACACAATACTAGATAAGGTTGCTGAACTGGTTACTGAGTTGAACCAGAATCCAAAGTCTAAATTTGAGCATTAAAACAAAAATAATCAATTGACTCACCTTTGCACTCACTCCAAACTGGATAGGTGGTACAGTGACTTCAGTCTCCAGTAACAAGTCAGGATCTGGTTTGGATTTTGGTCTGCTGTTTATTGAAAAGCCAACAGCCTTTGCAGCAGTCTCAGGACTCTCTTTCTGCTGTCCTTCTCTTGCCTTTTTATTTTTTAGTGAACGTTCATTTCCTATTGGTCCAGGTTTATGCTCTTTACTCAGTTCGCTGGCAGACTCCTGAAACTTCATGAAATCAAAGACTTTTAATGTATACATTGTCTTCTTTAAAAACAAAGAATCAACCTAGCACTGTAACATTAATAAGTAAAACCTCATGCAAAGAGGTTATTTAATCCTCTTGCGTCTAGTTTAAGTGACTCATTAGAATTGCCATACCAGTCTTCAGCATTACCATGGACGTCATAAACATTTCTCTCAATTAACTAAGCCAAGATTTAATAGACTAAGGCATGTACAAAGACAATAGCAGAAGTTTGCACTTTGGCATGGACAATATATATTGAACCAGTGTACATCAATGCATGACAATTGGAGCAGTGACACCTGGGTTGGCTTGGAAGAGCAAGACAAGACACCCTTCCACTGTGAAGTGAGCCCTACTACGAACAAAGAGCGGTACATGCATTAAAAGCAGAAGAGGCAAGGATCAGGTTTTTTTTTCTCTGTAATCATCTACATGAAATAATCCCACATTCACTCAGACCAAGAACGGTCATTGTGCAAAAGCTTCAGTGGCTGTTGTAGAAGAGGGGAACATGCAAACTTAATCACAGCATGCATCAGATGGCTTAATCTCTTTCCACGCACCATCTCAAGACCCTGCTAAAAAAAGAGCATGTATTACCAAGTTTTGAGAAGATTTGTAGCTCAGGTTGAGGTTCTGGATGGAGGTTTGCTCGCTGAGCTGGAAGGTTCATTTTCAGACGTTCCGTCACCATACTAGGTAACATCCTCAGTGAGCCTCAGGCGAAGCACAGCAGAAATCATCAGCATGTTACCTAGTATGGTGACGAAACGTCTGAAAATGAACCTTCCAGCTAGGCTAGCAAACCTACATCCAGAAGAACATGCATTTCCCCCTAATTCTGGAATTGCAGGACCATACGCTGCCATTCAACACTAGCTCCTAGTCTGGTCATATGATTGTTTGGCAAAGTACACACAGTCAGGTGTATTTTAATTTCAGCTCCTGGCATCTAGCCAACTGTGCGAAATATGAAATGCACCAATACACAGGTGAACTTCAGCAGCAGGGTTTAATACAACAGCAAAGCAGTACCACCAACATCCACCTCTAAGCTATAAAAAGTTGCATGTGAAATCTATTTGTCATAAGCAATTAGGAGGAAGATGCTCAAGGCTATTTAGGGGTTGGCTTAAAATTGTTCTATTTGTCACAGATTTGAAACAATGTTTTTCTTGTCAAGAGGAGGGATTGAAGTCAGAATGGTGCTAAATTCATCTCCCTCTTCCACTCTTGCTACCAACTAGACCCACACCACACCCAAAAGCACAATTTTCTTCTGTATAAATCTCATAATGGAGCATAATGCAGATTTATAACTGAAGTAGATTCAGAATGAGAAGACTGAAAGACCCATAATCTAGAGAGTAAAAATTTGGAACCAATATTATTCGGTTCATTTTTAGGAGCATGATCTGCAATACAATGGTCATCCCCCTTAATGTGTAGCTCTCCTTCCAATTATGAAGAAAATATATCCTACTGCTGAGCTGCATACATTCTAAGCACATGCTGCATCATCATCACACATTAAAAAAATCCTTGCTTCTACTGGCTGATCTACTATTCAAGGAAAGGAGGACATGCATTTCCAATACCATTTGGATTGTCTTTGAGGAAAATGAAGCAAACTGATTTAGTGACATCTAAATTAGTTACAGGGAGGTGGATGGAGCACAAACTTAGCCAATAAGGAGAGGGTTTTAAGGGGGGGGGGGGGAGAAAGGGAAGAGAGGGAAGTTTTTTTTAAATAAAAAAAAAAGAGAACTCCAGCAGACAGAGCCAAAGCAGCTACAAGCTGAGCCATTTGAAGGAGATGTGCAAATGAGGCAGAAAATGGAGGAAACTGGAAATCAAACATACCGAGCATTGTGGTCAAAAAAAGGGATTTAGACTTAGACAAGAAAATGCTAAAGGAGAAGCTACCCTTCTATACAAAGATATCTTTTTTGATGATGGCATGACCAGCATAGGATTTAAAAGCTTTTCTCTAACTTATGTATACTAATAGTCCAAGCTCTTACACGCCATTAACTCTATAGTTTTTTCCATGCTGTATAAATCTAAGGTGCCAACAACAGGGTTGAAAAGATTTTTAACAATAAAATAACTTCTGACACAATGGAACTTTTATTTTTAAACATTGAACTGCCTTAAAGTGCAAGGCAATATAGTGATGGTGAGTGGGAAAGAAGCAAGTGGGAAAGGCAGAGAGCTGTGCCTTAGGAATAAATAAAATCAGAACTCTCACTCAGAACTGCTTTTCACAAGAACCTAACTGGAGAGTGTGTGGCTCTGAAAGAACACACACACACACACAAATAGATGCAATTACCTCCGTGAAGCATTTCGCCTGCTGAAGCTCGCTGTTAACAGTCACAAAAGAATGGGTATTATGGATAGGGATTGAAGGTCAGGTTGGGGAGGAGGAGGAGAAGAACACTACCAGAGGTGACTGGTATTCAGAATAAATGCATTCAGAACAAATGCTGTACAGCAAGCAAGGTGATTATAGAGGCCATGTCATCACAGTAAGTGCGATACCTTATTTTCTTTCAGTGCTCCTGTCCTAGCAGGTCTCTGTCTCTGCTCTTTGGGTTCTAGGAGCTGGTTTTCTGCTGATCGAATCTCAACCACCTTTGTGCTGATCCGGTTAATAAGACCAACACGCTCCCCAGTGTCAGTTTTCAGGCTGCTGGCTGGAGAACTACGCTGCGAGGAACTGGTCGATGAGACCTGACAGTCGCTGCTCAAATCCACCCCACTGTCAGTCTGGCTGGCCTTGAAACAAAAGGGCAGAGACATACACGCTGCAGTTTAATCAAAATACATGAACTACATTGTTGCTTTTTTTCCCAAAAATGCAAGCCGCCAACTCTTCTTCCTTGGCAACTGTCCGTCACGGCCAGTACATTCACACCTGCTTACAAAGCTAATTAACCTTTCAAAGACTGAAGTATCATTTCCAAAAGCAAATTCCTCTCCTGCATGTATGTTAGGTCCTTGTGGGACCATCACCCCATGGAAGCTAATTGCACTCCAATACCCTTGTTCAAGGTGACTATTCTGTGTGGACTTACACAGCGAGTATCAGCAGGCGATTCAACCTTTGGGATTTCAACAAACTGGGGAACAAAGTTAGAACTTAAGAGGTTTTAAATAAGTGGCAGGTGCACTGTGAAAGAATGGGAGGCAGGATAAGTTAAATCAAACAAAAGTGTAATGAGATAGAAACAAAAAAAAGTGCGCCTGGAGATGGTGCAAATTGCCAAACCTTGAACAGCTGAATCTTGAATCGCTGTCACCTAAAGCAAAGAGTGAAATGAGAGAGTGAAAGCAAAACTAGCACAGAAGAAAACAACAACACAGGGTAGAGGTTGTGAACTGAAATTGATTACAACTTCCCAGATTCAGTTGGGCATTTTAACTCAATGCTCTAAGTTGAACTGCTGTTCCTCAAGTTTTGCAGGAGGCAAGAGGACAGGGTCATCAACCTGGGAGCATGGAGAAGATTTAAATTGACCCCAAGGTCGGGGTCATGCTTGCAGGCTAAATTGAGGTATTCTACCAGCCAAATCACCCAGTCTGCACCTCATTTAATATATTGAGAATGCTGTATTTTATATTTAAAAAACAAGTAAAGCATTATTTACTTGGAGAAAGTGCTTGGGACCTAGAATTGAGAGAATCTCAGAGTTGGTAATGGCGTAGATGGTTTTTCAGTTCAACACTATGCAGTAGCTTTCTGAATGGCACCAAGTCATGTTCATTGCATCTCTATGCATTATTTTCTTTAAGTAACCATCTAATACCTCCTTGAACATCAACTGAAACTGCTTCCACCATCCTTCCAGGCCTGAAAGCAAGTGATGAAACTTGTCTCACTGTACATATTTTTTGTACAATCACTTTAAATCTGCACTCCCTCATTTTTAATCCTGTTAGGAGCTGGAACAGTTTCTCCCCATCAACTGTTCAGACTTTGGATTTTGAAAACTTCAATCAAATCTCCTCTTTGTCGTTTTCAAGGAAAACTGCCCAAACCTAACCAATCTTCATGACAGTTTTCATCCTTGGAACCACATGCAATCTATTCACCACTGACACCAATGTGTGGCATCTAGAACATCCCAGCAGAAGGCTGGCTAATGTTTCACGACGATTCAGCGTAACCTCCTTACTGTTGTACTCTATGCCCCCCCCCTCAAAATTAGGATCCTAATGCTTTATTAACTGTGCTCTCCATCTGTTCTGCCACCTTTAATGACTTATGCACATAAAAATCAAGGCCCCTCTCCATCAGAGTAGCCTAACATATTTTATTTTAAAAATGGAAAGAGGGAGGAGGTAAATAGAAGGTGTTTGTTACATCTCCCATTCATGCATGGGAAGGTGCTGCACAAAAGAAAGGACTCTGGAGTGATTGTGGAGTGGTTTGATGTATTGCAGGTTTAATTCTGATCTGGTCATTAAACCTGACATAGTTAGGCTGTTGTCTGGAAAGGTCACCAATTTCAGATCAAAACCTCAATCCTTAGTTTGGAATCATTTTTTCTTTTGTTTCAGTTTATATTTCCTGCTTCTCTTTGGTTTTCCGGAGTTTAGAGTGATTCGGCCATTCAGGTCTCCTCCAGACATTTCTTTTTGTTCGTCCATGACCAGTCCCTTTTATTATTTAATCTCTACTGTTCACCTCCCCATTACAGACTTACTACTTTGCCCTCTTCTCTCCCCTTACAAAACAAATTTCACCTAACTTCCTCAGCTCTCTAAAATATCACCTTTCGCACTTGCCCGACCTGCTGAGTATTTCCAACATATTCTGGTTTTATTCCAAAAAATACAACATTAACTTTGGGAAATGGAGATACAAGATGATGAAAACCAGGCAATGGCGTAGAAACAAATGTGGTCCCTTCTATTTGTATGAAAGTTACCTGCTTTGCGTTATTGAGTGAAGTTGCAAAATGGTGTTGTGCACTGGCTTTGTATACCTGGAGAAGCTCAGCATTGGGATAGAGGCTACAGAACTTTTGAGGGCCTGGGGTTCTAAAACAGTACAGGAAGAGTATAAAGATCATAGGGACTACCTGAATAAAAGGGATGGGAAAATCAGCCTTTAGGCTGAAAAACATTGTTGTGCCATCATGCTTACTTCTGGTCACTTGGTCAGTAGAACTTGAACCACCCACAAAGCAAATGCCAACAAGTTCCACAGATACAATCTGAAAGGGATGTTCATTACCAATGTTTCACTCTCTAACCTTGGCCCATGACACATTCAGGTCGCAGAATTATCAGCTACATGCTTGCATATTCAGGCTGTTCAAGAAATAAATGCTTTCAATCAGAATAAGGCAACTCGCATATGTTGACTAGTAGAGTCCAGGAAATATTGCTTACCTCAGCACTAGCTGCCTCGGCAAAGACATTCAGAGGTTTGATCCAAGTATCCAGACCGGAGGCTGCTGGAGGAGTAAGGGAGCAAACTGTAAGATTATGGGAGGGGGGGGAATGCTTTAAAGTTTTGTTACGCAAAAAAAAAGTTAAAAGCACGAAGACTCAGTACAAAAGAGCAAAATCATGCACACCAATCAGGACTTGTCTTTTCAATTGCTGAATTAAACCTGTGCACCTTGAAAGAACCTCTGCATGCAACAGACTTGATCATCACATTGGAAGGAATTGGCTATCATTGAAGCTTCTAGATGGATCAATCTTTTTCTTTTGGCACCGAATGGAATTTTGGTTAGAGTGTAATCTGCAGTGTCTCTTGCCAAAAATCCAGGGTCACAAAAGGGATATCAGGAACATTGGAACAGAAGTAGACTATTCAGCCTCTTGAACTTGCTGTTAGTCATTCAGTTTAATCGTGGCTGATTACATACCTAAATAGGACTTTCCTGCACCCCTTTCCACATGCCTTGGTAGAATTCAACCCCAGCAATCAATATTTGTCTGCAACTTGCCCAATGACTGAGTTTCAGCAGTCCCCTGGGGTAGAGAATTCCACAGATACAATCATAGGTTTTTATGGCTTGGCCTTTATTCCAAGGCTGTGTTCCAAGACTTGTGACTCACCAGCCAGGAGAAACAGCTTATCCACAACCAAATAATCACAACGTAAAATTTTTTACAAGTTTCAAACAACGTTACCTCACATTGTTTAAAACACTAGAGAATACAGGCACAGTTTCCTCAGTATCTCTTCCTAAGACCGTTCTGCTCTCCCAGGAATTAGTCTGGTGAACCTCTGTTGCACTCCCTCTATAGCATGAATATCCTCCCTTGGATAAGACTTTACCTGGCGTTTTGTGTACACTTTTTAAAGTCTTATCAAGGCCAACTACACCATCTTTACTTCTCTACCCCTTGTGATGGCAGCCAACATACCACTCGCCTTCCTCATCGATTGTTGCACCTGCATGTTAGCTTTCTGTGTATTGGGAACAGGTTCCTCAGGCACCAAATGTCCCAATCTCTCACCAGCGAAGAAATTTAAAACAAAAAAAAATATCACACATTATATTCCATCAGCCATGTTCTAGTCCATTCACTTTAGTCTGCCCAAGTCTTCTTGAAGTTTCCTTGCACATTTCCCAAACTTGTTTTCCCACCTAGTTTTGTGTAATAGCAAAACTAAAAATATTAAAATGGGTTCCATTATTTAATTAATTTATAGTCACCGAACAGCTGCAGCCATTGCACAGCCTACAATGAGAATGACCCATTCATTCTTACTCCGCTTTATGCTATCCTCTATGGATTGCAAATTGGTTTTTCTGAATTGCATGCTCTAATTTTGATTACTAATCTTCTATATAGCACTTTTTCAAAAGTCTCCTGAAAATACAGTAAAACACCCATTGATTCTATTTGATCTATACTGCAAATAACATCTTCCAAACAGATCAAGCATGATTTCCCTTTAATAAATTCATGCCAACTCAACTGCACCACTATTTTCTACTGACAAAGTAGCAGGTCTGTGGTTCTCCATTGTCCCTCTCTCCTTAATAGTGGTGTTATCTTTGTTATTTTCCATCTGTAGAATCCTCTCCAGAATCTTCAGAATTTTAAAAGCATCTGCTACCTTTATAGCCACCGCCTTCAACAAGACTTATCATGAAAGGTCTGTCATTTCTACTGCACCGCACATGACCCCAAGCTTTACAGTCAATGAAGTTACTGTAACAGTACAGTCACTGTTGCAATGTGTAATCATTAATTTTTGAAACAGCAAGTTCCCGAAAACAAAATGTGATGATAACTAAATAATCCGATTGAGGTTCAGTGATAAACATTGGTCAAGAGACTATGGAGAAGTCGTCAGCTCATCTTTAAAAAGTATGTTGTTGTGATCTGTCACAATCACCCAGGACTGCAGTAAAGGACCTTGGCTCAACATCTCATCCAAAAGCCAAGACTTCTCAAATTTCTGCATCAGGACTAGAGCCCACAACTTTCTGAATTCAGAGGTTCCCCACTGTCAGAACCAGCAACTCTATTTTCTCTGCAAAATTAAACTCACAACAACATCCAAATCTATCATGTTCTGGATTGCAAAAACCTCACACATGAGCAACAGCCAAATAGCTTCTACCTAAACTGTAAGCCTCTCCTGGACCCAGAGAGCTAACTGAGAACATAAGGAAAGATTAAAAATCCAAATTACATTTGTTCTTGCCAAATGCTGCAAGTATTTCTTTTCAAAAATATTATTACACTCACTTGAACATGATACATGCTGCGGCTGTCAATCTATCAGGGAAAACAGCTCCTAGCAATTTTATTCAAGTATAAATAGAAGCAACAAACGTTGATCGTTATTGGACAAGGGCCATCATGATCAAACCCAGTTTATCCTCATCTCACATTCATATATCCACTGCCAACAGGATTAATTCAATTATTAAGAGGAGCTGAAACCCTGGCTCACATTTCCTGACCTAGCTGCAAGGCAGGTACCTGGAAATGTTCTACAGCTATTTTAAGCTAGATTAGTATTAATTATTTTGTGTCACAGAAGACAAAGCAATCATTAGTGTGCTCAAGACAGTTTAAATGAAAAAGCCAAAAATAGAAATTGCTGGAAAAGCTCAGGTGGTCTGGCAGCAGAGTTCCAGGGAAGGGTCACTCCACCAAAACATTAACATTAATTTCTCGCTACAGATGCTGCCAAACCTGCTGTGTTTTTCCAGCAATTTCTGTTTTTATCTCTGAATTACAGCATCCATAGTTCTGAGTTTCATGAAAAGTTGCAGCTGAAGTTCAAGCCTCACTAGGCTAGCAAATATATTTTTTGGAACATGCCATTCAGGTGCTGTGCACAAATAAATATATATTGCCTAAGATCGGTGGTAATTTCTTCAAAGTTTCAATTACTTACAGGTTTGTACCAAAAGGTAGATACTTTGTTTACAAGAATACATTAAAACTTCTCATCCATGCCCACACTTCACGTTTCTATTCATATGTGAGAATGACATACCGGAATGCGTGGTATTCCAAATCTGGGTTCCCAGATCAGCTGTGTTAGTCTGACCCTTGCAGCTCTCTTCAGACTCTAAGTTTGAAAGAGTCACCTTCTTAGACTGCTTTTTGGGGAAGCCAGATAATGAGGGATGCAGAGAATCCATTGTGCAGATTTTGACAGCCTTCTGGTGAAGAAAGATAACATTAAAACTGTTAGGGAGAATCAGGTACCACAAGGTAACCAGAACACATCATTCCAAATACAACGTCTTACTGCCAAACCACTTCCTATCCACCCCTCAAACTCAGCTGGTAGTTACAGGCCTTGCACATGTGGCAGAGGGCAAAAATCAGCAAATGGTCTCAGTCAACAAATCTTCCAGTTTGATCAGCACCATTTCTTACTTCTTTTGCCATGTTATTTCAACACAGCCTGAGGATCCAAGCAGACCAATGGGATTTCTTTTGTTTTTTTCTTAAAATCGGGGGATGGCGAGGGCAAGAAATAAAGAAAAGGATGAAAAAGGGTAATGGGCATTTGTGTTCATTTAATTAATTTCAAAAGCATTTCAACAAAGGGCATCATTACCTCTGCATGGACACAGTACAGTGAAGTAGCATCAAGATTTGATGAGTTTGCAAATTTGCTACCTTTCTGAAACAGTTCAATTGTATGTACGATCACTGGGCTGCAGATCCAAGAGTAACAATGCTCCAAGTAGCAAAGTCATCAACCAGAAATGACTTTCATCAACTGCCCCACAATTGGAAGACAATGTCTACTCAGCATTGCAGGTTTCTGCTGCAAGTCTCAACATGAATGAAGTCAACTTGAAAATTCTAAAAATTTCTTTAAAAACTCTACATAAAGTCATCCTGCTTCCATCAAATTTTCTGGCTTCACTTTTAGAACTGTTGGTCTGTACAAGATATGAATTTTAACACTGGCAGCCCATGGAGAAATCCACACACAGTCAAACACACTGTCGTCCTCAGTTAACTTTAGCATATGCCACCTTAGTTTTCAGCACAGACTCAAATGAAGCAAGTCACATAGCCAATACATGACTAATCTATGCTTTTACTATCTTTACCTCCCGAAGGCTTACCAGTTATTTAGATTGATATCTAAACACAGGTAGAACCCCCGACAAGAGCTTGCCTCTGAGTTTACCTGCAGCAGATGCTCTTCCTTTTTGCGGCGCTCATCGTCCAGGATCCTCTTCTGACGTTTTGAAAGGACGCGGGTGAAGCCGTCATTTAAGGGAGATATGGACTCATCATCTGCAGAAACTGCTGGGTGATCATCAATAATCACAACACCTAAAAAAGATTCATCCGAAATCAAACAAAGTCAACAGGTCAAATGCCGTCCGAACTGTTCTATGGTACAGAAAGCCACATCGTGAAGGCAAACAGGTAACCAAGCTACATGTAAAACTGTTAACTCACTCAGAAGATTAGTATTTCCAGACTTGAACATAATGCACAGAACACTTCACCACATCAGTGAGGAAAAGCCACACTGTCAAGTCCCACAAAAAGAGGCTCTACAGAGAGAGCAGGGAAGCTACCTTAAGATGTCTCTTAACCCACAGTATTAAACAGAGACTGTCAAGTCATTTGCCTCATGGCTGTTTGTGGAGATTCCCTGAAAAAGTCAATTGCTACTTTCCATTTATTTTTTTCCACATGTGGATGTCTCTGGCTTGGTCAGCTTTTGTGGCTCACTCTGCAACTACTCCCCAACTGGTGGTCTCAGCCAGCTTCATGACCGGTTATAGTTGGTGTGGGTGCCAGTACAGCAATAATGTGGTTGGATATGGAGCTCCAGGACTTAAACCCTGTGACAGTGAAGGAACAGCGATACAGTTACAAGTCAGGATGGTCTGTGGTTTGGAGGGAAACTTCAGGTGGTGACAATCTCATGGATCTACTGT
Organism: Chiloscyllium plagiosum; assembly: GCF_037043375.1. Lineage (NCBI taxonomy): Eukaryota > Metazoa > Chordata > Chondrichthyes > Orectolobiformes > Hemiscylliidae > Chiloscyllium > Chiloscyllium plagiosum. Next base: position 17,735,466 of record NW_028270173.1, on the reverse strand, counting down.
GGCAGAGGTCACAGGTTAGGAATGTGCAATCAAAGGAGCGTTGGTGGGTTGCTGTACATAGTCGTCACTTCTGCCACTGTTAGTGTACAACAATGAAAGAGGCTATGAAATAATTACACTTTCCAGACTGCACTTTAGGAAGTTAAACAGACTCATCAGCATGACAACACTCAGACCCACTGCCACATGCATCCCATCATGAATGACGACAACATTAGGAGGAAAGTATTGAGGAATGCCAGAAACTGGTTTCACGGGGCAAGTAGCAAGGTGAGTCAGCACAAGAGCCAGAACAGAATTTGAACTGTATATCCTCTCTGTAGGTGGGTTAATATGCTGGAATACCTCTCCCAAAGAATTTTGGGGTCTTAGAATCATACAGAACAGAAACAGACTCGAGTCCAACAGTTCACGCCAAACATATCTTATGGAATGGAATGGCTCAGCATTACCGTAGGGACAATTGGGGCGGGCAGTATGTTCACAATAAACTCAACCACAACACACCACCTTAACACACGCAGTTACAGCACATTTTTCCTGGACTTACTTGCATAATTGTTCAGATCAAATTGTGTCAGCATATCATTCTTCTCCTTTATTTTGCCAGGCGCCAGTTTGCAATCCTTGTGCCAGTTGTTTACTTCTGCAATGGCTTTCTGGATGGCAGCAGAGTCGCTGGGAATGATCCTGTCTACTCTGAATACTGCACTCGCGTTCTGAGGAAGAGCTGCAGCGAGTGTTGTCCGATCTTCCACTGGCCTGCCAAGATTACATTTCAAACTCTTTACTGTCAAATTCTTCAAACCTGCTTCCTTTATGGCACAGGCTCACTTGAAAGCCAAACAGCTCTCCCCTATAGACATGGTCAGGTTAAGTCTTGTACAGATACTTTAATCTCTTACCCTTCCCCTACTCCTGAAGTTGTCCATTCATGCAGAGATATGACTCCACTGGCAACCAGTGGAACACTTAAGAAAGCTTTCTTCATTAGAAAAACCTAGACACCAGGAAATCAGCCATCTTAAAGCACTCAAAAGTCAGCAACATTCCTGTGGGTGCATTGTGGGGACATCAGGAGTAATGTGATTTTGGTTTTGTCTAAATTTTCTACAGGGGTCACTAAACAGACATTAGTAGTAACTTTGCCGATTCCAATTACTCTCAGGCAACCAAAACTAAATACAGCAACAATTTCTTCTCTTCAAAGTGCACAATCTGTTACAAAAAGTGCAAATTTGGAGCGGAATCGTTTATCTCAACTTCCACCACGACCTTACCCCTGGATTACCCACTCCTGCTCACTCACCTCCTATTCTTTGGGGAAGGCCAGTTGCGCTTCTCATTCCTGACAGAACCAGCACTATTCCGGTTGCCTTTGCCACTTGAATCTCCTGGGTTCGAGCGCCGATTCTGTCGGTCCATCCCAGGTCTCTGGCTGGAGAAGCTGCGCTTGGACGATTCCTTCTTCTGGGCAGCATTGGGGTCGACTGACTTGATGCCTCCAGGGGCATTTTTCACAAACATGCCATCCTTGTCCCTCCTCTCAGTGAAGTCGCTGCTTTCAGACGCCGTCTCCCATTCCTCATTGGCCTGGTCAGAGTTCTGGTTGGACAAGTCTGGGGACTTGGTGCCGGCAGCGTTGCGCACTACCTCCTTGATCTCCTCAGTTTGTGGGTTGGGAGGTGGATTTGGCGGCAAGGATTCAGGGAAGAGGTTTCTTTCGCCGTTCATTCGGGCAGCCACCTCCCGCTCCTGCTTCAGGCGGCGGAACCGCGGAGGCTTATCCTGCTGCTGAGAACGCCCATGACGCCGCCGCCTCGGTGGTTTATCCGGGGGCCTCTCTGACCGGTGAGGCTGGCCCTCAGGTGCCGCTGACTCACCGACCTGCGGCGGCTTCTCAGAGGGGTTTTTCTCAGACTCTTTACCTGGGGGCATATCAAGAGGCCTGATTTCTGGTGTTTTGACCTGCTCCTTCGAGGGCTGCTTCTTGGGGGGTGGTACCTTTGAAGAAGGTCCCCAGCCCCCTTGCTGAGGGCGGCCACCACCGCCGCCACCCCCGCGAGGCATACCTCCCCGACCTCTCCGAGATGGCACACCACGTGGAGTGAAGACCCTGCCACGTGAAGAATCACTCAGCCGTGGAGGCATCTTGTCGGCAAGCTTCGGTGGCTCTGCTCTGTTCTTCTTGTCTGCACGGCCTTGATCGGAGTTTCGGAACTCCTTGGCGGGCTCTTTGGAGCTGGTGGAGACTTCCTTGTCGGAGTGAGCCACATCGCTGGCACTCTCATGAGTCTCACTACCGGTCTCTGAGCCCCTCTGACGGCGGCGCTTGGGAATCTCCTCATACTCCGAGCCTTCGCTGCGTGTCTCACTTGGGTTCCGCGGCCTGAACGAGCTCTTGGAGCCACTCTCCTCTGTTCGGTACATGGGCTCCCTATAGCCTCTGAACTCCCTGCTGCGGCCTCTGCCTCCTCTTCCTCGGCCACCATAGGCTCCTCGATAACCCCTTCCCCGCGAGAAGAATTCGCCGCGTCCTCTGCCTCGGCCTCGCCCCGAATAACTACGGTCAAACGAATGATCCCGATCTCTATTCCGCCGAGGTGGTGGAGGGCCATTGTTAAAGTCCTTCTGAGGTGGTTTGGACGTTTTTGCTTTCTCAGGCCTCTGATCCTTCCCAGAAGGCTTTGCTTTCCCTCGGTCATCCTGCACGTTTGAAAGAGGAGGGCCTTGTGAAGGCTTATTGGAGACAGACACAGAAGGGACAGGCTGGCTCGCTTTCAAACTTGCAGAAGAGTCCTGTTTTGAACAATCAGCCTCAAGCTTGAATTCCTGCGACTTGTCCTTCCCCTTAACAACAGTCTTCTCTCCTGACGTAGGCTTGCCCTTCTCCACCTCCTGCTCACTGTCTTCACGCTTCATGTCCTTCAGTACTGGTTTTTTGATGGGTCCAGCTCTCCGAGCAGGTTTATCACTTGGCTCATCACGGTTTTTACTGCCGGGCCGTGGTCCCCATCTGGTTTCTGTCTTAGATTCCTTCCTCTGAGGTCGGTGCATATCCTGACGGTTGGGTTTGTCACCTTTTTTGTTCTCTTCTTGCTTGTTCTCTTTGACTGAGTGGTCTTCCTTGTGCTGCAGAACTTCTGCAGCCTGAATGTGGGGTGCTGCCTTCTTTACAACATTGGAAAGTTGGCTAGATTCCCGAGGCACGTGCATCATGAGCGGCTCCATCTTTTTGTCTTCATGTTGTAGTTGTGTGGTTTCCCTGCGGATGGGCATAGACTCCTGCTCTGCCTTGCGCTGCGGATGTGAATGCTGAAGTTGTGAAGACATCTCCACCCGCCTATCCCGTTCCAGCTCCATCTGAACACTGGGCAGGGAATTCTGCCAGGGGGTCTGTCTCTGTTCATCCAGGCGGTCCATCAGCGTATACCGCTGCATCTGGGGAACATGTCGAGGTCCACTGTCCGAAACCTGAAGACTACTCACAAAGGACTGAGGTGGTCCGGTGTCTCGGTGTCGGACTGGTGGGGTTTCACTTCTGTGTGTAAAAGAAAGTCAATGAGGAACAGATATTGATGCAAAACGTGACAATACAAAAATGTTGAATAGCCCATTAACATCTTATAAACACTTTTTTTATAAACAGCTAAAATATCACTATTTGTACTGTACTCAAACTTGCCTACATCCCCATTCTTGCCCCTCCCTTCAGCACTGACTCTTCCCAAATGACCTCTCAAAAGCTGCTGACAACTCTGCCCTTTCAACTTAAGGATTTTCATGGGAGCTTAAATAGGATGTGCTGATAATCTGCTTGCAACTTAAAAGGGGAAACTTCGATACTCACTGGATATCGAAGCAACGCCCAGACATATTTTCTCTGAAAGAAAAGGTGCTCCATTTCCAAAGGCAAGTTAGCCTATCAGATCAGTGGCTCACCTCATTACCACACTCCCAATACTGGGACCTGCTAACTTGGAACAAATTTGGTCTTAAATAATTCAGTTACCAAGCTGTATTTAACCACCAGGCCCTGACTAGGTGTGTCAGCTACAGATGCATTCAGATTGACCTGGCATGTATCAACTGGAGATTCATTTGGGCTCATACTTAGATATGAAGGCACACATCTATAATGCACATTACTTCTATTCGCATTTATTTACAGCAAAGAATAGACGCTAGTTCTATTCCTCACTACTGGGCTATCTGAATTAAAATAATTGAATACAGAAGATGTCTATTAAAACTGCCTAAGCTGAAATTTATAAATGCGCTATTCACTATCAGCATTTGAATCTACAGAACCAAAATGTCTAGGTTAGGGCTCTTTCATCTGTTTCTCCACACAGATACAGTTCATTTGAAGTACAGAAAGTACTGTGATAGTTTTCACTAGAGTAGAGAAAAGAAGAAAATACCTAATCAAAGTTATCAAATGAGGAAGGATTTTGATAAGTAGACAAAGACTCTTCCCTCAGATGAAAAGAGAGCAGTTTTAAAATAACAGTAAACATCTTCACTTGAGCTTTGCTAAAACAAAGTTATTGGGAGCAGGTGGAGGATGGACTGTGCCACTTTTTGGAAATCAAACGTGAAATGAATATCTGAAGCAGAGACATCACAACTTCTTGCTGTGGTACATTCCTTGGTTCAAATGGAGAAAGGTCTTGCCTGAAATGCCTAAATCACTTGCCAACTGTGAGCACAATTTCTTGATTAAGGCATTGTGATTAGGGGGTTCCAAACAACTTTTGGCCAAGATGTATTGTATAGCTCTAAAATTAGCTTGCTATGTTCAGTAGCAAACCAAGCTACCTGCAACCAACAAAGGTGGCAAATAAATGCATTTGGCTCTCTGAAGCAGAGATTTCTCTTTCATTGAAGGGAGGCAAAATGAACCAGGTGTAACACTGACAATGTAGGAGTGTGGACAGCTTTTTACAAAACAAATCATTTATGAAGATGCATCATCCTCCAACACGCTCATGTTACAATGCCCCCTCAGGGATCAATAGCCCCCAACCCATGTCTTGAGGCAAATCTGAACAGACCTCAAACTTTTGTCATCTTCATCATGTGGTCGTATTGGCGAAGCCAAAGGCCGTATCTCTGCTGGTGGGAACACATCACCAGCCCAGGCCAACTTGGGGTCAATAGGTGGCGTACCCCTTGTAGGGTGTCGGTCAAAGGGTTCAGATCCAGAACCACCGCTGTCTGAACGCTCACGTGCCATTAAACCTAAAGCAAAATGAGAAATCAATCAAGACATTTTTCACCTCACTCTTGCACTGTGGCTGTTCCAATGCAATACAATTTAGATGAGGAAATTCTAAAAAAGTGGACTATATGGATTCAAATATTAAACCGACAATGTCAAATGATGCAGTTTTCAGTACTACAGGGACAGATAACAGAGACAGAGACAGAATTCAATCCCAATCTCCATTTTCTGTTTTTCTCTCTCCCGATACTACCAACTCTAACAACTGCACATAATATAATTGCTAACCTTCCTCTCTACTCAGTGAGACAGAATTCGAAGCAGACTATGGTACATCCCACCTGGCATAGTCAGTTGTTTAGCATATCCTTTTCACCCACTCTAGTTTTGTGGAGGGAATTTCAAACTTGTCAGATGAATAGTTGCAGTCCAGTAAACTGCACACAGGACACAGATTCTTTTGAAATCAGGAGACCAAAAGATGATTTAATGGAGGTGTAAATATGATGGCAAGGTAGCTTTAATAAAAAAAATTGCTTCACATGCTGCAGTTTCGAATGCATTACTGCCAAACGGGTTATTTGCAAGAAAGATCAACTCCAATAGGAAAGGCAGCTTTTACTTCTGAAAGTAAAACATTATTCCCAACCAATGCAGCAACTAGTGGGGTCACAATCTATGGATTCTGTCACCTACCTCTTCCCAAGGACTTCTAGAAACAAACTTCTAGGACGGCACGGTGACACAGTGGTTAGCACTGCTGCCTCACAGCGCAGGAGACCTGGGTTCAATTCCCGCCTCAGGCAACTGACTGTGTGGAGTTTGCACGTTCTCCCAGTGTCTGCGTGGGTTTCCTCCGGGTGCTCCGGTTTCCTCCCACAGTCCAAAGATGTGCAGGTCAGGTGAATTGCCCATGCTAAATTGCCCGTAGTGTTAGGTAAGGGGTAAATGTAGGGGTATGGGTGGGTTGCGCTTCGGCGGGACGGTGTGGACTTGTTGGGCCGAAGGGCCTGTTTCCACGCTGTAATGTAATTTAATCTAATCTAAAATCCACATTTGAGTCTTTTAGAAAATACCAGCAGCACGGTAGCTTAGTGGTTAGCAATGCTGACTCACAGCAACAGGTTCAATTGTAGCCTCAGGCAACTGTCAGCCTGGAGTTTGCACATTCTGTGTCTGCGTGGGTTTTCCCTGGATGCTTGTCCAAAGATGTGCAGATTAGGCGGATTAGGTAAAAACAATGACTTGCAGATGCTGGAAACCAGATTCTGGATTAGTGGTGCTGGAAGAGCACAGCAGTTCAGGCAGCATCCGAGGAGATTAGGCGGATTGGCCAGTGGAAGTATAAGTTTACAGGGATAAAGTGAGGGCTGCAGATGATGGAGATCAGAGCTGAAAATGTGTTGCTGGAAAAGCACAGCAGGTCCAGCAGCATCCAAGGAACAGGAGAATCGACGTTTCGGGTATAAGCCTGAAGAAGCCTTTCCTGAAGAAGGGCTTATGCCCGAAACGTCGATTCTCCTGTGCCTTGGATGCTGCCTGACCTGCTGCGCTTTTCCAGCTATAAGTTTACAGGGACAGGGTAGGGGGGCAGGTCTCGGTGAGATGCTTTTCGGAGGGTTCTCGTGGATTCAACGGGCTGCTTCCACACCGTAGGGATTCTGTGAAACTGCACACTAGTTGAATTTGGAATAACCATCAGCTGTCGCCATATGGCAGGATAACTTGCATATACAAGCTGTCTCACAACCAAGATGGCAGCAAAGGGAGGAAATGTTGTGCCTCAATCCACCATTCAAAAGGTAAACAAACTCTGCAAGTTGTCCACTTCAGGATTCAACCTTCTGACTTCATCATTTGAAAGAAAAAAATCCCCACAAACGTCAGGGCAGCGTTGGACAATGTTATCCACCCCAGAGGTTGCCCACTCACCTGAAGGATGAACACCAGCTGGGAAGTAGTCGATAGGGGGCCTGCCTTGTAGCATACGAGGATCCATGTAAGGAGGCATCATCATCCAACGTGGGTCATAACCCATAGGGGGCATAGGTGGTGGTGGGCGGCCGATGGAACCTGGGTACATGGGCTTCTGCTGCTGCGGGTGCATGGGTGCTGACGGGGCCATAGCAAGTGGCTGCGGCTGTGGTGGTTGCTGGGGAGGGACCTGCTGGGAAGACTGGTGCTGTTGCTGATGTTGTTGCTGCTGCTGCCACTGCTGCTGCTGTTTAAGAAGCTGCTCCTGAATTTTGAAGACAAAACATACCACAAACATCATCAGGTACCACAGCACCACAGTTCATGCGCAAGAGTCTTGAAAACTGTACAATAATTTTCCTGACTTTTGGTTTTGACAAAAGAGACTAAAGGCCTATGGACCTATGGCCTATGGACCTGCAGACTACTCTCGTCTTAAAAATGTGTTGCTGGAAAAGCGCAGGAGGTCAGGCAGCATCAAAAGAACAGGAGAGTCAACGTTTCGGGTGTAAGCCCTTCTTCAGGAATGCCCGAAACGTCTATTCTTCTGTTCCTTTGATGCTGCCTGACCTGCTGCGCTTTTCCAGCAACACATTAAGCTCTAATCTCCAGCATCTGCAGTCCTCACTTTCTCCTTCAGACTACTCTCGTCCACCACTTTGCGGTGGGGGTTGGTAGGTTGTAATGTAAGAAGATTAAATTGGACTCTCTCTCTGGACATTAGTGTAATATTAAAGGGTTAAACCACTGACTGAACATTCTGGAAGTGAGTGGGGATGACATTCAGGCCAGAATGCGGACGACTCCCACTCCATTTAGATGGTCATTTGCTACTACTCCTCCACTATTATCAAATTAAACGATCATTCAACCCCTTCCATTCAGAAATGCTTTCAGTCATACCCCAAAGCTAAATACGTCACACCTGCATTGTCTTGGGGAGTCACTGAGTCAGGAAATTGTTTGCATAACAATTCCCCAGGATTAGGTCATTTACATTTACATTATCTCAGAGGATGACCTCATCCTACCATTGTACCAGAGGTAACATGTGACTGTGAGGGAGTGGCCAGAGCATCCGAGAGCATGACTAACTGACCTGCTCAAGGGGATTTATTTCCTTTGTTCAGGACCTCTTTGACTTGACTTCACATGCCTGCGAAGAGGGTCAAAGGGGGTCACCTAGCTTGTACAGGCCTTAATAAACTGTTTGCAGAAGTTGGTGTGCAAATTGCATCTTGTGTATGAAGCCGCAGGAAAAGAACTTAACAGGTCAATTGACTACAGGTTGGTCAAGCCTCATACTATTCTTACTTGAAATTCTTAACTTTAGTATCTGGATTAGCAAATTGGTTTTCAAATGGAGGCCTCTTAACTTTGCACAGCATGATGCCAGACATGACTTGCTGATCATGTTTTTATTTTAACCAGACCTTGCATTGTCTAATCTCCCTGTAGTCCCCCCAATTCAGCTAACAGACAGCTTCATAAGTATTCAAACTCTTTCTCCCTCCCCACCCCGTCACCACTTAGTGTAAATAGAAATCCAGATTGTCTGCTAACACCATAGGTGTCAAAGTTGGAGGTAAGACAAGCCACACAACCCTCAGCATTCTTTCACAGCACAAACTGTGCTGTATAACTATGACTCTATAAGTCACAAACTATTACAAGATCTCTTTGATAGAGAGCAAACAGGACAAATGGTAACCACAACTGCAAAAAAAGTGCCTCTGAATCAATTATGATGTAATTACCTTAGCCAAACATGGTGTCAGGAACATAGTATTCCTAAGCCTGTTGGTTCATTCAATCGATTCATGACTGACCCACGATCCAAAGCCATTCAGCTACTTCTGTCCATCAACTCCTAACTTTTTGCTTACAAAAATTCTTCAATTCCAGATTCAAATTAGCTGACGCAACCACAACTGCATGTAGAATTGCAAACTTTTACCATGTGTGTAAAAGCATTTCCTAATTTTACTCCAGAAAGATCACCAATTCTAGATGCTGCCTTGATCTAATGCCGGGCATCATTAGTTTCTTTAGCCTAACCTATTAGCTCCCTTTACCTATCACTTGCTCCATTAAAAAAAAATTAGTGAGCATAAGACCAGTATCACATGGATTGGCTAATTTGTGCTTTCAGTTGAAACTTTATTGCTGGAACAGCACAGCAGGTCAGGCAGCATCCAGGGAACAGGAGATTCGACGTTTCGGGCACAGGCCCTTCTTCAGGAATTTGTGCTTTCACTCTATCAGGTTGTTCATTAATTTATATTCAAAATTAACAAACACGTTTATTTAGCTTTCTATGCAAACTGCATTAGTGCAGAAATCCACAGTGCTCATGCAAATCAATACACTGCTTTAATTTCAAAATAGCTCACTTGCCATCACTAGATCATAGTTTACCTGCTGCTGTCTTTGAAACCTGGGCGGCAATGACTTCTGGTACTTGGAATAGCCTTGGGAGGGTTGAGGTTGTCTTCCTGGTACCACTGTTTCTACCTTGGACTCAACCCTCACCACCCCTGCCTCCTCTTTCACTTCAACCGTTTCCTTTTCAGGGGGAGGTGGGGGTTCAGCTGGAAATGAAAAGATCAAAATAAAAATAAATCAGTGTTACAATAGACTTGCTCCATTCTACAGCCTCTAAGGGAATCCTGAACTTAAAGCTCGCAGCTATTGTTTGGACTCCTTTGACACAGCAAACTCAATCTTGGCAAAACTGGCAAACATGCACTGGTCTTCATCCCTTCATGGAATACATTCCCCATTCTAGCCAGCTTGTCAAGTGGAGGCATTGCAGACCTCCCTTGTAGGGTGGGAAGGACCAAACTTCTTAAAAACAAAAAGCCATTAGCAACTTTCACCCATCAAAATAAGTCAGGGAACAGAGTCACTTGCATGATCACATTGCAGAGCTGAACACAAAAGCAGGAAAACAACAAGCAAAGTGCTAGTATTCTTTAAATGATAATAAGTACCTTGTGGCATTTCGAAGCTGCCACTGCTGGCTGTTCGCTGCCGCTTATTGGACGCCACAGGCTCTTCATTCTCTTTTTCCTCTGACGCCTCTTCTTTCTCCTGCTCGGACTTCTGACGTTTCTCAGAGGCACCAAACTTCTCATCAAGCCGCTTCAGCTTCTCTGCGCAGGCAGCTCGACGCTCCTCCTGCATGCGGCGCTCCTCTTCCTCACGCCGTTTCCGTGCCCGCTCCACAGCGGCAGAGATCTCGGTTGATGACTGCTTGCGCCGCTGACGCCAGGCCTCATCTTCGTCTTCGCCCACGGGAGTCTTTTGATTTGCTAGGGAAGGATTAGCTTTTTCCTGGGGAACTGTAGTCTGCCAGTGGGAAAGAAATAGATCGCTCATCAGATTCGCCACAAGCTCCGGACAGCTGCCTTGTACAGCAAGACTACAGTCAGAGGACACCGTACTCCTGCACAGACGCTGCATGTTGAAACATCAGACTTAACATAGATGGATTCAAGCAGTCTTGATAGTAAAATTGAGCATTAACTTTATTGCTAAACCTTTAGCTGGAAGGCTTCAGAGGACAGAGACAGCAAAACTATACAGGAACACTAGAAAAACAGTTGCCAGCAGAGAACAAAATGGAATAAAGCTCCTGGTGAGAGGTTGATGTCAAAACAAAAGCAACTGCAACAGACCACTTCTACCAGTGAAGATACACACAATCTCAGACTCTGGAATAACACTAGGATACACTGCAGAGTGTAATTCACAGCAGTACCCGTAAAGTTACACCGGCCCAGGCCACTCTGAAATCTTTGTACGGTGTGTGATTAAAACATGGAAAAAACATTAAAAAGGAAAAGTGAAGGACTGCATGAACACAAGAGGAAGAAAATGGAATTGCGGGTGGGGGGGGGGAAATACGAGGAGAGAAGAGGAAATAGATGACAAGTTAAAATGCAGTACATGTTTAATCAATTGATAATTCAAAGATTATCCAGTCAGTGATAACCAATATGGCAGTGTAAGATAATCAAAAATTTCAACCTGTGCTGCATTCAAAAAGAAGTCTCTCCAAAAGCATGGCTAATATTGTGCAAAGCTGCCTCACAGTAAAGGGGCAAATCCCTTTCAAGAGGTTATAGTCTCAACAAAATATATACCCAACCAAATTGGCAGTGTGCGCGCTTTAGGATTTGAGTCAGAAAACCTGTAACAGTCTCTTATCAGCAAAACCCATGCCCTGTCAGATTCTCCAAGTACTTCACATGGCTTATTGCACGTCTTCTCTGAAATCATAGTATGCTTTACTACCCGCACACCCTTCAGAATCTCAAATCTGAAGATGACATAGTTAAGCTAGTTTTTATGCAAAACCAAGAAACTTCTTTTTGTAACTTCAAAATAATCAATCTGCCATAACCTACTGCTAACCCTACAAACCTGGTGCATGCTGGGGGAAGCGGCCTGCCTGTAGATGCTGTACGAACCTGGAGCAATCTGATGCTCGTGAGGTGAGCACATGCCTGTCCTTCGACCCTAAAACGACATAGTTACTGAGTTTAAACTATTAGGATTTTTACCCCAGTGATAAGTGTAAGGTGGAGAGGGAGGTTGGTAGGTTGGGGAGGGATAAGAGAAGTGGAAAATGATGCAAAATTAAAAAAGCAGACTTACATATCCAAAATCTTTTATGATCAGAAGAAATGATTATCCCAAAATCAAATAACAGTGTCAGGTTAAACCTTCAGCAGTATAATTTTACTTGGATTTCTGCACCCAAAAAGGTTAGTGCTGAGGAAACACTTTGCATTTCAGATCCATAGTGTGACAGAATCAAATACTTGTAGATCATGCACTATAATGGTCCTCTACATTTTCCATCCAGAGCTCCTGACTAAGTTTAGATATGGAGAAAAGCTCCATTTACCACATTCACTCCAGGTATAAGAATAAGGAAAAGATGCTACACTGAGAATTACTTGAAAAGAACACTGTAACCCACAGTGTTTGATGCTGCTGTCAGATAGACAAGGGCCTTTACCAACATTTTCCTTTAAAATAAATACAGCTGCAATTCGAAGTATTTTTTGATACTCATTTGTAAGCCTGGATAGCAACAATTGTCAAATTGTCTGTGGGGAACAACTCAGTCACACATTGTGCCTTTAAATGTGTTTTCCTAGTTTTAATCACCAGAGAGCAACCAAATGAGTCCTTCTGGAGGTCAACTGCAGCACATGTACTACTGCCTGGTTTTGCCTCAGCGCAAGCTGATAAATCAATCCTAAACACTTTCCTGTCTACACCCAGATTAACACTGCACACGAAGGCATTAGCGTGAATGATCACATTTTAGCAATTAGCTCAAAGTATTGGCATGTGGAAGGTACTTAACATAGAACAAGAACAGATCCTTGCGCCCATCCACTTGCCATTCTAAACTGATCCCATCTGCTTTGACATTGTTTACTCACGTGTCTGTCTAAACTTCTCAAATTGTTTGCTACCATACCTGCTTCTACCACCTCCCCTGGCAGTACATTCTAGGCAAATACCACTCTCTGCATATAAAACCTGCCTCACACATCTCCTTTAAACATTCCCCTTCTCACCTTAAAATCGATACCCGCTAGTATTTGACATTTGCACGAGAGGAAAGAGACTTTTATTCTATTCTATCCCATGCCTCTCAATATTACATACTTCGATCATAAGACCATAAGACATAGGAGCGGAAGTAAGGCCAATCATGCCATCTGCTCAGTCTCTGACATTAGCAAAAACAATCCAAGTTTGCCAAACCTGTGTTGACACACTCCAAGCTGAAAATGTGTTGCTGGAAAAGCACAGCAGATCAGGCAGCATCCAAGGAGCAGGAGAATCGACGTTTCGGGCATGAGCCCTTCTTCAGGAATGTAGAGGGAGGAAGAGAGCTTCTTCAAGGAAGGCACCCTTGCAAGAGGATTCGCAGTAGGTTAAAATCTTCGAGGAGAAAGTGAGGACTGCAGATGCTGGAGATCAGAGCTGAAAAATGTGTTGCTGGAAAAGCACAGCAGGTCAAGCAGCATCCAAGGAGGAGAATCGACGTTTCGGGCATGAACCCTTCCTGAAGAAGGGCTCATGCCCGAAACATCGATTCTCCTGCTCCTTGGATGCTGCCTGACCTGCTGTGCTTTTCCAGCAACACATTTTCAGCTCTAATCTCCAGCATCTGCAGTCGTCAATTTCTCCTTGACATACTCCAATCCAGACAACATCCTTGTAAACTTCTTTAGCACACACTCCAAAGCCTGCACATCCTTCCTATAGTGCAGCAAACTTTCCAACTGATCCGGATTCAGTTGTATCCAATGATAACTTTCCTCATTATCCCACAACCCTAATAATTTGCCTCACTGATTAGACCACCTACATTGTATAAGTGATTTGGATGAAAAACAGAGGTTCCAGTACTGATCCTTGCTGAACATCTCTGGTCACAGACCTCCAGTCAAAAAACTCTTCACAAGTACCTCTATATTCTATGACCAAGCCAATTTTGTATTGAACTAACTCCGTGAGCCCCATGCAATTTTATGTTCTGGACCAGCTGACCACGAGGAACTTTGTCAACTAGTTCAGTAAAGCCCATGTAGATAATACCCACTGAAGTACCAATAGTCATTTTTGTTCCTTCAAACAAAAAAGGGAATGAAGCTTGAGAGACAAGACCTTTCCTGCAAAAAGCCATGTTGGGAGGTCATGTTGCGGCTGTACAGGACATTGGTTAGGCCACTGTTGGAATATTGTACGCAATTCTGGTCTCCTTCCTATCGGCAAGATGTGGTGAAACTTGAAAGGGTTCAGAAAAGATTTGCAAGTATGTTGCCAGGGTTGGGGGAATTTGAGCAAGAGGGAGAGGCTGAATAGGCTGGGGCTGTTTTCCCTGGAGAGTCGGAGGCTGAGGGGTGACCTTAGAGGTTTACAAAATTTTGAGGGGCATGAATAGGATAAATAGGCATAGTCTTTTCCCTGGGGTTGGGGAGTCCAGAACTAGAGGGCATAGACTTAGGGTGAGAGGGGAAAGATATAAAAGAAACCCAAGGGGCAACTTTTTCACACAGAGTGGTATGGGTATGGAATGAGCTGTCAGAGGAAGTGGTGGAGGCTGGTACAATTGCAACATTTAAGAGGCATCTGGATGGGTATATGAATAAGAAGGGTTTGGAGGGATATGAGCCAGGTGCTGGCTGGTGGGACTAGATTGGGTTGGGATATCTGGTCGGCATGGATGGATTGGACCGAAGGATTTGTTTCCATGCTGTACATCTCTATGACTCTGACTATAAGTCCATTATTTTCCAAATGAGAGTACATCCTATCCCTTAGGATCTTCTCCAATAATCTACTTACCAGCAATGCAAGGCCCACCAGCCTAGAATGCCCTGAATTATCCTTCCTGCCCTTCTTAAAAAGGGAACAATACTGACTACTCTCCAGTTTTCTGGAACTTTGTGGCTGAGAAGGTAATAAAGTTCCTTGTCAAGGTCCAGCAACCTCCTCCCTTGCCTCCCTCAGTATCCTGCCATCAGGTCCTACCACAATGTTTTGAGACACTCAAGGGCCACTCCTCCTTAATATCCTCATACCCTAGAATATCAACAAACTGCTCCCTGTTCTTCTCATTGATGAGCACTGATGCAAAATACGCATTAAAAGGACCTTATCCATTTCCTCTGGTTCCATGCAAAATATCTTTGTCCTTGAATGGATCCACCTTTTCACCAGTTACCCTCTTGCTCTGAATGTGCATTTTTATACAGCTATTGGAATTTTCCTTATCCTACTCAGCAAGGATATTTCATGGCCCCTTTTAGCCATCCTAATTCATTGTTTAAATGCTTTTTGGTTTCCTTTCAATTCCTCAAGGAATTTCAGATTCCTAAACATTACTTTTTTTTCTCAACTAATGAATTAGCCAACCTAAGTAATGTTAGCAGTAATCTTGAAACCGTAACCTGTGCTTATTTCATAATACACCTCTTACCTAGCAATCCCAGTTCCCTCCAGCTCGCCAGAGCCACACCTGCTCAGCTGTCAAATCTCACCTGGAAAACTGACAATGAAACTCAAGACTACAAAGCTACTTGTAACATGATTCCCTGAGGTGAAAACAGATTTCGTGTCAATCTGGTTTTTACAACCAAATTTGGTTCAGAAATAAAAGTTTTCACGGAAAGATTTTCATGTCCTTCAGCAGCAATCACACCAGCCCAAATGCATTCCCACTACTGTAACTATTCCAACACCTGCGGTTTAATTGGATGCCAAATAGTGTTAACCAGTAGCAGCTTCCCCTTGGAATTTGCAACCTCTTGGAAATTGATCGGCTGACTCAATCTCACTTTGTAGATGAGCCTTTCAGTTTGGTAGTATCTAGTGGCAGAATTCCAAACCCAACATGTTTTCAAAATAAAAAAAAAGGTGCTCCGAAATGAATTGGGAAATCTAAAGTGTCTTCCAAAAAGGGCTTCAACTGTACTTCAAGTTAGTTTGGAAGTAAAAATCCATAGACTATATTAAACCTTTCAACCTTATTTACAGAGATCACGCATCTAGAGAAAACCCACACAGATGAACAAAGTGGTGCATTATATTGATCGTCTTGGTTATGTACCTGGTGATCCACAGCAGGACCCCAGCTTGCAGAAACTCTGGGCGGTTGGGACCCAGGCGGCCCCAGTTCAGTCTGGGCAGAGGTCAGACCTTCACCCCGACCTGCTTTGACAGACAAGTGCTCCTCTGAGGGGGGCTCTTTTTTGTTCTCAGAGGTGCGCAACTCTTGCCGGTCTGGTCGACTTGTCTGCCCATCCCTGCACAGAAGAATAAGATTGTTACTTTCATCTATGCACACAGCAACTTTCTCCACTCTTTGATCAAGGCAACAATAACATCACAAAGAATCATATCAGATGACCACGATACTGGAATGATCATCTCTGACTCAGGAGTCAAACATCAAAATAAAAAAGAACTGCAGTCACTTGGAATGTAATTAGCCATAAAACACATCTAAATGCAAAGGCTCGAGTGTAGAAAAACAGACAATGGAATCACCGATCGTACAAAGTTGTGCTTGAAGAATCAACAAGTGCACCCAAACCAAGAAACGAGTAAATGAAGGTAAGTTGTGTTTGAGAAAATATGACTAATTCAAGTTGTTGGCATGAATTCTCCTCTTTTACTACAATACACTACAATGTACCCGGTCCTCTTTAAAGGATTTCTCCTATCAGATTTTTAATGTGGCTAAACCCTATTAAATCACAAGAACACAACTTCAACACAAGACCTCAAAAAACAATAAATGGAAATTAACAATAAAAAAAAATTACAAATCTACAAATGCATGCTCTTTTGCAATTCCTAGAATTAACAAAATGATTTTCACACTGACCAGTTTTCAGATTTCCCCTTTTCGGGATCATCGTCATCTTCATCGTCACTGAATTTTAGTTTTTCAGTGTAGTCTATTTCCTCATGTGCTCCTGTAGAAGTAAAGATGCAAAAAGTGGAACAAGCAAAATGGCGAATGCTAGTCTGAATTTCCACTTTCATAATGACGTGTCCCTGGCCCAGATCAAAGAATTTAAAAGGTACAGTCACACATTAGCCACCTACAGTCTAAATAACCTCTACACCCACCTACCCCCCACTCACCACTCTTGGAGGCACACTTGTTCCAATCATTATGATGCATTAACAGTGCAACCACAAGATAAAAGGTTCTCTCTAATTTTCAGATTTGCAATTACTACAAGTATCATTGCTTCCCCATCCCAGAGTCAGATTGCAACTGTCAGTGACTCAGTAGATCCCAGCGACAATGAAATGAATGAAACACAGCTATCAAAGCAAAGCAATCAGCCACATTGTGGAACCGAACAGTTATCTCAGCAAATTCACAGGTAAGTCTATTTGGTGGCATAGTCCATTTAATATTGCCAGTTTGCTCACCGAGCTGGCAGGCTTTTCAGACGTTTCGTCACCATGCTAGGTATCATAATCAGTGAGCCTCCGGTGAAGCATGGTCTCATGTCTCACTCGCTGCTTATGGGTCTTGGTTTGTTGTGGTGAGTGATATCCTTGTTGGTTCTGTTTGAGAGGTTAGTAAATGGGGTCCAAATTGATGTGTTTGTTAATTGAGTTCTGGTTTCAATGCCAGGCCTCTAGGAATTCCCATGCGTGTCTTTGTTTAGCCTATCCCAGGATGGATATATTGTCCCAGTTGAATTGGCGCCCCTTTTTGTCTGCGTGTATGGATACCATTGACTGATATCGTATCTTTTGGTAACTAGTTGGTGCTCATGTATTCTGGTGGCTAGTTTCCTGCCAGTTTGACCAATGTAATGTTTAATGCAGTCCTGACAGAATATTTTGAATATCACATTAGTTTGTGAATTTAAAAGGAATCCATACCCACAACCAGCAGAACAAGTGAGATACACAAAATACCTTGCAAGAACTGCACCAAGCATTACATTGGACAAACTGAGACGAAGAGGGATATCAGGTCGACTGGGACAATACATCAATCTTGGGGCAGGCCAAACAGACACACTCGGGAATTCCTAGAGACCTGGCATTCAAACTGGAAATCCATTAAACAGATTTGGATCCCATTTACCAACCTCTGAAACAAACCAAAAATGATATCACCCACAACAACAAACCAAGACCCATAAACAGTAAGTAGGAAATGACACCGTGCTTCACCGGAGGCTCATTGATGATGTTATCTAGCATGACGACGAAACGTCTGAGAACAAACAGATCAGCAAGCAAACCAAAAACTTGAACTACACAATCTTCTCCAAAATCTCAAACAGTCCATTTGAAATTTGTTGCATGTCAGCAAGTGAGCCACGCATCCAGTCTCTAACATCAAGAGAAATTTGCTACTTCACTTCTGGACCAATAAAAGATGCAAGCCCAAACTCTAAAACAGTAGGCAGAAGGAAGAGGGGTAAAGAAAGGTTACTTGAGATTGGAAAAAGTACATAAAAATAGGACAATTTGGGAGTTGGGGGACAAGGAGGGCAAAGACACCAAGATCAGAGACACAACACAATGACTGGTAAAATGACAAGTAATTTTTGGTTGGCACTGTAATAAAGATTTTTCCAGCACTCTACAATAATAAAGTTATGCCGCTACCTCAGTGGCATGGCCCAAGTGTGTATAAGTTTAAAAATATTGAGCACACAATTTTAAAACACTGCTTGCTTGAAACAAATTTCCATGGACTCTACAGCTGAAGAATTAAATTTTTTTTTTTAAAAAAAGGGATTTTCTTCCAGCCCTTTGAGATTTACCAGCCCATCCATCATCAGTCTCATTTTCAAGCTCATCAAACTCTTTCAAGTCGTCCTGTTTGAGGATGGAGGGTCTTTTCACTGCTTCGGGCATCCGTGTTGGATGCGGAGGAAGTCGAGGCCCTGGTACACGAGGAAATCTAAGAAGAGATGTACACAAGATACTGGTATTTTATACATAGTAAAGACAAAGTGAAATAAACAATTATGAATTTAGTTCAAATCACAACAGCTATATTCATTATCTTCCGCAAGAAAAGGCTGGCTTCCAGTTCTCTTCCTTCATTTCAATTGGTGCCTGATGCCAGAATATAGTGCCCAAGTACCACAGTCTATTACATTTCCAGTAACTTACTGTAATGATGGTTCCCCAATTTTAACTGTCCCATCATTTGAAAGTTATGCATTCAGAGATATACAGCACGGAAACAGACCCTTCCGTCCAACTCGCCCATGCTGACTCGGTATCCTAAATTAATCTTGCCTCATTTGCCAGCACTTGGCCCATATTCCTCTAAACCATTCCTTGGCATGTACCCATCCAGATACTGTTTAAATGCAGAAATTGTAGCAGCCTCCACCACTTCCTCTGGCAGCTCATTCTGTACACATACACCACCCTCTGTGTGAAAAAGTTGTCCCTTAGGTCCCTGTTAAAATCTTTCACCTTTCACCCCTCTAGTCCTGGACTGCCCCATCTCCGGGAAAAGACATTGGCTATTTACCCCATCCATGCCCCTCGTGATTTTATAAACCTCTATAAAAGCTCCAACGGTCCAAGGGAAACAGTCCCAGCCTGTTCAGCCTCACCCTGTAACACAAACCTTCCAACTCTGGCAATACTCTTGAAAAGAATTCAGAAAAGATTTACAAGTTTCACAACATCTGGGAGACCAGAATCGCACACAGTATTCCAAAAGGTGGCCTAACTAATGTCTTGCACAGCCACAACATGACCTCTCAAAAAACTATTTTATAGTTATCTTGTACTTAAAATTTCAGAGTTTCAAATTCTCATTCTTTGTACTGAAGTTCCTGCCTCATATGAGACAGCACTCTTTTCAAGTTATTCACCTGGGATTTTGATGTTTTGGACCCTTAACTGCTTAGATCCCAAAATCTGGAATTCCATTTACACCTACACCTACCTTGAACATCTACTTCAAATTGTTCTTTATGTCATACATCAAAGATTTTGTTCACTGCCCCAATCCCTCATGTACGTGGGTGCCAAACTTGGCATTGATACTGCCGAGAATATTTTCCTTTGTTGAAAGCACTAAGCTTTCTATTCATATGCTTATTTAGTTCCCCTTTGAAAGCCTCTACGAATTCGCTCTGACCACACGTCTGGAGAAAGATACACTCTTACTGCTGTTGTTCTTTAGCTAATCACTACAAATTGGTGGCCCCAACTCTTGGCTCTTCTGCCAGTGGAACACTATCATCTTATACTTTATCTAGACAAGTCATAAGTTTTAACACATACATTCAATTTTCTCTTAACCTTCTCTGCAACAAGCACAACAGGCTCAGCTTCTCCAATCTAACCATGTTACTTAAGCACATCATCCTAAGTACCACTCTTAAATCCACTTTAAAGTCACACTCTTTCTGAAGAGTAGTGCCCAACATTAGACAGTACTCTAGGTCAAACCACAGTATTATAAAAAGGCTAATCCTTACATTTTTTTGCAGGATCTCTGTGGCTAATAGCAAACTTTATCCCCAACTGGCAGAACGCCCAAACCTGCACTACCTCAGGTCCAAACACAACTGTACAAAAAGCAAAGGGTTTCTGACAAATCTCCTCTGGGCTCAGGCAGGTCCCGTCATCCAAATCCCCATCCACCTGACTCAGCCTCTTGACCACCAACCCCCAAGAGAACAGATTTCTGGTGCCTTGGGAAAGCCATCTTTAGCAGTCCCAGAAGACTGGAGAATAGCCAATGCTATTCTTTTAAGAAAGGTAAAATGGATAATCCAGGAAATTTTGAATAGTGAACCTTAAACAGAAATTACTGGGAGAACATTAAGGACAACATTTAATCATCTTTGGAAAAGAATGGACTCATTAGGGACAGTCAGCATGGCTTTGTGCACAGGAAGTGTTGTCTCAAATTTGTTTGAATTTTTTTTGAGGAAATGCTCAAGATGATTGAAGGTAGGATAGTAGATGTTATTTACATAGATTTGAAAGATCCCTTATGGTAGGCGTGTCCAGATTAAGTCACATGGGATACACTGGGCATTGGTAAGCTGGATACAAAATTGGTTTGGTTGTAGAAGAGTCAAAAGTTGTGCAGAGGTGTTTTTCTGACTGGTTGTCTGTGACCAGAGGTGTGCCTGTGGGAGCTCTGTTTTTTTGTAATTATTTGGATGAAAATATAAAAGTGTTTGACTAGTAAGCTCACAGGCAGCACAAAAATTGGCAGATTTGTGAATAGTGAGGAAGGTTATCAAAGGATATAGCAGAATATAGATCAATTGGAAAGTTGGGCAGAGAAATGGCAGATGGAGGTTATTCTGCAAGAGTGTGAGATAATGCGTTTTGGGGAGGTCAAATTTAAGTATACAGTAAAATGAAAAGGCCCCAAGCAGCATTGATACACAAGAACTCAAACATTAACTCCCATTTCTCTCCACAGATGCTGCCAAAAAGCAATACTTGTTTTTCTTTAAGATCTGCAGTTTTTTCTAGAAAAACAATTTTTGTTGTAAACTCTATGGTCAAATAAAACAAAATCACTTCGATTTTTCATTTGTTGGAGAGAAGCAGGGGCACAAAGGACAGAAAAACAAAAAGGATGTTTCAACTCGGGCCACTGGATTTATACTATGTCTGAACGCCACTGACTTTAAAGAGAGGAGAAAAATTAACTTCCAGCTTTGCATCCAAACCCATACATTTCCCAACAGGCAAACTCGAGCCACTATATATCCCACACTTTCAAAGAACCCTCAAATTTGTTTTGTTTTGCCTTTTCATTCCCATACACTTGCCCCAATGACTGGCATCTCTTCCACTGTTCTTAACAATAAAGTGATGGTTAAACTAAAAATGAAATACTATTCTTCATGAAAATGCTACAAGCTCAATGTTATAACAATTTGGATTATAAAATCAATGTCGTAATAAGAAGCTGCCAAAACAAGTCATTGGAGAACAAACTTGAAGGCACCTTTCAAGATATCACAAGGGACCAAATGAAGCACTTTTGAAATGCACATGCTCACTACTGTATTGAGAAGCACCCAGAGAAATGAGAAAAATCTAATGACTAATGTTCCATGGTGTTTGAGGGAAATGCCTTGAAGCACTTCACAACATCAAACTATATTTATGCGAGGCATTCAAGTCTCTAGACTGGGATCTGAAAGCAGTAACCTGGTGTCTCAAACACAGGAGTGCTCCTATCAAAGCAAGTCTAATACCAGCATCGAAAAGCATTGAAATTGCAAAGCTTCAATTTTAAGTGCTGACTTTACTTTGCAACTACAAATGAGTAATTTCAGGATAGACTAACTTACTTGCTGGCATCGGGTGGTGGGTATCTGTATGGTCCCTGTGGCCCGTAAGGTGTAGGAAACGGTAAACCACAATATGGGGAATACATCTGAAATTAACAAAATGACAGGGATCAAGAGAAATAGATTAAACACCTATTTGATTTTCAAGCCAATCAGGCTAGATAAAAGACAACTGTTTTTTTTAAAAGCAGTTCAAAGAAAAATATGATGCGTGTGGATAGTCTTTGTTACAGCTCTCAGACATGTCAGAATTCTATAGTCGCATTAAAACTGAAATAGTTGGAGCAACTCCAGCCATTTTTGATTAACAGTGTATAGATTAATTTGTTTGAGCTTTGAAGCATCAATATGATCGAGATGTCAGAACTTTCTGCTCTCCTTTAAACCAGCGCCAGAATATTTAAACCATTCACCTGAAACAACAAAGCATTGCACTTTTCACGAAGCAGCATTCCCTCAATCTCATGCTGATGCATCAGTGTTCAATTTGCAGAGTGAGATTTGAATTCACAACTTTCTAACCTACTGTGAACTGAATCAAGCCAACACACATGGTGATTCAAAACTGCAAGGACTGGCGCTGAAACACAGCACCTAGCCTCACGCCAGCATGCTTAAAATTTTGTTCAGGTACAGACAAACAAAATGTTCACAACCAGCCAAACTGTTCCTTTGTGTGTGGAGCAATGAGAACTGATCACCAGCTCCTCTGACATCTTCCATGGTCCAGTCATAAAATGAAATAATTACAGTCAATATACAACATATGTACACACATCTGGATAAATTCAACCAGTCTCATTGCTGAGATGTTTTTCACTGGCTGAAACAGTGCACGATGGTAACTCAACTCCTTCAATCCTTCTTTCCAGCAAGGTACAAGCTCAAGTTCAAGTCTAGCATCAAACTTCAACTTCTCCATTTACCCAATGCTTTCCAAGCTTCTTGTTGTCTTTACCTTTATCTCAATGTTTCAATTATACATGATAATGTTTTAGCAATAAGCTCAAGAGCAATAAGGCAACATTATAACTTAAGCTACTAGAATTTAAATTGCGAACTGCCAGCTGCCTCAAGGGTGTCCCTCGTGGTTTACTTATGGCAAAGAGTATAGTTATACCAAATGGTGTTCCTTTTAAACCATCACTTCATCACTTAACTCCACCCCCCCTCCTTTCACTACTGCACAACTGATATGACTGTACTGGGGCGATACCATATTAGTTTTCAAACAGAATATCATTTTATGTGAACTATGTCAACTGCAAGTTTTCCTATACCCCCCCTCGTCCTCCAATTCTCAATTACTTACGAAAGCTGGCATCATCCCCCTATATGGTGGAGGGTATGGTTGGGGAACTGCCTGCTGTGGTACACCGACCCCTGGTCTAGGTGGTTGTTCGGCCATCCTTACAGTCACCTTCTGGTCGGCTGAGGATGCTATAGAGCTTGCTGCTTCTTCTGGGCTTAGCTCTTTGGTTTCCCCCTCGATCAAAGAGCCACCTGGAGCACCCAAGTTCCGCCCACCACCCTCCCTCCAGCTGGTCACATCTGTGGGTGAAAGCAAAGCAAACAAATGTCATCAAACAGTGCATCTTACTGAATTTTTAGGAAAGACAACATAGTGAGCGCATGATTCAAAAACAAACAGATCCAACTGTCCGGGTGCTCCAAAACACACAAATTTGAAAAGAGTAGGTGGTCACCTGGCCCAAAATGCTACTCTGCCATTAGATAAAAATAAAAGTAATCTGACATGGCCTCAACTCCACTTTCTTGTTGAACCACTAAGCCCTCTGAATTGCTCTTCAATTGGAGCAACTCAGTCTTAAAAAAAATTTCAAAGGCACTGCCTTCTCTGCTCGACAAAGGAAAATACCTCAAGGACCAATAACCTTCAAAAAAAAAAACAAGAAAGAAAACCCCTTTTCATTTTCATTTTAAATGAGAGTCTCCCCCAAGGGCAACTTCCTTTTAGCATCACTTTAAGTCCATTTGTGATTGTGTTTTAATAAGATCATCTTTCATCCTCTTCAACTCCAATGGATACAAATCGACCTTTTCAATGTACCTTGATATCAGGTAGCCCTCAGTAGCAGAGGTTCTGCAATTTTTTTAAATTTTTTTTTTTTTTTAGGTAATACGCTGCTTCATTATTTTTCTGCAAAATGGACAAATTCATGTTATCCCACATCCTACTCTACCTGCCAATCTTTCACCCATTCAGAATGATCTTAAATTCCTTTTCTATGCTTTATGCCCTTCTTCCAATTCACTTTTTAAAACAAAATCTATTCACGGGTCATCAGCAAAATTAGCAACCATAGTTTGGTCTCTTCATATTATTGGTATTGACCATAAACAATTAAGGCCCAAACATTTAACCTATTTATACTCAATCCATTTCCTGATAGTTATCAAATTCGCTATCTGTGACAATGTAGGAACAGAGGACTTAAGACAAGTAGGAGATTATTCAGCACTTTAAACTCACTTTGCATTTAATAGAACAATGGGTGATCTGATCATGCTCTCAACTACCCTGGACCTCCCTGTCTAACAACAGCTGAACTTAGCCTTATGAAAAATTCAATGACAGTCTCCACGGTTTTCTGGACAAAAAGGAATTCTGCAGAACAAACAATCGCCAAAAAAATTCCAACTGCCATTTTAATTTTAAGACCTCTTACTCTTAAACAGACTTCTTTAGTTCTAGTCTCTTACAAGGGGAAATAAGTCCTCAAAATCTAGCCTGTCAAGTCTCCTCCATCTACATCATAAGTTCTTACTTTGTGTAAATTGAATCTCAATTTTCTTTCTGGAAATGGTCAGTCTGCAATCCCCTAAATTGAACCAATTGTCATTGAATCCTGATCTTAAGGCCATTATCAGTTTTTCAGTACCTCAAAGTTACCATTCTACACGCAGCCCATTACCGAATCAGCAAGTGACTGTTGAGACTATCACAGCTAAGTCCTACAGGGTCAGGAGCGGTAATCTTGGCCAACCCCAGAAGTAACTGAACCATGACCTTTGGTAAGTTTGCTGATCTTTAATCATGTTCTAGGCACCCAGAGAATGCTGATGCTTCCTATTTATCTCTGGCTTGCCACATGAAGCACTCTTTAATAACAGTATCTTTCTTAGTTGCTTAGCTGAACCAGGCAAATGGAGCAACAGAAAGCTTAAAAGCCCTTGTTATCTTTTAGCTTTAGAAGTTGTATCAACAATGTAGCTATATCAATATCTTTTTATTAAGACATAAAGGAAGCCAACAATGGAGAGTGAATGAAATTTGACCTTTTTTAGTATGATTTTCTCTCTCCACTACCCCTATATGACAACAATTTATACACCACATCTGTTATTCAGCTTGACAAACTGTAATTTCAGGTTCTCTAACAATGTCCTTCTCTAAAGATCACAGACCTTGCTTTCAAAGCAGTCATGATTCACTTCTTAAAAAGAGATTCATGTTTAACAAACATCCCTTGAAGCAAAGGCAACCTGACCAGTTTTTCAGAAGTACAAGCCAAACGTGACAGCCTTGGTGTGGTCAAATGCAAATAGAGTTCAAAGTCAAAATGATGTCTGAAATAAACAGGACTATCAAAAGCTGCAAAGCAGAAAAATATATTAATAATGCTTTAGTGAAGCTCAGAGCTATGTTCGGATGAAGTGTCTACTCCAAACCTTAAGTTACTCTCACTTGTCAATTTGATTATACTGTGTATTATCAGTTTCCTTCAGAATTCTGGTCTGCAAGGTCTTTTAAAAGTGAAAAAAAATCTATGATGATATGAGTCCTGAAGGGAGGTTACACCCGAAATATCAACTTCTCCACCTCCTCCTGCCTGGCTTGCTGCATTCTTCCAGCCTCATGCATGTTTACTTTGGATTCCAACATCTGCAGTTTTCTTTCTCTCTATTATATGAAGATGGCCAGTTCAGACTGCAGACTATTACAACGTATTATTACCATAAGTATTAAAAAGGTACAGGGTGAAAACATTTAAATAATAACAACCCTCTTAGGTAGATACCCTACTCCTACTTTCCAATGCCAATGAAGGACAGACAATAACAGCCTCACCAGTATCACCCCTATTTCTAAAGATTCCTTCTAAGTAACTCAAGGGTGTCGCAAAATACTGCATTTCTTTTTACAGCCAGATGCTCCAGGAAAATTAACAGAGGAGATGCTAGACTTTTATAATAAAAGCTTCTTTCATTGAATTTTACAGTACAGGAGATGGCCATTCAGTCCACTGCATCTGTATCAGCTCCCAGCTGGTCACTTTCTCTAGCACCATCTGTCTCACACTGTCGGATCAGCCCCAGTCTGTGTATAATTGGATGCCCATATAGAAACAATTGTTTGCACATCTCTGATGCAACACAGTTTAGGAGACTGGTGTTAAAAACAAACCCAACCAGTATTGATCACAAATAAAACCAAAGTAGGCAGACCATTCAGCTCCCTAACGTTTTCCACCACTCGATTATCTGCATCTTTGTTTTATTCACTCACCTTGCGTCCTACAAATCACTGTACCCTTGACTAAAGAACCAGCTCAGTTCTGAAGCTTTAATTGATCCATGAGTCTCAACCACATGGAGGGAGAAAGTCCTAGATTTCAGTTTCCTTCAAAAGGGTTTCGTCCAGGAAAAACAAAAGTGACCCTTTCTGTAATTGCAAGTCTGCCTGAATTGTATATGAAGAAAACGCTGAATTTCATTGTGAGAACACAATTTTTTCTTTTGGTTTCCCAAAACTACCGCACTCATATCATAAAGCAAAGAAACAAAAGACTGATCCTCGGAGAAAGCTCCACTTTGATTCCATGTGATCAACTAGTTTCTTGAAAAAAGATGACAGCTTTAATACAGCCATACTTCAAATTTAGAAAATCCAAAAGCAAAGACATGTGCAATGGAGAAGAAATGCTTACTTTGAGGGCGGAGGCTTGGTCCTGGCCCATACGACTGATCTGCAATGTCCCTTTCTCTGCCAACTTTGTCCTGATCTCCAGCCGCTTGCAGGGTTGGAAATTCCTCGCGAGAGAATGGCGACTGTTGGTTTGATCCCTTTCCACCTGAATGCAAGAGGCGCACATTTTAATAAAATCTATCCAACTGCACATGTGCTTTCCACTTAGACAACTATTAAATGTACCCTTTCAAAGCTTTCCATATAATGATTTCCTTCAAAAGAATCACAATGCTGCTGCACAGGAGGCAACCATTTGGCCCATTACAACATATTTCTTTACTACAGATATCCTAATACTTTCACTTCACTGCTCCTTGCTCCAAGTGTTTGGGAAATTCCTCTCCAACTATTTATCCAATTGAGTTTTGAAAAAGTTTGAATATGCTTTCACCACTCTTTCAGGCATGACCAATAAATATCCATATATCATGCTACATTAGTAATTTTCCATAAACGGCAATGAGACAAGCAATTAATCCACTTCTCACTTTACACTTGCAAGGGGAAGAAATATTGCCCACGATACGGGAAAAGCTCTTTGTCCATGGAACAGTGTCAGGGAATCTTTCACACACCCAAAAATAGCAAGGTCATACCTTGTCTTTCGGAAAATCTGCAAGCAAAGACAACCAAACAGTGCAAGAGTCATGCAAACACAGCGTACATCAGCCAAATTGCGCTGCAAGTCTCAATCTTGCACTTCAATGAAGCCAAAGGAGAACAAGCTAAGTAGTCATGTCACAAGCATAAATCACATAGGTCTCAAAAAAAAACACAAGTACCAGTTTTAAGTCTCAAATAACACTGTTAAACATTTGCTTTCTATGTTATCTTTAGTAGTATTAGAAGTTGGAGGCTTCAACCCTGCATTTGATACTTTGAAGTGAACTGGAGCTGGGCAACTTCATATTATTTTGAATACACAGTACCAATGTTGGGGTCAGATCTTAATGTTAGATGGGCTAACAACTTATTTGGAAGCACAAAGCAGGAGCAGCTTTAGGCCATTCAGCCCTGCTCCACCTTTCATTATGATCATTGCTGATCATCCAACACTAATAGCATATTCCTGCTTTTCCATTAAATCCTTTGATCTTAGTCCCAAATGCTATATCCAACTCTTCCTTGAAATCAAATGTTTTCACCTTGACAGTTTTCTACGGTAGCAAATTCCACAGACTCACCACTCCCTGGGAAAGGGTTTGCAAACCATCTCAGTCCTGAACAGTACAGCTCTATCCTTAGACTGACTGTATTTTTCTGGACTGGTGTAGGAGGACTCGCAGAACTCACTGCACGTTCCCGTCTCAAATCTATAGCCAGATAATAATCTGCCTTCTTATTTTCACTAAAGTGGATAACCTCATATATATCTCCATGATGCTGCACCTACCATGCATTCACTCATTTACAAATCACAACGCAATATCTCCGCACTTTCGTCACCCTATCACCCAGCTGTTTCCCCTGCAAACTTGGAGGAGCTATTACATTGAGTTCCCCCAATCATTAATATATATTGTGAATAGCTGGAGGTCCAGCACTGATCCTTGCCATACCCCATTAGTAACTGCCTTCCATTTGGAAAATGACCAGTTTATTCCTACCCTTTGCTTGTCTGCCTACCAGTTCTCTACCCCTCTCAAACCACTAGACCCATAGTTCTACATACCCATTTTTCTTTGGAAGACTTTGTCAAAAGACTCATGAAAGTCTAAATAAACCATATCCACTGGCTTCCTGAATCAATTCAACTAGTTACATCCTCAGAATTCCACAAGATTTGCCAAGTGTGATTTCGCTTTGGTAAACCCATGATGACTTCTTGATCCTATGATTATTTTCCAAAAGCTCAGCTTCCTAATTCTTTTATAAATAGACAAAACATCAGATTCCACTACCGATGTCAGGTTGTCTATAATTCCCAGTTTGATCTCTCTCTCCCTTCTTAAACGGAGTACTGAAACCTGGAAAATGACCAATGTATTTTTAAGGGGCACTTCAAGTACTCTGGAATGTAGATCACCAAGGCCTGGGGATTGATCAGCCTTGAATCCTATCAATTTCACCAAACCCCTTCCCTACTAATACTCATATCTCCCTCTCCCTAAACCCTGTGCTTCCCAATATTTCTGGTAGGTTATTTGTGCCCTCCTTTAATGAGCGCAGGACCAAAAATATGTACTTAGTTGCCAGCCATTCCTTTGTTCGCCCATACAAGTTCACTTCTGTCTGACTGTAACGACATTTGTCTTCAATCCCTCTCTCCACATACCGAAAGAAACTTTTACTCTCAATTTTTACATTCACCGCAAGCTAACTTTCCCCCTAATTTTTCCTTTAAAGTACATTGCCCTTAATAGCCGAATTCTGAACTGCTCCAATCTGTTGTTTTTCTTCTGACCAATTGTACGCATATTCCTGGGATTGAATATTTCCTCTAATTTCCTTCGTTAGCCATGCTTGGCTACCTTTCCGGTTTTATTTTTGCTCTACGTAGTAATGAGCAATTGTTGTAGCTCACCAACATGCTCTTAGATCTTGTCACAGAAACTAATTTCCTCCACCTTGATGGGGAATTCTATATTACAGTTGTCCAATCCTAAAAGGGCCTCAGCAAGATTGCCAATTCTTCCTTTTCCATGACAATTTCCAGTCTAGGATGGGTGTTCTCTAGTTAGCTCCTTAGCATATTTGTCCAGGAATTCCTCTTCTGCTGTATAATTACGAATTTGATTTGGCCAATCTCTATACAGATAAAAGTCACTCAATTACAGATGTGTCTACTGCATGCATCTCTACCTACCTGCTTAACATAGTTTGAGGTGCACATACAACCCCCCCCACTAATAGTTTTTGCCTTTTTTGTTTCTCAAACATAAAAATGCATAAAAATGTGAGGTCACACTTTCCTAATAGATATACTTTCTGAACAAGCCCATGGAACTACATTTATTTTAATGCATAAATAGTTATTAAAGAAACACTCACCTTAACACCAAGTAACATAGCCACTATAATAAAACCAGCCAATCAGGTCACAACACTGACATCACAATAGTATCTCTCATCAGATTATTTCAGGGTTATTATTTCTAGCTTAAAAGAAACATTAAGATGAACAAACTGCATTAAACACTTTCAGTTCTCGAATTGAGCAATACAGTGGCGAAAGACTTCTAGGGCCAAAGTTCACAGCCACCTAACAAACTCTGTACTAGCCTTCTATCTTACTCAAACATAGCCAAGGGTAGTGGAAAAGTAGTACAATTGAAGACAGACAAGTTTGGGAAGAAAACAAGAGAACTTCTACGTATTTCACTATCCAAGTGACAAACTAGCAAGAATTCTACTACCAGCCTGTTACTTCAGGATTCTACACAAATGTCTTTTCATCCATCAATAGTGCCTGGTTTAAATTCAAATCCCAATGAAACTACAAGTCCTTCATGAATCTCTCAGTCAATTAGACTGGTTCAAGTACAAATCCTAACCTATTTGCAAATGGACAAAGGCCTGCCACACAACCTGCCGATAGAACAAGGTAACGGGGGGGAGAATGGAGGGAGAATGGAAGAAATTGTCAAAAATTTGGAATATTGCGTAAAATTCTGGTCACCCTGCTCTGGAAGAATATTACTAAACTGGAAAGAGCGAAAAAACATTTACTAGGATATTACTAAGACTGAAAAGGTTTAAATCGATAAGGAGAGGCTGAATAGACTGGGGCTATTTTCCCTGGAGCAGGCTGAGGGGTGACCTTATAGATATTCATAAAAAGATATTTTTTCCACTGGGTAGGAGTGTCAAAAACTAAAGGACATGGATTTAAGGGGAGACAGATTTTAAAAAGGGATTGTAGGAGTAACTTTTTCACACAAAGGATGATGCGTAGATGAAATGAATTGCCATAGGAAGTGGTAGTGTCAAGTACAATTACAGCATTTAAGAGACATTTGGACAGGTACATAGAAAGGTTTTAGAGGGATATGGGCCAAGCACAGGCAAATGGGACAAGTTCAGTTTCGGAAATCTCGTCAGCATGGACAAGTTGGGCTGAAGGACCTGTTTCTGTATACCTCTATGACACTGGGAGGGATTCACAGAAAAAAAAATCACATAGACAGAGTTCAACAATGCTAGACAGTGCTGTTGCACAGAAACCAGACACTACCGAATTCAAATGAATTAATAAAGTGAGATATTCAATTCTCAAATTACAAGCACCATCATTTGGAACATTTAGCACACTGCAACAGATGTAATGCAGGCTATGATCACAGCTGAAATGAATTGCTCAGTTTGCAAGCAGCATTTTGACAGGTTGATTTCAACTCACCATCTCCTTGTGCACCATGTGTAACACTCGCCTGTGCCCAGGATTTTGTTCCGCTTTGTGCTGAAGGGGTGGCCTGTAATTAACAGAAATAAATTGGTTGCCAGTTTATTTGATCACCAGAATTTTATTTGGTCAGCAAGTGCTTTTAAGGCACCCTGGAATGGACAAGCTCATTTGCTCACTGACTCTTGGGATAGTTCAGCAGACAGCCAGAGAGTGCAGTTACAAATGTTGTATTGAGACTGAGGCTGGGGAAGAAGCACTTGGGAATTTTACAGCATAGGGAGAACCCTTTAAGTCCATCCTATCTGTACTAGCTCTTTATTCAATTTGTCCAATCCATCAGTTCCCTGTTCAGAAACAAAGTGAAAGCAGCATTAAGCTGTATCTTTTGAAACAGGACAGAAACTCAAGAGAATAATTCCAGCACAGGTGGTCCTTTGGCTTTCAAAACACTTCCACTTGGTGGCACTTCTAGCTCTACCTTTTCCTTTGGTCGGGGTGGGGGGGGGGGGGGTGGGGGGGTTTGAAGGAGATACAATTTCTGCATCAATCTATTTCCTTTTGAAAGCCTCAAGTGGCCCTGCATCCACCACACTAAGGCAGTGAACGCAGATCTTAAGCGCTTGCTACTTATGATTGTGTCGTTGCCCTGCCCATTTATTTTCAACCCCATTTTAGTAAAGAGGTGGAGGAGCCGGTGTTGGATTGGAGTGGACAAAAGTTAAAAACAAAATCACAACACTTAGTTTATTTGGAAGCACCAGCTTTCGTAGCACTGCTCCTTTATCAGGTAGTGTCTTATGGCCCTACTCCACAGCTATCCAATGAAGGAGCAGCACTCAAAACTAGTAGCTAGTGCTTCCAAATAAACCTGTTGAACTATGCAACTGGTGCGGTGCGATTTTTAACCTCCTTTTAGTAATAAATAGACTCAACTTTTTAAATTTAGCTTCATATCTGAAACTCCTCATCCTTGCAATTAATCTCATGGATCTTTTTCTGCTCCCACAGCATCCCTCAAAGTGCAACATCCAGAAACAGACAGTATTCAACATCCATTCCAAAGGTAGGTTTTACTGGGCCCAAAATGTTAACTCTGCTTTCTCTACACAGATGCTGTCAGACCTCCTGTTTTTGTTTGTGTTTTGGATTTCCAGCATTTGCAGTTCTTTGGATTTTTTGGGCAACATACTCTAGCTGTGACTGTAAAAAAAAAAGTTTAATACATGCTTAACTTCATTACTCACATACTCTGTGCCTTCAATGATAACACCCAAGATGTTCTATGCTTTGTTAACCAATTCTTTAAATCATTCTTGTCACCTTCAAATGATTTTATATGTACACCCAGGTCCCCATGCTCCTGAAGCTCCTTGCGAACATGTTATACTGTCTCACCCGGTCACTTCTCTCTTCCATTCATCTGCCACTTGCCTCCTCATTGATCAACCCATGTGGTCATAAGTTTCTACACCTTTTCGTGAACAAGGGTGTACATTTGTGAATTCTGTACTTCTCTGGCACTCAGCCGGAGTTTCAGGAAGACTGATTAAAATTATGATTCGCGCCTCCACAATTGAGACACAGATTCCTCAGTCAAACTTGTCTGCATCTGGTCTTGTGCCAAATATTGACCAGCAAAGCAGAGCTACAATTCTTTGAGTCATCCAAACCATTTCAAAGTGGAGGAAAAAAAAATTTCAATTCAACACTTCATCCAAAGGACGCTAGCCCCTCCTCAATGATAGAAGGCATTCCTGTACTTCAGTGCGTCAGTCGAGGCTGGGCTTGAATCAGTAATCACCCAATCCACAAACCAACCTCAATTATTTTGGGGTTAGAGGGAGGAAGAAAGGAAGAATGAGAAGAGCGGGGGAAGGGGAGCATCACTGACGTATTGCAAAGTAAAAATATGAAGATATGCTACCAACAGTCTCAACAACAACCACAAACTAACAAAATCACAAGCACTGCCCACCTCCTGTGGAGTTGCTACCACTGCTGTTGCTGCTGCTGGACGTTTCGGCTGACTGGAGCCAGACGTCTGTGAAGCCGGCGGCAGCTGCGATTCCGGCTGCTGAGCTGTCGATGCATCGGTACTGAAATTAACGAAGGACAATGTTGAAATGCTGAATACAGGTTTGCACCCACCACAAACTTTATCACTCAAAATCATACAAGAAGGAGAAAAAGAAAATATACCTGTTAAAAAGGGAGAACAGTCAAATGTCTAAATTATGGATTACTAAAGATCGAATACAAACTCAAACATGTACTTAACACTAAGAATGCAGTCCCGACCACTACATGAATGAGCAATGAAAAAAATGAGTCAGGAGCAGATATGCAGTCAGAGGAGATGTGTTAGTTAGGAGGACAGACTGTAAGCTATTTCTAAAACCCTTGCTGAGAGCAGCATTGACCTAATCAGTGTCAAGGATGGTGATGAACCAGTAGACCAGGTTCAGACAGATGATTCCACATAATTGATGAATGTCTGGACACAGGGCAAGGGTCTCTTAAGCAGTCAAGTATACTAAATGTCTGAAAGAGACGGACTCACCCTCACTGCAGTTGTGGCCAGCTTTTGCTGTATACAATGACACTGAGGAAGAGTCATTCATGTCCCTTTGTTTGAGCAGAAACATCAAAGCTTCTGGCTCTTTATACCTTCGGAGTGGCAGCAGCAACAGCAACACCCCAAGGGACATACCTTGATGTTTAGTTTTGAAATGATAAGGTTTCATGGAATGCACATAGTGCTCACCCCATTGCCTGGAGAAAAACGTTGACACTGACTTGGAAAGCAAATCTGCAAAGAAAAGATTTGACAGCTGGCTGGTTTTGAAATTTGAATCTTTCGGTAAATCTTAATCAGGACTTTTATTGGACTAGTATTATAGGAGGGAAAGTAAAAGTTAGGTTAGAGCAAGGACTTTTTATAAATAGTTGTTAATTGTTCTCTGTTATACTTTAAGAAATAAAGCTGTTAATTTTTACTTTAAATAGTTCTTTAAAGTAAAGAATGGATGTCAATGTATAAAACTGGGGAGCACGAAGTAGGATGGGTACAATTTGGGCTGCAAAGTTGACATTATGAAGTTGGAAATAGGCAGTCTTAAGGATGGCTGGAAGGAGGAGAGGACAAAAGCTCATCTGAGGATCAAATGCGCCACCCAGGTTTCAAACGATTGGCAATGTTGCCAGAGAGACTGATAAGAGTTGATAGTTGGCAAAAAAAAACCACAGGACAGGTTCACATATTGGGAAGATGCAGATGATATTGTCCTGCCAACAAGTGAAGACTGTTGCAACACGGGTAAACACTCCTGCTCAATTTAAACACAATACAAGATTTATCTCGTGCAGTAATCTCTGAAAATCCAAGAGGCCAAGAACTATTTAAAGTAAAAATTAACAGCTTTATTTCTTAAAGTATAACAGAGAACAATTAACAACTATTTATAAAAAGTCCTTGCTCTAACCTAACTTTTACTTTCCCTCCTATAATACTAGTCCAATAAAAGTCCTGATTAAGATTTACCGAAAGATTCAAATTTCAAAACCAGCCAGCTGTCAAATCTTTTCTTTGCAGATTTGCTTTCCAAGTCAGTGTCAACGTTTTTCTGTGAAAACTCCTTCTCGAAACAGGTACCTGTCAATTTGACCAGCAGTCTACATGTGTTGGTCTTTTGGCAGTTCTCTCCCAACTGTTTCATTTTTTCCAGTCTTATACCCCCCACAGCATCAGATTGTCTCATTGACTTGTAATATTGTCAATATGCTAAATTCAAACTAGATTGGAATTGTTTTTTTTGGGCAGAATTTAAACAGATTGGCCCAATGCAAATTGGTTTTTGTTCTCTCCAGGCAACCAGCTACTGGACCAAAAAGGTTACATGATAACTTTGCACTGTCAGGTAGTTCTGCTAGCTTTTAACTTTCTAAGAAGGTACAGTACACCCACATCTTCATAACAAGATTTTGAAAAAGGAGGAGTTTTTCAACCCCCACTCCCCCCAAAAAGATAAATTTATTGGCAATTGAACTGCTTCACA
Organism: Chiloscyllium plagiosum; assembly: GCF_037043375.1. Classification (NCBI taxonomy): domain Eukaryota; kingdom Metazoa; phylum Chordata; class Chondrichthyes; order Orectolobiformes; family Hemiscylliidae; genus Chiloscyllium; species Chiloscyllium plagiosum. The sequence goes on along the minus strand of NW_028270173.1, from coordinate 17,699,999 downwards.
AAGACCTGGCATGAACACTGTGCTTGGATCGTCTTCTTCGATATTCACATGACGATCAGACTAGCCCATTAGTTGTAGGTCAAACTTGGAGCTCAAGAGTACTGCTGTGGGAAAGGACGATTCAGGCTCAGTAAGAGAAGGGTGTTTGCAAAGAATCAATTCAGTTTGAAGAGATTTAATTTTAAAGAGCAAATCAAAGAGCACATATTACGGTTTTAAAAAGAACACTGATCATGCAGGCAGAGTTGATGGTGACAGTTTCAAATTTAAGACAAAACATTTTATATAATTTTCCTTCTTAAATTTTTGTGATCATGCCCTTTTCACTTCAATCCCAACAAAATAACCAAGTTCAGCCACGTCACTGCGCTGAAAATATTAATTTTTAAATATTCTGGATTTTAAACTGGTGATACATAGATGGTGGTTTATAACTTTTAAATCCCTTCACAAAAATAGCTCAGTCATAGTACCACAGGGAATAGAACCATAAAGTGGAGCAGGTGGCTGCAAGGACAGTAACATGTTAAACGGAAAAGTTCTTGTACGAGAAGAGAGACTATTAGCTGAAAATCGAGGATGAACTAGTTTTAAAAAAAAGTTCAAACACTTATGCTGGGATCAGATTGTCCAGTAGCAATATCAGCTGGGATCATAGTTGAAACTTTATTGCTGGAACAGCACAGCAGGTCAGGCAGCATCCAGGGAACAGGAGATTCGACGTTTCGGGCACAGGCCCTTCTTCAGGAATGAGCAGAGAGTGTTCAGCAGGAGAAGATAAAAGGTAGGGAGGAGGGACTTGGAGGAGGGGCGTTGGAAATGTGATAGGTGGAAAGAGGTCAGGTGAGGGTGATAGGTCGGAGTAGGATGGAGGCGGAGAGGTCAAGAAGACGACTGCAGGTCAGGAAGGCGGTGCTGGGCTGGAGGGATTCGGCTGAGACAAGGTGGGGGGAGGGGTATGCCGAGATGAGTTCGGTTGGGCAGGAGCAGGCTGAGACGATGGGTCGTCCGGGGCAGTCAGGTTTGTGGATTTTGGGCAGGAGGTAGAAACGGGCGGTGCGGGGTTGTGGGACTATGAGGTTGGAGGCGGTGGATGGGAGGTCCCCTGAGGTGATGAGGTTATGGATGGTCTGGGAGATGATGGTTTGGTGGTGGGGGGTGGGGTCATGGTCAAGGGGACGGTAGGAGGAGGTATCTGCGAGCTGGCGTTTGGCCTCAGCGGTGTAAAGGTCAGTGCGCCAAACTACTACTGCGCCTCCTTTGTCAGCTGGTTTGACACAGATACGTACAACACAGATGGCCTCCTTCTTCAAGGACCGCAATTTCCCCCTCGACGTGGTCGACGGTGCCCTCCACCGCATCTCCTCCACTTCCCGCTCCTCCGCCCTTGAGCCCCGCCCCTCCAACCGCCACCAGGACAGAACCCCACTAGTCCTCACCTACCACCCCACCAATCTCCATGTACAGCGCATCATCCGCCGTCACTTCCGCCACCTCCAAACAGACCCCAGCACCAAGGATATATTTCCCTCCCCTCCCCTATCAGCTTTCCGTAGAGACCACTCCCTCCGTGACTCCCTTGTCAGATCCACACCCCCCACCGACCCAACCTCCACTCCCGGCACCTTCCCTTGCAACCGCAGGAGGTGCAACACTTGCACCCACACCTCCCCCCTCACTTCTCTCCAAGGCCCCAAAGGAAACTTCCATATCCGCCACAGATTCACCTGCACCTCCACCCACATCATCTACTGCATCCGCTGCAGCCGGTGTGGCCTCCTCTATATTGGGGAGACAGGCCGCCTACTTGCGGAGCGATTCAGAGAGCACCTCTGGGCCACCCGGACGAACCAACCCAAACACCCTGTAGCACAGCATTTCAACTCCCCCTCCCACTCCACCGAGGATATGCAGGTCATTGGACTCATCCACCGCCAAACCACAACAACGCGACGGTCGGAGGAGGAGCGTCTTATCTTCCGACTGGGAACCCTCCAACCACAGGGGATGAACTTGGACTTCACCAGTTTCTTCATCCCCCCTCCCCCCACCTTGTCTCAGCCGAATCCCTCCAGCCCGGCACCGCCTTCCTGACCTGCAGTCTTCTTCTTGACCTCTCCGCCTCCATCCTACTCCGACCTATCACCCTCACCTTGACCTCTTTCCACCTATCACATTTCCAACGCCCCTCCTCCAAGTCCCTCCTCCCTACCTTTTATCTTCTCCTGCTGAACACTCTCTGCTCATTCCTGAAGAAGGGCCTGTGCCCGAAACGTCGAATCTCCTGTTCCCTGGATGCTGCCTGACCTGCTGTGCTGTTCCAGCAATAAAGTTTCAACTTTGATCTCCAGCATCTGCAGACCTCACTTTCTCCTCAGCTGGGATCATAACAAACACCACTATGGCAAATCTTGATTAAACTAAGAAACAACCAAAAGATTCAAATTATACCAGAGTGGCTTGGGAAGATGATTAAACTAATGCAGACAAAACTGCAGCTGTGCATGCATCTGCTCATGCCAACACTAGCTTACTTCATCAAACAAAGACAATGCTCCAGGTTTAGCAGTCCAAGTAAATTGAACTGTACAAATCAACCACAAACTATGAATAATAGGGCATAAAAGGCCAAAGAGAAATCTAACAAATACTGGCATCATTTTTCACCTTTTCTCCCTGTTACCAAACAGAACACTAAGAATTGCACTATAAACTTCAGGCCACTTAGCTCAATTGGAATTATGCACAATGGAAGAAAAACACGATAACAGAACTTTGAATCTTAATCATTTTGCTCAGGTCTAGGTTAAGAACAAATACATACAAATTCCACCAAATCTTCTGTAAATCTTTCCCTAACTGAAAGCATCATAAAGCCTCAATTCTCTTCTTCATATACTCGCTCAATTGTTCCTTAAAATGCATCTATACTATTTGCTACTGGTTGCTGTGGCAACCAGTTTGACAATTTTAACATCAATGAGTATTGAACATTCTTCTACATTCCCTACTGGAATTCTGTGACTCTCTTGTATTGATGTTCTCTAGTGATGCTGTGTCCCACAAGATAAAATATTTACTAAGCATCCACTTTGTCAAAACTTTTCATAAATTTTACAAATCCTGTCTTCGAAGCCCTCTTTTGAAGTGCAGTTCAATTGTTTATTTCCTGACACCTTACACCCAAGTAATTCTGACACATTCTTGTGAATCATCGCTGCACCATCTCCAAAGTACACCTTAATAATAGTGAGCAAGACTGCACAGTGTGATCTACCCAACATTTGATACAGGTTTTAGTTTTCCTACCTTTCAAGCTTATCCCTGGAGGAAAGAAGTCTGGTGCCTTATTTGCTTTTGTGTTATGCCCTTGCTAACCTGCAGTGCAATACTGCAATAAGCAGCTTTGTATTCTTGAATCCCTTTATTCCTTTAACCTACCCTGACTTGCACCTCCCAAGTAATAAGTGACATACATACTCTTCCTACCATAATGCAAGACCTCATTTATCAGTTTAAATTTTATTTGCTGATTTATAAACTTGAAGAATGTAGAAATAGTAATAATTAGAAATTGTACATTTGATCAATCCTTTGGGGAGGCAATCCTAGTTAGATTGCTAATCCAGAGACCAAGTAAATGTTTGGGGACCCTTGTTCAGATGGCAGAATTTGAATTTAACAAAACTCTGGAATTAAGAGTCGAATAATGACCATGAATCCACTGTTGATTTTGGGAAAAACTCATCTGGTTCACTGATTCACACTTCTAGGGAGGTAAATGCTACCCTTACCCAACCTGGTCTACATTTGACTCCAGACCCGCACAAATGTGGTTGTCTTAAATGCCCAGAAGGAAGGAAGTTAGGAATAGGCATTAAATGCTAGCCTAGCCAGCAATGCCCTCATCCCACAAACAAACAAGAAAACAATCAACAGGTACGGGGTCGACACTGATCCCTGTTGAAAGGGATGTGCCACCCGTCATTCTAACTACCTTCTACTCCTACATTTGGATCGGTCTTGAAACCAATCTATTCAACATCTGGTTCTTGGATCCACATTTACTAATCACATTAATTAGTCCATTATGGATATCTCACTAAAGACCTTGTGAAAATCTTTGATAATAATATGCTTTAAGATGCATATTTTATCCATTTTTTTGGAGGGGTTTTAAGACAGAGGTGTTGAGCTGTCTATTTGAATCCAATTGAATCCAAAGTTGAAACAATAGAAGCAACCCAAATGGGCGGGGTCTGGCTCCTCCAAAGCTAGGACTTTTGGTTTTAGTTTTTCAGTAGCACCTCTCCTTGCAGCTACACACTCTCGTTCTCTATTTTCTCTTGATGTTTCTTTTCCTCCTGGACTGGAGAACTGCATGAGAGACAATCTATTTTACTGAATTTGCCTTGGATGAGATGCTATATTTTGGAACAGTAACTGTTTAGTAGCTAAATAATCTAATATTGTTAAGTTTTCCAAAAGAGTTAAGATACTGTAATTTCTTCTCTTCAGTATTTTAACTATAGCATATAAATAAAAAGTGTGCTTTGCTGCAAGACCGGTACATTTAACCAATCAATTTGTATCCAGAATACAACAGCTGGCACTTGCCTTTAAAATAAGAACATGTTGTTTGGACCTAGGATATCTTTTTAATATATTTTGGTCTTGTCCATTACAAACAAAAAAATTTTAATCACTTTATTAAGACAGCTTATGATACATCTCTTGGAAAGATGGCAGTTCAACCCTCAAATCTACAATTAGGCCCAGCTACAAACACACTGACTGCATTTTAAAGAGGGCCCCAAAGTTGCTTTTGATCTTTATTAAAGTTACCTTCCATTGTTCGATTTGCTAGTGTGGCAGTCCAAAGCGGACAGAAAGAACAATGGTGTAAAAGATAGAAGCCTATGCTGTTTCTCTTTCAAAAAAAAAATCACAGATACAGAGTGGATTGGGCAGTCCCACAGGCAATAAAACCTCAGGCAATGCTAACCACTTGCCCCATTTCTGCACTGCTGTTAACAAGTTGTGTCTGTAAATGCATTTTCCTAAAACAGCAACAAAACTTGTGATCTCCAGTTTACTTGGTGACAACTTAGCATGGCTCAAATACAACTTTAAAAGATTGAGAAGGAGCTAGTGGCTATTTCACCTGCAACACTACTTCATCCTAAAATCACAAATCAAATTCTGATCAAAAAGGATCAGAACAAACACTTGCTATTCCCTGATGCAAAAAAGCTTGCACCAATAGAATGTCAGAAGCTGTCCACATGGATTTCTAGCACATTCTCTCTATTCGAGCATTACTTGTCCAGCCTCCTAAATTTATTACTCATGTTTTAAGTACAGACAGATTCCTAGTTCAATATTTTTTTTAAAAAAAAAGAGGAAAACAGACACTTAAATTAACAGTACTGCTATTCTTGCACAACATTCCAAGTTTGGTTTAAGGTCACATGATCAACAGAATACAAGATACAAGACTCCGTATTTCTTGCTTTATATTGTTTAAGTAGTTGGCATCAGGAGCATGCATGATGCCAATGTAAAACTACAAAGATGTTTAAAAATCTAACAGGAGGAGAATTAAATCCATGTGACTAGAAATATAGGGGGCTATTAAGGTCAGTAATTTCTCAGTATTAACAGTCTACAAATGCATCACAAAGGAATGTTTTGCAATTTCATTTAATCTTCAGTGTAGGTAGCTTACCAATTGCTCACTTAGTCGAGGGGGAAATCATTACAGAAACATTTAAAAAGTAATTACAACAATGCAGAAGAATGTCCAAGCACAAGCGAATTATTATTTGAAAGATAATTACAGGTGAGGGAAGACTATGCATCTCAGCTGAGATCATCTGTCAAGAATGATGCAAATGCTTCCCACGGCAACATTGCTTTAAAAAAAAAAAATTCCAGGGCTTTTCCACTTCCGTTGTTTTCTGCAGAAGCCCACAGAACATGTCAATTGATGCTTAAGAAACAGCATTTCCTGATGCACGACCCAATTTGTCATTTGCAAGTTTTAACTCTTAGTATTGACACTTGCTTATTTGGAAAGAAAATAAGACTAACCAGAAACATTCGCAGAAACAGACAAGAGAAGACGACTCATTAAAACGTAAAGATAGAACAGGTAAAAGTGGGAAGTTTCTTGACTTGAAGCAGATAAGCAACTGAAGCTTTCAAGATTATAAAGAGAATTAATGCAAGCTAATTATTCTCTATAATCAAAAGGAGTCATTTATCAAGAAGTGGAAATGAAAAATTCAAAGGTTGGAAACAAATGTATTCCACAAAATTATTGCTGTGATGAAAATGTAGACAGGCCATTGAAGCAAGACAGTACATTAAAGGCAATTAGATAGAAGGAAAATGAGAGATATGCCAATAAGATTGAAAATAGGACTGATCAAATACAGATGGCTTCAATGGGGCTTATTGTTCTATTCGTATTCCAACACACAGACTCCCATCCTTGGTCATTCTGCAAAAGGACGATAAGCTGAAGATTCCAATGGAATTTGAAGGCTTAAAATAAAAGTACTGAAAACTGTGGTTACAGAAATGTCAACCATTATGCATTAACACCATGCAAAAGAAAAAACTTGGCACAGCTACAAGCCATAACACTGACAAGCACTGCATGACATCAAAACACTTACCTCTTTTGGTCTTGTGATTCTTGCTTGCTTGCCCATCCTGTTCCGTCTTTTGGTACTAAAGAAATATTGGGGTCATTGCCTTTATTTTCCGCTTTTAAACTTGGTAGGTTTGCAGGGGGTGGCATGCGCCGTGCTGCGGCAACTTTACCGAGACTCTGCAATCCATGACGTGCGGTGACTGGCAAAAAAAAAGGAGAAAAACAATAACATTTAACCAAAAACTCATAACAGCTGCCTCGCAAGGAAACGTTATGGCAGAAAGCCTGCAAAGACAGAAGAGAATTTCAAAACTGATATTCTATACAGAAAGCTAATCAATAGCATCAGGTTCCAGTTGCAACTTTTACTCAAATATAGTTTAAATGTAAAGAAAGTCCAAAAACATCAGTCTAATCAATAAATGTTTCTTTTAAAAACTTCATGTTTTTAAAATATCCCCAATCCCTTTGTTTTGAAAAATCTGTTGACTTCAAACAGTGTTTTCCCCTGAAGTCTCAGCAGCATCTGTAATGCCTGGTGTACTGCAGAGGCACAGATATTAGGAATGACTCAGCCTTAATCTGGTTTCCGTCAAATTAGCTAATCTCTGGAGTTTAAAAGATAGGTAGTTTGCTTAAAACAAAACTCATCTAGGATTTCCACTATGGATCCAAATCCAATGGTTCCAATACAGACCCACAAGAATGGAAAACGGCAGGAAGCAGAAATTTACCTTATGCACAATTGAGTGAAGTAATAGGATACACAAATCTCCAGCACTGGGATGTACGTGACATCTCACTATGACTGGCAGATCTTCTCAAACATTTCCTGTTGATCACTCAAAGCTGGCACATGTAGTTCATGCTCAATCAGCCAATGCCTACAAACCTCAATAGTATATCGACCTTTACATGCGATTCTGCTGTTGAAACTCACTTAATAAATGAATCGGATCTGGGTTTAGAGTTGTACAGGAAACCAAATTTAATATCAGCTGGGCTGGCATTGCAATGATTTGTACATGCTAAAAGTATTGCACCCTTTTCCCAAAGGATAGATGACACAGGGAATCTGCTACACTCCAATGGCAGTGCCCTGATCAGTCAGAACCTACTTGCCTTGTTTGAGGACCAAGATTAGATAGATTAGATTAGATAAGATTAGATTAGATTCCCTACAGTGTGGAAACAGGCCCTTTGGCCCAACCAGTCCACACCGACCCTCCGAAGAGTAACCCACCCAGACCAATTTCCCTCTGACTAATGCACCTAACACCATGGGCAATTTACCATGGCCAATTCACCTGACCTGCACATCTTTGGACTGTGGGAGGAAACTGGAGCACCTGGAGGAAATCCATGCAGACACGGGGAGAATGTGCAAACTCCACACAGGCAGTCACCCGAAGATGTAATCGAACCTGTGACCCTGGTGCTGTGATGCAGCAGTGCTAACCACTGAGCCACTGTGCCACCCATAAACTTTGATAGATAGTTAACTGTTCTTGCTACATCTTGCCAATTACGGCCCATCCAATCAACACCTTCTTCTCATTCTCCACAAAGCGGGGTCTCTTTTCAGAGTTTGCTCCTTGCATTTTAGTTCTGATGAGTGCAAGACAAAAACCTTCCAAATTCTATTCTCCTTCAAGAATTATTTTATTAAAAAGAAAACTTTGTATGGCATCAGGATTTGGTTCTGCTGCAACATACATCAGCAGAAGCACAGAATCTTCAGAAAGTGTAGTAGTTTAAAGATTTATTTTTCAAAGACAATAATATATTCACATCTGAAATGAATGTAATGACAACACTAATAACCAGTTCGACAATTTGATCTGTGTGCCAAAAAGTAAACATGAATGGAAAGAACAAGTTCTTACATGGTTCATTAAGAATCTATTAAATCAGTGGTTTACCTGTGGGTTTCTGGGTTTCTAAGGACTTTCCTTTATAAGTATCAAACAAGTTGAGTGATGAGTACTTGGTTTTTCCATCCTTTCCCTTTGCAGTTTGCCCCAAACGATCTGACATCTCGCTGGAAGGTCATTGAGTACGGTGGTTCCTTTAGGCACCCCTTGAAATGTGCCTCCTTCTAAAGGGAAAGAAAGGTTCATAGCTAGTCTCTCAGCAGCAGATCTGAATATGAACGGTCTTTGTCAACTTATTTCAACAAAACATAGCAACATGCTTAATGCAAGCATGATTTTGGTATTGGTCAAACTCAAACGTAGTGTTTTTCCAATGGAAGGCAAGAAGGACAATGTCAGGCAATTTCACAGAAGCATTAAATTTGGCTTCTAACAAGAGGTGATCAGCAATTCCTAGGCACAAGATACCTGCAAGGACTTAGATGGATTAAATTGGTATCTGCCAGTAGCCTAGTAATCCCCAAGACCTTAGCCAGGGATTTGGATGGGTGCAAGAATGCCAGACAAATGGCTTAAACTTGAATGGAGTAAAGATCAATAATAAAAATCAAGCCTGATGATGACCATGTAACCATCAACTATCATTAAAAAAATGCATCTGGTTCATTAATGTCCTTTAGGGAAGAAAACCAACCATCCTGACTTGATTTGGCCAACTCTTCACAACTTTCTGATCAATTATGGATAGGCAAATGCTGACAGCCAATGACTCGCATACAAACTAAAACTTTAAACACAAACAGATGAAAATAAGAAAAAGACAACAATCGTGCTTGTAGTTTACAGAATTTTAAATATATCAATTTCTAATAAATCAAACAAAAATGACAGTAAATAAAAAAAATTGATCTTCTCTCCCAAAAGTAGCTTTGGCTACTTTCTGCTTCCCCTATGAAAAAGGGAGAAGCCAGCATCATTCATTCACTGCTAGACACCGTAAACAATTTGTAGAGTCAAATAGCCTCTGCATCCTTTATTATGCACGCAGAGTATAAGAGAATTTCCAATTACTGTATTGTATGTCCCAGACAAGCAAGAGAGAGAAGAAAAACCACGCAATTTGTTCATCCTTACACCTTTCAGTATAAAGGAGAATCCTAAGAGCTCATTCTTCTGAACAGCCATGTTGAAATCTTTGCCTATGAATGCCTTCATGCTGGACTCAAGGAGCCATAGTTGCTGAAATCATCTCCCATGCCTTGCCACTATTTCAGCAGGTCAGACGGATAGTCCAAGCTGCTCAGCTAATTCCTTCTGCATCAGTCTCAGGGTACAGCAAATGGTCCTCTTTACGGATTCAACATGACAATCTTCTGATCTTCCGGTTCATTTATGGGGTCATCCTCTTTATTGTTCAAATCCTCTGCTGGTTGTGTTGCGGCAACAATCGGAGGTTCCATTTCCTTGTAATTTTTTTCTAGCTACTGTTTTTGATCTTTTCCTTGTTTCAATTCTGAATGTGCAGATAACCTTCAAGTTCTTTGCCTAGGATGCTACACTAAATTATGCAGCTCAATGGTGGGATAAAGAGATAAAGCTGGAGTTGCCTGCATGCATGTGAAAGCTGAACTCAGACTGAACAACAGGGCCAATGCTTACACCAGGAAAAGTGAAGTGGAGTGAAGCCTCTGTGACAGGAGAAATAACGACGAGCTGAGGAATAAAGTACCATTAATTCTCAACATAGAACAAGCTAAAACAATGCCACAAAAGCTAACCAAAAAACAGAAAAGAAATGGTGGATAATGTGATCAGTAATGTCATATGCTCTCGGTAATATTGTACGCAAATAATGGAGTCCATTGCTAAGGCACGAGACAGTCACATGACAGATTAACATATCACTGCCATGTACTGCTGGTCGTATCTTTTGGATGGCAAATTATGATGGGCAAAACATTGCAAATATACATAATGGCTGAAGTAAACTGGAGAGACTTCAAAAAAATAGAGCCAGCACGCACATGTCAAATTGAATGCTTACTTTTGTACTTTACTTTAAAGATTCAATGTTCCTCATACGGATTTAATAGACCACTGCACTATATCAAAAGAGCAGGGACCTCTCCTAAGGCCCTGGTGATCTATCCCTCAACCATCATACTTCTTGACAATTTAAATGGATCTTATCTATGCAACTTGCATGTAGGTTTGCAAAAGTGGTTAATTTGGTGCAAATCATTTTGGATCCTTCAGAAGGATATTGTACCAGAACCGGAGATCGGTGTCTAAGAATACACTGAAGGCTATTTAGGACAGAGATGGAGAAAATTCACTCAGTGGTGAGCCTGTGGAATTCTGTGCCACAGAAAGTGTTTGCAACCAAAACTTGAACAGTTTCAAGAAAGAGTTGGATATAGTTAATAGGACTAGAGGGATTAAAGGACATGAGGGATCAAAGAAAATGGGAACAGGATACCAGGTTGGATGATCACCTATCATATTAAAAAAAAGGTTGAAATGCTTACCCTGCTCCTATTTTCTATTTGTACCCCATATTTTAGAGGAAATAAACTATGATTTACAAAGTTAATATCTTTTTCTCCAAGGATGCAGGTTCTTGCTTTAAAGGGGTTCAAATGTTCCTGAAGCCTTCTGCCACAAAAGATTACTTTTCAATCAAATGACTATATGGGGTGGCATGGTGGCTCAGTAGTTAGTACTGCTGCCTCACAGTACCAGGGTCCCAGGTTCAATTCCAGCCTCGGGCAACTGTGCGAGTTTGCACACCCTTCCCAAGTCTGCGTGGTTTTCCGGAGTGCGCTCCGGTTTCCTCCCACAGTCCAAAGATGTGCATATCAGGTGAATTGGCCATGCTAAATTGCCCATAATGTTGGGTGCAGAAGGAATGAGTCTGGTTGGGTTACTCTTCAGAGGCTCGGTGTGGACTAGTTGGGCCGAAGGGCCAGTTTCCACACTGTAGGGAATTTAATCTACACCTAAAATTAGTGCAGTATTTGTGCACTATTAAATGATCTCCGACTGCAAATTATAGCATTACAGCACGATGGCAGTCAACTGAACCATGCCCCGACTGGCTCTTAGAAGGAGGAATTCACAAGTCCTTCTGCCCAGATCCCAACACATAGTTCAGCATTTTCTAAAAGGGAAACAATTAACAGCATAGTTAAAAAAGCCAATCTGCCCATTATTTCTGCATCCTGAAAAAAAAGTATATACACACATTCAGGGAATGCCATTTTTCAAGCACAGAGCTCAAATACGATGGGCGACAAGAATTCAGATGTCTATCTAAACATCTTTTAAACGTATTTTGTTTTTCTGCCTCTACGAATCTTTCAAACGAAGAGTTCCAGACCTTTATCTCTCCCTTATTCCTTTGAAAGGATTTTAAATCTATGTCACCCTTATTTCGAAAGGGATTCAGATCCTTTCCATTCACTCCTTCTCAACCAGGCAAGCCTTAAACCAAATCTCCACTCGGCATCCTCAATGCAAGTAAAACGACAAATGCTACAGTAATTTCAGTCTTGCAACATAATATCACATGACTGACTTTACTTTTAGTTTGAAGGAGTGAAGAGTGGGTTCAGGTAGTACTTTAAACTTAGAGGGAAATTACAATTATGAATGAAAAAAACAGCTAGCTAATACAAACAGGCTAATTAGGGAAAGGAATAGATCAATAGGAGGTGCAACAGTATACATTCCCAGGATATTTTAAAGAATACACAGAAGAGATACATCCCAGCAAGAAAAAATAATCTGTGATTACCTAAATCACAGAACGACATAATCCCACAGTGCAGAGATACACCATTTAGCCCATCAGGTTTGCACTGACCTTCCAAGCAGAATCCTACCCTGCCACCCTATCCCCATCACCCCTCATTTCCAATGACCAACTCATCTAGCTTGCACATCCCCGGACACTATGGGAAATTCAGCATGGCTAATCCACCTAACCTGCACATCTTTGGACTGTGGGAGGAAATCTGAGCGCCCAGCAGAAACCCACGCAGACAATGCGACAATGCCCAAACTCCACACAGACAGTTACCCAAGGCTGGAGTTACCCAACCCTAAAATTTGGCACTGCAGCGTAGCAGTGTTAACCGCTGAGCCACTATACTGCCCCTGTAGTACCCTTACTTAAAAAAGATAGGATCTAATTTCAATGAAAAAACATTTTGCAAAGATGGGTCACAGGTTGGACAGAACATTATTATTTTAGCCATTTTTATTGAAGAATTAAGCTGTTTTAATAGGTCTTATTAAGGATGGAAAAAGTAGAGATTTTTAAAAATTCAGTCATGGGAATGAGGGGGTTTCTGGCTAGGCCAACATTTAATGCCCACCCCTAATCACCCATAGGGCACCCACATTGCTATTTAGAGTCACATTAGGCCAGACTAGGTAAGGGTAGGTGATTCCTTCCCTAAAGTACCTGCTGAACCAGATGGATTTTGCCTAACAATCGATTTGTAGTTATCATTATGGGCATCAATCCCAGGTTATTTTATTGGATTCAAATTTCACCATTTGCTATGGCAGGATTCAAACCCCAGTGCCAGAACACTATCTGGGTCGCAGAATCAAAAGCTCAATGAAAATACCACTAGACCATCACCATCCCTGTAAAAGCATGAGACAATGAAATCTGTTTCCGCAGTTTGTTATCCACAGTTTACTGCAGCCTGAAAATATTACATGGAAGGTTGCAAATCCAGGGAGCTACTGGGGAGGTAAAAATTCCCATTATGATAGGGTTCACAACTATCTGCAGTTTTGGGCATCCGCAGTAGGTGTTGGAATGTATCACCTGTCGATGGTGGTGGTGGTGGTGGTGGGGGGGAACGGAGAAGAGGGGAAGAGAACTTTATATAATATAAAAAGGTCAATTAACCTAAGTATTGCTTCTATAGAAGCAAGTCTGGGGAATTAATGTTGGAAAATAAAAATAGAGACAGATGAAGCAAGCAGCTATTTTTAAATTGTCTTCAAAAGAAAGTGGGGCAACATGGTGGCTCAGTGGTTAGCATTGGTGCCTCACAATGTCAGGGACCAGAATTTGATTCCATCCTTAGGCAACTGTTTGCAGGGAGTTTGCCTATTCTCTGCCTGCTTGAGGGGTTTTCTCTGGGTGCTCCGGTTTCTTCCCACAGTGCAAAGATATATAATCTAGATAGATTGGCCATGCCAAATTGCCCCAGGGATGTGCAGGCTAAGTGGATTAGCCACGGGACTGTGTGGAGTTTGCACATTCTCCCAGTGTCTGCGTGGGTTTCCTCCGGGTGCTCCGGTTTCTTCCCACTGTCCAAAAATGTGCAGGTTAGGTGAATTGGCCATGCTAAATTGCCCGTAGTGTTAGGTGGAGGGGTAAAAGTAAGGGAATGGGTCTGGGTGGGTTGTGCTTCGGCAGGTCGGTGAGGACTTGTTGGGCCGAAGGGCCTGTTTCCACACTAAATAATCTAATCTAAAATGCAGGGTTATAGGGATAGGGTATCAAGGTGGTCTTGATGGATGCTCTTCAGAGGGTTGTTGTCGATTCAGTTGGCAGAATGGCCTATTTCCACTGTAGGGATTCTATGATAGTATAAAAGCAAACAGCCATAAGTTACAAAGTGGATGGGAGGGAGGACCTCAACAGAATTAGAAATTCAGAGAAGTGATACCGAGGATGTAAGAGAGTGTTGGAAGCACTTTAGAAGATTAATACCTGGAATTGGCAGGTTGCCTTATGGGGACAAATAAGATGGGCTAGGCTTGATCCACTAGAGTTTATTAGAATAGGTGGTGGCTTTGTTGAACTTAATAATAGGATCCTGAAGGGGCATGACAGTACCCATGCAGAGTGGAAGCTTTCTTGTAGGAGAATCCAGAACTAGGGACTACCTTAAAAATGAGGTCATCTACTTTTGACACTGGGTCAGAGATTGATTTTCTTTTCCCTGCATAACAGGGTTAAACAACTTTGGTGTACTCTTCCTCAAAAAAAAAGTAGCAGAACAGAGTTGACTATTTTTAAAAGGCTAATGGTAGATTTTGGACGTTTCAGTCAGTTTAGCGAAGTGTAAGCTGTGTACAGTCAGGGCCATTGACTTTCAAATAAAATAAAATAAAATATTTAGCTAAAGCTGAGGTACAATGGTACTAATTTAATAAACATTGAGGGGGTCAATTTTCTCATTCCAACATTTATTACATTGGATTGTATCATCACAGTTGCATACCAAACCATGCATTTCCAAAGCAGTACCACACAAATATTTGAGAGAAATAATATAATGAATATAAGTCTTCACCTGTAGTGTGAATAACTGTGGTGAAAAATCTAAATGTTTGCAATAAGCCCTCTTCAATACATGCAAAGCAGCAGCTGCAACTTCTAAAAATTCTGAAATGTTCAGTCAAATTCCACTGCCACAAAAAAATTATATATCCAGTCAAACAATTTTCTTTCATTTATGGATAGACTCTCAATACAGTGATGGAGGAAGTCCCATGATTTTAACACAGAACACTGAAGGAATGGCGATGTGTTTCCAAAGCAGGATCGCGTGTGTCTCAAAAAGAGAGTTACTCAGGTGGCGCTCCCACACACTTGCTGCCCTTGTCCCTCTCGATTTTAATAATTGTGGATTTGGAACGTGCTGTCAAGCAGCCTTATAAATTTCTTTTGCATCTTGCATATGGCATGCAATGCTGCGACTGAGCATTGATGGTAGAGATAATGTTTTGTCTGTTGATAGCGACAAATCAAGCAGACTGGACAAATCAAACAACTGAAATGTTGTTGGAGCTGCACTTACCAAGGAAAATGGATAGCATATCCCATCACACTTGACTTGCAACTTTCAGATGATAGATAGGCTTTGGGGATTGAGGAAACGGTCATTGCCTGGACCTTCTGTGATACTGTCCAAATTTGCTGCACTTGGACCGCAACTGTACCTGAAGTCCTGAATGAGGAACATTATGCAAGAAGAAAATTCCCACATTTCATTTTATTGAAAAGATGAAGATAACTGGATCAGGACCCTGCAGAAGTAATTACTTTCGTGGTGTCCTGTAGCTGGGATGATCGGTCACCAACATCACTTCTTTCTTCGTGCTACACATGTCTCCAACCAGAGACATTTGTCAGTTCCTCACAAATTTCCACTGATTCTGGTTTTGCGAAGGTTCCTTGATGCCAATTTCAGTTAAGATTAGATTAGATTACATTACATTACAGTGTGGAAACAGGCCCTTCGGCCCAACAAGTCCACACCGACCCGCCGAAGCGCAACCCACCCATGCCCCTACATTTACCCCTTACCTAACTCTACGGGCAATTTAGCATGGCTAATTCACCTGACCTGCACACCTTTGGACTGTGGGAGGAAACCGGAGCCCGGAGGAAACCCACGCAGACACAGGGAGAACATGCAAACTCCACACAGTCAGTCGCCTGAGGTGGGAATTGAACCCAGGTCTCTGGCGCTGTGAGGCAGCAGTGCTAACCACTGTGCCACCATGCCGCCCAAGTGCAACCTTGATGCCAAGGACAATCACTCCCACCACATTTCTGGAGTTTAGCTCTTTTGTCCATGTTTGAACTAAGACTAATGTGATCAAAGTCAAGACATTTGCAGAATACAAACTGAGGAGGAGTGAGCTGGTTATTTCAAAGTAAGTGTGCTTGATTATATAATGATTTTTCCCATCACTATTCATGACCAATAAAAGGGTGGTAATTGGCCTGATTTGATTTGTCTTGCTTGGTCAGAGTACAAGACATAACCAGGCAATTTTCTATTTTGCTGCCAATTAGGTAACTGTACTGGAACAGCTTGGCTAGGAGTGCAACAAGGTCTGGCACTGAAGTCTTCAATACCATTGCTGAAATACTTTCAGCACCAAGGGTAGCATCCAATGCCCTCAACCATTTCTTGATGTCAAGGGATGAATTGCATTTGCTGAGGAATAGCACCTGTGAAACAGGTTGGATCACTCACTTGGCATTTTTGGCTGAATACTATTGCAAATGCTTCTGGCTGAAGGTACAATCCATCTTGACTTCCGCTCACCATCTGGGCCAGAGCTACCCAGCAACACTAAATCTTCAGCCAATTCAACTCACCCTATGTGACATCAAGAAAAGGCTGAAGGCACTGGATATTACAAGAGAGTTTTAATTATGAAGAGAGATTAGGCAGATTGGGACAGATTTTCTAAGAGCAGAGATGACCACTGGATATTGATCATGGGAAGAGGAGACAGGACATTGAGAAAAATGACATTAAAAACTGGATGTGGGAAAGAACCTTTTTCTTGGCAGAAGGATCAATGACTAGAGGGAGTAGGTTTAAGGTAAAAGGCAGGAGGTTTAGTGGGTAGGTGAGGTGGTTTTTCCACCCAGATGACAACAGGAATTTGAAACTCACTGCCTAGAAAAAAGTGGTACGGACAGAAACCCTCATAACGTTTTAGTAGCATTTCAGGTGTATACTTGCAATGCCAAGACACATGGGTCAAGTGCTGGAAAGTGGGACGATTAAGTATTTAGGTGGTAGTTTTTGACCAGCACAGACTTGGTGGACCTGGAGAGGTCTACAGCACAGTGAAAAAGATTGTGTGACTAGATAAAAGGCTACGGGCTATGACAACGTTACAGCAACAGTACTGAAGACTCATGCTGCAGAATTCATTGCACCCCTAGCCAAACTGTTCTAGGGGAGCCACACTATTGTTATTCGACATGTGGTGTATTGTCCAGCCACATCCTGTGTACAAAAAGCAGGACAAATCCAAAACTTATCAATTACAATTTTTGATCAGTAAAAAGATGGAATGCATAATCAACCATGCTATCAAGTAGTAGCTGGTCAGTTGACACTCACTGTCTAGAGAGTCACTCATCTTGATATAAAGGCCATATTTGACAAAGTGGGACATCAGGGAGCCCTAGCAAAACAGCAATCAGAGGAGAACCACCTATACAATGTATTCAAGAAGAACGGATACTCAAATAATACAGTCCACAGATTCCTCAAGAACAAACCACGACAAGCAGACCAAACACAGCATGAAACCCTAACCACCTTACCATACAAAGAAGTTTCAGAAATGACAGCCAGACTAAGACCCCTCAGAATCCTAGTAGCACACAAACCCACCAACACTCAAACAAAAACTAAAATTTAAAAGACCCAGTACAATCCATGGATAAAACCAACATCATCTACAAAATTCCATGCAAGGACTGCCTCAAACACTACGTAGGGCAAACAGGAAGAAAGTTAGCCACCAGGATACACGAACACCAGCTAGCCACAAAAAGACATGACCTTCTCTCCCTCGTAGCCCTACACACACAGGAAAAAAAACACCATTTCGACTGGGACAGCACATCTATCCTGGGACAGGCTAAGCAAAGACATGCCAGAGAATTCCTAGAGGCCTGGCACTCCAACCTTCTTCATTCCTGAAGAAGGGCTTATGCCTGAAACGTCGATTCTCCTGTTCCTTGGATGCTGCCTGACCTGCTGCGCTTTTCCAGCAACACATTTTCAACTCTGATCTCCAGCATCTGCAGCCCTCACTTTCTACTCCAACCACAATGCCATAAACAAACGCATAGATTTAGATGCCATTTATCAACCCTTCAGAAAATGAACAGGAAATGACATCACCACAAACCCAGGAACCCCATCCAGGAGAAAGATATAAATAGAAAGCAGGAGACAACAGCTTCGCTTCACTTGGAGGTCGCCACTGATGTTACCTAGCCAGGCAATGAAACGTCTGGATATCAAACCTACACCCTAAGCAATCAATGAGGAATTGCTCCTCTAGTTGGAGTCATCATAACGGATACATAGAAAGATGTTGGTGGTTGTTAGACATCAGCCACCTCAACTCCAGGACATCTCTGCAAGAGTTTCTCAGAGTGGTGCCTGAGGCCCAGGATCTTCAGCTGCTTCAAATGACCCATCAAAAAAAAAAGGTCAGAAGTGGGAACATTCACCAATGACTGTGCAATATTCCACAAATACCCAAATACAGAAACAGTCCACATTCAAATACAGCAAGACTTGAATAGCAGCCATTTTTGGGCTGACAAGCAGTAAGAATGATTCACACCACATAAATGCTAGCCAATGACAGTTTCCAAGAAGAGAAAACTTATCCACCTTGACATTCAACAGCGTTACCATAGAGTCCTCCACCAACATCATCCTGGGGTTTATCATTGACCAAGAACTCAATTGGACTTATAATTAGGACAAGGGCAGTTCAGAGGCTAAGAATCCTGCAGTTTATCACTCTCCACCTAACACCTCAAACACCATCCACCATCTATAAAATACAAGCCAAGCAAGCGATGGAATATTCCCAGCTTGCTTGGATAAATGCAGCTTCATCAACATCATCCAGATGAAAAGGTTGATTGGCGCCGCATGCATAAACATCCATTCTCTCCACAAATGCACACTGCAGCTGAGTGTTGGTTATCGACAAAATGCAATGCAGAAAATTTAAAGATCCTTAAACAGCACCTTACAATTCCATGATCACTTTCACAGAGACAGAATCAGATATATGACATCATCAACTGCATACTCCCCTCCATGTCACTCACCATCCTGACTTGCTAATTGATGTTCTTTCAGTTTCATTATGCCAAAACCCTGCAAGTTCCTCCCTAACACAACTATGGGTCAACCTATACCACATGAACTGCAGCATTTTATGATGACAGCTTACCACTTTCTCAAGGACAAGTAAAAACAAGCAACAAATGCCGAGCCAGCCAATTCCCACATTCCACAAATGAATGTTAGAAATTCAAAACTAGGAAAAATTCAAAGTCAAAATTCAACAAAAAATTCCTATGTTGTGCTGCACTCCCCTCAACATGGAGAATGGTGATATCTATGAAGTCGCCTCCTCCTCCAGTGACTTGAAAAGACCAAGCTCATACTCCTTGTTGCTGCACATTTACCATTAAGTTTACATGCATTTATTAAGACTCCGCTCTAAGAGGGATCCCTTTACCAAAAAACCTTGGGACTAACTGTTTTCAGGATAACGAGATCCCCCTGTTTTAGGATACACTTATACCAGTCAGGAGTGTGTCCACTTTCAAACCTGTCTGTGCCTACAGTTAGAGTGGTTTCAACCGCCAGTCACAGCCTAGTTTAATTTGCCATCAGTCCGTGTTGAGTCAACAGAACATCATTTTGCCAAGATTTATTAGGCTTTTGGTCTATTTTGAACAAGCACTTCGGTTACTTGCAAAATCAGAAGTGCTAATCTGAATGGGTAAACAACACATTCTCTCTTAACTGCTGGGTCAGACTGGTACACTGTGCACCAACTTTTTCCCCAATCAGCAGAACGTGCACTGGAGGCATAAAATATTTTTTTTAAATAGTGAAAACATTGTAATACACAACGCAGTGAAATCTGACTGATGAAAGCGTGAAGTTCACTCACATCCTTTGTAAAAACTGACTTTTAGACACTTAGTTGTTCCTCCCCAAAAGGCCCCAACTCAACACATCCAGAGATCTGTTCAGGTCTGCTTTCGAAAAGACCTTCAACGTTTAGGATGTGACAGTGTGGTGGCTCAGTGTTTAGCAGATGTCTCAGTTTCAGGCACCCAAGTTTGATTCCAACCTCTGCCAAATACCTGTGTAGAGCTTGCCCATTGGACTGTGGGAGGAAGCCAGAGAGTCTGATGTGCAGCTCTCCTTGCGTAGTTACAAAAAAACTTGTCACATTTATGGTTAAGTCCTCAGTTCAGGCAGCAGTGTAGAACTCCTCAGAACCAGTCACAATGAATTTAATTATTTTTTTTTTTAAAAGCACGGAGGGTGTGCGACACTTCACAATTGCATGTGCTCAGTGATTTGTGCCAGCTTTAATGGCCACATTGGCACCTGTATCTCAGTAAAAGCTACAAAATAAGAAAATCCTTGAGACAGCTGACCAGAGTGTGAACATTTACAAACACCCAACTTAATTCAGACGGTCTGCGACAATCAGTTAATCTAGCCTCGGAGATGACAGTTGGTTCTATATTCTCATTTTTGATCCCAGTGTTGGCCATCAAATGAATAGCATTAAACAAAATTTAAGCACTTTAATGGTTAGATGGGCATCATGTTAACTAGATTGATTAGGGATAGGAAATTACCTTCCATCAAGAACACTGGTGAGCCAGTTAGGTTTTAAAGTGAAATTTCCTATGTGTTTGTGTCCAAATTCATAATTCACCATTACTTTTGGGATTGAATCCAATCACTGGTAAAGTCAATTTAGTCTTTGATTTCAGAGTAAAGTCAATTCAAAACATTAACTATTTTTCATTTCATAGATGCTGCCAGAGTTGGAGGTTTTTTCCAGAACTTTTTTTAGGATACTGCAACGCTGCTGGTTTTAAACATTTAAATCTCCATCCACTACATCCCAGCCAGAAGAGAAATCAGCCTCCTGTCTCCAACCTCAGGCAAAATCTATTTAAGATCCCAAATGTGATGCGAAGTAACTTTCCTAAAGGATGTCACAGAAATTAAAAATAGATAATCAGCAGCCACACAGGATACTTAGACCTCATGCCAGCCTGTGGCTGATCAGCTGCATAGCTTTGACAAACAGTTCTTTCTTCAACCACTGATGCATGACTGTTAAATTCAACAGTCCAGCAAATTTTCAATATCAGCTCCTGTATGAAGGTGCCAAGCTGAAACACTCCTACTTTCCCAATGGAACAGCCATTTTGGGATAATTATTCACTTAAGCAAACCATGCCCTATTATTGAGTGAATCACCACAGGAAACCAATTCTTGGTTACTTCTGATGAGGGTAACAACATTTCAAAAATAACATGCATTATTACAGTGAATGTGAATGGCAACTTCCATTATAAAATGTCAATTTTCAAGATAAGAATAATGGATAAGGCCATTGCCTGTTTTTAGCACACCACATGATTTATTGTTAACAGCTTTCTTACTGTGCAAGTTAAGAACGGACAAAAGCCATTTATCGATGATGTAATTCAGTAAGATGGAGGAGCAGCCACCAACATGACAAACAGACATTTGAAATTTCTATCTGTTTCTATTTGACAATTCCTGGAACAACGGGACTACCTTATGCTGAAAGACTGGAGCGACTGGGCTTGTATACCCTTGAGTTTAGAACACAGAGGGGATTGGATTGAGACATAAGATTTTTAAAGGATTGGACACACTGGAGGCAGGAAACATGTTTCCGCTGATGGGTGAGTGCCGAACCAGAGGACACAGCTTAAAAATACGGGGTAGACCATTTAGGACAGAGATGAGGAGAAACTTCTTCACCCAGAGAGTGGTGGCTGTGTGGAATGCTCTGCCCCAGAGGGCAGTGGAGGCCCAGTCTCTGGATTCATTTAAGAAAGAGTTGGATAGAGCTCTCAAGGATAGTGGAATCAAGGGTTATGGAGATAAGGCAGGAACAGGATACTGATTAAGGATGATCAGCCATGATCATATTGAATGGTGGCGCAGGCTCGAAGGGCAGAATGGCCTACTCCTGCACCTATTGTCTAATTCCTTTAAACAGAGTGCGTAACTAGTAGATGGTTAACAACTGATTTTCCTGGTTGAAGACTTTAATGAGAGGTCAGAGACTTAGAATAAGAGGTTAGGTATTTGGGACTGAGAAAAAGAAACACTTTCTTCCTACGTAAGATTGTAAATCTTTGGAATGCTCTCCTCGGTGAACATACTCAGACTCGAGACTGAAATCAATATACTTTTGAAACAGGATCAAGGGACTTGTTGACAAAGTGGATACAGGTTCAATGCTCTGCCATCTTATGAATGCTGTCACAGGGATTGGGGGGGTTATGCTCCCTCGTTCTGATGCTCTTAATCTAGTTACATTTAAATTAGTCCCACTGAGATCAAGCAAACAAAATTCTGCCCTGGGGGGGGGGGGGGGGGAATCCATCAAGGTGCATTAGGGATCTCTTCATCCACCAGAGTTATGGCTTTGTTCACCACTTCAATCAAGTGGCCACTTTTCTCTCTCAAACTAGTTTGTCAAGGTGCGAATACAACAACTGAGGAACACACGTGACCTTTAGTACTGTGTGTCAATTGTAGACAGACAATCAGGATTGGCTCAATTATGAGACCAATAGCTGATACAAGGGAGGTTAACATCAAAACTAGTTCTTCAAGTGTAACATTGGTGTAACCAGTTGGAGTAGGATTCCTTTCTATGCTAGATTTTGCCAGTGATCCCAAGTGCTAGTGCCAAGCAATTTAAGGGATATACTGAGTGGAGAAAGATCGTAGGTTGTAACTGGAGAGCTCAGCATCAGCCGTTTTTTTCTTGGTGCCAAGTGTTTACAAAAGAAGAAAGGCGGAAAGTTAAAAAGCACTGTCGATACCAATAAAATATGGAGGTTGTGGACAGAAACTATTTACTGCACTGAACAGTTGAACTTCACTGCATTAGCAGGACAGAACAAAGGAATCACTAAAACTAAAAGGCTCCCATACAGTAGTCTCCTGAATGGTGAAGGGACTTTTTTTTGGAATGTCTTATTGGGTCAATATAGAATTAAGCCGTAAACTGCAGGTGATGAGTTTGTGTGTATTTCAGTCTAGTACAGCATACATAGTGAAGTGCCATTTTTCAAATAATCCACTTCAGCAAATTCTGGTAAGCTTCCAATGATTACATTAAATATTTAGTTCCCAAAACATATACTAAATAGAGCACTCATGTCAGTGAAATACAGTTCCCTGACAACAGTGTTTTCAATTATCAACAATGTGGTGGGTATATTTTTGGCTCTCTCACTAATTCTCTAAGAGCATAGATGGAGGCAGATCTTTGGGGACAAAGCAAATCAAAAGGAGGGAAAGATTAGGACAAAAAGAGAATTCAGACAGACGATCAGAACAAATCTTCTTGAACAGCCTTTAGAGACTGCTCCTATTGCTGACTAGGACTCAGTACCAAAATTGCATCCTCCTTAAATCAAAGCCATCAGGTGTACTAAAGAAATGTAAAAGTGCCAATATGAACACTTTAATATATTAGTGAGATCACTATCTTTTTAAAAAAAAAAGCAAACTTAGTGTGGCTTTAGTCTCCTAAATCATTTTCACCTTGAACATAAAGAGATTTACTAGACTGATAACTCGAATGAATGGGTTGTCTTATGAGCAAAGACAGGACAAGCTGGGCTTGTTTCCACTGGGGCAAGCTTCATACAATCAGGAAGAAGTGATCATATCCACAGCAAAATATAGCTTGAGTAAGTACATAATGTGGGGAACTTGGAGGCAATGTGTACATTCGGTGTGGTGGGGCAGGGTGTGGTGGTGTTTGTTTTTTGGGATCAGAGTTTGCAACATTTTTTTTTAATTTAAAAAAAATAGGATAAATTGAAGTCCAGGATCAATACCCAGGACAAAGGAGTAACATCACAGATTAAGTGGGTCAGTGGTTGATAGTCACTTTTAGATTGAAGCTAAATAGGAGAAATATTTACAGTCTGCAAACTAAAAGACCAGTACAAAAAACAATATTTTTTTTAAAAAATCAAGTAATTAAGAGAGATTTCAGTTCAGGCAAGGGTATTGTAACTGCATGATGTGGGGAGCTGGTGGATCCCATTGTGGTTCACATCGACCGTGTCTGTAGCGCGTGCTGGTTCTTTGAGGAACTCCAGCTCAGAGTTGATGAGTTGTAGTTTGAACTTCAAACACTGCAACACATCAGGGAGGGGCCAGTTACCTGTGTTCAGGGGCAGTCAAAGGACGGTGTGACTACAAGCAAGGCAAGTGGAAGGGTCCAGGAAGGACTGCTGAAGGAGCCTCAGTCCTTGAGCTTTTATACCAGGTTTGATATTCTTGCTGTGGGGTTGAGTGAGGGCTCCCAGGAGGATAAGCAAACTGACCACACTACGGTACAGAGAGCCATTCCAGAGGGAAAAGGAGGGAAAAAAAAAGAGAAAATGTAGCTGTAATCAGAGACAGTATAGTCAGGGGAATAGACATTTGACTCAGTGGCCAAGATCATGAGTGCCAAAGGCTGTGCTCCCTACCTGGTACCCAGGTTCAGGATCTCATCTGGGTTGAAGAACTGGGAGCGGGAGCAGAAAAATCCAATCATCATGGTCAAGGCAGGTACCAACAATATACAGATAAAGATATAGGGAGTACAAGCAACTTGGGGCCAAATTAAAAAGCAGAACAAAAAACTGGTGCTAATCTAGAGATCATTACCTGAGCAAATTGGCACAGGTACAAGATTAAAGACGAAAATGCACAGCTCAAAAGCTTGGTGTGGGGAAAGCTCATTCATGGGACATTGGCACAAGTACCAGGGAAGGAGGGAGTGGTTCCAATGGGACAACAGTTGAGTGAATTTTATAACTCCAGTCGTAGATATGGCTTTAAATTAAATATGTGGGAGAAAGTCGCAGAAGTTAAACTTTTCAGAGCAAGCAATACAACAGACAGTATGGAAAGGGTCAGGAATCTAGTTTCAGACACAGCAGGTAACGGGACAAGAATGGGAAGTTTGGAAGGGAAGTGCAAAATCAATGAATGCAGGACTGAAGGAGGGTCATTTGACCAAAAATGTTCATTTTGCTTCGGCTCCACAGATGCTGCCAAGACCTGCAGAGTTTTTCCAGCAATTTGTTTTTGTTTCTGTTTTTTGAGTTTTTATGCAGGACAGGAGGGTGTTGGACTTAAAACTGGCACAGAATACAAAACAAGGTAAAATGAACTTCTAGCACAAATTGAAATTGGCAGCAACAAATGTTGTGGGTATTACAGAGAAATGGCTGCAAGGATATCAAGGCTCAGAACTAAATATCCAAGGACACATCCTATTGAAAAGGCAGACAGGCAAATCAGTTGGATAGAGGTGGCAGGTTACCTTTCAGAAAGGAAAGGAATTAAAATCAATAGCAAGTGATATGGGTTGGAAGGCATAGAATCTGTGAGGGTAGAGTTGAAGAACTACAAAGGAGAAAAGACACTGATGGGAATGGTATACAGGCCTCCAAGCAGTGGTCACGATGTGGGGATGAAAATAAACCTGGAGATATAATAGTGCCTTTCTTTCATGCCTTTTCTAATAATCATGGAGGATTTAGTTGGCAGATGGACTGAATCTTAAGAACAGGAATTTGTGGAGTACCTAGTTGTTTTTACTTTGGAGCAGCTTGTGGTAGAGCCGAAAAGGAACAGGTTATTCTAGTCTTGTGTAGTGAGGAGACTTGATTAGATAAAACCTCACCCAGGAGTTTGACAGGGAGAAGATGGAATTAGATATAACAGTATTACAATTATGGTAACTACAAAGACATGAGTGACGAGCTAGTCGGAGTTGACTGGAAGGGCAGACGCTGGAGAATAATGGCAGAAATTTCGGGGGGTAATTTGGGGGACACATCAGGAATCAACCCCAAGATACAAGCATGGTAAGGGGAGGATGAGGCAACAATGACTGACACAACTGAAGTCAAAGAAACGTGGTGAAAGTTAGTTGTAAGCCAGAGGATGGGGAAGCCTTTAAAAGCCAGCAGAGGATGAGAAAAAAAAAGTGGCGGGGGGGGGGGGGGGGGAAAAGAGGAAGAACTGGGCAGATGATCAAAAAAAAAAAGGAGATTAAACAAGAAAATTACAAGAGGTTTTCTAGGTACATGAAAAAGGAAACGAGGTAAGCGTGGACATTGGACCTCTGCAAAATGAGGCTAGAGTGGTAGTAATGGGGAATAAATATTGTAGATAAACAGAATACGTACTTGGCATCAGTTATCAGTAGTAGACACCAACAGGGTAACAGAAGTTCAAGAGAGTCAGGGGGCAGGGGAGTGCACAGTGGCCATCACTAAGATGACGTCTTTGGGGGATGCAGAAAAGGTCAGAAGATGGATAGATCACAGTCAGTGTTCTGAAGGACATAGCTGGGGAAACTGTAGAGGCATTAGTGGCGATCTTCCAGAAATCACTGGAGTCAGTGAGGGTGCCAGATGACTGAGAAAAGATAATGTAACACACCTGTCTAAAGGAGGAGGGTAGCGGTAGTCAGGAAACTGTGGGCTGGTTAGCCTAACTTCAGTCGTCGGTGAGACTTTAAGAATGTTATTAAAAAAGGATGAGATTGCAGAGTTCTTGGAAATGCATGGTAAAAGGGCTGAGTCAGCATGGCTTCAAAGGGAAGTCATGTCTGACAAATCTGTTAAACATTCTTTGAAAATGTAATGAACATGTTAAACAAGGAGAACCAGCAGACTGGATTTATTTGGATTTCCAGAAAGGCTTTTGACAAGGCACCACACAGAAGGCTAAATAAGAGCCCATGGTGTTAAGGGCAAATGGACTGGCATGGATAGCAGATTGGCAGAAAGCAGGGAGTAGGGATAAAAGGGGTCTTCTCCAGGATGGCAGCCAGTCACTAGTAGACCTAGATTAAGTAACAAAGGACATTGCTGCTAGGTTTGCAGATGGCAAATATAGGTGGAGGGATAGGTAGTGTAGAGTAGAGGTAGCAGAGAGTCTGCACAAGGACTTGGATAACCTAGGAGAGTGGGCAAAGAAGCGACAGACTGAATACAATGTGGGAAAGTGAGAGGTTATGCACTTTCGTAGGACAAATGGAGACCTTGGAAATGTGAAGTGGAAAGGCACTTGGGAGTCCTAGTTTAGGGTTCTCTTCAAGTTAGCATGCAGGTTCAGTTGGCAGTTACGAAGACAAATGCAACCTTAGCCTTCATTTCAAGAGGGCTAGAATACAAAAGCAGTGATGTAGTACTGAGACCGACTAAGGCTTGGATAATGCGGTTAAGAAACACAAAAGACCAGGAACGAATGGCAGAGTAGAATCAATGGGCTGAATGGTCTCTTTCTACTCCTCTATCTTATGGAGTTCAGTAAAGTGAAGAGTACAAGATCCTAACTGGTCTTGACAAGTGGAAAGGATATTTCCTTTTGTGGACAAGTCCAGAAATAGTCAATCATTTTAAAAATTATAGGTCATGCTCTTCATACTAAAGATGAGAAATGCTTTCCTTCAGAGGCTTGTGAGACTTTGAAACTCAAGTGACCCCTAACACACTGGTAATGTTCTCCTATCAGGCAGATGCTTGAACACATGCAACAGCAGGCTCAGGGACAGCTTATTTCTGGCATTATTAGACTAATGAATGAATTCAAATAACGCTGATCTTGCTATATTGATCTTGCAGAGTCCAAGCCCTGCATGCTGTTGAGAATATGTATAGGGTATAAGCAGGCAGGGAAAGCGTTAAGTTCTGAGTTTGGTGAAAGAGGTTCAGCTGAGCAAGACTCAGATCAGATAAGAACTTAGTTAACAATGGTGATGCAAGCAAACATAATTTATTACATAGAGCCATTTAACAAGATATGATAGCATTCGGTTTGTGATGTCAGTTAACAAGTTAAAAGTATTCATTATGTGGCAGATGGCATAATCTTTATTAACGACACTCGCTGATTGTAACAGTTAATCAATATGTATGTCACCTTACACGGATGCTCCTCCCTGTAAAGTAAACGTTACACGTCATTGAGAAACTGCTGTACCAGAGAGAATCGTGAACCCATGTCTCTGTACACATGGGTGTTCTCTCTCTCTCTCGCTCTCTTTCTCGCCCAGAATAACGATGGGGATAACACTATACCAATGTCTAAGCGTTTTGCTTCCACTGAGCAGGAAACAAAATGGGATAACAAAACAGGACAACATAATAACCAGCTTGCCAAAGTTTGTTTTTATTTCACTCTATGATCGGCCTGCACAGCTCATAAATAAAGCTTTACACTCTACCTAGGTACACATTACAATAAATAAAATCAAAAATCATTGAAAATTTTAAAAGCCAGGGTGGCTAAATTCTGCACAGACCAAAGCAGCAAGGGTTACTCAGGAGATAAATGGTGAAGTTGAATTTGAAACAGACCGACCTCAAAATTATTTTAAAAAGGTAGAGCACGAGAGGGGTCAGCTGGTCTGCCCATGCTCCTATGTATCATGTTCATAATGGAAATTAAACATTTGGGCTATGATGAATAACTCCAGCAAGTGACATTCCTCACTTCTATTATGTTTGGGCATGAATAAAATTGCAATGCCTATAGAGGAAATTTTTGCTGCACACATTTCCTAGTCAATGAGTTGCGAGAATTAGCAGTCTCAGGAATTGAATTAGTTCATAAAATACACAGTAAGGTAATCATTTCTATTTAACTAAAAGGATGAATGTGCAATTGTATGTGCAGAGTCATGGTAATTATGTTGTACAAACTTACCAAAGAGACACAAAAATCTTCCAAGCTGCTTAGGAAGATCCCAATACAAATCATATCATATCTGATCAGTCCTAAGAATAACACAGTCAGGAGTTCTGGATGTAGGTTTGCTCGCTGAGCTGGAAGGTTTGTTTTCAGATGTTTAGTCGCCATACTAAACATCAGCAAGTCTTTGGATGAAGCACTGGTGGCATGGCCTGCTTTCTATTTGTGTTTAGGTTTCCTTGGGTTGATGTCATTTCCTGTGGCGACATGACAACCTGTTTTTTTTTCTCTCAGAGGGTGGTAAATGGGGTCCAAGTCAAGGTATGGCTTGATAGAGTTCCAACTGGAATGCCAGGCTTCTGGGAATTCTCACACGCACCTGTTTGGCTTGTCCTATGATGGATGCGTTGTCCCAGTCAAAGTGGTGTCCTTCCTCATCTGTATGTAAGGATACTGGTGAGAGTGAGTCATGTCTTTTTGTGTTCATACATCCTCGTGGCTAGTTTTCTGCTTGTATGTCCAATGTAGTGTTTGTTACAGTTCTTGTAAATGACATTCGGCTTTGACAAAATTACATCGACAGGAAAACACGTACTGACCAAATACTGAACTACAGAAGCAATCATCCCAACACCCACAAACAAAGCTACAACAGAACACTATTTAAATGAGCCACCACACACTGCAGCACAGAGGGACTACACAGAGCAGAGGAAAACCACCTATATAGCGTATTCAAAAATAAACACAATCCACCGATTTCTCAGCGACAAAGGACGGATACCACTTTGACGAGGACAACACACCCATCCTTGGATAAGCCAAAAGAAAGCGACGCATGAGAATTCCTAGAAGTGTGGCATTCCAACCAGAACTCTAGCAACAAACACAGACCTGGACCCCATTTACCACCGCCTGGAGAAAAAGCACAGGGAACTATGTTACGACAGGAAATGACATCACCAACCCAAGGAAACCTAAAAACAGTAAATAGAAGTGGGCCATGCCACCAGTGCTTCATCTGGAGGCTCACTGATGTTACCTAGTATGGTGACAAAACTTCTGAAAACGAACCTTACAGCTCCGCGAGCAAACCTACATCCAGAACCTCAACCTGAGCTGCAAATCTTCTCAGGAGCTTTTGAACTCCATGATTGGTGTAAATACGGAGTCATTTTTCAGGGAACACCTGGTTAGTTCAGGAAATGTACAGGTGCTGCAAACATGAATTTAAAATGCATTATTGGCAGTTTTATTAAAAAATGGAAATGGGCAAGGTCACCAATGATGCACAATCAAAAAGCTCAGCAAGATCATCCAACTTAAGTTACTGGAAACTTCTCAATGCTCAAAATAAGCTGCAATTTGGGGAGAACGTGATCAAATTCTGTATGTCTGTATCCATTTAGGTAATTATATGAGACTGCACATGCCTCAGTGTAGCTATCATTGCTCATAACCTGGATGGAAAATCTCAACAAGCCATCTGCCAGAGTATTCACTGCCAATAGCAGAATAAAAGCGGTTACCACAAATCAAACCCTCCAAGGTGGTAAAAATAAATCTCATACACAGGCTTTCTAAAAACTGAGTGATTTTTCTCAGTTCTGTTAAGTGGCAACATCTGGGTGACTGAAACTTGTGAAAGTGAAAGTGGATAGTGTAAACAGAGATTGGTCTGCTTCAAATTCAGGTTAAGCCTAGTGAAACTGCGGCAAAGGCAGAATGGTTATAGTGCTTGCTGATTACATGTAGTGGGAATAATTTAAAGGTGATGACACACAAACAGTACTGATATTCAGTGCATCTCCCAAAAAAAAACTGGATTGATGCTTGCAGTATTGAAAACACTGATTTTGACCATGCTTTTATCTTGTACTCAATATATGACTTGCAAGAATAAACTTTTTTAAAAACTGATCAAACCGACATTAGATGCAATCCTGCAACTGGCTAATTCAGCATGTGGATGCACTTAGAAAGGTCAGCTGGGCGTGCATGCGCACCAAGACCTACATTTATTCATACACAGGGTCCTGTCCTTTGCTGACAAAAAAAATGCGCAGGCACTGTGACAATTGCAATTCAACACAATAGGTGGCAGCCACTCCGAGCAATCTAGTAATTTTCAATCTAAACAAAACTTGGCTGTTTGTTAACTGTCAGTATTAATAAATTAAAAATCACAACACCAGGTTATAGTCCAACAGGTTTAATTGGAAGCACACTAGCTTTCGGAGCGACGCTCCTTCATCAGGCGTCACTCCGAAAGCTAGTGTGCTTCCAATTAAACCTGTTGGACTATAACCTGGTGTTGTGTGATTTTTAACTTTGTACACCCCAGTCCAACACCAGCATTCTCCAAATCATGAGTATAAATAAGTACACTCTCCATGACCACTTCTGTACCAAACATTACATCCTTCTCAGTAGGAATGTTGTTCCTTCTCTTCATTGACATTTGTGAACCGTCCTGACAAATACAAGCTAAAAGTCTTTGGACAATTTTTTTTTCAGCAATGCCGAGGTTTGTGCTGCTGTTAAATTGGGTTAGAAACATCATAACCTCAGATACCAATTCTATATTCATCAGCTTAATCAAATCCTATTCAGCATCTCACGTCACAGCAGACAAAAAAAAGTTACAAAATACTCTAGCCATACACACAGCAGCTATAGACTGAATGCAAAAATAACCAAATTAAAAATCTCAGACACAAAAAAGCAACATGAGATTGGACAAGGTGCTAAAAACACCTGTGTTTTAAGTATTACACAAGTAATTCAAGCTTAGCTCCAGTCGTTAGAGACTATCAAAACCTTGGAGATGATCCAAGCCATCATTAACACTCCACTTATGGAATCTTGCAACAACCTCTGTATCTAGCAGAAACAGGTCACATGTTAAATGCTTGAACATATGTATTTAAATCACACCAGGTAAAGACAAATCCATTCTCTTTGAAAGGAACTGCAACTAAGCAACAGCAAGAATAATATTAAATAGCAATATATAGAATCTCGCAGCATGTCATTCGGGCATGAACTGCATGCTTGCTAAATATATAATTCAAATCATGGTAGCACTTCAGGGCCAAGATGAAACCAAAGTTAAACAAAACAAAAAAAAAAAGCAGGAAACGGTGGAAATACTCACAGGTCAGGATACAGTGGAAAGAGGAAGAAACAATTAAACACTAAGTATGCAACTCTTCAGCTTTGAGCAAGGGGTGGGACAAGGACAGAAGGAAAAAAAGAAATTCTGCAACAGGACGAAAGACTGAAGAGACTGAGTGGCAGAAGAGTCCTCCAGGGCTAAATGAGAATGGCAAAGCATCAAGACAAACAGAAGATGGGCCTACGATATCATCAGCTACATTTGTGCACAAAAGCAAAAAAAAGAGATGAACCAAAATATGTAAAACAGAAAGAAACAAAATGGGGCAACAGTTAAACGGTCTACAATCGAATACAATTGTTGAGTCCAGCGGCCTCCAAGTGTCTAGTGCAAAAATCCTAAGTTTGTGGAATCCAATTTCTAATGGAACTGGAACACTGCAGCAGGTTAAGAATGCAAATACCAGTATTATAAGGTGAAAAATTAAAATTACAAATTCCAGAAGCCCATGGTCATACCTGCAAACTAAATGATGTTCTGCAAAGCTAAAGCCAACATCTTGCTTTAACATTTTAAAAGGAGACAACATTGAGAGCATGAATACAGTACACTGCTTAGAGAATAAACTGGTGTTATTCAACATTTCATGCTAAGTTACCAACAGAGTTATAGAACAGACAGATGTGTTAAGAAGTCTGAGCATCCCTTAAAAACAGGGATGCTCAGGCAAACCAGGCAACCAACCTGGATTCTATCAGGGACCTCAGTCTCAAACAGCAAGGACTGAAATTTGGCACAAATGTAACCCCCAGCTGCAGGCCATAGATAATTTCTTAAGGAGTGTTTATGCAGTTTATCACTCTGAAGAGCCATTATATGCATGTAACCATAACAGCCAAAATGCCTTGAGGGGCAGGGAGGGAAGTGAAAACTTTCAGGGGACTAATTACATCTATGGATATGGAGATGGTAAAGGAAAACAACACGGAGGTAGATGATCAACCATAATCTAACGGTGTGGTAAAGCAGACTCAACAGGACGAATGACCTACTCGTGTTCCAAATCTTCTCATCTATGACACTATAATCTTTTGTATGATAACCTAGTGGAATAAAGTTGTGGGCCTTACACTGGATTAAGTAGGGAACAGATAACAAAAAGGAGAAAGCTTGTGGGAAGTACAAGTACAGCATGGGATGGAAAATATCAAGCAAAAATAAAAAGGAGAGCAACAGAGCAAAACCAACAAAAAGCACAAAAAAAAAGATCCACTTGGTGGGAGCAGAGGTTGATAGAGAACAGAAGGAAACAAATGACAGTGCTGTTACACTGAACTACTGAAAGTCTTTGTGGGAGGGCATTAGGTCAAGTATGAACTGCTCAAATTTAGTCGTAACATTAAAACATGAAAGAGAAGCTGATCAGGCTAACCACAGTCATAGTTAAAAATAGAGCCAGTGTTGATGGTTCTGCTTCTATCCAAATAACAATTACAAGATTAAATGTTTTCTAAATACAAAAAGGACTAAAAAAAGGTACCACTAAGTCTGAATAAAGACGGTTATATCCAGTCTGCCACATTAACTGAATTCTAAAGTATTTGCAGGTTTGAACAAAAACAGATTAGATACTGAATCCAAGGGAGCTTTGGAAAAATGGCATCAGACCATGTTAAGAGGGCATTGTCAGGATTACCCGAACGATGAGGATAAAGATACCCCATTCATATTGTTTACCGTTAGAGATGCCCCAAATGAATCTACTCAGTTCACTCCCTTTGAGTTGAAGTGAATGAAAAGGCCTTAATTTCAAAAAGAAATTGCCAAGACCGAAATTGGAGACCTCATGCTTAGATAAGGTACCTGAGGAGGAGGGATTAAAATTGGGTAGGTGAGTTAGTTAAACAGCACCTGAAGAGGGTACAGCATAGAACAAAGCAGAATTCGGGTGTTTTCCTGTGGGGATGATGCATTAGCATTGTGGTAGGAGATCCCTTCAAAGCCAGGTTCAGTGGTCCCTATCAAAGTTGAGAAAAAGTTCAGTCAGGTAAACTATCTGGTAAAGATGCCAGATTGGGGGGAAAAACAACTGTATTGGGTAGGTCATGTGTATACGTTGAAACATTAGAGACCAGGAACTGGAGAAACAGATGTTAATTATTGGCCCACAGAGTGAGGAATCAAATCCAGATGTCATGAAGTTTGATGTGCCTCAAAATATATTAAACAATGGGGAAGTACTTGGAGTGGGATAGGTTAATGAACTGTCTCAGGAGCAAAGAACGCAGTAGAAAAGATGCAGGAATAATACTATCATGCATAAGGTGGAAATAGGGAATGCTATTCTGATAAAGTCTGTTTGAAGAGGGGGAAAAAAAAAGGGGTTTCATCATTTCAAAGCCACACACTCTCTCCAAGGCACAGTACACTCCTTCAACTTCATAACAACTGCCCCCCCCCTTAAGTGAACCACTGTAACGAAGAGATGGCTTCATTTTTTTCTTCTAATTCTTAATCCCATTACTAATTCCACATTCAATTCAGTGATTGGAGGGGGCTGGGGACGAAGAGGACCCACGCGATGTTGAAATCACCTTGCAGCCAAGATGAAAAGTGGACACTTGGTACCGCAGAACAGCTGTTGGCTTTCACTCTTTCAGCTGTTATAGGGACCCAGATCTCTCTCTCATTACTTCCTCTGGTCAACTACACACCTTTTGAAGGTTAGGAAAAGACTTGGACATTGTAGAGGCAGATGAACTCCTTTCACTGCCTTGGAGCCGGAAAACAAAAAAAAGAGAAAACACCAGCTAAGAGTCACACTAAATCCTGCTGGGATCAGAGTCAACCTGAATGCTTGTGTGAGACCAGCTGATGAGAACAAAGCTACAGACACAACAGTGTTGTACAAGGTAGAGTTGCTGCTATGTCTAGTTTGGATGGGTTTTAGGGCTAATTTGTTATAGCCAACAGACACTGCCTCAGGCAGAAAGGCTTTCAAGTTTAAAAAAGCTTGTACAATGAAAAGGAGAGTGGCCAGTTCTCCCAGCTGCGCTTTTCTTTGCTTTGGTTTTAGCAGTCTGGCTGTTCACAGCAAGAGTCTAGATTAGAAATGGTGCTGGAAAAGCACAGCAGTTCAGGCAGCATCCGAGGAGCAGTAAAAGCGACATTTCAGGCAAAAGCCCTTTATCAGGTCACAGCAAGCAGAGTCTGCTGGTCAAAGAAACCATAGAAGGGTATTCCCTGCTGAATCTCTGCCATCTCGCTCTCTCTATCCTGTAAGACCATGTGTTTGATTTTTTTTTCCCCCCCAGGAGATTTATGGAGATTGCTGCAGAAATTTGGAACAGCATCATTAAGTTGGGATAATTTGTTGGGTTTTCAGATAGGTTAAGTTATTTGGTATTTTGTTCTGTGTGTTTCATTCTGTAATCTTGCAAACAAAATTCTGGATTGTTTAAAAAGCAGCAGTTGGGCCAGCTGTATCACTCCTGGAATATCTACTTACACCTGCTTACAACAACTAGCAAAGTTAGGGTCTGGGCTATTTTAAAATGTTGAGGGTGTGTGGTCTGGTCCATAACACAAAAAAGGTTTTCCCCCTTCTGATCTTCAACACCACAACCCTCAAAAGAAATCCATTAATTGTTTTTTATGCTTCCGTAATTATATTTAGTCATGTAGATTAGTCTTTTATCTCATTATATAGTGCTCTTTGAGGTACCTTAGGTCTTTTTAATTAAAGAAAAGGTGCCAGTTAAGAGCATTAACAGCATGATATTTAAGTTCCCCCACTACCCAGCCCTAAATTTTCATTTTCCCATGTGCTTTACTCAGCTCCTTTCCCTTTCAAAGTTCACCCTGTCCACAAGATCCAAGCCCTACTTTCTGCACTATTTTCACTAAACTCGTGAATAAACTTCTGGTCTCCATATTAGCCAATATCATTAATGGTTTTCCTCCAAGTGGTCCTCCCACTATTCAAAAAAAAACAACCCATGATTCCGCTGACATTATAAACAGGTTGTTCATCCATCCTCTATCTCAAGGTCGGCCCATTATGAACCATCTTTTCTGCATTGCTCTCACTGTCTGCCCTATGGAAAAGCCAGCCTTTTTTAAAATACTGCCCATATATTCTGGAGTTTCATTTTTTTCCAAATACTGCCTCAACGCATTCACATCACATGCTCAAACATGAGCTTCCTCAAGCAAATTCCTCATAACACTAACTTTCTTGAGAACCCATTCATTTTGTATTGACCACACATATCTAGTAAATGCTTCATGTAAGACCCTTCCTGATGGTCTGGCTTTCTTGCTAAACATTGTCACTAGCCATACAAGGACTCGAAAACAAATCTTTGTTGCAACAGAGAAGCTGTGGCTATGGAGTTCAGAAGCCAAGACTCTTGTTACATCTAACATGAATTTCTTTGGTTGACTGCATCATGCAAGTGATCTACCATAAAATGGGATATCAACCTGAACTTGAAAAGGCTAGTCTACAATGACCACCTTGATTATCTCGCAAACTGGCTTTCTCCCCCAGAAATGGATATTTGAACATTCCAATCATGCGTTCGCCATACATTCAAAGAAAAACCCAAAATCACAAATGCTAGCTGGTGAGACATTGTCCTTCTCAACTTGTCTACAGCTTTGGATACAATCATTTACCCC
This sequence comes from Chiloscyllium plagiosum, assembly GCF_037043375.1. NCBI lineage: Eukaryota > Metazoa > Chordata > Chondrichthyes > Orectolobiformes > Hemiscylliidae > Chiloscyllium > Chiloscyllium plagiosum. Next base: position 17,663,317 of record NW_028270173.1, on the reverse strand, counting down.
TGCACGATACACCTAAAATAAACTCCTAGCTGGCTTCCTGTCTTCTAGACTCCACAAACATGAAGTCACTCAATATGTTGTTGCCCATGCCTTTATTAACACCAGGTCCCATATGCCTATCATCCTCACATATAGACGTACACTAGCTACTAATTAAACACTTCAGTCTGAAAATCCTAATCCTAGTCTACAGATCAAACATCTGAAAATGAATCTTCCAGTTGAGCGAGAAAACATACATCCAAAATCCATAGTCTTTCCTCCTCGTCTCCCTGCACCTATCTCAAATCACGTTCAGACTTACACCGCTCTTTGGCTGCAAATTTCTCCTGTGAAAATGTATTAAAGGTAGAAAAGAGTTACGTTTTGTGTTGCGTGACAAAGGCTCAGCTAGCAGGACTTCAACCAGATAAGAACTTACAGTAAACAACGAGGTGGAGGGAAGGGTAGTGGGTTAACAAGGTAAAAAGCATACATTATGTAATGTCAGTCCACAAGTTAAAAGCATCTGTTATATAATGCCAGATGATTTGGCTGCCGCTCCCTGTAAACAACTAAACAACGCCTTAAGAACCTGCTGTACTAGAGAAGACAGAACTCATGTCGCTGTGCACATGGGCAATCGCTGTCTCTCTCCAGGGCCCAGAGCAAAGATGAAGGTGGTTAAGCCATACTGTTTGTTTCCACTGATAAGGGAATAGGAAAACGGGACAATACTCCAGCCTGACAACCTAAGTTTTTGTTGTCCTCCAATTCATGTCTGAGCATCTTTCATAACCATTCCACCATTGACAGCTATGCCTTCAGCCATGAGCCCCAACCTCTGGAATTCTTTGTCCAAAACCACTTCACCTCTTTCTTCTTTAAGAGAGCCTCTGAAAGACCGTCACCTCTACGCATCTCACGTAGCTTGTACTTTGGTTTGCTTCAGTGAATTGCCTTGGAACATTTTACCACTTTGGAAGGTGCTGTAGAAATATGACTACAGTACAGTTAGAACATTTAAAACATTTGGACAGGTACATTCATAGGAAAGGTTGAGGGGGATATGGGCTAAATGCAGGCAAGTAGGACTTAGTTTAGTTCAGGAATCTTGTTCAGCATGGACGGGTTGGACTGAAGGGTCTGTTTCCATACTGTATGACCATGACTCTATAAATACTATTACTGAAAGCCTTTAACCAATTCCAAAGCTAACCTTAAGACCAACTAAGTGACAGATACTTCATATATGAAGCATTTAACTAGTTCATCATGCCGAAACTCACATGAATGCTTCACAGGCTTTTCTGACACAATAGATCGTTGAAGCAGATTTAAAGGGAGTTCTATAGCATGGGAAGATTGTAAACTAACAAGAATACAAATTGACATTAATATACTGTTCTCTCAAACTGGCACTCCAAACAAACTAATCAAGACTCCACGCTAAAATTTGGTATAGATAGAGTCATAGAGCTGTACAGCATAGAAAGGCTTTTAGGCTATCTGGTCAGCACAAACAAGTCCAACTTACCAGCATTTGGCTCACATCTCTCTAAACCCTTTAACATTTGAAAGTCATCTGTATAGCTATCAGTCTCCACCACTCCTTCTGGTGACTTGTTCCATGCACACACCACTCCATGAAAAATTTGCCTTTTTGTATCATTCCCTCACCTTAAATCTATGCCCTCTAGTTCTTGACACCCCACCCCGGGAAAAAAAACCTTAGCTATTCATTCACCCTATCCAGGCCCTTCACCAGAGCCTCCAACACTCCAGGGAAAGTAGCCAAATCCCTGGCAACTTCCCTGCAAATCTTTTCTGAATCCTTTCAAGTTTCACAACATCCTTCTTATATCAAGGAGGCCAAACTGAACGCAGAGTTTCAAAAGGTGACCCAACCAATCTCTTGTTACATGTCCTCCTAACTACTATAATCAATGCACCATAAAAGGCAAGCATACCAAATGCCTTTTTCAATGTCCTATCTACTTGGGACTCCCATTTTCAACCTGCACTCCAAGGTCTCATCCAGCAACACTTCCATTAGCAACCTTAGCATTAAAGCACAGAAGTATAAATCTCAGCATTCCAAAAGGATACAGGTCATTCACTCATCTACTTACTCATTCCCAAAAATAAAAGTGATTCGGACCATATATATTGGAGTACCTTGCTTGTAATATGACAAAGGAGTGCAGAAGCGGGGTCACAGTTTGAAAATGCAGGAAAGGCCATTTAGGACTGAGATAAAGAGATATTTCATCATCCAAAGTGACAAGCCTGTGGAATTCTGTCACAGAAAGCAGTAAACAAAAAAAAACTGAATATCTTCAAAAGGAGTTGAAAATAGTTCTTAAGGAAAACGAGATAGGAGGATATGGGGAGAAGGTAGAGAACAGGGCACTGAGTTAGATAAGAAACTAATGAATGGCAGGGCGGGCTCTTATTTCCTATGTTTAAGTGACAGCATCTTAAAAAGATTGCAACATATGCTGAACAAATTTCTCTATAGTGAAGGTTTTATTTGATTGAAAGACCAAATATTATGGATTCTTATGGCAGTGGTAGCATTCCTGCCTCCAAGCCTGAAGTCCTAGGTTCAATGGACAGTACAGGAGGGCATGCCAAGAGCAGCACCTGGTATGCCCAAAAATTAAAGTTTCAATCTAATGACATGATCAAGCTAGTGTGTGAAACTTAAGAACCAAGTGATAAAGTCTGATCTATTGAGCTCAGCTCTAAGTTCTTGTGAATGGGGAGGACCAGTAATAACTCATTAGAAGCAGCGGCTCCACAAATATCTCAATGCTCAAATGAAAGACGACCTCAACTCATCAGGCCAACACATTACTCAGCTGCAAGTACCAACCACCTCCAGTGGTCCCCAGCCTCTCAGATGCTAGTCTTTAACCAATTCAATTCACTCTACATGACATCAAGAAATGATTGGAGGCACTGGATACTGCAAAGCCAGGCCCTGACAACTTTCTTGTAGTAGTAAAGACTTGTGCTCCAGAACCTCATATTCCCCTAGCCAAGCTGTTCCAATACAGTTAGAATGTGGAAAATTGCTCAAGTATATACTGCACACAAAAAGCAGTTCAAATCCAAACTGGCCAATTACCGCCCAAGTCTACGCTTGATCATCAGTAAAGTGATTAAAAGGTGTTATCCATTGTGCCACCAACACCTGATCAGTGATGCCCAGTTTTGGTTCTGCCAGGGCCACCCAACTCCTGTCTTAATTGCAGTCTTGGTACAAACATGAACATTAGTATTGAATTCCACAGGTCGGGAGAGGTTAAATTAAAGCTGCATTTGACCAAGTGTGGCGTCAAGGAGCCCTAGCACAACTGGAATCAATGGGAATCAGGAGGCAAACTTTCTGCTGGTTGGAGTCATACCTGTCACATGAGATGGTTGCGGTTGTTGGAGGTCACTCATCTCAGCTCTGGGACATCTCTGCAGGAATTTCAGGGTGGTGTCCTAGACCCAACCATCTTGAGCTCATCACCAGTGACCACCTGTGCATCAATAAGTTTAGAGGTATGGATGTTCAACAATAATTGCACAGTAGTCAGCACCATTCACAACTCCTCAGACACTGAAGCAGTCCATATTTACATACAAGATCTGGACAACATGCAGGCTTGGGATGACAAATGGCAATGAATATTCATACCAGGTAATGACCATCTTAAAAAAAAAATCACTGCTCTTGATATTTAGTGTCATTACCAACACTGAATCCCCCACTACCAAAATCCTGAGGGTTATCATTCGGCAGAAACACAATTGGACTCACCACACAAATACTGCAGCTATAAACAGCAGGTCAGAAACTAGGAATACGGAGGCAAGAAAACTTGCTTTTTGACTACTGTTCATCAACTACAAAAAAAAGGTACAAATTAGGAGAGAGACAGTACTCCTCACTTGCCTTAACCAGCGCAGCTCTAACAAACTCTTCAGCATTCAGGACAAAACAGTCCATTTGTTTCAGCACCAGATCCACAAACACACAGGGTCTTTAATAAAATCAAAAAGGAAGTAGGTTTTACAAAAGTATACAAAAGCTAGCATGCTCATTTCAACTGTAATTATTCACATCTTTGTTCAGCAATGCAATATTAGTTTTCAGTAAGAATGAGACAAAGGAAACAAATCCTTGATTTTGCCTATCAGAATAGCCAGAAAGTGGAACAGGATAAAATTGAGGGAAGACTTAAATAGCAACGAGAATTTTCAAATACACAAAAAATAGTTAATGGTAAACAAATCATACAGTAAAGTCAAACTTCTGTTTGTACAATACCTTACAGATTAATAACACATCAAGATACATCACAGCCTTTGAATTATTTGTAGAATGGTCACTGTTGCAGGCAAGTAGTCAATTCATACACAGTCAATAGACAATAGGTGCAGGAGTAGGCCATTCTGCCCTTCGAGCCAGCACCACCATTCATGATGATCATGGCTGATCATCCTCAATCAGTATCCTGTTCCTGCCTTATCCCCATAACCCTTGATTCCACTATCCTCAAGAGCTCTATCCAATGAAATAAGTGATTAATCTCTTTTTAGATGTCAGTTTGATGGATAGAGACAAACACGAGAAAATGTTAAGGAAATTGTTCTTTGCAAAACATTGCAAGTAGTTTAATATGGCCTGAGAATTTTCAATATCAACTTTTTATTTAAAATGGAAGATGAAGCTTCTTTTAAATGGAAATGTGTCAGGCATAGCTTACAATAGCAAATCTATGGAGTTCAGAGTTCAAGCCAAGGCAGATGTCATTGCAGTTCAGTCAAAAACGTAACGCTGGCTTGGGAAAGTCCTACCAAAAACATCAAAACCTTTTAAAACTAACTGCCTTGTACTGTGGCAGACCATGGGGCTAGAGTACAACATTCTTGCCTCAGTCAGACATTGGATTCCAAATCTAGTTACCTCATTTCGAATATTAGTGTACATTCTAACATATAAAGTCAACTTCATTAACTCTCACGTAGTCAATTTTCTCAATATCTCTCCTGAAGTTCTCAACTTTTGACAGGGTACAGGTGCACAGCTGTGTAGTATCGTGGCTAATTTAACATTCATTATCATTTTCTTTGTGCAAGCTTAAAAGCAACATAACATTATATATAATGATGGGCAATTATGGTCAAGTCCAAATCCAACTTAAGTAGTATTCACGTGGCATACAGATTTATCTTCTTCCTGGGAAGGATGACTTTTCCAGTAAACCACCTTCAACCCACTAAGCCAACAACCACACAGCAGAGATAGGATTGAGGAACCAAAAGGATTCAGAGACAAGAAACAGATACGGAAGGATTGCAAGCAGTAAGTCTAATCCCTGCTCTAAATAGAGAGCAAGCCAATACCTCCAACTGTACTTTTCAAACCACGACAAGCAGCTATGCATGTGCAGGAATACAACTTTGTGAAATGTGTTCTTGGAAACACATGGAAATATTTGAACCAAGTAATTGAACTAGGTGTACTGACCTTTGTTCAGCAATTACTAAGCCAAGTTAACAGGTTGCTTCACTCAGTTAAAACACGCAACTGCACAGTACTAAATGCCACTCTAGGAACCAAAAGGTTTGATTTCAGAAAAAAAAAGGACAACTTTTAACTTCTGATAACACTACCATCTTCTGTGACTGCTCCTTCCACTTTCCCCTTCAAAACCAGCCTACAGTAAACTATTTTCTCAAAGCAGAAATCAATCCAAATGGTATACCAAATAATTTGCGCAGATTTCAAAACCCATCCTCACATTTCACATCCAGATATTACATTCAATTACTAGGTTAAAGGTTTTAACTTCACACCTGCAGCAGTTATTGTGCAAATTTGAATTCTAACAGAAAAACAAAATCCACAATGCAGAGTTTCAGCTGTCTGCACATATGGAAAAGTCATCACTGAAAGTAAGTCAAGATGCACAGCAGTCCATTTTCCCCACTGAGACCAACCAGGAGACAAGAGTATATGTCAGTTGACGCAGCAACTCTGAAGTTTCAACCAGATAAAGCAGGCATCCCAGCTGAACACTGGTTTGCCACATAAGGACAGTTCATAGTTGGGTTAACTGTCCTTTCACTGATTCAAGTTAACATGTTCTAGAGCTAACTTAAATGTTCGTTGTGCTGTCCTTTCACATGAGGATTCTTGCAAAAGCCGTTTACAAAGGCCTTGAGTACACAGCCGAGATGCAAATGCATTTATGTCTCTGATGAAAGTTACCTCACACAGGACATTAGCATATTAGCAACTTTCTCTCCTGAAGTTAACTTTTGACAGGATATAGGTTAGAGCAATGCCAAATGCTGTCCAGTATCTTATCTAATTTAGCATTCATTAGCATTTTCTTTGCACAGGCTTAAAAGCAACAGAACATTTAAACTGATGGGGAATTATGGTGGAGTCCAATTCATCTAATATTCCACACGACAAAACCAGGCACACAGAACAGCTACGAGGAACTACGGTTCTCCAAGGCCCAACTCTCAAGACTGTGTAGGCCCACCTACAGCATTTGCTGTCAAGACTTTTATTTCCCATCCTAATTCCTGAGGGCAGTTACGAATCAATGTCATCGCTGTGGATCTGGAGTTACATGTAAGCTAAACCAGGTAAGAGCGGCAAATTTCTTTTCCTGATGTGTTTTTATGACAAAAATCAGTGATTTTATGGTCACTATTAGACTAATGTTTTCATTCCAGACCCTTCCAAAAATAAATTTTAAATAAATTGCCCTAAAGTGGGATTCAGTTCCTCAGAACATTACCCTGGAGTTTTGATTAGTAGTGCAATGACTTTACCACTACGGCGACACCTCAAGAGTCTTGCTCCCATCCCAGATAGCTAACTGACAGACCAGAAATCAAACAAACAAATTGGATAATCCAGTCTAGCAGCTGCTTTCAAATGAAGTTGGCAAGCAAGTCAGAAGCAGAATTACTTCTAGACTTTGAAAAAAATACTATGGCAAGCTATCAGGAAAGATCACACTTAAAACATAGCCTTCTTTTTAATCTCAAAACTTCAAAAACAAAAAAGGTTGCATTCTGCTGTGCTAGTAATTGATCACATTTCAGAGACAGAAGTAGCAGAACTTTTTGCAAAGCACTTCACATCTGTCAACATTATTCCTGGGCACAAAATCAACATTACTACAAATCAGCTTTGCGGACAGCAACCCACCCACAGTAAACTACAGAGCTCAAAAAAAAATCAGGTGGTATAGGTGTGTACTGTACCTTTAAGAGAAAGGAAGCTGACAAGGACTGAAAGCAGTGTGCACTGAGCAATTGAAAAATATAACTGTGTTGACTGTGTTGCCATGGTACAAAAACAAACACAAAATTGGCCAAATTAAATTATGTCCCAGATACCAAAACCTAACCAAATTTGTTTTATTGTTTGAATGACATTAAACCAATGAAATGATCCAATGTTTCGGGACGTACAACCAGACATTTTGAACAGTTAGGAAGAACAGCAAAGAGCTGCCAAGCACCAACAACTGCTAGCAAAATAGCTCTCTGAAAAAAGGTACCTGCCCATAAGAAAAATTGTGCAGAACACCGAACCCGGCCTAGGGAAACCCAGACAAAAGTTCAACATCCAAAGATGGCAACTGGGTTTGAAAGTGATTTGCCATAAATTTAAGAGGGAATTTAATTGGACCATTATTGTAGAGTGGGAGGAAAAAGATAGCTTTAAAAGGAGTTGTAAGCAGCTGTTTTAATATTCTGTTGGAATTAAAACATAAAAATGGTTAATTTTTTCTTTAAATAATGATTCTTGGGATAGTTCTTTGTCTCTTGAAATTTAACAGATTATAGCATGAGGTGAGCTTCAGCGTGTGTTGTGTTTAAATTAGCAGAGAGGTTTACCCCGTCATAACAGTATCACGATCAAAATCCTTGGACTCCCTCACTACACAACATGAAGGGTCTGCATACAGGAAATGGACCGGAGTGGTTCAAGGCAGCAGCTCGCCAACATCTTCAAGGGCAACTGGGGATGGGGAATAAATGGTCTGCAATGCCCACAACCAATGAATGAAATTTTTAAAAAGCTAGTTCAACCTCAGTCTGTGGAAAGGGAATTTTTAAAGACAGTTCAATACCTGATGTCGCTAAGACATCATCGCTAAGTTTAATCATACTTCGAAATCACAACACCAGATTATAAATGCATTTATCCTAGGATTCTCTGGGAAGCAAGGGAGGAGATTGCAGAGCCATTGGCCTTGATTTTTATGTCCTCGTTGTCTACAGGAGTAGTGCCAGAAGATTGGAGGCTAGCAAATGTGGTTCCCTTGTTCAAGAAGGGGAGTAGGGATAACCCTAGTAACTATAGGCCGGTGAGTCTCACTTCTGTTGTGGGCAAAATCTTAGAAAGAATTGTAAGGGATAGGATTTATGAACATCTGGATAGGAATAATGTGATCAAGGATAGTCAGCATGGTTTTGTGAAGGGCAGGTCGTGCCTCACAAACCTTATTGAATTCTTTGAGAAGGTGACTAAGGAGGTGAACGAGGGGAAAGCGGTAGATGTGGTGTATATGGATTTTAGTAAGGCGTTTGATAAGGTTCCCCATGGTAGATTACTGCAAAAAATACGGAGGTATGGCATTGAGGGTGAGTTGGAGGTTTGGATTAGGAGTTGGCTGGCTGGAAGAAGACAGAGGGTAGTAGTTGATGGCAAAGGTTCATCTTGGAGTGCCGTCACTAGCGGTGTTCCGCAAGGATCTGTTTTGGGACCATTGCTGTTTGTCATTTTTATAAATGACCTGGAGGAGGGGTTAGCAGGTTGGGTGAGCAAGTTTGCGGATGATACGAAAGTCGGAGGAGTTGTAGACAGTGAGGAAGGATGTGGCAGGTTACAGCGGGACATAGATAAGCTGCAGAACTGGGCAGAAAGGTGGCAAATGGAGTTCAATGTAGCTAAGTGTGAGGTGATTCACTTTGGTAAGAGTAACAAGATGATGGGGTACTGGGCTAATGGTCGAATACTTGGTAGTGTAGATGAGCAGAGGGATCTTGGTGTCCATGTACACAGATCTTTGAAAGTTGCCACCCAGGTAAATAGTGCGGTGAAGAAGGCATATGGCGTACTGGCTTTTATTGGTAGAGGAATTGAGTTCCGGAGTACTGAGGTCATGTTGCAGTTGTATAAGACTCTGGTGCGGCCGCATCTGGAGTATTGTGTGCAGTTTTGGTCGCCATACTATAGGAAGGATGTGGAGGCACAGGAACGGGTGCACAGGAGGTTTACCAGGATGTTGCCTGGTATGGTAGGAAGATCGTATGAGGAAAGGCTGAGGCACTTGGGGTTGTTTACATTGGAGAAAAGAAGGTTTAGGGGTGAATTGATAGAGGCGTACAAGATGATTAGGGGTTTAGATAGGGTCGACAGTGAGAATCTTTTTCCACGTATGGAGTCAGCTATTACAAGGGGGCATAGCTTTAAATTAGGGCGGGGGGGGTAGGTATAGGACAGATGTTAGGGGTAGGTTCTTTACTCAGCGAGTCGTGAGTTCATGGAATGCCCTGCCAGTAGCAGTGGTGGACTCTCCCTCATTATGGGCATTTAAGCAGGCATTGGATAGGCATATGGAGGATAGTGGGCTAGTGTAGGTTAGGTGGGCTTGGATCGGCGCAACATCGAAGGGCCTGTACTGTGCTGTATTCTTCTATGTTCTATGATGGAGGAGCAGCGCTCCAAAAGCTAGTGCTTCAAAGTGAACCTGTTGGATTATACACCTGTGATTTTTTTTTCAAAAAAATTGTACACCCCAGTCAATACTGGCATCTCCAAACCATTTAATCATACTGACAACCCCTTCTTACATCAGTCTGTAGAGAATGTGAGGACTGCAGATGCTGGAGATCAGAGTTGAGATTATAGTGCTCGAAAAGCACAGCAGGTCAGACAACATGATGAAGGGCTTATGCCTAAAATGTTGATTCACCTGCTCTTTGGATGCTGCCTGACCTGTTGTGCGCTTTTCCAGCACTACACTTACTACAGTCTGTGCTGAGTTAGCCCATTGCAGCCTGGGATGCACGAACAATGCTGGTTCGCCTCCAGGCAAAGCAAAGCAAAAAGAAAAGCCAGGGCTTGTGCACCTACCCACCACCTTTAGCTCCATGCTTAGTTGCGATGTTCTTCAATAGAGTCTGGCCAACTGACATTGTGAGTGTATTTATGAAGCGTCAGCTGTGACTCCATTGCAGGCACTCTTGCGCTTGAATAACAAGATTCCAGGCTCAGATCTAAGGGCTAGTGCACAAAAATCAAGGCTGACACAAAAATCAGTGCAGTATGAATGAAGGAGGAGTGCTGCACCTGCTCAGATGGGTCCAGCTCCAAAAAGAAAACAAGATATAGAACAGTACAGCAAAAAAACAGGCCCTTCAGCCCACGATGTTGTGCCGACCATTGATCCTCACGTAGGGTAAACCTAATGTACGAACTCTCAAATTTGTGACCAGATGCATGTCCAGCAGTCTCAAATATCCCCAATGACCTCGCTTCCACAACTGCTGTTGGCAACACATTCCATGCTCTCACAACTCTCTGCATAAAGAACCCGCCTCTGACATCCCCTCTATACTTTCTGCCAAACTGCTTAAAACTATGACCCCTCGTGTTAACAATTTCTGCCCTGGGAAAAAGTCTCTGGCTATCAACTCTATCTATGCCTCTCATTATCTTGTACATCTCAATTAGGTTCCCTCTCTTCCTTCTTTTTTCCCCAATGAAAAAAGTCCGAGCTCAGTCAACCTCTCTTCGTAATATAAGCCCTCCATTCCAGGCAGCATCCTGGTAAACCTCCTCTGAACCCTCTCCAAAGCATCCACATCTTTCCTATAATAGGGCGACCAGAACTGGACACAGTATTCCAAGTGCGGTCAAACCAAAGTTTTATAGAGCTGCAACAAGATCTCACGGCTCTTAAACGCAATCCCTCTGTTAATGAAAGCAAAACACCATATGCTTTCTTAACATCTCTGTCCATTTGGGTGGCAATTTTAAGGGATCTATGTATCTGCACACCAAGATCCCACTGTTCCTCCACACCGCCAAGAATCCTGTCTTTAATCCTGTACTCAACTTTCAAGTTCGACCTTCCAAAATGCATCACTTCGCATTTATCCAGGTTGAACTCCAGCTGCCACCTCTCAGCCCATCTCTGCATCCTGTCAATGTCACCTCCAACCTTTGTCTCATCTGCAAACTCGCTAACCCATCCTTCAATCTCCTCATCCAAGTCATTAATAAAAATTACAAAAAAAAAAGAGTAGAGGCCCAAGAACAGAGCCCTGTGGAACACCACTCACCTCCAGACAGAATACCTTTCTTCCACTATCACTTGCTGTCTTCTGTTGACCAGCCAATTCTGTATCCAGACAGTTAGATTTCCCTGCAACCCATTCCTCCTGACCTTCTGAATGAGCCTACCATGGGGAAACTTATCAAATGCCTTGCTGAAATCCATATACACCACATCCACCGCACGACCCTCATCAACTTGTCTAGTAACAGCCTCAAAGAACTCAATAAGATTTGTGAGGCATGACCTGCCTTTCCAGATGGTCATAAATCCTATCCCTCAGAATCCTTTCTAACACCTTGCAGATGACAGATGTGAGACTGGCTGGTCTGTAATTGCCATGGATTTCCCTATTTCCTTTCTTGAAGAGAGGAATTACATTTGCCTCCCTCCAGTCCTCAGGTAGGACTCTTGTGGAGAGCGAGGATGCAAAGATCTTCGCAAGCGGCGAAGCAATCAAATTTCTCGCTTCCCAAAGCAGCCGAGGACAAATCTGGTCTTGCCCTGGTGACTTGTCAATCTTAATGTTTGACAAAATTTTCAGCTTCCAGTATCCGTTCCAGCATGTTTACCTGCTCCTCAATGATTTCATTCACTACAAGGTTCTTTTCTTTAGTAAAGACAGAAGCAAAAAACTCACTTAGGGCTTCCCCTACCTCTTCAGACTCTATACACAAGTTCCCTATGCTATCCCTGATCGGCCCTACTCTTTCTTTGATCATTCTCTTATTCCTCACATATGTGTAAAATGCCTATGGATTCTCCCTAATCCTTCCTGCCAAGCCTTTTTCGTGCCCCTTCCTGGCTCTCCTCACCATTTTTGAAAGCTCCTTCCTCGCCTGCCTGTAATCCTCTAGAGCTGAGCAAGACCCTTGCTTCCTCCACCTTACGTAAGCTGTCTTTCTTTTGACGAGAAGCTGCTCCGCTCAACACTCACCACCGGAATACAGCTCAGGTTCCCACCCCCCCCCCGCCATACTAGTTTAAACCCTCCTGAACCACTCGAGCAAACCTTCCACCCAGGACATTGGTCCCCTTCCAGTTCAGGTGCAATCCATCCTTCATGTACAGGTCCCACCTTCCCCAGAAGGCATCCGAATTATCTATATATCTGGAGCCCTCTCTCCTACACCAGCTGCGCAGCCATGTGTTAAGCTGCACCAGCTCCCTGTTCCTTGCCTCGTTATCTTGTGGCACTGGTAGTAAACCCGAGAACACTACTGTTTGTCCTGCTCTGCAGCTTCCACCCTAACTCCATGAAATCACTTTTTATATCCTCAATGCGTTTCCTGGCTATATCATTGGTGCCAATATGTAACACGATTGCTGGCTGTCCGCCCTCCCCTTTCAGAATCTTATACACCCGATCGGAGACGTCCCGGACCCTGGTACCAGGGGGGCAACATACCTTCCGGGAATCCCGATCCTGACCACAAATTCTCCTATCAATTATCCTAACAGTTGAGTCTCCTACCACTAGCGCTTTTCTATTCTGCCCCCTTCCCTTCTGGGCCAGTGTCAGGCTCAGTGCCAGAAAACTGACCACTATGGCTTCCCTCCGGTAGGTCATTCCCCCCCCCAGCAGTATCCAAAACAATATACTTATTGCGGAGGGGAATGTCCACAGGGGATCTCTGCACTGTCTGTCTGTCCCCTTTCCTCCCCCTGACTGTAACCCATCTATGAGGAGAAAGTGAGGTCTGCAGATGCTGGAGATCAGAGCTGGAAATGTGTTGCTGGAAAAGCGCAGCAGGTCAGGCAGCATCTAGGGAACAGGAGAATCGACGTTTCGGGCATTAGCCCTTCTTCAGGAATGAGGAAAGTTTGTCCAGCAGGCTAAGATAAAAGATAGGGAGGAGGGACTTGGGGGAGGGGCGTCGGAAATGTGATAGGTGGAAAGAGGTCAAGGTGAGGGTGATAGGTCAGACTGGGGTGGGGGCGGAGAGGTCGGGAAGAAGATTGCAGGTTAGGAAGGCGGTGCTGAATTTGATGGATTTGACTGAGACAGGCTGGGGGGAGGGGAAATGAGGAAACTGGTGAAATCCGAGTTCATCCCTTGTGGTTGGAGGGTTCCTAGCCGGAAGATGAGGCATTCTTCCTCCAACCGTCGTTTCGCTGTGGTCTGACGATGGAGGAGTCCAAAGACCTGCATATCCTTGGTGGAGTGGGAGGGGGAATGGAAATGTTGAGCCACAGGGTGGTTGGGTTGGTTGGTCCGGGTGTCCCAGAGGTGTTCTCTGAAACGCTCTGCAAGTAGCCGGCCTGTCTCCCCAATATAGAGGAGGCCACATCGGGTGCAGAGGATGCAATAGATGATATGTGTGGAGGTACAGGTGAATCTGTGGCGGATATGGAAGTTTCCTTTGGGGCCTTGGAGGGAGATGAGGGGGGAGGTGTGGGCGCAAGTCTTGCACCTCCTGCGGTTGCAGGGGAAGGTGCCAGGAGTGGAGGTTGGGTTGGTGGGGGGTGTGGATCTGACGAGGGAGTCACGGAGAGTGGTCTTTACGAAATGCTGATAGGGGAGGGGAGGGAAATATATCCTTGGTGGTGGGGTCCGTTTGGAGGTAGCGGAAATGACGGCGGATGATGCGCTGTACATGGAGATTGGTGGGGTGGTAGGTGAGGACCAGTGGGGTTCTGTCCTGGTGGCGGTTGGAGGGGCGGGGTTCAAGGGCGGAGGATCGGGAAGTGGAAGAGATGCGGTGGAGGGCATCGTCGACCACGTCGGGGGGGGGGGGGGAATTGCGGTCCTTGAAGGAGGCGGCCATCTGGGTTGTGCGTTTTTGGAACTGGTCCTCCTGGGAGCAAATGCGGCGGAGTCGAAGGAATTGGGAGAATGGGATGGCGTTTTTACAGGGGGCAGGATGGGAGGAGGTGTAGTCCAGGTAGCTGTGGGAGTCGGTCGGTTTGTAGTAGATGTCCGTGTTGATTCGGTCGCCTGAGATAGAAATAGAAAGGTCGAGGAAGGGGAGGGAGGAATCTGAGACTGTCCAGGTGAATTTGAGGTCGGGGTGGAAGGTGTTGGTGAAGTGGATGAACTGTTCAACCTCCTCGTGGGAGCACGAGGCGGCGCCGATAGAGTCATCGATGTAGCGGAGGAAAAGGTGGGGGGTGGGGCCAGTGTAGTTGCGGAAGATGGATTGTTCCACATATCCTACGAAGAGGCAGGCATAGCTGGGGCCCATGCGGGTGCCCATGGCTACTCCTTTCGTTTGGAGGAAGTGGGAGGATTGGAAAGAGAAGTTGTTCAGGGTGAGGACCAGTTCAGTCAGTCGAAGGAAGGTGTCAGTGGAAGGGTACTGGTCGGTACGGCGGGAAAGAAAGAAGCGAAGGGCTTTGAGTCCTTCGTGATGGGGGATGGAGGTGTACAGGGACAGGGACAGGGAAAATCATGGAGCGGGTGGAGGGCATGGGTGGTGTCCCGAACGGAGGTGGGGAGTTCTTGGACTGATGGGGGACAGGACAGTGTCAAGGTATGCGGAGATGAGTTCGGTGGGGCAGGAGCAGGCGGAGACAATGGGTCGGCCAGGGCAGTCAGGTTTGTGGATTTTGGGCAGGAGGTAGAAGCGGGAGGTGCGGGGTTGTGGGACTATGAGGTTGGAGGCGGTGGATGGGAGATCCCCCGAGGTGATGAGGAACCCTCCAACCCTCCAGCCACATTTCCGACGCCCCTCCCCCAAGTCCCTCCTCCCTATCTTTTATCTTAGCCTGCTGGACAAACTTTCCTCATTCCTGAAGAAGGGCTAATGCCCGAAATGTCGATTCTCCTGATGCTGCCTGACCTGCTGCGCTTTTCCAGCAACACATTTCCAGCTGTAACCCATCTATCCTTATCCTGAGCCTCAGGAGTGACCAACTGCCGGTTACTCCTCTCAATTACCCCCGAATGATCCGCAGTTCATCCAGCTCCAGCTCCAATTCACGCCTTGCTAATATATACGGTCACTTACTTTCCTTCCCGGCAGCCCCGCTGGTCTGCATCACTTCCGCCACTCCTCCCGCTCCTACTGTGGAGGAAAAACACCGCTGGCCACTACTGGTAAGTAATTTTAAAAATCTCCCTTACCTTAGCTGTAGCCTTCCTGGTTCGCCTTACCTCCGCTGCACTCCCACTCAAAAAGCAGGACAAAGCAGCTTACTTGATTGATACTACATTCACTCACTGCAACACTGATGCTCAAGATGTACTGCAGAAATTCATCAAGGCTCTTTTGACAGCACCTCCAAACTCATAACCACTACAATATAGAGGACAAGGACAGCAGATGCAAGTAGTGCTCCACACAGGTTTGCCTCTAAACCGGTCTTAGAAATTTACACCATAATTTCAGTGTCACTATGTCCTGGAGACACCCTTCCCAACAGCATTGATGATCTATCTTACACCAAATGGAATGCAGAGGTTCAAGAAAGCAGCTCAGCACCACAGTCCCAGGGGCACCAAGGGAAGTTTAATAAATAATGGCCGAGCACCGAGGGATGCCCAAATTCTACCTGTATTTTAAGTCCAATATACCTGCCAGTATAAAACAAAAGATAAAAGAATCTAAACAGCACCATTTTGAAGCACTAGATCATCCCATGTCCTCCCCAGATGTTTTTCCCTCAAATCAAAACAGACTGTCTGATCACAATCACACTGCTATTTGAGTGTTTGTGCATACATTAGCTGCCATGTTTAAATATTACAACAGCAACTACACCTCAAAAAGCACTCTTGAAATGCAAGTCATGATTTAAAAATAATTCAGTACTTTGGTCAAATTGCTTAGTTGCTGGTGCCTGCAAATCCATATTGCAGCTGAGTAAAGCCTTGAGAATCAGAACACAAGACCAGGTCAGTTTTCCCTCGCATTTGGCATACAGCCTTGTGCACTATGGAGTTTCAAGTATTCATCTTGATAGTTCTTATATTTAGGTTCTTTTCCAGGGGTTTCACAAGATGCAATTTGCACATACCATCTTCTGCAAACAGGTAAAGTTTATTAAAGCCTGTACAAGCTTGGTGACCCTTTTGACCCTCTTCGCAGGCATTCGAAGTCAGGTCAAAGAGGCCCTGAACAAAGCAAACACAGATCCCCTTTATAAAGGTCAGTCTGTAATGCTCACAGATACTCTGTCCATGTTCAGTCAGTGCAATTTAACCCTTTTAATATAATAAGTGTCCAGAGGGATATTCCAATTTAAATCTTTTAACATTACATTTAGATATCTTGAAGATTCCTTCCTCTACCAGCCTTTTAACCAAAAAAGTTCTGGATACCCACAATCCTCTGGGTGAGGAATCTTTCCTCAAAATCCCCTCTAAACACTTCTCCCTCTTGGCTCCTTCATTAAAACAAAAAGGGGGAAAAATTACTCATCTATCTTGTCTATGTCCCTCAAACCTTTGTGTATGTTATCCTGAACCTCCAAAAAAAAAGAACACGGTGGTAGTGTTCCTGAGTAAGGAGGCCTGGATTCAAGTCCCACCTGTTCTAGAGATGTCATAACATCTCTGAACTGGTTGATTTAAAGATACTTATCTAGACACTATCTGAATCCACCCCAACCAAATTCAAAACTTCTTGGATCTTTGTTCCTGCTCTAGTAGAAATCACATCCTTTTTATAGCATGGTGACCTAACTCTCTCAAAAGTATTATCTTGCTATTGCATTCAATGTCTTGACTAAAAACTCAAGTATTCTATAGGTCAGCTTAACCACTTTAAAATAAAGTATTTTGCTGCCTTCAAGGATCTATGGACATGCATACCAAGGTGCCTCTGATCAGCTGCACTTCCTATGGTCCAAACATTCAATATGTTGCAGTTGTGGATATGTTTGCAAAGCTAGGAAGTGAGTTTGCAGCTGTTTCATCCCCTTTCTCTGGTGACATCCTCAGTGCTATGGTGCCACACGTGAAGCACTGCTGTCTGTTGGAATTTATTTGGTTTCATTCGCATTGCATTTGGTTGCTGGTTACGTTTGCTCATTGCAGTGGTCGGTATATTGTGTCGAGGTCAGGATTTATTGAAGTCTGTGGGTGAGTGCCATGCTTCTGTAAATTCTCTACGTGCCCTCTGGCTTGTCCTATTATTGTGGTCCCAGTCAAATTTGTGGTCCTTGTTGTTGGCACGTATTGTTACCAGGGATAGCTGTCGTGGCATTTAGTAGCTAGTTGATGTTCATGAATATGGAAGCTAGTTGTGTGCCTATTTGTCCTACATCGGATTTTGTGCAGTCTCTGCATGGACTCTTGTGCAGAACAAACGTGATGTACATGATGGGTATTGGGTCTTTTGTTCTGGTGAGTTGTCTTAGCACCACTCTTGGTTTCGGTGCGGTCATGAATTTGAGTGGCCAATGAAGTCTGGCTGTCAGTTCCAAGACTTATATAAGAGATAGCTTTATATTTAAAAAAGGTAGTAGTTAGTGTTGGGTTGTGACATGTCCACATTACGTTGTCTGTCTGCCAGGCATCTGCAGATAAGTTGCAGGGATATCTGTTTTTAGCAAAGATTTTGTAGAGGTGTTCTTCTCTGCACTGCAGTGTGTTGTAACTTGTTTTAAAAGTGTCCTAATGCAGAATCTCATGAGTGTTTGGGTAGTTGCTGTTACAATTCAGGATCTGGTCGGTGTGTGGCTTTTCTGTACACTTTTGTTGTGCATTCCCTGTTGTGTTCTTTCTACCATCACATCCAGAAATGGGAGCTGGTTGTTCAACTTCCTTCTCTCGTCAATTTGAGGCCTGTGGGCAGTGTTGATAATCCAGTGTGTACTCTCAATCTGTTCTTTTAGTTATTACAGAAGCATTGCCCACATACCTGATCCAAAGTTTGGGTTCGACTTTTGGAAGGGCTGCTTGTTCTAGCCTTTGCATTAGTGCTTCTGCTGAGCCTGGAGATGGGTGAAACCAAAGGTGTCCCATTGATTTGTTCATATATTTGGCTGTTGAATATTAAGTGCGTGACCAGGTACAGTTCCAGTAGTTGGAGTGTGCTGTCCTTGTTGATTGGTTCCCTGTTCAGTTTGTCCAGGAGGTTGGCTATTGTCTCTGTCAATTGGGAGTAAACAGTGCTGTTCCAAAAGTTAGCCATCAAACAGGGTGTTTGGATCTGCTGATTAGATGTTTGAGGTTTTGATGAAGTTCATTATATTCAATATGTACTTGCTCACCTTGTTAATCCTCTCAAAATGCATCATCTCAAATTTTTAGACTGAACAGTGGCAAATTGAATTTAATCTGATCTATGTTGCCATGCATTTTAAGGCTTGCCCCCTATTTACCACACCAGTTTACAAAGTGGAGTCACAGATAAATAGGATAGAGAAGGCAGCGTTTGGTATGCTTTCCTTTATTGGTCAGAGCACTAAGTACAGAGTTTGCTCACTGAACTGAAAGGTTCGCTTTCAGACGTTTCATTGCCATACTAAGTAACATCAGTGAGCCTCCTGTGTGAAGCACTGGTGTTATGTCCCACTATCTATTGCTATGTTTAGGTTTCCTTGGGTTGATGATGTAATTTCCTGTTCTGACGGTGGTAAATGGAGTCCAAGGCAATGTGTTTGTTGATGGTGTTCCAGCTGGAATACCATGCTTCTAGGAATTCTCAAGCATCTCTGTTTGGCTTGTCCGAGGATGGATGTGTTGTCCCAGTCAAAGTGGTGATCCTCCTTATCTGTATGCACGGATACCAGTGATAGTGGATCAGATCTTTTTGTGGCTAGTTTTCTGCCCATTTGTCCAATGTAGTGTTTGTTACAGTTCTTCCAAAGTATTTGTAAGTGACATCTGCATAAGGTCTTTTAAGCCCATTAGCTTCTGCTTTGGTGCATTGGTGGGTTTGTGGGCTACCATGTTGCCAAGAGGTCTGAGTAGTCTGGCACTATCAACAAGCATCGACTTGAACCCCATCTACCACTGAGAAAAAGAACAGGAAATGACAACAACCCAAGGAAACCTAAACACAAATATAAAGCAGGATATAACACCAGCGCTTCACCGGAGGCTCACTGATGACATTACCTAGTATGGTGACAAAATGTCAGCAAGCAAACTTTAAAGCAGGTTTATAAAATCTGGAGGGCATGGATAGGGTAAATAGACATGGTCTTTATACCTGTAGCTGGAAAGTTCAGAACTAGAGGGCAAAAGGTTTAGAATGAGAGGAGAAAGATTTTAAAAAAAGGGACCTAAGGGGCAACTTATCACACAAAAGGTGGTGCATGTGAAAGTGAGCTGCCACAGGAAGTAGCAGAAGTTGGTACAATTACACTATTTAAAAGGCATCTGGAAGGGTACATTAATATAAAGGGTTTAGCAGAATAGAGGCCACATGCTGGCAAATGGGACTAGATTAATTTAGGACATTTGGTTAGCATGGATGAGTTGGACTGAAGGATCTGTTTCCATGCTGTACATCTATGACTATGTCATCGGTGAACTCACAGATGAGAACTCCCACATTCGTGTTTAGATTGTTAGTGTACACAAACCGCAAAGGGCCTAGCGCCAAACCTTTTGGTATGCCACTCAGCACAGGCTTCCAGTCAACCATCACCCTCTGCTTCTTGCCACGAAACCAATTCAGCCAAATTACCCTGCGACCCATGCGTTGAACTTAACCAGTCTCCCATGCAAAACCTTGTCAAAAGTCTTATTAAAATTTCATATAGAACATAGAAGAATACAGCGCAGTACAGGCCCTTTGGCCCTCGATGTTGCGCCGATCCAAGCCCACCTAACCTATACTAACCCACTATCCTCCATATACCTATCCAATGCCCGCTTAAATGCCCATAAAGAGGGAGAGTCCACCACTGCTACTGGCAGGGCATTCCATGAACTTACGACTCGCTGAGTGAAGAACCTACCCCTAACTTCAGTCCTATATCTACCCCCCCTTAATTTAAAGCTATGCCCCCTTGTAATACCCGACTCCATACGCGGGAAAAGGTTCACACTGTCAACCCTATCTAACTCCCTAATCATCTTGTACACCTCAATCAAGTCACCCCTAAACCTTCTTTTCTCTAATGAAAACAGCCCCAAGTGTCTCAGTCTTTCCTCATACGATCTTCAACTAGATATAGACTACATTAACTAACAAATGCAACAAAAGGACAGGCAACAAGTGAATAAAAAAAATTCAAATGTTAGA
This sequence comes from Chiloscyllium plagiosum, assembly GCF_037043375.1. Classification (NCBI taxonomy): domain Eukaryota; kingdom Metazoa; phylum Chordata; class Chondrichthyes; order Orectolobiformes; family Hemiscylliidae; genus Chiloscyllium; species Chiloscyllium plagiosum. The sequence goes on along the minus strand of NW_028270173.1, from coordinate 17,642,820 downwards.
TCAAATTTTGGCATTTGTTAAGCTGGGATTTGAACATTTGTTACCTTGGCATTAACCTATGCCTTTGATCTAAACGTTTAGTGGCATTACCAATATACTATAGCTTCCCCTCAAAACCTACAATTTTCACATAATAAAATAAGATTTCAGCCCCACAAGTGGAAGCACCTAATTTGACTCAAAACAGCTAATATATAAACCCACAGCCTAACTAAACAAACGTAAAAGCAATTCACAAAGAAGTCAGCAAAATACAAAAGAGGTCTGTCATAATTTGGTACATTTCAGTGGGAACAAATTAGTGACCTCAATAAATGAGCAAACATTCTCCAGTTTACAACTTTGATTTAAAAGCAAAATCATAAAAATTAGGACAGAGAATCCAAAAGGTAAGCAGAGAGCACAACCACAGCTAGCTCGAAGATAAAATTTCCTCCATTTTGCTATCATTTTATATACCAGTCTTAAACAAAATGTAGTTTCAAATCTCTGCTCCAATAACCACATGGTAAAATGTATTAACTGTCCTCTAAAGAAAATTTAAAACACCTCTCTAATCTTCCAGTGTGATAATCCAGAACTGTTGTCTGTTGACTAGAAATATTGGCCTTTTCTTAGAATATCTATTGTTAAACAAAAACAACTTCTTACAGTGAAAGAGGTGCAATAAAAGCATGTCAGTTGGTGATCAGACAAATTGCTGGGAAACCGCTTCCTCCGCTCGTTGGCACTACCAAAAAAAAAGTGTACTCCAGCACCCATGCACAGCAGAAAATCATCAGCCTAACCACACAGCAAAAATTATAAACACACAACAGGAAGTACCAGCTGGGCAAACTAGTCCATGGGAACGCTGAACATCTTTATTTAGAACATACTCTCACTCAGTCTACTTCTACAGTTTCATATCACTGCTCACTCTTACCACTGACACCATAAAAATCAGTATGTTTTACTGACTAAAAATTCTCTTAAAATCCAGGGATAATGATCCCAAATTTAATAACACATATACCACTGCAGCAAAAACAGCAGAGACTATACACAGAAACTTGGGAAAGAATTCCCGACTGAAATTCCCATTATTTTAGAATCCTAGGCTTTTTCCCCTTTCACTTGTACGATGGCACGATTTAAAGAGAGAGCAAACTAGCACTCTAAAAGCTACGAGTTGAAGGGCATGTGCCCGAAACATCGATTCTCCTACTCCTTGGATGCTGCCTGACCTGCTGTGCTTTCCCAGCAACACACTCAACTATGCCACTAAAGCACAGGCTTCCAGTCACTAAAACATCCTTGAACTATCATCCTCTGCTTCCTGCCCCTAAGCCACGTACAGAGCAGAGAAAGAAGGCTCCACATTGTAGCAGCACCAGTTAATCACGATTTGCCTCAAACAGCTTCAAAATGTAACAGAATACAGTGAATAGGAACATGCTATTCAGTCACTTATACCTGTTCTGACAATCAAGTATGTCATGGCTGACCTACCTCAACATTTTCATGCACTAGCACATTCATTTATATCTTGAATATCTGGGAGTTTGAGTCTTGAATTTACCCACCAACTGAGTCCTTACAGCCTTCTGGGACACAGAATTGCAAAAGAATTCACCAAGTGAAAAAAAATCCTGCGTGCTAAATAACACCCCTCTTATTCTGACACTCTGTCCTCTAGTTCCAGAGGCACCTTCTTTCTTCCCTCCAATGCTGGAATGTATATATGTGACACGATAAGAGCAATCTTTAAATACTCTTCCTGGTTCAACATGGCAGAATATTTGCCACCATCTTGAATCAACATACACAATGAATGAGAACCTTTTAGATTTTAAAAATTAAGCCTGGGGTGTGGGCAGTGTGGATAAGGTCTTTCATATGCACTAACTGCCCAGCAAGTTGTGGATGGAACATTACTTGCTTTCAGAGGAGAGGAAAGCACACTGGAAACAGAAACACCAAAACAAAGCACTTTTTTAAAAAAATGAACAGAAATAAACATTGCCATCACTAGGGCAATTAGAGAAAGAGACCACCCCTACTGATGGAATTTTGTGAGTAGAGCTAGCAAGTGAAGACTCAAAAAGATCAGATACACACAAAACTGGAGACTTTAAGCACTTATACAATGGCCTAACAAAATCAACAAATAAACCCCACATGATAAAAAGCCCTCAGCAAAAAAAAAAAGCAGCCAGACATTAATTCCAGCCATGCATGCCTTAACTTTTTTCATTTTAATTAAAAAGTTGCCCACAGTCCAACAACAATCACACAATGGCTTTGAAAATAACTGGCGCAAATGCAGGGCAAAAATACCTAAATGCAAGTTTATCTACTTATTTATACAGCATCTTTAACACATCAGTAAGCACCTAAAGATTGAGCAAGCAAACTACAAGTGACCATCTTGACATGCAGTTGGCCATGCTAAATTGCCCATAGTGAGAGATGCATTAGTCAGGGGTAAGTGTAGGGAAATGGGTCTAGGTTGGTCACTGTTCAGAGAGTTAGTGTGGACTTGTTGGGCCGAAGGGCCTGTTTCCACACTGGAGGGAATCTAACCTAAATTAAAGGCCTGTTAAAAAAAAAAATTGGCCAGAGGAATCCCAGTGTTCATTGGCTTACAGAGAGAGTGCAAGAGAGGCCACAGCATTGGAAGAACAGAGTCCCGAAAAGGGTTTAGGATTGTAAATTAAAGATAGGGAGTTGGCATGGAAGGAAGGATCTGGAAGCAAGGCTTAGGATGTGAAATACAACACAACTGGACTGATGGAGGAGCTCACATCAGCTAGTGAGCAGTTATAGTTAGGGGAGAATGGGCTTGGTGCAAGTTAGGATACAGGCAGCCCAGGTTTGAACAAGACCAAGTTGCAGGGAATGGAACCAGGTTGCAGTGATGACAGCACTGGGATGGTCTAGTCATAAACAACAAAAGCTAGAGTTTTCTGCAAAGGGAGAATTGGAGCCAGCTAACACCACAGCTGTGGAAAGGATATGGACAGAAGTCCAACGAACAGACAATAGGATGGCATGGTTACACTGGTCCATCTAGAGACACTGTTTGCTCTTAAGACTTCACCAGGCCTAAGACAAGCACGAAAACAGTCTCTTCACCTCTTCGACAACAACTGAATGACAATTATTCAAGATAAGAAACAAACTAAGAACTTGCAGCTCTTGCATGGTAGCTGTGCCAATCCAATAATTAAAACCAAGCTGGTTCTGCATACAATGGACATTACAGGTATGAAAGAGAATTTTCAGGAAAACTAAGTTTAGCAGAGTTAAAAATTACTTGCATCATGACTGTCTGTTTCCTATATTTAGCCAGTGTGATCAAAAAGTGCATTTCCCTATAGTCGCTACTTTGGCTGAACTTCATGGAAGTTTGAAATTACTGGATAGGAGAACACAGAAAAAGAAAGGCCACAAGCAGAATTAGGATTTGTCCTGAAGCTTACCTAGGTCCAAGTGCTGCATTGGCAGGCCTGCTTCAATCGATCAGAAACGATTAGCGAATTTGCAACTACAATGCAAGAAATCTGTCTTCATAATTTTCTACCTAAAATGGCTCAACAGGTTAGTGAGATCTGGAGAAGCTACTTACTCAGCTGAAGTCAGTGAAACTTTGAGTTCACTTACTTTAGTAAGAAGCAACTTTAGGTGAGGTTTGTATTGAGCCCTAGGTTGCCTGCCTCCAAGCCCATACTACTTATGTAAAGGCTTTAGTGACATCACAATAACAATTGCAGCCCTCCACAGTGAGAGAGATGAGGCAAGTCAACAGGTTGGACTAAAAGCAACACATACCAAGGAAAACAATTGATCCCCTAAAACAAAAAGATAAACACAACAAAATTAAACAAAAGCCAAACATCTTCAAATCTACCTTGCCTATGAAGGCTCTTGCAGACAGCCTAACCAATCTGATTTTACTTAAAGTGTATTCAGTAATACATCTATAAGCAATTAATTGAGAGGGATTTTGCTTGCGAGAGGAAAAGAAAGGAGGCTCCAAAAGAACCTGCAAGCAACTTACAGTTTGATTTCCTCAGTCACTTGATCAAAGATGCAAGTTAGAAGAAGCACTTGATCACTTTCTTACAGGATATCAAGAGGGTAAATGTAAAATCACAACCTCCGATGACACTAATATCCCAAAAGCCAAACTAATAAATAGAAGTCAAGACATAGTACAGTCATTGAAATGTAAAAGCTTCAATATTGTACAGATGAACAACTAGCACACAGAAGAGTCAGCCATTTGGCTCCTCCAGCCACCTTTAAAATTCAGCTAGGTCATAACTAATCTTCCACTTGGAATCAGAGAGATGCACAGCATGGAAGCAGACCCTCCGGTCCAACTTGTCTATCCCAACTGATAGATTTGGTCCATATGCCTCTAATCCGTCCTATTCATTTACTTATCCAGATGCCTTTTAAAATGTTGTAATTGTTCCAGCCTCCAGCACTTCTTCTGGCAGCTCATTCCATACATACACCATCTTCTGCATGAAAATAATTGCCCGATGTCCCCTTTAAATCTTTCCCCTCTCACCTTAAACCTTTGCCCTCTAGTTTTGGGACTACTCCACCCCTAGGAAAATTCTTTGGCTATTTATCCTATCCATGCCCCTCATTATTTCATAAACTTGCATAACATCACCCCTCAGCCTCCAGCGAAAATAGTCCCAGCATATCCAGACTCTCCCTCGAGCTCAAACTCTCCAACCTTGGCAGTATTCTGTAAATCTTCTCTGAAACCTTTCTAATTTCACAATAGCCATTCCTGAAGAAGGGCTTATGCCCGAAACTTCGATTCTCCTTTTCCCTGGATGCTGCCTGACCTGCTGCGCTTTTTCAGCAACACATTTTCAGCAACACTACCCCTGTATCCCTTGCTAAGATTGAGAGATGTTAAAGCTACTGATCTCTGAATATATTCAGTGACTCTAGTCACCCTCTGGGATTAGGAATGCCAAAGATTCACCATTCTGTATGTGAAGCTATTTTTCTTCACAGTCCTTAACAGTCTTAAATTGTGCCCCTGTCAAGCCCTGGCAGCAGATCACTATGTTAATTGACACAAAAGTAGTCAGTCATATAATCCCTCAGTTACATGGCAATGAATAAGAAATACTTTCATGCAGATATCACAGGTGAGGAGGAAAAAGAAAGTATTATTGGGCATGATGTAACATTCTGCCACTATTATTAATCTTTCAAATAAAAGATCAAAATAGCAAGAATTTCACTCCCTTGGTATGATAAATACCCAAGAATTCAAGATACATGACTAGAATATTTGACAAGACTCAGAATTTTGACTTCAGCAGGGCACCTTTTCACTCAGTGCTGGCACTCTTCAAAGAAGAATGTACATGGTTTAAGGTCCAAAAGCCTAAACATAATCTATGCCAGCACTTCAGCATGGCACAGAAGCCCTGGATGCAATCTTTCAGGAGCAATGTGAAAATGGAGTTCTTCTGCACCTGATTGAAGTGCAGAGATCTTTTGCAGGCACAAAAAGCAACTCTGCAGGTAATATTTATTCTGCCACCAACATCACCGTGAAGATTAACTGGTCATTTACCTCAATGCTAGTTGAGCAAACATTTTTGAAAGACTAGATTTTGCATCTGCCTACAGATATAACTGACTACATTTCAAAAGTAATGATAAGGCAGATTCAGACAACTCCAGGACACAAAAAATACAAAAAAAGCATAGTTTACATACAAATCTCTCATATTACCATGACATTCGTTTGCTTTTTTCTATATATAACGTTTGGGCCTATTGTCTCATTGTAGTTGATGAATTTGCATTTCCATTGCTTTCTGTAGAGCATCTGGACAGCAAATATTACTGAAAGATTACTGGTGATAAGGAAAACAGGAGGTGGAAGGATGATTATAGTCATTAAAGGAGATGAAAACCCATTGAACAGGTGCACATGAAGAAAGGGGAATCAATACTGCTGGGAATGCTGTGCAATTGCAATGCAAAATTACAATTTAAAGTTAAAATAAAACAAAATCTTAGAAAGCAGGCCACACAAAAACAGTGATTAAGTATAATGATCAGATTGATTAAAATTTAGGAAAGTGAGGCAAGGGGAGGGGCAACATTTCTAAACCACCCGCATTTCCTTTAGGGAAGGAAACGGAGACTTCGACACCTTGTCTCTTCCACCACCACTCAGCCACCCACCCGGCACCCTTCTCCTCCTCTATTTACAAACCTTATCCAGTGAAATGCAGGCAGTGCGCCCCAGTTGAAGGTTGGATAGTTGGAGGCGGCAGCTTTAGCACGAATTTGCACAGCACCTTCATGAACCACACTCACACCCCTCCCCCCTTCAAAATCCAGTAGGTGTACTGCACTTTTTTTTTACACAATTTCAGCAAAAAATGCCCTTCCAACGGCAACTTCTCTCTCTCTCCCCGAGACGACCATGCTGAAAATAAGAAAAAAAAAGGGTCGGTGCCCAGGTATCTCAGCACACAGCCCCTAACAAATGAAGGGCTACGCTTGCAAGAAAAACACTGGGCAAACGATAACTACCCAGGGGCTCTCTCTGACCCCCCCCCCAACAACCAGCCAAATTCAACACAAGCCAACATAAACGACCGATTCGCTCTTTTTTTAAAAAAAATTCTAGCATTCAGTGCAAGCAACGCGAATGCATAAACGAGACGCTGAAAATAAATAAAAAGGGGACCAACAGCAACAAGGCGAATAAACGTTTGCTAAGTCGGGATGAAATTCGTAACCTCAGCTCAGTCAGAAACCCAAAAAATAATAATAAATATCATGAAAGAAAAACATCCCGGTGTAAAATTCCGAGCCCCTCTGGTCAACATGTTGTGCTTTGGAAATTTGATGTCAGTGAGAGGCACTGACTGTATTTCGCTGGAAGTGGACGGAGGGGGGGGCGGGGAAGTCTCTGCTGCTTCCTTCCCTAAAGGAAACAAGGGGATGGCTTAGAAATGTCTCTCCCCTGACCTCTTCCTCAAAACCCCCGCTTGGGTTGAGCGAGCAGGCCAGAGCCGCCGGCCGGCCGGTCTCTCTCTCTCTCTCTCTCCCCCCTTCCCAACCTCCACCTCCTACTCTCGCTCTCCGCCCGAAACATCCTGAGAACAAAATGGCGCCGGAGCCCTAGGCCGGAATCCTGCCCGGCACCGAGAACACTTCGAACACAAACTCCGCCGATTAACCGCCCAACCGGCGGCCATCGGCCCGCAATACTCACCCGGGCTCCTTCTTCCGGGCCGACGCTGTCCACAGAGCGAGGGGAAAAGACAAATTACGCCACGCCGGGCTCCCGATGGAGACGGATTGCGAATCGCCCCAGACCTACCTACCGCCCACCCGGCCTTCTCTCGCTCGCTCTCTTTTTTTTAATCCCTTCTCGCTATCTCCCATTCGCCCCGCCCCCTTGATATATAATCATTGAAAAAAATACCCGGCTGACTAACGGCTACAGAACGACGACTCTTCAGGCCCGCCTCCTCCACCTTATTGATCATTCATTATTCACGGAGGGTGGGCGGGGAAGCGGCCTCGCTGCCAATCGGCCGCCGCTCGATTAGCATATATTTGACTGTGGTCCGCGCTCACGCACCCCAACCACGCCCACTTGCTCCCCCGATTCATCCCACCGGCGTTGAGGAGGCGGGGTCGCGACACGGCGTCGGAATCTTCTTATCATATATTAGAATATATTTCCGACTGGATGGGCGGGGTGCCGCTGTGGTGGGTGGGCGCAGGCGCACGAAACGCGGATTTCGTCCTCCGAATCGTCGCCATCTAGCGTCGGGAGGATTGAACGACAGGCTTTTTGTTTCTGAACCTCAGGCCATTTATTTATATTTGACTACAAGGTGCACCTTTACGTTTACTGTTGGGGGAGGGACAGCCATCCAAGACTGATGGGCAAACCATCGGTTTGAGTCTTAAACCAGCTGAGGTTACCATGAAGGGTTCTCCTTCTCAACCTCTATCCTTAACCTGAAGATGGTAGCCTTCAGGTTGTGAGAAACAAAACTCACATATTAATAAATTTCAGTCCGAGTCAAATTCTGAAGCAGCGAATTTTATTGATATGTACTTGCAAGAACGGGTGCCTAATGAGTAAGCACCCTGATCTGAGGGTTACATTCTGATTTATGCTGTTCAGCTGCATCTCTCGGTCCACCCTTTTCACCCCATTGGTTACTTTTACTGCAGCGCGTAGCCTATCACAAGCTCGAGCTTCGCTCCACCTTTGTCTAGCTTCTCTCCGCCTCTGTTTACTTCTCCCATTACTCTAAGCCTGTCGCCCCTTACTCTTATTTATCTCATTCCTTATATGTGACTATCCTGACATAGTTTGCTGTCTTCGTGCGATCATCCTGCCAAACTAAATTCCATCTGTTGGCTACATCCCTCCTGCGACTGGCACACTATTCTCCTGTTACTTGTACATCCTGCGACACGGTCGCTCTGCCCTATTAGTCAGAGATAATTCTACCTGTTTTCGCTTCTTCTGTTTTCCTATGCCTGGTACATCCCGCTCCACGATTGCTCTGCCCTATTAGTCATAGATAATTCTATCTGTTTTCGCTTCTCACTGTTTAGTATTTGCATGCACAGCCTAATTTTATAATGTAAGCTTTTGCAGAAGCAACACCTGTTCCCTTATTCTGCACAATTTTAACCCTATACCTTACAATCCCCTCTTTTTCTTCTTGGCTACTAAATGTTGTCTTCTGCATTTGTCTCATATGTTGCCTTCCAGTTTTCTAGCATCATCCCTGAGACTTCATTGTTCAAGAGGTTGAGTCCCTCTGCCTGATTACCTTTTAGAGGCATTTGTTTTGCCAAGGCCATCTCAATTAGCTGCTGGGTCAACCCTCATATGCAAGGTATGATACAACGGCCAATTGCTGTCAGTACCCCTGCTACCACTATCAGGAAGGTGAGGATAGAGACTACCACGCCTTTCCACTTCCCAAACCATGATTCCAGCCATCCTGTGAGTGATGTGTCCACTCCTGAGTTCTCAGCCAATTCTTCCGCCAAGGTGGTCAATCCTCGCAAGGCACGAGAGATTGACCCATCAGGTGCTGTATTATTTGGAATAAAGGTACAACAGCTACCCCCTAACATCACACGTACACCCCCTTTTTCGGCTAGGATCATACCTAGGGCCTGTCTGTTTTCCCATGCCATTCTGCTGGTTGCATCAAGTTGCTCGGAAATACCTTTGACTGCATCTCTAGTGTAATTGATGAATCTTTGCTGGTTGTAAAAAATATAGTTTATCCAGTCCACGTTCTTGTTGACTGTTACCCACCAAAATAGGGCTGATTCAAAAGCTGCTGCTATCTGGTTGCGGGCCTTGAACTGATCGGGGACCCGTCGAAGAACTCCTATTGAGTCGAGATAAATCCTATCATCAAAGGAAGTATCTAATAACGACCTTTTACTCCTCTCATTCTTTGTTACCTTCTCCTTCTCAAATGCCAAGGTGAATGGGATTGCCAATTGCACATAGGTAGGGTAGGTCGCAATATTCTGCCTCCACAGTACCATCAGAAATCCACCCAGGGAACCCTGAGTGCTGAGTAGTTCCCTCCTTTGTCCGTTTCAGTGTCATTCTGAGTTTCTATACATAACCTCAGCTCCCCCAAGTCTCTGGACCGATTTGACCCCATCGGCTTATACACGATGTATAATTCCCAACTGTGGTCAAAAACGGGGGGGGGGGAGCTTTCAAATCTGACTTCTCCAAGGGAGGGAACATTAGAGATAGGGATATACAATTCCTATCATTCCATGCAGTCTTATCCTGATACAGGGCTATCATACATTCCATGCCCTTCCTGTTTCGGTTCCACCCGAGCAGAAAGGGGACTCTGTGGGCAGAGGGTCTACTGGAGGCACATGCATAGCAATTGCTTTTATTCAGAGTTTTAACAGTGTACTTTACCCATTCAACCCAGGCATTTGCGTCCCCGTATCCAGTTTCTATTTCAATGGTCTGCTTCAAGTCCTTCACCTCTATAATTTTTACCACCTTGGGTCATTGGGAGGGGCAAAAAGATGTATCTTATTATCAAGTTGTTTGGCTTGTTTTCTGTTTCCTGCAGCTATTCGGAAACAGCAGCCCGAAAAACACTTCCCAGTGGCAGCCATTACTATCTTTAAATCATTACTAAGGAGTTGAGACCCGTTTTTATGGGGAAAGGAGTCTTCAGAGGAGGAATTTTTAATGGTGAGATATATTGGGTGGCACTTTCTGTCAGGACAGTCGAGGGCTGGGCGAAAGGGGGCTCTATGGATAGTGATGCCAGGTGGCGGTTTTTGCGAACCATACATTGTGTCCTGTAGGGTCTTAAGAAGGATTTCAGAGGAAATATACTCCCTCTGATACTTTACATCTGTGCATTCTACTAGACTGCAAGCATCGACTTCTATTACTTGTGGATATTCAGACTCAGGGACCGTTAATAACAAATATGGAGATGACAGCATTGTTTGACAAAATCCCAATACTAAGAAGGCTAATATGGTAACCCTAAGTGTCCCCAGCATCCTACAATAGTATAATAGTATTGAAGGACCGAGAGATTTAACATGCAATACAATATATAGATATCAAAAAGAAACTATCCCGCGTCCGCATAAAAAATAGTTACTTAAAGTCTTTTGAGTCTGAGTTTCAGTGGTTCTTCCGTCAATTCGGCTGTCCAGACTTCTTTCTTAACTGGGTATTCCACCGGTCCTTTAATCCTGGTTAGTCCAGCCTTTCTCTGCCGTGCGTATCACCATTTCAGTAGTCAAAAGAGCCGGGTACGGTCCCTCCCAGTCCAGTTGCAATTTAGTTTCTGTCCATGACTTAATTAGGACCCAATCTCCCGGCCGGATGGGATGAACGGCGAATTCAAGGGGCGGAGTCTGTGCCAGTAATCCTTGTTTCCTACAAAAAGACAAAGACGAGGCCATACTCAGTATATACCTTTTTAAGAACAGATCTTTAGTCTCCAGGGTTGGCAGTTCCCCTTTCGGTTCCCAGATAGGGCAGGCCAAACAATATGTCATAATGGGACAGCCCCATATCCTTCCTTGGGGCTGTCTGCACTCACAAAAGGGCTATAGGTAAACACTTAGACCAAGGGAGTCTGGTTTCTACTATTAGTTTCGATAACTGCTTCTTGAGTGTCTGGTTCATTCTCTCAACCTTTCCTGATGAAGGTGGGTGCCAAGGGGTGTGGGACTCCCAGGAGATACCTAACCCTTCATTATTCCCTGGAGTACCCTGGAAGTAAAATGAGTTCCCTGATCTGAATCTATACACTCCACTATCCCGTATCTGGGAATTATGTGTTCAAGTATTATCTTGGACACCCCACTTGCGGTGGCAGTGGCTAAAGGCTGCGCCTCCACCCATCCAGATAGATGATCAACCAGCATATACCTCAGTCTTTTTTTAAAAGTTGCATTCTCGGGTTAGCTGTTAACAATGGGTGATAGCTAGACAATATGTTGAAGGTGTTGGCCCCCTGTGTTCTCCATCTATGCCATGATGTTTAGATTGATTCTAACCTAAAATGTGAGATAACGGAGTTTTACATAAATTAATGCAGTTTTTGAGCTCAGAGTTCTACATGAGTGGATGCAGTTTTTGAGCAAAGTACAATGTAACCCTGAAAGTACAAATTCACCCCACAAAATATATGTGTGCAATTTGGTCTTTGTCTGTCTGTGTGTGTGTGTCTGTCTGGGTTGGGGGTTGTGAGTGTGAGAAAGTGTATGTGTGTATGTAGTGAGTGCAGAGTGTCTTAAGTCTGTGAGGGGGTGCATGTGTGAGTGTGGGAGTGTGTGTGTGTCTGTAAGGGTGTGTGTGGGTGTCTGCGTGCGCGTCTGTGTTTGTGTGTGTCCGTGTGTGTGTGTGTGTTTAGATGTGCCTATGTGTGTGTGAGAGTGTGTGTGTGTAGGAGTATCTGTGAGTGTGTGTAGTGCAATGGTGGTTACCTGTAATGTGACATGAACCCAAGGTCCCGGTTGAGGCCCTCCCTATGGGTACCGAACTTGGCTATCAGCCTCTGCTCGGCCACTTTTCTCTGCTGCCTGTCCCGAAGTCCACCTTGGAGGATGGTCACCCAAAGGTCCGAGGCTGAATGTCCTGGACCACTGAAGTGTTCCCCAACTGGGAGGGAACCCTCCTGTCTGTTGATTGTTGTGCGGTGCCCATTCATCCGTTGTCGTAGCCTTTGCTCGGTTTCCCCAATGTACCATGCCTCAGGGCATCCTTGCCTGCAACGTATAAGATAGATAACATTTCATGTTCATTTTCTGAGGGGTTGATAGTTGGTATCTAGATCTATGTGTTTGTTTATGGTTCACCAAGGAGGAAGAAACCGACAACAAACTCGCATTCCTGGATGTCACAGTCGAAAGAACTACGGAGAACTACAAACCTGCGTATACAGAAAACCGACAAACACTGACCAAATACTTAACTACACCAGCAACCACCCCAACACACACAAACGAAGCTGTATCAGAACATTATTCCAACAAGCCATCTCACACTGCAGCACAGACGAACTTCGGAAAACAGAGCAAAACCACCTATACAACGTATTCAAGAAGAACGGATACTCAAAAAATACAGTCCGCAGATTCCTCAAGAACAAACCACGACAAGCAGACCAAACACAGCCAGGAACCCTAACCACCTTACCATACATCAAAGATGTTTCAGAAATGACAGCCAGACTACTAAGACCCCTCAGAATCCTAGTAGCACACAAACCCACCAACACTCTCAAACAAAAACTAACAAATTTAAAAGACCCAGTAACCCATGGATAAAACCAACATCATCTACAAAATTCCATGCAAGGACTGCCACAAACACTACGTAGGACAAACAGGAAGAAAGTTAGCCACCAGGATACACGAACACCAGCTAGCCACAAAAAGACACGACCCTCTCTCCCTCATAGTCCTACACACAGATGAAAAAAAACTACCATTTCGACTGGGACAACACATCTATCCTGGGACATGCTAAGCAAAGACATGCCAGAGAATTCCTAGAGGCCTGGCACTCCAACCACAATTCCATAAATAAACACATAGATCTAGATACCATCTATCAACCCCTCAGAAAACTAACAGGAAATGACATCACCACAAACCCCAGGAACCCCCTCCAGGACAAACATATAAATAGAAAGCAGGAGACAACAGCTTCGCTTCACTTGGAGGTCGCCACTGATGATGTTACCTAGCCAGGTAATGAAATGTCTGGATATCGAACTGACAGCTCAGCGAGCAAATCTACACCCCGCAATTTAACATAGCTAATCTACCTAACCTTCACATCTTTGGATTATGGGAGGAAAGCAGATCTAGGGAGAATATGCAAACTCTGCACAGATAGTTAGCCGAGTATGGAATCGAACCTGGGCCTGAGGAAGGGTCACCGAACCCGAAACGTTAATTCTGATTCACCTTCACAGATGCTGCCAGACTCGCTGAGCTTTTCCGCAATTTCTGTTCTTGTTTCTGATTTACAGCATCCACAGTTCTTTTGCTTTTTACTTAATAAATACCAATGTTTGATTTGATTTATTATTGTCACATGTACTGAGATACAGTATTGTTTGCATGCTAACCAGACACACCATACCTTAGAAAGTACATCAGGGTTATAGAACACAATGCAAAATGTGTGGACAATTGTGTGGAGAAGAATATTGTAGTGGATGATCAGCCATAATTATATTTATTGGAGGAGCAAGAGTGGGCAATCAAGCATGCTCTTATATTCCTATGTTCCCTTACTCCCTCCCCTCTGCATTTTCCCGATAGCCCTGTACATAGAGTCACAGAGATGTACAGCACGGAAACAGATCCTGCAGTCCAACTTGTCCATACCAACCACTAATTAATCTAATCCCATTTGCCAGTGTTTGACTTGCATCCTTCTAAACCCTTCCTATTCATATACCCATCCAGATGCCTTTAAATGTTGTAATTATACCAGCCTCCACCACTTCCTCTGGCAGCTTATTCCATACATTCACAACCTTCTGCATGAAAACATTGCCACTTAGGTCTCTTTTAAATCTTTCCGCTCTCACCCTAAACCTATGCCCTCTAGTTCTGGATTCCCTTACTGTAGGGAAAAGACCTTGTCAGTTTACCCTATCCATGCCCCTCATGATTTTATAAACCTCTATAAGGTCACCTCTCAGCCTCCGATGCTCCAGGGAAAATAGCCCAGCCTATTCATTTTTTTCCCTATAGCTCAAGCCCTCTAACCCTGACAACATCCTTGTAAATCATTCTTCTTCAAATAATTATCTAATTCTCTTTTAAACTCCTGGATTGAATTTGTCTTCACAACACTCTCAGACTGTATATTCCAAATCCTGACCATGCCCGAAGCAAAAATCTGTTTGTGTCACCTCAGCTTCTTTTGCAATGCTTTATAAATGTGTCATCTTGTTCTTGAAGCTTTCAGCAATGGGAACAGTTTCTCTCTACCCACACTCTCCAGACCCCTCATGACACCAAATAAAGGCAGTCCCCAGGTTGCGAATGACATCCATTCAGAAGTTCTCAGGAAATGGAATGCAGCCATTCGTAAGTGCAGGAAATGCTCATATATTGGGTCTTTAGAATTACAATCTTCTATATCTTCCAGGACATTCAACCTCGGACCTTTGGGTGACCATCCTCCAAGGTGGACTTCGGGACAGGCAGCAGCGAAAAGTGGTCGAGCAGAGGCTGATTGCTAAGTTCAGTACCGTAGGGAGGGCCTCAACCGGGACCTTGGGTTCATGTCACATTACAGGTGACCACCACTGCACTACACACACACACACACACACACACACACATATATTTTGTGGGGTGAACTTGTACTTGAGGGTTACATTGTACTTTGCTCAAAAACTGCATGAATTTATGTAAAACTCCGTTATCTCACTTTTTAGATTGGAATCAATCTAAATATTATCGCATAGACAGAGGACACAGGGGGCCAACACCTTCAACATATTGTCTAGCTATCACTCATTGTTAACAGCTAACCCGAGAATGCAACTTTTAAAAAAAGGTTTTGTGATTTACACATGAAAGAAGTGAAACTATCATGGTATTCAAACAGATGAAAGACTTAACAATCAATTTTTCAATGTATAATTTCAGTTACATCACACTGTAAATTTTTGCTATAAATTCTGTGTTAGAATTGAGCCCTCCACTATCACCTGATGAAGGAGCGACGCTCCGAAAGCTAGTGTGCTTCCAATTAAACCTGTTGGACTATAACCTGGTGTTGTGTGATTTTTAACTTTGTATCCCAGTCCAACACCGGCATCTCCAAATCAATCTTCCAGGGGATTGCATTTGTAAGCATAAAAATGTGTAAGTCGGCGTGTTCATAAATCGGGAACCCCCGACCCCATACACCCATTAAATCTCCTCTTAACCTTTGCCGGGTGAACTCCAACTCATCCGTATAACTAAAGTCCCTCATCCCTGGAAATGTATTTTAATTCTTTTCTGCACCCTAATTAAATTCTCTCATGTTTATACAAATGTGTGGTGCCTAGCTTTGAACTCCGGGTTTATCATAATGTCCTTGTTTTGTGTACACACACTGAGAAAGCCCAGGATGTTGTTTTCTTTTATTAGTTACTTCCTCAACCTGTCCTGCCAAATTCAGTGGTTTGTACACATATACCCCCAGGCCCTCTGCTCCTGCATTCCCTTTAAAACAGTGGTTCTTATTTATCTGACCTCTCCTAGTTGTTTCCACGAAGATTAATTGCATCATGCGTCTCTCCATTAAATTTAATTTGCTAGTTTATTGCCCTGTTCCACTGGTCTATTCATAGAGTCATACAGCAGGGTAACAGCTTTTTCCTGATGAAGGGCTTTTGCCTGAAACATTGATTTTCCTGTTCCTTAGATGCGACCTGACCTGCTTGCTTTTCCAGCGCCACACTCTCAACTCTAATCTCCAACATCTGAAGTTCTCACTTTTTCCAAAACAGCCTTGCCAGTCCAACCAGTCCATACCAACCATAATCCCAAACTAAACTATTCCCACCTGCCTGCGCTTGGACCAAATCCCTCCAAACATTCATGTACTTATCTAAATGTCTTTTAAATGTTGTAACTGTAACCACATCCACCACTTCCTCTGGCAGTTCATTTCACACCTGTGTAAAAAATTGCACCTCATGTCTTTTTTAAATCGTTCTCCTCTCACCTTAAAAATATGCTCCCTAATCTTGAAATCATCCAGCCTGGGGAAAAGACACCTGCCATTCACTTCATCTATACCCCTCAAGATTTCATAAAAATCTTTAAGGTTACCTTTCCACCTCCTAAGCTCCAGTGAAAAAAAGTCCCAGCCTATCCAGCCTTCCTTGTAACTTAAACCCTCCATTCCGACAACATTCCAGTAATTCTCTTCTGAACCCTCTACATCTTAATAATATCCATCTTCGAACAGGGTGGCCAGAACTGGACTCAGTACTCTAGATGAGGCCTCACCAATGTCTTGTTGAACATTATCTTGAATATTCTCCTCACAACTGGCCGCTGTGGGCGGCACGGTGGCACAGTGGTTAGCACTGCTGCCTCACAGCGCCTGAGACCCGGGTTCAATTCCCGCCTCAGGCGACTGACTGTGTGGAGTTTGCACGTTCTCCCTGTGTCTGCGTGGGTTTCCTCCGGGTGCTCCGGTTTCCTCCCACAGTCCAAAGATGTGCAGGTCAGGTGAATTGGCCATGCTAAATTGCCCGTAGTGTTAGGTAAGGGGTAAATGTAGGGGTATGGGTGGGTTGCGCTTCGGCGGGTCGGTGTGGACTTGTTGGGCCGAAGGGCCTGTTTCCACACTGTAATGTAATGTAATGTAAAAACTCAAAATGACAATGATCACAAATCCATGCTGAGTAGATTCAAAATGGCTGAGGAGGCTCCTATGTATCTAATTTGCCTACATCTATCCTGTCTGTGAATTGTCACAGCTCACTGAGGGCAAGGTGCTGGAAATCAAGCTCTGCTATTCCTAGAGGCATCGCAAAGGTTAAAGAACTTAATATAAATATACAAAGTTCCCTAATCTACCTGATTGCCACATCCAGGTTTATGGACAAAATGAACCAAGTTTCTGTACTTAAAAGAATTACTGTAATATTTATTACAAGTAATTAAACTTTAGGTAAATAGTTATAAACTATCAGCATATAACGTTACTAATTAAAATTCTAATCCCTTTATAAACTCCCCTGACACAGGCAAACAGACAGAGACAAATAGGTTAAGGACAGAAGAAAACTGGGAGGCAGCTCAGTGGTTCCTAGCTATAGGTTGTTGAAATGATCCTACTGATTATTATACTGATCAGAACACTGGTTTTCAGACACCTTCCCCGGATGCTACCATTTCGTTTGCAAGGGACAGAGTGTGGCTGTTTGCTTATAAAAGGTCTCTGACCTATCAATTAAGAATGATAGTTTAAAACAACTGCACAAGGAGAGACAAGTTGGTTTTCTTCAGGTTTAATGTTGATTTGATTTCAAATTACAGAGAAGGTCAACCCTTCTGAGCTAGTGGAGATCAAACCACTTTTCTCTATATCTTGTTCCCAAGCTGTTCCGCTACCTAAGAACAAATTGCATGGTTATTGGCAAGTAAAAGGTTTCTGTCATTAATAACTGGTCACTAGTCCATAGACCAGTCAACCTCTTGTTGCCACCCAACTGCATCTGTACACGACTGGCTGCAGTTCACCTGTCATCCAAAATTGGATCACTGCTTGTTCAAATTGGACAAATGGCACATGTCCTGAATGTCAGATTTTTTGCTTTTCAAAACATGCAGCAATTGTTTGAAAGATGTTTTTAATTGTTTTAAAGCAATTCTTCCTCACTTAGGCCCACAATTCTCAAAACAAAACACACAAAAATAAGAAGACATGTCTTTACACAATAAAAACAAATGAAAATACAGCAATGCATACATATGAAAAGTGTCTTTGTTTTTCAATTTTATCACACCTTACCTTGTAATGTAAAAGATACTGAAAAATATTAGGTGTTTGCTTTTGAAAAATTCAGTGAGCTGTTCCTGCTTATTGCACTCTCTTGAGACCAATTTGATGTAGACTACCAAATGGGAATGCAACTTTCCATAATAAAAAACAGAAGTTGCTGGAAAAGCTCAGCAAATCTGGCAGCCTCTGTGAAGAGAAATCAGGGTTAACATTTCGGGTCCATTTCTGAATTACATCAGCTGCAGTTCTTTCGGGTTTTCATTTTTGTAAATGTTCCATGTTGTTGATGTTATTGAGCTTCAGTGTGAACTCCTGGAGCATTTGTCTGGCCCTTGTGAAGCCAGTGGTTGAGCAAGCGGACATTCATCAGACACCTCAGGGTCAACAGTTGAAGAAAGTACTGTATCTATCTACGACGGGCAGATCTGCCAGTCCCACCGCGCGAGCAAGTGAAAAGAGCCTTGTCAGCAGATCGGTTTGCCACGTGCTGCTCCTTCTCAATCTCAGATTCTTGCGGGATCATAGCCCATTTGAACCCGGAATGCGTTGGTGCTAGTGGATTCCGTCACTGTCTTCCAGGCCTTTGTTGTCACTGCCCCTTCCCCACTCCCTCCAAACTCCCCATGGCCTCCTGCTTCTTCTCATTGGCCTTGATAAGAAGCTGAGCGATCCACAGCAATTGGCAGTGAGTTTTCAGGTTCCCAATCATCCATGGCCCATGGCCTGGAGCTTGTCCATAGTCTTGGCGCCGGTGAGTGGGGGGAGCAGAAGGGTGCAGTCTGAGAACAGATCAGCTTGATGTTTGAGGACAGTGAAGTTGGGTAGGCAACAATCTTCCTTTTCTTCCCTTGATACATTTTGGCAACTCTCCTGACTCTCTTCTCCAAAAGAGTGCTGAGCATCATCCAGGTGGTCTTGTTCATCTCACACTCATCTACTGTCAGTCTAGTTTAGTTCAATAAGATGGCAATAAGCAGGATAGATAAAGGGGTAGATAAAGGATAAATACATTTGATGAAATCGTGCATATTGGCCTATACAGTTAGGTAAGAATGTATGGTGTTTAAAGTAGTATAGAAACATGGAGAGATGGCAAAGAGTTTTATTAAGGTGGGCATTTTCAATATGACAGCCTGAAACTGTTGATATGCCATAGGAATCAATGATGGGGCCACAATTAGTTTACAATATATATTAGTGACTTGGATGAGGGAAATGAATGTACCATTGCGAAGTTTGTGGATGGCACATAAGTAGATAGGAGAAAGTGAGGACTGCAGATACTGGAGAGTCGGAATCAAAAAGCGTGGAGCTGGAAAAATCACAGCAGGTCAGGCAACATCCGAGAAGCAGGAGAGTCAACATTTCGGGCGTTACCCTTCATCAGGAATGTGGTAGGGTAAGGGGGCTGAGAGATAAATAGGAAAGCCAGTGGTGAGTTTGACACAAAGACTGAATGGGAATAATTTTCCCATGGCAGATAACATGGGAAAATGTGAGCTTATGCAGTTTGGCAGGAAGAATAGAGAGGCTGAATATACTGCAGAAATATGCACCTTGAATACTGGGAACAGTTTTTGGTCAATATTTTGGCCCTTTTTGAAGGAAATATGGGCAAGCATTAAAGGCATTGCAGAGAAGGTTCACTGAGTTGATGCTGGGTATGGAGGGACAGTCTTATGAGGAGAAGTTGTGTCGAGTGAGATTGGGTCTTTTCATCAATTGTATATAAATTAGTATCAGACTTGAGATTCAGAACCAGATACATTCAGATTAAAATTTGAAGTGGATGCAAAGTCACATTTCTGGAGGAAGTCCCAGATAATTTGACCAGGTAAAACAAGAACTGCTGTGCATTTCATAGTGCCTTTCAGGACATCTCAAAGCACTTCACAGCAGACCTTATTTTTTTTTAAGCGTAATTGCTGTCTTAGTAGGAAACACTGCAGACAGACAAAGGCTAGAGTAAAAATATGGAACAATATTTTTAAAAAGGCTGAAAATAACCTTATTATTTGAATGCACACAGCATTTGCAACTAGGGAGATGGCACAAATAGAAGTAAACAGGTATGATCTAGCTGCAAAGATGTGACTGCAATGTGACCAAGTTTGGGAATTAAATGTTCAAGAATATTTGACATTCGTGAAGGACAGACAAAGAGGAAAAGAAGTTAGCATCATGCTGATAATAAGGAATGGGACCAATGCATTAATGAGAGAGGTCCTTAGACTGGAAGAACAAGAGATAGCCTCTGTTTAAATAGAGATAAGAAATAGTATCGGGGAGCAAACATTAGTAGGATTTGTTTATAGGTCACTAAACAGGTAGTGTAGGGCACTGTATGAATCTTATTTAAACTTTTCCCTCTCACCCTAAACCTATGCTCCCTTGTATTTGACATTGCCATCTTAGGAAAGACTCCTAGATTAGAGGTGTATGAACCAAGGGAAAAGCAGCAATGATGCATGGCCTCAATGCCCACACAGTCTGGGCAAATCCAATGAATAACAATGATGAATTCCTGAAACGTGTATTAGATGACTTTCTAGAACAGTACATTGCCGAACCAACTAGGGACCAATTTTCTTTTTAGGTCTAATACGACAGAGCAAATAAATAATTTTGTTTCTAAGAGCCATTAGGGAAGAGTGACCATAATATCTTAGAATTTTTGATTGTGTTTGAAAATTATGTATTTGAACGCAAAATTATTATCTAAAATCTAAACAAGGCAGCTATGAAGGTTAGCTGTGGTAAATTGTGAAAATACGTAAAAGTTATGATGGTCAACAAGCAATGCTTCACATTTAAATATCTAACATATGGCTTATAATAAATTGCTTACAATAAAGGCACAAACACAAAAGGGAAAATGAGTCAATAGTGTTAACAAAGGAAGTCCCAGATTATATGAGATCTAAGGAGTAGGCCTACAAAGTTTCAAATGTATAGTAAACGGTAAGCATCGGGAGTATTCTGGAATTTATCAAAGGTGCATGAAGAACCCAATAAAGCAATTGTGAATAGAACATAAATATAGTCTGTCAAGAAATATAAGAAGACAACTCTGTCTTCATCTGCTGGTATCCTGTATCACTGACTTCAGTAACCCCTCACTTCTCTCTGTGTCTCTATCACCACCGAGTGAGATCCTTGATTTGACGCACTCAGATATATCCTCTCTTTTCCTTGAGTGGGTGAGTTCAAAATTAGAGGTGAAAGATTTAAAAGGGACCTGAGGGACAACATTTTCACACAGAGGGTGGCTCGCATATGGAATGAGGAAGGAGTAGATGCAGGTACAATTACAACACTTAAAAGACATTTGGACAGGTACACAAATGGGAAAGGTTTAGAGAGATATGGGTCAAATGCAGGCAAGTGGATCTAGTTTATTTTGAAAAAACTTAGTCGGCATGGATGAATTGGACCCAAGGGTCAGTTTCCATGCTGTATAAATCTATGATTCTCCTTGAACTTGAATCCCAGTCTCGCTGACCTCAGAAGGGCCTGTGCCCGAAACGTCGAATCTCCTGTTCCCTGGATGCTGCCTGACCTGCTGTGCTGTTCCAGCAATAAAGTTTCAACTTTGATCTCCAGCATCTGCAGACCTCACTTTCTCCTCGACCTCAGTTACCCTTCTCTCTGTCTCCACCCACTGGTGTCCCTTTATCACTACACCTTCTCCCGTCAGTTCACATCGCCTTCTCACTGAACTCTAACCATAAGACCATTAGACACATTAGCAGAAGCATAGTGAGAAAGTGTGTCAAGATTGTCAAGAGTTACAGCAGGTTATTGATCAGTTGGGAAGTTGGAGAGATGTTGCCTGGACAGGAGTGTTTTAGCTCTGAGGTGAAATTGGAGAACGTTAGATTACTTTTGCTATTCCATCAGCAACCCAATGGAAGTATATAAAATTATGAGAGGCATGGATTAGGTGGATAGTTGGAGTCTTTCCTTGGATGGCAATGTCAAATACAAGGGAGCATAGGTTTAAGGTGAGAGGGAAAAGCTTTTTTATGACAGAGGATGGTGGATACTTAGAACAAGCTGCCAAGGGAGGTTGTAGATGCATGTTTAAGAGGCAATAGACAATAGACAATGGACAGTAAGTGCAGAAGTAGGCCATTCGACCATTTGAGCCAGCACAACCAGTCATTATGATATGGCTGATCATTCACAATCAGTATCCTGTTCCTGACTGAACCCTTGATTCCACTATCTTTAAGAGCTCTGTCCATCTCTTTCTTGAAAGTATCCAGAGACTTGGCCTCCACTGCCTTCTGGGGCACAGCATTCCATATATCCACTACTCTCTATGTGAAGAGGTTTCTCCTCAATTCTGTTCTAAATAGCCTACCCCTTATTTTTAAACTGTGTCCTCTGGTTCTGGACTCACCCATCAGCAGAAACATGCTTCCTGCCTACAGAGTGTTCAATCATTTCATAATCTTGTATGTCTCAAGCAGCTCCCCTCTCATCCTTCTAAACTCAAGTGTATACAAGCCCAGTCACTCCAATCTTTCAACATATGATAGTCCCGCCATTCCGGGAATTGACCTCGTGAACCTACGCTGCACTCTCTCAATAACCAGAATGTTCTTCCTCAAATTTGGAGACCAAAACTGCACATAATACTCCAGGTGCGGTCTCACGTGGGCCCTGTACAGCTGCAGAAGGATCTCTTTGCTCCTATACTCAATTCCTCTTGTTATGAAGGCCAACATGTCATTAGCTTTCTTCATTGCCTGCTGTGCCTGCATGCTTGCTTTCATTGACTGATGTACAAGAATACCTAGATTGCGTTGTACTTCCCCTCTACCTAACTTGACTCCATTTAGATAGTAATCTGCCTTCCTATTCTTGCCACCAAAGTGGATAACCACACATTTATCCACATTAAACTGCATCTGCCATGCATCTGTCCACTCACCTAGCCTGTCTAAGTCACTCTGTATGCTCATATTATCCTCCTCACATTTCACCCTGCCACCCAGCTTTGTGTCATCAGCAAATTTAATAATATTACTTCTAATACCTTCACCTATAATGTATATTGTAAACAGCTGCTGTCCCAGCACTAAACCTTGTGGTACCCCACTAGTCACTGCCTGCTATTCTGAAAGGGACATGTTTATCACTACCTCTTTGCTTCCTGTCAGCTAGCCAATTTTCAATGCAAGTTAGTATTTTGCCCCCAATACCATGTACCCTAATTTTGCTCACTAATCTCCTATGTGGGACTTTATCAAAGGCTTTCTGAAAGTCCAGGTACACTACATCCACTGGTTCTCATTGTCCATGTTCAGAATTACATCCTCAAAAAATTCCAGAAGATTAGTGAAGCATGATTTCCCCTTCATAAATTTGGTCAGCTCCTCCCTCATAGCTCCATAGTTCCCTTTGTTCAACTGCAATACTGATATTTCTGATTCACTCTTCTTTCTCTCAGATTGCAGATTAAAACTTATCATATTATGGTCACTACCTCAGAATGGCTCCTTTACTTCGAGGTCCCTGATCAAATCTGGTTCATTGCACAACATCAGATCCAGAATTGCCTTCTCCCTGGTAGGCTCCAGTACAAGCTGTTCTAAGAATCAATCTTGGAGGCACTCCACAAACTCCCTTTCTTGGGGTCCAGTACCAACCTGATTCTCTCAGTCTGCCTTGCATGTTGAAATCCCCCATAAAAACTGTAGTAATACCTTTGCGACAGGCCAATTTCAGCTCCTTATTCAACTTACACCCTACATCCAGACTACTGTTTGGGGGCCTATAGATAACGCCTATTGGGGTCTTTCTACCCTTAGCATTTCTCAGCTCTATCCATACTGACTCTACATCTCCTGATTCTATGTCCCCCTCTCAAGGGACTGAATATCATTCCTCACCAACAGGGCCACCCCACCCCCTCTGTCCATCTGTCCTTACGATAGCACGAGTAGCCTTGAATATTCATTTCCCAGGCCCTGTCCACTTGAAGCCACGTCTCAGTTATCCCCACAACATCGTACATGCCAATTTCCAACTGAGCCTCAAGCTCATCCACCTTATTTCTTATGCTTCGTGCAATGATATATATATTTAATTTGTTAATCCCCTCACCCTTCCTATCAGTCCCTATTTCACTTGACCATTCTGTATGATCCCTTCTTGAGTTTTCTTCTCTGTTGATTCTGTTGTCTTTTTTAACTTCTCTTGTTTTCACTTTCCCTTTATAGAGTCATAGAGATGTATAGCATGGAAACAGACCATTCAGTCCAACCCATCCATGCCGACCAGATATCCCAACCAAATCTAGTCCCACCTGCCAGCACCCGGCCCGTATCCCTCCAAATCCTTCCTATTCATATACCCCTCCAAATGCCTCTAAAGTGTTGCAATTGTACCAGCCTCCACCACTTCCTCTGGCAGCTCATTCCGTATATGTACCACCCTCTGTGTGAAAAAGTTGCCCATAGGTCTCTTTTGTATTTTTCCCCTCTCACCCTAAACCTATGCCCTCTAGTTCTGGACTCCCCAACCCATGCCCGTCATAATTTTGTAAACCTCTATAAGGTCACCCCTTAGCCTCTGACACTCCAGGGAAAACAGCCCCAGCCTGTTTTGCCTCTCCCTATAGTTCAGTCCTCCAACCCTAACAACATCTTTGTAAATCTTTCTGAACCTTTTCAAGTTTCACAACATCTTTCCGATGGGAAGGAGACCAGAATTGCACGCAAAATTCCAACAGTGGCCTAACAAATATCCTGTACAGCTGCAACATGACCTCCCAACTCCTGTACTCAATACTCTGATCAATAAAGGAAAGCACACCAAAAACCTTCTTCACTATCCTATCTGCCTGTGACTCCACTTTCAAGGAGCTATGAACCTGCACTCCAAGGTCTCTTTGTTCAGCAACACTCCCTAGGACCTTACCATTAAGTGTATAATTCCTGCTAAGATTTGCTTTCCCAAAATGCAGCACCTCGTATTTATCTGAATTAAACTCCATCTGCCACTTCTTAGCCCATTGGCTCATCTGGTCAAGATCCTGTTGTAATCTGAGGTAACCCTCTTCGCTGTCCATTGCACCTCCAATTTTGGTGTCATCTGCAAACTTACTAACTGTACCTCTTATGCTCACATCCAAATCATTTATGTAAATGACAAAAAAGTAGAGGACCCAGCACCGATCCTTGTGGTACTCCACTGGTCACAGGCCTCCGGTCTGAAAAGCAACCCTCCACCACCACCCCTGTCTTCTACCTTTGAGCCAGTTCTGTATCCAAATGGCTAGTTCTCCCTGTATTCCGTGAGATCTAACCTTGCTCACCAGTCTCCCATGGGGTACCTTGTCGAACACCTTACTGAAGTCCATATAGATTACATCTACCACTCAGCCCTCATCAATTCTCTTTGTTACTTCCTCAAAAAATTCAATCAAGTTTGAGAGCTTCTTGAATTTCCAGTTTGTCCCCTCCCCTCCATTACTTAGTTTAAACACACCTGTGTTGCAGTGGCAAACCTGCCTGCCAGAATGCTGGTCCCCCACTTATTAAGGTGCAACCCGTCCCTCTTGAATAATTTATCCTTACTGCAAAACATACCCCAGTGATCCAAGAATTTAAATCCTTGCTTCCTGCACCTGTTCCTCAACCACATATTCAAGTCCATTATCTCCCTGTTCCTGCCTTCTCCAGCCTGAGGAACTGGAAGCAAACCGGAGATAACCACCCTGGAAGTCCTGCTTTTCAGCCTTCTTCTGAGTTCTCTGAACTCCCGCTGTAGAATATCCATCCTCTTCTTCCCGAAGTCATTTGTTCCGACATACACCACCACCTCTAGCTCTTCACCTTTGCCCTTGAGGATTCCCTGTACTCTGTTGGTGATGTCCTTGATCCTAGCACCAGGAAGGCAACATATCATCCTCAAATCCCACCTGTTGCTGCAGAAACCCCTTTCAGTTGCTCTCAGAATCCCCTATTACCATGGATCTGCATGATGTCTGATTCCTCGGCTCTGCCTGCACACCAATTTTTGATTGGCAGATCTGTAGACCTCTTGGACTGGCAGTGTCGTCTGTCTCAACAGTTTCCCAAGAGATTCAGCCTGTTCATGAGAGGTACTTTCCCTGGGGTCTCTTGTACTTGAATAATCTCTTCCTTCATCATCGTCATCTTCCTTTTCTCTTCTTGTACGCTCGGTGTAATGACCTCGCTGAAGGTCCTGTCCAGAAAATTCTCGTTCTCTCAGATGAGCCTGAGATCATCTAGTTCTTTCTTCAATGCTGCAACATGCTCCTTCAGAAGCTCAGACCTCACATTTATCTGAATTAAACTCCATCTGCCACTTCCCAGCCCATTGGCCCATCTGGTCAAGATCCTGTTGTAATCTGAGGTAACCCTCTTCGCTGTCCACTGCACCTCCAATTTTGATGTCATCTGCAAACTTACTAACTGTACCTCTTATGCTCACATCCAAATCATTTATGTAAATGACAACAAGTAGAGGACCCAGCACCGATCTTTGTGGCACTCCACTGATCACAGGCCTCCGGTCTGAAAAGCAAACCTCCACCACCACCCTATGTCTTCTACCTTTGAGTCAGTTCTGTATCACTTTCCACAGCTATAGGAGCCTGAGACACCATCAGGCATTTAAACATACACAAGAACAGGCAGAGAATAAAGGGATATGGATTGAATTTATTTGAATTTAGCGTTATTGTCACCCGTACTCAAATGAGTGCAGTGAAGTTTACAAGTCGCCACTTACAGTGCCATTTTAACTGAAAGGGATCTTCCAATCCAGTACTTCCAATCCAGTCCACGCTGTACCTAGCTTCCAGTCCATGCCAGGCCTTGACTCCAGAGAACATTAGGCTTCACTTCAGGGCTCTTGAGGCTGGTAGGCCGCTTTGGAATCACCTCGAGGTTGGAAATCTGCAGTGAGGTCACTCCAGTCCAAAAGCCCGCCATGCCAGGCCACCAAGAGAGACCGCCACGTTGTGCCACCACGGGTCGTGTGCAGGCAGATGAGATCAGTTCTAAGTTACCAATGCAGACATGGTGGGCTGAAGGGCCTGTTCCTGTGCTGTCCTGTCCCATCATTCTAATCTGTTGGGCCAATCAAGTCTGTTGGGCCATTCAATGAGATCATGGACAATCTGACAATCCTCAACTCCACTTTCCTGCCTTATCCCTTACTGATTAAAAATCTGCCTGTTGCAGCCTTGAACATACTTGGGGCAGCACGATGGCTCGCAGCGCCAGGGACCCGGGTTCGATTCCTGCCTCAGGCAACTGTGTGTGTGGAGTTTGCACATTCTCCCCGTGCCTGCGTGGTTTTCCTCCGAGTGCTGCGGTTTCCTCCCACAGTCCAAAGATGTGCAGGTTAGGTAAATTGGCCATGCTAAATTGCCAGTAGTGTTAGGTGCATTAGTCAGGGGTAAATGTATGGGAATGGGTCTGGATGGGTTGCTCTTTGTAGGGTCGGTGTGAACTTGTTTGGCCGAAGAGCCTGTTTCCACACTGTAGGAAATCTAATCTAATTTTAACTCCCCAAACTTGACGGCCTTCTGTGGCAAAGAATGCCGCAGATTCATGACCTACTGAGAGAAAAAGAATCGTCCTCCCCTCTGTCTTAATCGGACGGGATCATTCTGCGGTTATGCCAACTCCCACATGGAGAAACAACTTCTGTGCATCTCTCCTGTCAAGTCGCTAAGAATCTCACATCCTGGATCCATACGGCACAGAAGAGGCCCTTCGGCCCAGCGACTCTGCACCGACAAAAAATACTCTAAACCTACACTTTTTCAACTTTCCAGTTTTTGTCTCATGCTAAGACTTACTTCTGTTTCGTGATTCAAACGAGAATCGCCTCTCCTTTTAAACTCTTCTTGTACCCCAGCAGGAATCAAAAATGCAAATTGTAGGTGCCTTTGACAAATATTGAAATAAATTTGCAATGATGTGATTGTCCGTCTGCCAACGAGAACTAGCTGTCCATGAAGATGATCTTTCCAGCCTCCAGCCTCGGGCGACTGTGTGGACTTTGCACATTCTCCCCGTGTCTGCGTGTGTTTCCTCAGGGCGCTCCGGTTTCCTCCCACAATCCAAAGATGTGCAGGTTAGGTGTGTTGGCCGTGCTAAATTGCCCACTCGAGTTAGTGTTAGGAGGGAAATGATTCTGAGTGGGTTACTCTTCGGAGGGTCGGTGTGGACTGGTTGGGCCGAAGGGCCTGTTTCCACACTGTAAGGAATCTAATCAAATCTAATCTTCATCAAGTGGAAATGTGCGACGCTTTCCGCAGATTAAAAACTCGGAGCAAAACAATAGCTGTTTCGCTAGTTTATCTAACTTCAAGAGGGATTGAAAAATGAAAGACTTCTCTTATTCAGTGCATCAGCTGATGTAACGCTGCTCTCAACCAACCATTTGATTCTGAACGGTACAATCCTTCATTGAACAAGAAACGGCCTGCACTTTGCAACTTCAATATTTCCCATGATTTGGAGATGCCGGTGTTGGACTGGGGTGTACAAAGTTAAAAATCACACAACACCAGCTTCCAACTAAAGCTGTTGGACTATAACCTGGTGTTGTGTGATTTTTAACTCAATATTTCCCAGCCGCTGTGTCTGCTTCAAAGACGGCTGTTGATCGGAAGCAGGATTAAATTTCGTTGGGAAAAAATGCATAAAGAAAGCAATCACTAGGGGAGAGTGAATGGACACGCTTGCCCGTTTGTAAACAAATCCATTGCCAGTGCAAATACAATGATTGGGAAGCTGAGCGTTTAGTCCCTTTCATTTGTAATTCTTTCAACAGCTCCCGCGCAATCAAACGTAAATAGGAGGAAGAGGTGTCAAAGCCTGTGACAGACAGACCAACCGCCCAATTGGAGGCAGCGCCTGCGCCGATGTCCCCGCCCCCTCCCGTGTTGTGGCCAATGATAGCCCCAGCAGGTTTGGTTACGAGAGAATCTGCCACATTTCTGGTCCTGGGTTGGACAGCGAGCCCTTGGTGAGCTGCAAGTGAGTTAAAGAGATGTTCCATACAATCAAAGCTTAGAAGGGGTGGGGTGGAGTAGGTTACAGCACAGAAGGGAGCCTTTCGGCCCATCGCGTCCGTGCCAGCTCTCCAAGTCTTCTCGCGACAGCCTAAATCATTGCGTGTGATACCCTGACTGAACCCCCCCTCCACCATTCCTAACCAATTTTCCCCGCACGTCGCCATTGCTTTTTTTTTTAGCATTCCATCACCTTTTTTATTTCTGATTTCGACCCGTCAACCAATTCCCCTCACGGTTTTGAGCACATCGATTAACTCCTCAACCGTCTCTGAAGAGCCCTAACCCCCAGCCTTCCCAATCGAAACACGCGACTGAAGTCTCTCGCTCCTGAGGTCATTGTTTGGCTTCGCTTCTGAATCAGGGTTGCACTCGAAATGTTGACTTTTCCACCTCCCGAGGCTTCCTGGCTTGCTGCGCTCTTCCTGTTTGTCTCCCGACTGAGTGATGAAGCTGCATTTATCATAAACCTCCGGTCTATGTTTCATTCTCATCTCTCCACCCTTCACCCCCATAGGGAGGTGGTTTCGTTCAAGGGGTTCAATAAAACAAGAAGAGAAATATTAATCCCTTGAACCGCAGGTTTCGACTCCAGGAGTGACTATGCTGATGGGGAGGAAGCTCAGAGTGTAAATGAAATAGAAAACGTCTGCAGAATTACTGGAATTTGCACAGCTTCTGTTATGCCTAACGGAAGCACTGAAAATGCTTCACTTTCTGGGTTTTCCTGAGTCTGTTTTAAAGTTTATGAAGTTGAGGCATGCAGCCCTAACGAGCCCTAACCACTGTTAAAGGGCTGTTGGATACAATTGTAGAGACTTAGAGAATGAACAGGAGACTGGGACCTAGTTCAGACACAATGGGCTGAATCGGCTTCTGAGAGACTGTGTGATTCACAGTTTGTTCTTTTCCCCCACCTAAAAACTTTATCATGCACCTCACTTCTCCTCATTAAACCGCATCTACTCTTTAAAACTGAAAGGAAGTCTGTTCAATCGTAGAATGAATCCCCACAAGTGTGGAAACAGGCCCTTCGGCCCAAGTCCATACCGACACCTGGGTAACACACCCATTCGTCTACATTTGCCCCTGACTGATGCACCTAACCTACACATCCCTAAAGACTATGGGCAATTCGCCTAACCTGGACATCTTTGGACTGTGGGAGGAAACCCCGGGAGAATGGGCAAACTCCCGGGGGAGGTCCCTGGCACTGTGAGGTAGCAGTGCTAACCACTGAGACACCGTGCCGCTCCACAGAAAGGTCACCTTACTCTGAGCACTCAGAACTGAAGATAAAGCTCCCTTTGCACTGTCCCCATCAGATACTCCCAGGGCAAGTACAGCACGGGACGGGGTTAGATGTAGAGCGAAGCTCTTTCTACATTGTCCCCATCAAACACTCCCAGGGCATGTACAGCACAGGGTTAGATATAGGATAAAGCTTTTAAACTGAAAGTAAACTTCCAATCATAGTAACCCCATCAAACACGCTCAGGACAAGACAGCACAGAGTTAGGTTCGGAGTAAAGCTCCCTTTATTCTTTTCAACTGAAAGAATAACTCGTTGGACACAGTCTCCATCAAACACTGGAGCAGCACAGGGTTAGGTACTCTTTTATACTCAAAGTAAAGCTCCTTCTACACTGTTCCCCCATCAAACACTCCCAGGACAGGGACAGCACGGGGTTAGATACAGAGTAAAGCTCCCTCTACACTGTCCCCATCAAACACTCCCAGGACAGGGACAGCACGGGGTTAGATACAGAGTAAAGCTCCCTCTACACTGTCCCCATCAAACACTCCCAGGACAGGGACAGCACGGGGTTAAATACAGAGTAAATCTCTCTCTACACTGTCCCCCATCAAACACTCCCAGGACAGGGACAGCACGGGGTTAGATACAGAGTAAAGCCCCCTCTACACTGTCCCCCATCAAACACTCCCAGGACAGGGACAGCACGGGGTTAGATACAGAGTAAATCTCTCTCTACACTGTCCCCCATCAAACACTCCCAGGACAGGGACACCACGGGGTTAGATACAGAATAAAGCTCTCTCTACACTGTCCCTGTCAAACACTCCCAGGAAAGGGACAGCACAGGGTTAGATACAGAGTAAAGCTCCCTCTACACTGTCCCTGTCAAACACTCCCAGGACAGGGACAGCACAGGGTTAGATACAGAATAAATCTCTCTCTACACTGTCCCTGTCAGACACTCCCAGGGACAGGGACAGCACAGGGTTAGACACAGAATAAAGCTCTCTCTACACTGTCCCCCATCAAACACTCCCAGGACAGGGACAGCACGGGGTTAGATACAGAGTAAAGCTCTCTCTACACTGTCCCCGTCAAACATTCCCAGGACAGGAACCCTCCTGATGAAGGGCTTTTGCCTGAAACGTCGATTTTCCTGCTCCTCGGATGCTGCCTGACCTGCTGTGCTTTTCCAGCGCCACTCTAATCTTGACTTTGATCTCCAGCATCTGCAGCCCTCACTTTCGTCTACAAGAATAGCACAGCCGAGGGTTAGATACAGAATAAAGCGCCTTACTCTTTTTTTAAAAAACCGGGTGTCAAACATAATGAAACAGCCCCTGTTGGAGCACTATATGGAAATAAAACACAAATTAAAAGTTGAATGGAACAGAATAGCCACCGCCAGATGGGGGTGAAGGACATTTACAGGGATGGATCATGATGTAGAGTTGAGAATAAAACATAGACCGAAGTTATAAAGAAACAGGAATTTACGGACTGACAATACATCCCAATTCTAGCCCTGTGTAATCTGCCCACCCCACTCCCCCAACCCGTCACCGACACTCCCCCAAGCTCTTCCCGTTCCCCCTACCTTACCTGCCACCCCCCAACTCCCCTCTAAGCACCATTTCTTCCTTAAAGGAGGCCCTGGGCGCTGGGTCAATGCAGCCTTGTGTTTTTGAAGCAAAGGTCATTGTGGAAATTCAGAGTGAGAGATGTTGCATTTTTAAGGTTGGGGGAGGGGAGGGGAGGCGAAAAGGAAACTAAATTGTCACTGAAAGATGCTTACATCACCAGAGGGGAAGTTAAACTTCTTCTCTGCACTCAATGTTCCCCAGTAGTTTGAGTTAAAAATACACCCCGCAGCCTACTGCCCGACCAGAGCGCCCGGAACGCGAGCCCAGCAATGAACCCTCAAGGTAGGAGCGGAAAAAAAACCCCATGGATCTCGAGATCTGGGGTAGGGTGACCGGACCCGAAACGTTAACTCTGGTTTCTCTCCACAGATGCTTGCCAGACCTGCTGAGCTTTTCCAGCAATTTCTGTTTTTGACAAGGAACTCGATGTTCCCCAGTGTTTCTCCTCTCCCGAGTCTTCGCAACTTTTTGTTTTGCTCTATCTATCGAATTCAACGAGGACCATCCATTGTGTGTGTGTGTGTGCTGCCGATATTCATTCAACAATCCTGATGTTTCCCCCGCCTGCTCTCTGTGAACCGAAATTGCCAGCTTTGACAAACGGTCAGTGAGACTCGAAACGTCAGCTCTTTTCTCTCCTTACAGATGCTGCCAGACCTGCTGAGATTTTCCAGCATTTTTTTTCTTTTGGTTTCAGATTCCAGCATCCGCAGTAATTTGATTTTATTTGAAGGAAACGGCCCTTCGTGCTGCCAATGGCCAAAGGAAAGAGTTTCGTTTGCATAGCGCCTCGCCCGCAGCCAAATGAAAGAGCTTCCACAACATGTGGATGCACACATTTCACCGCTTGCTCACAGCAAGGTTCCAAAGCATGTTTTATTTTCTCCTTCTTGCTTGATTTATGACATTTTTCCCGCAAGTTACTTGTTCAGGGATTTACCTGGAGTAGGTGGGACTTGAACTCAGAGCCGCCTGGTTTAGGGTGCAGGGACTGTGCCCTAACTGCTTCAGAAATTGCTGGAGAACAGTTCAGATGTAGGGTCACTGGACTCGAAAACTCTGCTTTCTCTCCACGGATGCTGCCAGATCTACTGAATTTCTCCAGCAATTTCGGTTCTCATTTGTTATTGTTTCTGATATCCAGCATCCGCAGTTCTTTGCTTTGTTATATTGCCCTGACTTCTTGTTGGGTCGAGGGAGTAGCGCAGGGTGCCATGGATTCACGCTCCCGTTCCTCTCAATCTCTGGTGCTGCCGCAGGTAGGCAATTAGAGACTCTACTCATCTGTGAAAATCGACAGGATTCCTGATGAAGGGCTTTTGCCCGAACCATTGATTTTCCTTGCTCCTCAGATGCTGCCTGGCCTGCTGTGCTTTTCCAGCACCACTCTAATCTTGACTCGAATCTCCAGCATCTGCAGTATCCACTTCTGCTTACCCTATTCATCTGTCACAACTCAAATATTACCTGCAAATAGGGAATAGTTTGGACTGATACTTTGGAGCATTGCTGATGCCTTCAAATGGGAATCTTGAGTATTTCCCTAAAACTAAAATAAAACAACACGTCAACGGATGGGGCAAAAAAAAAGTTTTGAAATGACCATCTTCACTCCCTCAAGAGAGTTTCCGCGCTATTTGCAAGTTTTCTGCCACATTGTGTTCAAGTTTGAAGGACTGTGGGCTTATTGTTGATCCAGAGACAATATGATTGCCAATCCCAGTGAAGCAAATACAGTAAACACTAACTCCAGAGACATTTTATCAGGGAGTTTGGCTGGCCTTGTATCCAATAAGCATGGACCCCTCACTTTCTTTTGTTGTTAAGCTGTCGATTCTTCAGGGGGGGTGAGGGGGGGAGTCAGAATAGATGTCTCCCCTTGTGGGAGAGCATAGGACCAGAAGAAATAACCTCAGAATTACAGGTTTAAAACAGAAGTGAGGATGAATATTTACTTTCAGATTATAGTGAATCTGTGGAATTCTTTACTATAACGGCTGGTCATTCAGGGCTGAGATAGATTTTTAATCAGTAAATGAATCAAGGGTTATGGGGGGAAAAGTCAGGAATATGGAGTTGAATGTTATCACATTCAGTGGCAGAGCAGACTCAATGGGCTGAATGACCGCCCTCTGCCTCTTAGGGTCATTGCCACTCGGGCTCCAAAGCCCCAGAACGCCCGCAGATTAAGGAAACAGCAACGTGAATTTATGTAGCGCCCTGAACCTGGTCAACTGCTCCAAGGAGCTGCATCTGAGCGGTTGCACTCGCTGGGCTCCCATCCGCATTGTCTGAGTTGGTCACAGCTGACCAATATCTTGGTCAAAGCACCGGGGTTTAAGAACCGTCTTAAAGGGCGACACGGCGAGATGGAGAGGCGAGAGAGAAATTTAGAGAGAGAGAGAATTAGCATCTTGGGAACAGAAGGCACAGTTGTAGATGGCAGAACTCTCCCCTCCTCACATTACCCCCCCCACCCCACCTGACAGGAAATCAGAGGCAGCAGGGGTTTATGTGGGGGACTTCCAGCTAAAGTTTGGTGGGGAAACGCAAGGATTGCTTGCAGTGGCCATGTGGGTGCAGCAAGCCCAACCCCACAAAGGAATCTCCAAAAGAAACGAAAGACTTAATTGGCCTTTTCTAACTTGTCTTTTGCCTTTTTTGACAATGTTTTCCAGCAGAAATTGCACTGCAGGGCCAAGGACTGAGGAGGACACCATGTAAAGGAGCTGTGAATTCGGGTTTGTTGGGGGAGGAGGGCAGGGATTGCGTGAGGGGAGACAGCCTGGTAGAATTGATAGTAAACAGCATGTCCACTTTGATGAACAGACTAACCCTCCCTCCCAATCCCTGCTTGGCATTTCTATCACCTGCTTCCATAGGCCAGGTTAAAATGGGGCAGCTCTGTCTTTCATCAGGAATGGGTCAGTACCAGGGCTCTCACCTCCGCTGGTCAGAAGCGGGTTCACTTCCATGGCCTGGAGACTTTAATGCATCTGTGAAACAGCAACAAAAGTGCCACACTGTCCAGGGTGCTGTCTTTCTGTCGAGTCTTTACCTTCCAGCCTCAATAATATAGAGTCATATAGTACGGAAACAGACCCTTCAGTCAAACCGGTCCATATCGAACACAATCCCAAACTAAACTAGTCCTGCCTGCCTGCTCTGGCCCATATTCCTCCAAACCTTTCCTATCCATGTACTTATTCAAATGTATTTTAACTATTGTAATTGTACCCACATCCACCACTTCCTCAGGGATTTCATTCCACATGTGAAAACTTTGTCCCTCATGTCTTTTTAAAAAGCTCTCCCCTTTCACCTTAAAAAGGTATCCCTGGTCTTGAAATCCCCCATCCTAGAGAAAAGACAACAGCCATGAACTCTTTCTATATCCCTTATTATTTTATGCACTTCTATAAGTTGATCTCTCAACCTCCTACACTCCAGTGAAAAAAAATCCCAGCTGATACAACTTTTCTTTATAACTCACACTGTCCACAATTTCAGATCATAGCAACACGTTTTGCTTTACTTGGATGTCAGTTGCTCCTGCCGATTTTGTTTTCCACCTCATTTACTGGTTCCATTGTTGCCACCTTTCCTTTTGCCTTTCACTCTCATCACTTTTGTCACTGAACCACTTTGACCTTCCTGCCTCCCCACCCCATGCACTCAGCTTCCCTTTTGTCCTTTCCTCCCCTTCAACGCTTTGCTTAAAATCTCTTACGCCTCGAAACTCCAGTTCTGACAAGAGGTCATTGACCCGAAGTAACAATCCTCTCCTCAGACCCTGCAAAGTAATTGGATGAGTGCCATGTGAAAAGCTTCAACAAAATGTGTTGATTCTTATTATACTTCTTCAGGGGCGCTGTGTTGCTGGCTGGGTCCACAATCGTTGTTCATCCCTTATTGCCCTTACACAAGTGCGCTGAGCTGCCTTCTTCAACTGCTTCAGTTGCTGGGGTGTGGGGACACCTACAGTGGTGTTAAGAAGGGAATCCAGAGAAAGTGAAGGAACGCCAGTATAACCCTGGATGGTGCAGTGGCTTAGAAAGGATGGTTGGTTGTCCATATGCTTTTGCTGCCCTTGTCCTTCAAAGTGGTGGAAAACATGGGTTTAGAACACGCTGGTGAAGGAGGATTAGTGAGTTCCATAGTCCGTCTTGGAGATGCCATACATTGCTGCTATGTTGCATCAGTGGTGGATGAAGTGAATGTTAAGGTGGTGGATTGGGTACCAAGTAATTGGGTAATGTGGTTCCTATTGTCATCATTTTCCACCCATCAATTTTCATATTCAATGGACCACACTCTCCCATTTCTGACACATTTACGTTGATGCCACCACTAAACCAATCATTGCCTACACTTTCAGGCAATGTAAGTGTTCTGATGAAACGGTTCCCATCTTAACATCCTGATCCACTCTTCAGTCATCCCACAACACTGCTTCCCATACCAGCTCAGGAGACAGGACACCTGCCCTTTCACCACTCCTCTCCTCACTATCCAAGGCCCTGAATAAACATTCCAAGGCAGAACAGTGATTTTTCTTGCACTTCTTTCAATTTGGCATTTTGTATTTCCTGCTGACAATCAGGTATTTTCTGCATCGGGATGACCAAACTTAGATTGATTTGCAGGACCACCTCTGCGCTATCCGCCTCCATGGCTCTCAGTTTGTAGCTGCCAGCTGTTCTAATTCTCCACCTCGCTCCTAATCTGTCCTCTCTATCTTCACTCTGCTGCAATTTTCCAATAGTGCTGAATGTAAACGTAGGGGAACAGTACCTCATCTTCCACTTAGGCACCGAATGGGCCCAACATTGACTTCAGCAGTTTCAGATTTTGATCTTGATGCCTGTTTCTGAAGGCACATATTGTTTGGCGATTCTGCTTTGCCCATTTATACCTTTTTTTCTGGATTCACATTTTATGTTTTTAACTGCATCCATTGACATCCCTTTTTGCTTGCATCATCATACCATTTGTGCCATAATCTCTCCTGCCCGCCCCACTGTCAGTGATGTTCTTACTTGTTTTTTTCCATTCCCTCAGCCTTTTCATCCCTTGTTTGGAAACTGTTACATCTCTCAGCACTCCCTGTTCTGATGAAAGAACATAGGCCTGAAACATTAACTCTGTTTCTCTCTCCACAGAAGTTGCCAGACTTGCTGAGTCTTTCAAATTTTCAGCAGCGGCAGCGTTTTGTTTTTGGTTTGGATGTTTAGACATTGTTTTGTTGGAAATTGAATTTGAAACAGTAGCAGAGAAAGAATGAAGCATTAGCAACAACAAGTTAACAAATTGAATGTGAATTGTCACGTATTCCATTTGAGGCAGAGGGTGACGTTTGCAAGGGCATGTTTGTGTCCAATGCTTAGGCCAAACTTAGGATTTTTAGTTTTGTTGATTTATTGCAAACTATGCAGCATGTGATGAAAGTCCATTCCACCATCAATACTGTCCCAGCATCACTGAAGGAACAATGAATGCAAGGTGTGTGTATTGAAGGAAAATATGTGAGGTGGTGTACTAGAAATAAGTAGGAGTCATTCAGCCTGTCAAGACCCTCAAAATTGGGAGGAAACTCAATGGTAATTTGTGGACGGCATGGTGGCACAGTGGTTAGCACTGCTGCCTCACAGCGCCAGAGACCCGGGTTCAATTCCCGCCAAACGCGACTCTGTGTGGAGTTTGCACATCCTCCCTGTGTCTGCGTGAATTGGCCATGCTAAATTGCCCCTCGTGTTAGGTGAAGGAGTAAATGTAGGGGAATGGGTCTGGGGGGGTTGCGCTTCGGCAGGTCGGTGTGGACCTGTTGGGCTGAAGGGCCTGTTTCCACACTGTAAGTAATCTAATCTTAAAAAAAATAACATGTTGAAGATCAGGTCATTACTGCTGGCATAAATGTGACCCAGTGCCAACTGCTATGGGTTGCTTCATTCCATCGAAGGAGTGGTCGAGAAAGAAATGTTAAATAATGGAAAGGAAAGAATTTAGAGGGCTAGAAGGAAGAAATAGGGGTAACCAGCCATTATGACCACAATAGGCTGAATGCCCTTCTTCTGTTCTGCATCACCAATGAATACTGCAAGAGTGTGATGTGCACTTTGAAACCATTGTCAAACAGCCCTACAATTTGCCTTTGGGTTGAGGGAAGGTAATTGAAAACAACTGCCAAAGTGGCTACACGAAGTTCACTTTACCTATGGGGCTGTTGCTGCGACACCCTGGGAGACATGATGACTCGTGTTTGCTAGCCGCAACCATTTCCCTTTCTCTCAGTGAAACCACTGGAGTGTTCTGACTTCCTTTGACCCTGTGCTTCTTTTTGTGGGGGGGTGAGTATTAAGAGTTCATCAATCTAAGACCATAACCAAGAAATCCAATAGGAAATTCAGAGGAACTGCCTTTGCTGAAGTGTGGTGAGAATGTGGAACTCACTACCACAAAGCGTGGTTGAAATGAATACAAAAGCTTGTGTAGAATAAGGGGAAACTAGGCAGGTATTAGAGGGAGAAGATAATAGATAATTATGAGGGCAAATGTGATTGAGGCAAAATGAGGGGCAGGTGCAGCGCAAGTTAGATACAGCATAAATTTGATTCTATAGTGTCTCCTTTAACCACACCCAGGACAGTGACAGCACGAGGTTAGATAAAGAGAATTGCTTCTTCTATTCTTTAAAACTGAAAAGAAGATCAAAGTAAAGTTCTGTCTACATCAAACGCTTCCAGGAAAGGGGCAGCATGGGTTTAGAGACCTCTACTCTTTTTAATATAGGAAGTCAAAATAATGAAACAGGCCCTGCTGGAAATAACAGAAACTTATTTAACTTCGTTAAAAATCACACAACACCCCAGGTACCACCTGATGAAGGAGATTCGCTCCGAAAGCTAGTGTGCTTCCAATTAAACCTGTTGGACTATAACCTGGTGTTGTGTGATTTTTTAACTTTGTACACCCCAGACCAACACCGGCATCTCCAAATCATTATTTAACTTCAATCACGTTGCTCAGGCTTATGATAGACCTCAGCCCACTAGGCCTTTATTGTGCCGGGGAAGATCACATGCTCCCTCTCCAGGGACACCTGAGCATGGATGTAACCGTGAAAGAGGGGCAGACAATCAGGAATGGCCACAGCCCCCTGCAAAAACCAGAAGCAGACCCACGAGAAGGCACTTCTAACTGGTCTACTCCGCCGGAGGTGCCCATAGATCAGGCAATCCATCCCCATTGTCCCCATCAAATACTCCCTGGGCAGGGCTTGATATAGAGTAAGCTTCCTCTGCACTGTCGCCATCAAACACCCCAGGCCAGGGACAGCACAGAGTAAGATACAGAATAAAACTTTCTCTATATTGTCCCATGAAGCATAAGAACATAAGAACTAGGAGCAGGAGTAAGCAATTCAGCTCCTTAAGCCTACTCTGCCATTCAGTAGGGTCATGGCTGAATCCATCTTGGTCTCAGCTGTCCGCTCTCCATAACCCTTCAATCCATTAATAATCAAAGATTTGTCTATCTCCTCCTTAAATTTACTCCATGATCTGATATCCACTACACTCTAGGGTCGTGAATTCCAGAGGTTCATGACCTTTGAGAAAAGAATTTTCTCCTCAACTCTGTTTTAAATTTGCTGTCCCTTATCCTGAGACTATAACCTTCCATCTAGACTGTCCCACAAGAGGAAACATCCTTTCTGAGTCTACTTTGCCAAACCCCTTTAACATCTTACAGACCTCACTCCCAAGGCATGTACAACAGGGAATTAGATACAGTTAAAAAGTGGTATTGGAACAACTAATGGAACTGAAAGTTGGAACATTCCCTACATCGAATATAGATCCCATTTTATTGGAAAAGAAGGAGAGAGAAAGCAGGAAATGACAGAACTGTTAGCCCAACGCCAATTGTAGTGAAAACGGTAAAATCTATTATAACAGATGTGATTACTGGATACTTAAAAAAAATTATTGTCCAATTGGACAGAGACAACATTGGATTTATGAAGGTGAAATCATATTTTACAAACCTGCTGGAGGTTTTTGAGGATGTTACTTACAGAGTCAATACTGGGGACACAAGTGTATGTTGTACATTTGAATTTTAAGAAGGCTTTCAACGAAGTTGCTAAAAG
Source organism: Chiloscyllium plagiosum (assembly GCF_037043375.1). Taxonomy (NCBI): domain Eukaryota; kingdom Metazoa; phylum Chordata; class Chondrichthyes; order Orectolobiformes; family Hemiscylliidae; genus Chiloscyllium; species Chiloscyllium plagiosum. Next base: position 17,602,626 of record NW_028270173.1, on the reverse strand, counting down.
GCGGTTAAGTGAACAAAATTAATGTGCATAGGGATGGGCATGACATACAAATGACCAGTAACCAATGAGATACTGCAATGTGGATCAGTATTTGTGGTCCAGCTGTGCAGAAATATATATTAATGATTTGAATGTGGGTATCTAATGGCATATTTCTAAGTTTGGAGATGGTACAAAACAATATGAATTGTAAGGAGGATTTAATGAGGCTTAAAGGGGATGTAGAAAGTGAGTGGGCAAGAGCATGGCAGATTGAATAAAATGTGAAGAAGTGTGAGGTTATTCAGTCGGGTGGAGGAAAAGAGGTGCAGAATATTTCTGAAATGTTGAGAAACTGGGTAGTGATGATGTAGAAAGGGACCTGGGTGTCCTTGTTCAGAAGTTACTAAAAACTAGCGTGCACGCGCAGCAAGCCATTTGGAAGGCAAGTGGAATGTTAACATTGTTGCGAGAGGATTTGAGTACAGAAGGAAAGAAGTTCCTTCTCAGTTATATAGAACACTGATTAAAGCACAACTGGAAAACTGTATTCTGTTCTAGTCCCTTTGCCTAAGGAAGGATGTACTCGTGTAACACTCGAGGGAGTGTAACAAAGGTTCACCAGACTGCTTCTGCGAACAATGGGGTTGTCCTATGAGGAGAGATTGAAGAGACCAGGCCTGCAGTTTAGGAAATAAAAATGAGAGACGATCTCAAAGAAACATAATTCTTAAAGGGATAGACAGAGTGGATGTTGAAAGAATGTTTCCTCTTGCTATATAAAATTCAGGGGACACAGTCTCAGAGTAAAAGACCGGCCATTTAGATTTGAGATGAGTAGGGATTTCTCCACTCAGAGGGTGGTAAATCTTTGAAATTCTCTACTCCGAAGGCTTTAGAAACTTTATAGTTCAGTCATTTCAAAGCAGAGAGCAATAATTTTCTAGTTAGTAATTAATTCAAGGGATTTGGGGACAGCCATGGTCTAGAATAGTGGAACAGGCTTGAGGGGCTGAATGGCCTACCCTTGCTCTTATGTTCCTGTGTTTTTATGTTGTCCCATCAAACGCTCCAAGAGCAGGTACAACACAGGTTAAGATGTAGCGTAACGATTCCCTACTGCCTCCTACTTGATTCAGAGCTTTCATTTTTCAATATTTCAGGTGGTAAAGCCTTCGGAATTCTGAAAGCACAACAGGATGACCGTCTGGAATCAATCAATAAGGTACTGAAAAAGGCAAGCAAGGGGAAGGTGCATAAAAAGACAGGGCTAGGATCAGAAAAAATAGATTTCTCTACGTTTGAGTTCCTGGAAGCAACTATTATTAATATTGATTAGTGAAAACACTTCCATACCAGGCACCAATTATTAGCACAAAGCAGCTCCAGCACCTATCCTCAGAAGACATTGATTTAATAAACCTCTTCGAAATAACCTCCGATTCATTTACATCCTTATTTAAGAAACCAAAATTAATACAAGATGTTGTCTCACCAGTATCCTTCAAAGGAGAAATGTAACTTCTTTATGTTACGTTTTACAGTAAGAGGACTTTGGTGTTTCCTTGCAGCTAATCTGTCAAACGTAGATCAGACAGAGTTATACTGTGTTTACACTTTCCTATCAAACGCTCCTAATGTAGGCAAAACATGGGTTAAGATATAGAGTAAAGCTTCCTCTATATTGTCCCCATCAAACACTCCTAGGGCAGGGAAAGCATGAGTTTAGATACAGAGTCAAGCCCCTTCTATACTGTCCCATTTGGTATCAGCTTTTCTAGGTCACTTACAGGATAAACTGGTCCAAGCATGAGTGGGCTCACCCATGGCTTCCCAGTCCTTAGTAGAATTGCAGCAGGGGTGGGTGGACAGTCATTGGAAAGGAGCCTACCCTCAAGACCCCTCTCTCCACCTGCAAGGCTCCCATATGACCTCGGCAGAGGCTGTGAAATCCCTCTGAGCCTTTGCCACATGATCCAGGTCGCCTCCTCCTTTTCATATAAATTAGGAGCAGATACAGACCATTCAGCCCCTCGAGCCTGCTCCGCTACTCAAAAAAAGATCATGGCTGATATGTTTGCAGTTTAAACTTTACATTTCTGTCTGGTCCACACCCTCAGGATAAGCTTCGATTGGCCCTTCTTAACAAGAATGTTATGATGTTTGCCTTTAAAATATTCAATGACACTGCCTCTACTGCCTCTTGAGGCAGAAGGTTTGAAGTCGCACAATTCTCTGAGAGAGAAAAAAAATCTCTTCCTCTTTGTCCCAAATTCTTAACCTGATCAACCTGTTCTGCGATGTTATTACACACCTCCAGAGCAGGTGGGACTTGAACCTGGGGAACAGTGCCCTCTGGTTCTGTACTCTCCCATGTTCACCTTGTCAAGACCATTCAGAATCTTGTACACTCCAATCGGGTCACCCCTCACTCCCCTAAACTCCAGTGGAAATAAACCCAACCTGTCCAATCTATCCTCAGAAGACAACTCACTCATTCAAGATATTGATCTAATAAACCTCTTCCAAACAGCCTCAAATGCATTTACATCCTTATTTAAGAGACTAAAATTGACACATGGTGTTCAACATGTTCTCTCATCAATGAGAGGAGAAACATAACTTCCTTATTTTTACTTTTTACAGTAAGAGGGCTTTGATGTTGCCTTGCAGCTAATCTGTCAAACTGTGTCTGGTCTCTCTGGTGAGATGAAATGCCACACTGCTCTTATTTGAGCAAGGTAGGGGATCTTCCTACGCAATCTGGCCGAAATATAGTTTCCCTGATCCACGTCATTTAAAGGGATAAAAAATGCAGATAGAACTGAGCTAACTTCTCAGTGCTATTTGTGAACTCTTCCTGCACACAAAACAACTGCGTCACATGGCCTACAAAATGGAGCATTGGTTGTGAAGCACTTTGGAAGTTCAGAGGGTGAGAAAGGTTCCGCAACATTTCAGGCATCAGCTGAGCTTGGTTGGCACAGGTGAGGAGTCCAATAGCCAGCATAATGTGTTGCTCCTGCTGTCCAGATTAATTAATACTAGTTATTTGTTTAATCTGAGGAAGCAACACACTGCCTCACTATATCTGCTATTTCCAGCCAACCGAATTCAACCCCAGCTCTTCCTCTTTGCATTGCTTGGTCCAGGGGATTGCGACAGGGCTGGTCTGAAAGGTTTACAAAATTGGCCAAATCAGCCATTACAGTTTGCAGCTCCTGTGCCTGAAATGTTCTAAATCTGGTCCGCTGTGTGGTTTGTTGTCACTACACAATAACTGAGACCAGCCAAGAGATGTATTCCCTGCTGTGCTGTGGAGCAGGGGGCTATGAGTAACATTTCCTGTGCGGTAAATGTGGTGGATCCAACTGTCCCCTTGTGTGTGATGCTTGCTGCTAAATGTGGGAGTGTGTGGCCAGTCAATCTCAGCGAAGAGAGGGGAATTGAAACTTGAAAGCACAGCAGAAAGTAATTGCTTATAGTACAGAAAGAGAGAGAGAGAGAGAGAGAGGGAAATGAATGGTTGTGTTAATGACAAGAGAGGGTAATGGTAGCCCTTTCAGGCAGGAGAAATTTTAAACTCTGAAGTGGGCTATGAAGCAAAACATCAACATGGTTCTACAAAGTACCATAAAAATGTGTCGTCATGTAACGCCCTTGTAATTAAAAATCCCAAAGTACTTCACATGGGCGACTATTGATATGGAGACACAAAAAAAAATTAGGACAGGCAACTCAAACATTTAATCAAAGAAGTAAGATGAACAGAACATCTTAATGGAGGGATGGAGAGGTTTATTGAGGGAATTCTATAGATTAGGGCCCAGGACAGATGAATACTGGAATGAGCTGCCAGGGGAAGTGATGGAGGCTGGTACAATTGCAACATTTAAGAGGCATTTGAATGGGTTTATGAATAGGAAGGGTTTGGAGGGATATGGGCCGGGTACTGGCAGGTGGGACTAGATTAGGTTGGGATATCTGGTTGGCATGGACAGGTTGGACCGAAGAATCTGTTTCCATGCTGTACATCTCTATGACTCTATGACTCTAATACTCTTCTGACAGGCAGTGGAGCAACATGTCGTCATAGAATCCCTACGGTGCAGAAGTGGACCATTCAGCCCATCGAGTCCACACCAACCTTCCAAAGAGCACCCCACCCAGACCTACCCCATCACTGTAACCCTGCATTTACCTTGGCTAACCGAGCCTGTACATCCTCAGATACTGCAGGGCAATCTTAGCATGGCTAATTCACCTAACCTACACATCTTTGGACTGTAGGAAGAAACTGGAGCACCCAAAGGGCATACATGCAGATGCGGGGAGAATGTGCAAACTCCACACAAACAGTTGCCCGAAGGTGGAATTGAACCTGGGTCCCTTTCACTGTGAGGCAGCAGTACTAACCACTGACCCACTGTGCCATCCCAAATGTAAATTGGTAGAGGCCCAGAAGCTTGGAACATGGACATACTGCAGGGTTTTAGGATCCGGATGAGGTTACAGGACGATGGAGAATGGTGCAAAGCTGTGTAGGTGAAACAGGTCAAGAGGTTTGCGATGAGATGGATTTAGGCAGCAGTTTCAAAAACTTGTAGATTGTAGGCAAGAACCAAGGCTGAGGGTAGTGACGAGGTTCGCAGTTTGGAGATGATGGTATAGAATGAGATCAAGAAAGAGTCAGTGCAAGGAGTCAGGTGGGTATGAATTTGACCTAGGTGGTAGTACAAAACAAGCTGTATTTCATCAGTCAACTGCAGGGTGCACTTTTTCAATTGTTCCCTTTTTGACTATCTGAGTCTGGTAACTGATCTGTGTTCAATGTGCTTCATTGCTTGGGTGTTGGCTGGAGCAAAGAGACACTACAGAAGCTGTAAGTCTGTGTATGCAGGCATACTATGGTATATAATGTCAATAATGCGCACCAACCTTAGAAACTGCTATCATTTCAGCACCTTTGATCGAATGTTATGGGATAATCACATCACCAAAGCACCTTGGAACATTTCACTACATGAAAGATGCTACATGAATGCAAATTGAGACATAGTGTCTGAAATGTGATATGCCAGCTCCCACCTCTAATCACCCAAGACATCGCTAATTAGATTGAAGAAGATTAAATGATGGAGCGGGGCACAAAAGCCATGTAATAACTGAAGTAACACTTGTTCAATAATTGTATCTTCTCTCTGCCTCGCCGAACTCTGATTCCAATGATGACTGAGGTCTTTCTCTTTCGTAGGAGTACCTGAATAATCCAAAGTACAACACTGATAAAGACCTGGACGTGAAGCTCACAGCTTTCAAACGTAATTTTTCTGTTCATTGCTGTCGCATTTGCTGCATGTGGATTGTTGATGTGAGGTACTAAACTCAGGGTGGCAGAGAACATTCTATGTTCTAAGAAATAGCTGTCAGTGGTAGAGTGATGAAAGTCAGAGGTAAACACTAGAGGAGTGTACGGAGTTGTGGGACCTCTGAAGATTACTAAGGTAGGAAGTTCAGTCAGGGAGGGGGGGGGATGTTGGTGGTGGTCGGGGTTTAGTGATTTTCTGCCCAGAGAGTTCAGGTGAAGCCTGATGGCCATTTTCACGTCTGCTTGGACTAACCCATCCCATCTCGTATGTAAAGTGACCAAGCAACCTGGCCATGTATTCTCCATAGTTTCAAAGAATGAGAGATGATCTCATTAAAATTACCAGACACTTAACTCACTGACCAATTCTGCCCCACGATTCAACTCCGCCCCCATGACCAACTCCGCCTCCACGACTAACTCCGCCCCCACTCCCAGTTCCAGCCCCACACCAGGTCCTAGCTCCCAGCCCTGCCATATTTTCACCATCCCTCCAGACCTCCCCCTCTCTGAGGATGAACGATCAGTCCTCAGCAGAGGCCTCACCTTCATCCCCCTACGCTCCCGGATCAGTGAGTTCGACACGCAGCGAGACATCGAGCATTTCTTCTGCCACCTTCGTCTCTGCGCCTACTTCTTCAACCAGGATTCTCGCCCACCCTCTGACGACCCCTTCTCCTGCCTCCAACACACCCCATCCACCTGGACACCCCGTGCTGGTCTCTTACCCGCCCTCGATCTCTTCATAGCCAACTGCCGCCGCGACATCGACCGCCTCAACCTGTCCACCCCTCTCACCCACTCCAACCTCTCACTCTCACAACGCGCAGCCCTCCACTCCCTCCACTCCAACCCCAACCTCACCATCAAACCGGCAGACAAGGGAGGCGCAGTGGTAGTTTGGCGCACCAATCTTTACACTGCTGAAGCTAGACGCCAACCCTTGACCATGACCCCACCTCCCACCACCAAACATCATCTCCCAGACCATCCATAACCTCGTCACCTCAGGAGATCTCCCATCCACCGCCTCCAACTTCATAGTCCCACAACCCCGCACCGCCCGTTTCTACCTCCTGCCCAAAATCCACAAACCCAACTGCCCCGGCCGACCCATTGTCTCAGCCTGCTCCTGCCCCACCGAACTCATCTCTGCATACCTCGACACTGTCCTGTCCCCCTTAGTCCAAGAACTCCCCACCTACATTCGGGACACCACCCACGCCCTCCACCTCCTCCATGATTTTCCTTTCCCCGGCCCCCAGTGCCTTATCTTCACGATGGACATCCAGTCCCTATTCACTTCCATCCCGCATCACGAAGGCCTCCAAGCCCTCCGCTTCTTCCTCTCCCGCCAACCCAACCAGTACCCTTCCACTGACACCCTCTTTTGACTGACTGAACTGGTCCTCACTCTTAACAACTTCTCCTTCCAATCCTCCCACTTCCTCCAAACCAAAGGAGTAGATATGCCTGCCTCTTCGTCGGATATGTGGCACAGTCCATCTTCCGCAGCTACACTGGCACCACCCCCACCTTTTCCTCCGCTACATCGATGACTGTATCGGCGCTACCTCGTGCTCCCATGAGGAGGTTGAACAGTTCAACCACTTTACTAACACCTTCCACCCCGACCTCAAATATACCTGGACTGTCTCAGACCCCTCCCTCCTCTTCCTAGACCTCTCCATTTCTATCTCGGGCGACTGACTCAACACAGACATTTACTACAAACCGACCGACTCCCACAGCTACCTAGATTACACCTCCTCCCACACTGCCCCCTGTAAAAGCACCATCCTATATTCCCAATTCCTTTGTCTTTGCCGCATCCGCTCCCAGGAGGACCAATTCCACTACCAAACAACCCAAATGGCCTCCTTCTTCAAAGACCGCAATTTCCCCTCCAACGTGGTCAACGATGTTCTCCACTGCATCTCCTCCACTTCCCGCACCTCCGCCCTTGAACCCCGCCCCTCTAATCGCCACTAGGACAGAACCCCACTGGTCCTCACCTTCCACCCCACCAACCTCTGGATACATCGTATCATCCTCCATCATTTCCGCCACCTCCAAACAGACCCCACCACCAAGGATATATTCCCCTCCCCACCCCTATCAGTGTTCCGGTGAGACCACTCCCTCCCCGACTCCCTCGTCAGATCCACACCCCCCACCAACTCAACCTCCACTCCCGACACCTTCCCCTGCAATCACAAGAAGTGCAAAACTTGCACCCACACCTCCCCCCTCACCTCCCTCCAAGGCCCCAATGGATCCTTCCATATCCATCACAAATTCACCTGTACCTCCACACACATCATTTACTATATCCGTTGCACCTGATGTGGTATCCTCTACATTGGGGAGACAGGCCGCCTACTTGTGGAATGTTTCAGGGAACACCTCCGGGACACCCGCACCAACCAACCCAACCGTCCCATGGCTGAACACTTTAACTCCCCCTCCCACTCCGCCAAGGACATGCAGGTCCTTGGCCTCCTCCATTGCCAGACCCTGACCACACGACGCCTGGAGGAAGAGCGCCTCATCTTCCGCCTAGGAACCCTCCAACCACACGGGATGAGTGTAGATTTCTCCAGCTTCCTCATTTCGCCTCCCCTCATCTTTTCTCAGTCGGCAACCCCCGGATTCAGCACCACCCTCTTGACCTGCAATCTTCTTCCCGACCTCTCCGCCCCCACCCCCTCTCTGGCCTATCTACCTCACCCTCATCTTCTTCCACCTATCGTATTCCCAGCGCCCCTCCCCCAAATCCCCTCCCACCTACCTTTTATCCCAGCCCGCCTGGCACACCAGCCTCATTCCTGAAGAAGGGCTCTTCTCCTGATCCTCGGATGCTGCCTGGCCTGCTGTGCTTTTCCAGCATCACATTTTTCAACTTAAAAGGATGCACAGAATAGGTAAGATGATTATCCTAGAACCGGGAACACAATTAAAAAAATAAAGGGGAACGCCATTTAAATTGGAGAGGTGGAGGATTTTTTTAATTCAGAGGTTGTGAATTCTTTGGAATTCTCTCCCAAAAAAAGGGCCATGGAAACCCAGTCCTTGAGCATGTTTAAGGTAGGGATTGACAGATTTCTGGTTACCATGGACTACAGGGTAATGGGGATGGGGGCGAGTAAAAGGCATTGAAGTGTCTGATGAATTACAATCGCTTTGAAAGGTGGGGCAGGCCTGACAGGCTGAAAGGCCTGCTCCTGCTCCGGGGATCCTATTCGCAACAAGGCCTGAGACAATCATTCAGGCATTTATTGCAGCTGCCCACACCCCTCACCCTGAAGCTCTCAGATCTAATCTGGCCCCCGGTCCAGCCCTGAATTTAAAGTTATCATCCTTGGTTTCAAACCTCTGGGCCTGACACACTCCCTACCTTAGTAACCTTCAGACGTCCCACAACCCCGTACACTCCTCTAGTGTTTGCCTCTGACTTTCATCACTCTACCACTGACAGCTATTTCATAGAACATAGAACGTTACAGCGCAGTAACGATGGCGCTGTAACGTTCTATGTTTGGCCCTCGATGTTGCACAAACCTGTGAAATTAATCTGATGCCCATCTAACCTACCCTGTTCCATTATTATCCATATGTATTTCCAATGCCCATTTAAATGCCCTTAAAGTTGTCAAGTCAACTACTATTGCAGGCAGGCCGTTCCACGCCACTACTACTCTCTGAGTGAAGAAACTACCCCAAATATCTGTCCTAAATCTATCACCCCTCAATTTAAAGCTATGTCCCTTCGTGTTAGCCTTCAGCATCCAAGGAAAAAAAGCTCTCACTGTACACCCTATCTAACCCTCTGATTATCTTCTACATCTTGATTAAGTCACCTCTCAACCTTCTTCTCTCCAATGAAAACAGCCTCAGTTCACTCAGCCTTTCCTTGTAAGACCTTCTTCCCACACCAGGCAACATCCTAGTGAATCTCTTCTGAACCCTTTCCAAGACTTCCACATCTTTCATATAATGCGGTGACCAGAACTGCATGCAATACTCCTGGTGTGGCATTACCAGTGTCTTGTACAGCTGAAGCATGATGTTGTAGCTCTGAAACTCAATCCCCCTACCAATAAACGCCATCACACCATATGCCTTTCCCGCAGCTGCCCAGGTCCCAAGCTCTGGAATTCCTTTATCTAAACTGCTCCACGTTGGTCTGTCTTCCTTTAATAGGCTCCACATCCATCAAGCTTTAAGAGTTTGTTTCAATCAGTAGTTTTGCACCTGCTTTGTATTTGTGCTAAAGTCAGTGGAAAGCAAAGTGGAACTTTGGTTAGTGCATGAGGGAAAAATGGGTAATAGAACGTCCAGGTTTGAGAAGGCTTCCGTTCAGTAGCTGTTGGAGATGCTGGTTTGTGCCATGTTGCCTGTTGTTGTGTCATTTGCGGTTCTGGAGCCCAACTCCTAGCCTGGTGCAGTCTCAGCCACATCTGCTGCAGAGGAAGACAGCACACTCAGAAGATGCAGGCTTTCCTGGCCTCTGTTTCCTCCAGGCCCTGAAATTGGCCATGCTGACCTTTCTGTTGATGCTCATTTCCCATTGCCTCTATGACGGTCAGCTCCCAGAATTCATGGACATCAGCAATTATCTCTGAGCTGTCCACACTGATGTCTGCCATCTTTGTATCTCATTTGTAGATGTCCCTGTGGTGGACACTCAGGAGGTCACAACCCAGTGGCCAGTTTCCTGTTCTAAAGCTTTGTGGGTTTCCTATGAATGTGTGTGTGCCAGTGCACATTGGCAATGGGATGTAAACACCAGCTTAGACCAATAGCCCTTTCCCATGTTTTAAATTTGCTGTGAAATCAGGCAGACTGAAAATCAAGCTTCCAACCTGAGTCTGGGCCGGCTAAATCAGTTTTTTTCATTTCAATTTCAGTAATCCTGAGTAAATGGTCTTTCGTTGCTTTTCAGAGAAATACATGGAGTTTGACCTCAATGACCAGGGAGACATTGGTAAGTCTGACATTTCTCAGTTAACCCTGGAACACAGTGAAAGCATTTTGAACTCATTGCCTGTAGCTGACGTTCTGCTACTCGTCCATATTCCTAGAGAACAAACCTCAAGCTTAGAGAACTTTTCATTTCAGAAAAAAAAAATTCACTTCTCGCTTTTCCCTGAGTCTCTCCAACTCCACTCGCAACCAGCCTGAAAGTTGACTTGGAAAATATTGGGATGTTGCCACTGCCATCTCCCATTCCAAATCTGGACCTTTTCTTTCCAATTTGGAGTCTCCATTTGGCTCATCCTCTACTTTGGGAATGATGGAATGTGACAATACACGAGGTGGCCATTCAGCCCCTCATGTCTGGAAGGACCATTGTGAAAGAGCCACTATCTATTTCCATTCCCTTCACCCTCACTTTCTCTGTCATCCTGCCAATTATTCCTTTTTACCTATTTACCTGATTCCCTTTTGAAAGTTACATTTGGACCTGCTTCCACATCCCCCCATTAAGGCAATGCATTCCAGATTACAACAACCCACAATGTCAGAGCAAAGTTCTCGTCGTTGCCCACCCTGAATTACTGGTTTAATTATCTTGTGTCCGTTGATGTTCTGTCAGTGGAAGGTTTCTTACTTTTCACTCGATCAAAATGCATCTCATCTCCAGTTCCAAAAGAGAAAGAGACCAATTGGCCCATCAAGAACATGCAATCTCAAAGGCCAAGTTGCTTGGTACTCTTCTTACCCTTCTCCCTGTAACCCTGCACATTCTTCCTTCTGGGGTAGTAGTCTGTTTGCATCTCAAAAGCCTCGATGAAAACTTGCTCCGTCGCACTCTCATCGAAGAACCTAAACACGTGCAGCAAGAAAACATTTATCCTCGTCTTGCCATCGCATTTGTTGCCTACAATTTTAAACTTCTGGCCTTTGGTTCTCGATCCCTCCACTAGTGGGAACTAGTTTTCTCCCTGCTGATTCTGTCCACACCCTTCATGATTTATGAATCTCTATTCAATCTCATCTTAAGCAGCTCCTCGGGGACAGGTCTGACCCCCCACCAAGGTTGATTCTGTTTTGTTTCCTGATGAAGCTCTCGAATCTTTCCCTGAAAATTTGGAAGTCTGACACATTTTGCCAGGGCAAGGTCAGATGGGGAAAGGGTAGTTATGGTTCTGTTGCTGAAGGCCAACAGAGAGCTGGGTTTTTTTTGTGGTTGTGGTGGGATGGGTTCCATCGGTCTGGCAGCTTTTATGACCAATGGGTTACCCCGAGGCCAGAGTTTGGTCAAATTCCAAAGTCTTGAGCTTTGTCTCATGTGTCTGGCCTCATGGCTTTGGCCACACTGTGGCAGAGGCTGGCGAGCTTTAGTTATGAAGTGAGATTGGACAGACTGGCATTGTTTTCCTTGGAGCAGAGGAGGCTGAGGGGGATATGGTTGCGATGTATTAAAATTATTAGGGGTATAGATAGGGTAAACCATTAGATATAGGTGAGGGAGTAGGCCATTTGACCCCTGAGCCTGCTCCGCCATTCAATAGGATCACGGCTGATCCGAAAGACAGGGGATAACTTTACCCCCTGATGGAGGGCATAGATCAATGGAAAGGGGCAGGTGGTTTACAGGGGATGTGAGGATCCCAGAGGGTGGTGGGAATCTGGAACTCACTGCCTATAAGGGTAGTAGGGGCAGAAACCCTCATAACATGTAAGAAGTATTTAGATATGCACTTGCGATTTCAAGGCTATGGACCAAATGTTGCAAATTTGGTTATGTGGTTGTTGTTGATGGATCAAAGGGTCTTTTTACATGCTTCACACCTCAATGGTATGATGGTCTAGGTGCCACAGACTGTGGGCAACCTGGCAGCTGAAGCAGAATCCCAATGTCTGGTCCATGTAGGCATCACCGGGAATAGTGACCACATGCAGTGATGAGGGCACTACCGAGGGGTGGCGGATATTGTGGGCAGATGAGAGATAAACTGTGTTGTTTCTACACCAAATCAAATCTTCGCTCTTCCCCCCTACCCACCCTCTTACTCAGATATCATGGGACTGAAGAGAATGCTGGAGAAACTTGGCGCAGCCAAGACCCACCTGGAGCTGAAGAAAATGATCAAAGAGGTGGTGGGAGACATGGGCGAGACCATCTCTTATTCAGCCTTCGTGAAGATGATGCTGGGAAAGCGGTCAGCCATCGCGAAAATGTAAGTCCTCCTTCAGACAGCAAGAGAGAGAGGGAAAAGGGGGAAAGGATGGGGTTTTATTTACATCAGAGCATAGCTCATGGGGGTGCTTGGGAGTGTGTGTGTGTGTTTTGTGTGTGCACATGTTTATGTGTGTGTGTGTGAGAAAGAAAGAGACATGGTGTATGAATATGAAGCTGAGAATGTGTGTCAGTAAAAACTTGTCTTGTGCAGCAAAGGAAGACAAGCAGAATCACATGACTTCCTTTATTACAACAACAATGACAACCCTCATCCATTTTCCAGGGGGAAATGGGGGAGGCGATGGCCTAGTGGTATTATCGCTGGACTGTTGAGCCAGGTCATGTTCTGGGGACCCAGGTCCAAATCCCACCATGGCAGATGGTGAACTTTGAATTCAACAAAAATCTGGAATTAAGAGTTTAACGATGATGAGGAATCCACTGTTGGAAAAACCCATCTGGCTCACAAACGCTATCCTTACCTGTTCTGGTCTACATGTGACTCCAGACCCACAGCAATGTGGCTGACTCTTAACTGCCCTCTGTCTAATTAGGGATGGGCAATAAATGCTGGTCTAGCCAGCGACGCCCTCATCACATGAACGAACAAAGAAAAAAAAGTTCATTGAAAATCTTGGAGGTAGTTTAAATTGAACCTGTCTATTGAGAGTGCAGGTGAAGGAAACTGGGGATAGTGAGCGAATGTCGTTGACAGGATTTTAAGTTTTATTCGTTCAAGACTTGTGAAAGTAGCTGTCAAGACCAGAATTTGTTACCCATGCCTAATTTCCCCGGGGAAGGTGTTTGTTGACCCACCACCTTGAATTCTCACAGTCTTTGGAGTATAGGGGCACCCATAACGCTTTTAGGAAAAGGCTTCCAGGATTTTGACCCAAAGACAGTGAAGCTGCGGTGATATATTTTGAAGCCAGGATGGTGTTTAACTTGGAGGGAAACTTCCGTGTAGTTGGGTTCTCATATATTTGCTGACCTTGTACTTCTAGATGGTCGAGATCACTAGTTTAAGAGGTGCTATGTAAGGAACCATGGTGAGTTACCTCAGTGCATGCTGTAGATGTACACAACCTTGGCCAGTGCACATCGATAGTGAAGGGGAATGAATGTTGAAGGTGGTGGATGAGGTACTGATCTCACTGGGGGCTGATTTATCCTGGATGGTGTCCATCTTCTTGAGTGTTGTTGGAGCTCCACTATCCGAGCATGTGACAAGTGTCCAGCACATTCCTGACATGTGCCTTGTGTCAGTGAACAGAATTCAGGCAGAGAGGAGGTGAGACACTGGCTCCAGAATCCTCAGCCTCTCACCTGTTCCTGGATACACAGTATTTAAATAGCTGGTCAAGTTCAGTTCTTGATCAATGGTAACTTGCTGGATATTGATAGTGGGGAATTCAGCGATGGTAATACCATTGCCGGAGGAATCATCACAGAAGCACTTCACAGGAGGCTCCCAAGCACTAAGGATGTCACCTAGACAGGGGACGAAACATCTGCAACACAAATTCCCAGCTCGGCGAACAGAACCACAACAACGAGCACCCGAGCTACAAATCTTCTCACAAACTTTGAATACCATTGAATGCCAACTTCACCACTCAGTTTACATCTCACCCTGACTATCTGCTAAAGTCAACAAAGAAAGTATAAAATACGTTTTAAATCACAAAGCCAATTTATTGTGCCCGTGACTAATCCAATTTTAAATGACATTTTCAGAAATAGCTTGTGAGCGGACACAGCATATTGCCTGGTGATCTTAAAACTCATTTGAAGATCACTTACATCTGTGTCAGGTGAAACTTCAAGCCTATGGGTCAGCTACTCCAGGGTGCAGGCTATTTTCTCCCTGTGAGGATTTGGGCACCTTGCCAACTGGTGATATAGTTGGAATGTATGAAGGTGGATCCATCATTCATTCAAGGGTGAGGCACGAGTACAGGAAGCTTATAACAACTCTTATCGCAAAGGCTTCATTCTCACTTTCTAGCTTTCAGGTAGCCTTGGAATAAACTCTCAGAGTGCTTTGTTGCTCTCTACAGGACCAAAGTTTGCAAGTCAAATACATTGTATCAAACAGTGCTGTACTTGCCCTGACAGAACAGTGCGGAACAGCTTTACTCTGTATCTAACCCTGTGCTACACATGTCCTGTGTGAGTTTGATGGAGCAGTGCAGAGGGAGTTCTAACACTGTTCTATATCTATCCTGAAGGTATTTGATGAAACAGTGTACAGGAGCTGTACCTGCCCTGACAGAACAGTGCTGAACAGCTTTACTCTATATCCAACACTGTGCTGAACGTGCCCCGTGTGTGTTTGATAGGATAGTGCAAAGTGTGGTTTAATCTATATCTAGCTCTGTGCTATACCTACCTTGTATATGCTTGATTGGGAAGTAAAGAGAGAGCTTTACTTTACATTTAATCTGCAATGCATCTGTCCTGGGAGTGTTTGATGGGGACAGTGTAGAGTGAGCCTTACTGTCTACCTGACTTCTTCTGTACCTGACTTCTTCTCCCCCTCCCACTCCACCAAGGATATGCAGGTCTTTGGACTCCTCCATCGCCAGACCACAACAACATGACGGTTGGAGGAAGAGTGCCTCATCTTCCGCCTAGGAACCCTCCAACCACAAGGGATGAACTCGGATTTCACCAGTTTCCTCATTTCCCCTCCCCCCACTTTGTCTCAGTCAAATCATCGAACTCAGCACCGCCTTCCTAACCTTAAATCTTCTTCCTGACCTCTCCGCCCCCACCCCAGTCTGACCTATCACCCTCACCTTGACCTCTTTCCACCTATCGCATTTCCAACGCCCCTCCCCCAAGTCCCTCCTCCCTACCTTTTATCTTAGCCTGGTGGACACACTTTCCTCATTCCTGAAGAAGGGCTTATGCCCGAAACGTCGATTCTCCTGTTCCCTGGATGCTGCCTGACCTGCTGCGCTGTTCCAGCAACACATTTTCAGTTCTTCTGTACCTGCCCTTGGAGTGTTTAACATAGGGTGTACAGAAGATAAAGTATTTTCTTCATCACCTTTCATGATGTATGGGCAAAGTCAAGGAATGGTGTGTGTTTGTGTGTGTGTGTTTGTGTGTGTGTGTTACCTAAGCCCTAAGCTGAAATGACAACTAGCTCATGCCTTCTCTTTTTGCACAGAATCTTGTTGTATGAAGAGAAAGCAAAAGAACCTGAGAAACCCACTGGACATCCAACAAAGAAAACCTTCAGCGACCTCCCATAATCCTCTTCTTTGCCAATGTTAATGCGAGATGATCATCTGACACCTCCCACCCTATATGCCCTCTATTGTCAAGATTGTTTCATTCCACCTTTGTACCACCAGTGCCCACTTCTGTTCATCTGCTGCTGAAGTCCTCATTCGTGTTTTCTGTACCTACAGGGTTGACTACTCCATGGCCGACGTGCCATAGTCAAAACTCTGTAAGGTCGAACCCATCTAAAACTCTGCTGTACTGTTCCTATCTTGTACAATGTCATGTTCACCCATCACCATACTGTGTTCACTGAGTCCCACTGGCTTTTGGCATGGTAGTGACTGGATTCTTTAGCTTCTCATTCTTGTTTTAAATCCATCTGAGGTTTTGCCTCTGTCTATATCTCTATCATGTGTTCCAGCCATTGAGCCCTGCACCTGGCTAATTCTGACCTCTTGTATACGCCCAATTTTCTGTGCCCAACATTGGTGGCTGTGTCTTCAGCCGCCTGGGCCTTACGCTGTAGATGTACGAAGGAAACTGTCCACCTGAAACAGGTAACAGTGTGTACCCTAGAGCCTCAGCCTAATCAGAGTGCAATCAGCCATTTTGATGACCATGAAACAAAAGTTTCCTGATAATTAACAATGGAGTTGGAACTGAGGTAAGGAAAATGTTTTCACACCATAGTGTTCAAATGTGAGATATACACTCCCAGACAGTGTAGTAGAAACAGAATCGATAGTAATTCTATAAAGGAAATTGGGTAAAGAGCTTGGCAAGGAAAACATTGGCAGCACTATGGGTGAATTACAGTGTAAGTTTTTAAAGGGTCTTTCGATAATTCAGGTCAATTCAATTTGCTTGAGTTCACTTAATTTAAAAATCTAGAGTTAACCTTTTCAAACTGCAGTGCTCAAGTTCAACAGAGATATACCATCAGTAAAGTTTAGGATATTGAGTTAATGCATAATATCAAATTTTATTCAGTAAAATTGAGTAAAAGGTGTGCTCATATAACAACAGAAGATACTTAGGTAATCAGCAAATGACACAAAGTTATATCCATCAGAAATGCAAGATGGAGATCAATACTAGACCCAAATTCCACCTCACAGACAGAAAACCTCTCCCGCCCTTGAGGTAAAATGTCTTCAAGTTGGCAGAAAGTTCCTGATTAACTATTCCCAAAAACTGCCCTCACTTCGGTTGATCCAAATCACAGTCCGAGCCATGAACAATCTAACTGTCCTCAGGTTATACGGAGAGCTCAGAAACAAGGCGCTTGGAATCCTCCTTTTATACATATTTAAGGATTAACCTCCCTTCAATAAAGGAATTGAATTTGTGAATAAAGTGGTGAAGATCCATTTGATTGGATCTTGTCCTCTCAATCATCTTAAACATGAGGAACTTTGATTCGTACGTGTCCCAAAATTCTGATCCCAAGAATCAAAACGTATTAGTATTAAATGGCATGTTGGAAAAAGTCTCTGAAATGTCCAATTAAGGCAACAAAATCTTAAAACTAACATTCTAAACCCTGGTCTGCTTATAGCAGGTTGCAGGGTAACTGGATCTGGCTCATTCAACAAGATGGCATGGACAATGTGGGTCAATTGACTTCCTTCTACACTCTACAGTCTGTCCCTGATTTCCTTGTCATTATTTATCCCTCCATCAACATCAGAAGCAGATGATCTGGTCATTAACTCAGTGCTGCTTGTGAGAGCTTGCTGCGAATGCATTGACTGCATCACAACTGTGACTACACTGGCAAGCTGAATTTCATCGCTGTGAAGGTCTTATGGACATCCTGAGATTGTGACAGGCACCAGAGAAATGCACTTTCTTCCTTTTCGACGAGGGAGCAGAGTTTATATTTGTATGAGAGAGATTTCAGAATGGCAGATTATCACCGAAAGCTTGGGGAATTCTACATTCCAGTGATTTCCTATCTATGAATACCAGTTATTGGAAAAATGAGCATTTCCACAGTAAAAGACTATTGGAAACCTTGCATTTCATTTTGTTGCTGTCCTTGCTTAAACTCCTCCTGGCTCCTCCAAGGGACTAATGTTATTGGATGAAAGCTGATAATCCAGGTTCCCATTGAAAGATTGGAACTGCTCTGTTGATACAGGGTCATTTTAAGAGTTTTGAAGATTAGATTCCCTACAGTATTGAAACAGGTCTTTCGGCCCAACAAGTCCACACCGACCCTCTGAAAAGTAACCCACCCAGTCCCATTCCCCACATTTACCCCGACTAATGCACCCAAAACTATGGGCAATTTAGTATGGCCAATTCACCTGACCTGCACGTCTTTGGATTGTGGGAGGAAACCAGCGTAAACCCACACAGACATGGGGAAAACATGCAAACTCCACACAAACAGTCACTCGATGCTGGAATCGAACCAGGTCCCTGGCACTGTGAGGCAGCAGGGCTAACCACTGAGACACTGTGCCACCCCACATGTGGTTCAAACAACAAATGGTCTGCTAGCCCTGACTACAGCACAGAAAGAAAGAGGTCTTGCTTCAGTTGTATTGAGCATGGGTAAAAGCACAACAGGAGTGTTATATGCAGTTCATAGAATTATACAGTAGAATCGCTATGGTGTGGAAGCGGGTCATTCAGCCCAACCAGTCCACGCTGATTTTCTGAAGAACAGCCCACCCAGATCCATCCCTCTACCCTATCCCTGAAACTTGCATTTCCCATGGCTAATTCACCTAGCCTGCACATGCTTGGACACTATGGGCAATTTAACACAGCCAATCCACCTAAACTGTGCAACTTTGGACTGCCGGAGCACCAGGAGGAAACCCATACAGTTCTGGTCACTTTGGTGAAAGGGGGATGTCTTTGCCATGGAGAGAATGAAGCAGAGATTTATCAGATTGATTCCTGAGATCAGGGGAAATGCCTTATGAGGGAGATTCTCTGGAGTTTAGGAGAATGAGAGGTGACCTGATGGAAATTTGTAAGATTCTTAAAGGGATAAACAGAATAGTTACTGAAAAGCTATTTCTCCTGTCATCTAAAATGAGGGGACACAGTATTGGTGTAGACAAGGAATGAGATGGGGTGGCCCCTCTTCACTGATGAATCTCCACCTGAGTGGAGGTCAGTCATTGAACAGCTTCAAGACGAGAAATGGGTTTCTAATTATTAATCATATCAAGGGATATGAGAGTAGTATGGGATGTCGATGATCAACCACGATCTAGAATGGCAAAACAGGCTTGAGGGGTTCAGTGGCATACTCCTATGAGAGCTCTGATAGTGCAGGGTTGTTTAAGAGCTTGGACATTTCAGGCCCAGTCTGGTCTCCAGATGACTTGTCTTTTATTAAAATGTTGCCTAATGGGTTGAGGATGTACACTTCCAACAAACTTGCAGGTCAATAGCTTTTCAAATGACAGCTGTTGCAAAATTGGAGTTGGCAATGTCCTCTTGATCCCAGGTCTACAGCAGGACAGCAGCCAACCATGGCACAGTGTGCAAGCGAGACTGTGACATAGCCTGTAGGAAATCTATGGATTCTATAATGTATTGGAAACATGCCAGAGAGTGGCAAATATGTCCCTCCAATTCAGGAAAGGATGTTTGAACAAGCCTTCCAACTGCGGGACAGTAAGTATAATATCAGCAGTGGGCAAGATTTCAGAAACAATAATTAGGAAAGTAGATCGAGAGGCATTTGGAGAGGTTAGAGTTTGGGAAGATCCATAAAGTACAGAAGGTCAGAGTGCGCATATCTACAGATCCCTGAGGATAGGCAGGAAGGTTGATTAGATGGCTAGGAAGGCATCTGAGATACTTGCCTGCATTAGCTGAGGCATGAAATACAACAGCAGGGAGATTGTACCGGAAATGTATAAAATGACAGTTAGACAACAACGGGAGTGTGTCAGCATTTATGGGCACCACATTACAGGAAGGATCTGATTGCACGAGAGCAGGTGTAGAGAACAGGTTACCATCTGAGCTGGAGGGTCTGATTCAGGAGGAAAGATTGGGGTTATTTTCCTTTGAGCAGTGCAAGTTGAGAGGAGGCCTGAGAGGAGTTTATGAGAGGCATAGATAGAGTGGAGAACAAGGAACTTGCTCATTTAATAGATGGATCAATAACCAAGGAGATAGATGAAAGAAAGAGATAGGAAGCTAAGAGGAGGGCTGAGGAGAAATCTAGGCGGAAGTGGGTACTGCAGATGCTGGGGATTACAGTCAAGATTAGAGTGGTGCTGGAAAAGCACAGCAGGTCAGGCAGCATCCGAGGAGCAGGAAACATCGATTTTCCTGCTCTTCGGATGCTGCCTGACCTGCTGTGCTTTTCCAGCACCACTCTAATCTTGAGGAGAAGTCTTTTCACCCAGGGTGGTGGGAGTCTAGAACTCACTGCCTGGAAGGGTTGTTGAGTCAGAAGCTCTCATAACCTTCCAGCAGTATTTAGATACTCACTTGTGTTACCATGGCATCCAGAACTATGGACCAAGAACTGTAAAATAGGGTTATTATAGCCAGATCTTTATTGACTAGCATGGACATGATAAGCTTAATGGCCTCAGTCTGAGTTGTATATGGACCTTTGAGGTCTGAGTTAATGAAATGCAGCCAGCATGGATTTCTAAAAGGCAGGTCAAGCTTGATTAGCTGAGTTCTTGATGAACTGCAGCAATGCTGCCTCAAGTTCAATTTGAAAAAAATGAATTGCAGCACAAAAGGTAATAAGCAATCTCTGGCTGACTAAGCCTCAAGAATATATTTTAGTAACACAGTGAGATAAATTGCCATGATAAAGAAAGATGTTAGATGAAGAATGCATAATCTGTGGCTAACTAAGGACATTAAAAAATTGAAGAAAAAAGTGTCCAGTTCTGAGAAGATTAGAAGTAGGATAAAGGTTTGGAGAGGTATCTGAAAACAACAGAAAACAAGTAAAAAGAAAGAGTGAATTAGAATATGAGAGAAAATTTGTTGGAAAATTGAAACAAATATGCTGCAAGTTAACAAGGATTGGTTCCTGAATATTTTGTGGCATGAATTGGAAGGTAGATAGAGAAACTGTTATTTAAGGATTTAATTGTAACAATAGTTAGAGATTACCTTGGTTCAGTATTTCTGGATGTAGAATTAGTTTGCACAAAGATGAGGAATAGTCAGGGAAGGAAGTTATTAGGGGCAGGGCCCCCTAACAATAACCATAATGTAGGTTGAAATTCCCAAGAAGAAATATTGAGGACTCATGATAAAGGGGTGACAATAATCATGGGTAGTTTCAATTTATATATAAACTGAAAATATAGCCTGGATGAGGAGTTCATTGAGTGCTTTCAAGATAGTTTGGCACATTCTGGAACCAATTAGAGAGCATGTTATATGAACCTTGGTATGGTGAAGAGATAGAATTAATTAATGGCCTAGGAGAGGCAACTCTATGTTGTGACCACAATGTATCTGAATTTTACATCTCATTTAAATAGGAGAGGAACTGGTCTAAAACTAATATTTTAAACTTGACTATATGAGCATGAAAACTATGCTAGTCACAGTTGCACATTTCTCTCCCATAGAGCACATAAGTGAGCAGCTTATATTAGTTTTGGTATAGTGTAATGTGACTGACTTAATTAATGGTTTGATTCATTTCTTTTTAAGGTCAAAATGCAAGTAAGCATTGCAATGTCAGCCTAAACCTGTTTCCTTTTGCCTTGCTTTCCCAGTATCAGATTTCATGCTTGAAATGAGTTTTTCATTCGAGCCACTGCAAACCTGTACTCTTTGCTTTAATGAATGCAGTTTTAGCCTTCAGGTTGCGCTATTGCTCTCCAATGAACTTCAATGATTTGCTGGTTATTTTCCCTCTATTGGTGTAATACCTCCATTCACCAGCAGAAAGTGTAAGTGCAGCATTTTAATCACAAAATCAATCAACAGGTTGGGTTCACTTCCTTTTATGGCTAATGAGCACTTCAGGTTACAATCAGTTGTCTCATGCAATTTGGCCAAGAATGGATTCTGAATCAAACGGCAAAATCATTTTGAAAAATCAACTAGCAACATCCAGACTGGTTATTGTAGCAATTCGTTTAGTTGCTTCAGATGTGGTTGGACAATCCACGAGGCTGACAGGAAACTGGGCACCGTGTCCAGACTATTGGTTAAAACAGTAAAGTCTGTGTGATCAGAAAGTTGGCAGGTGGATACTAAAGCTAAACATGATATTTTTGAAGCCAAAGAAAATCAAGGAACTCAACATGGAACACAAAGGTGGGAGAATTGTGAAATTCCTCTTTGTGACCCTGACATTCTGATAAGAACTAGTCAAGAGCATCAAAAGGTTTTGCATCCTCAAAGACATTCTGAAAGTGAACGAGGAAAAGTCAGAAATGTACCAAGTCCAGAAAGCATGCAACATCTTTTACAAAAACAGAAATTGCTAGAAAATCTCAGCAGGTCTGGCAGAATCTGTGGAGAGAAATCAGAGTTAATGCTTCGGGTCCAGTGACCCTTCTTCACAACTGATGACAGCTGGGAAATTTTGTTTTACGTGGAAGTTAGGGTGACTGGAGGGGGGTAGTGAGTAAACAACACAGGTGGATGTAGAGCCCAAAAAGAGAGAAGAACACTTGGACAGACGAAGGAGTGGATAAATATCAGGCTAGGAGGGTGAAATGCTGTTAATAGAGGCTGTTACAGGCTAAATATGGGCTGTGTGTAATAGCAGACTATGTGATAACAAGTCCTGGTATGTGGGATTGGGGTAAGGGTGTGGGAGAGTTCAAACCCAAAAATTGTTGAATTTGATATTGAATCCAGAAGTAGAGTTCCCAGGTGGAAAATGGAGTGCTGTTCTTTCAGCTTGCACTGAGTTTTGCTGGAACACTGATACAGAGATGTTGGCCAGGGGACAAGATGGTGTATTGAAATGGAAGGCCACTGGAAGCTCAGGATTCGTTTTGCAGACAGACTGTAGTTCTGCAAAGTGGTCACCCAGTCTACACTCGTATTCCCAATGTAAAGGACACCACATTGTGAGCAGCAAATGCAGTAAACTAGATTGAGTGAAATTTATTCCTATTCCTGGTGTAATCTCTGGGCATTGATGTCAAAGAGGATCTTGAGCAGGTGGGGAGTCAGCAAGCCTCATTCTTTGCCTCAGAGACCTCTAGGTTTATTTTCCACAACAACAGCTGCTCAGTAGGGCAGGATGAGACTTGGGTACTCAGGGTTCTTCATCCAAAAGTTGCACAGAGCTCTATGTTTGATAACATGAAGGAAAAAAAAATGGCTTGATAACTGAAGTTTGACATCTTGAGCATCAGTCAAACTTTTTATGCCAGTTTGTATGAAGTGAATGTTATAGATGGTAAGAAATTCTCTATCACCAAGGTCTTAAATGAGTGTTGATTTCAGGTGTTTTGTGATCATCAGTTCCCTAGTATTATCAGTTGACAATTTGGAAGGTATTTTCTGACAGTTTTTTGAGTTTTTAAGAAGCAGCAGTTTAAATATGATTTATTAGTTAATTACATAAAGAAAGTATGCAAACATGAAAATTGGGGATGATTCACTGATATGAGAGGACAAATAGGCTATTGGTGTGGAATGCTTTGTTCTCATTGAAGTGGTGGGGACACCATGAGATGTTAGGGGACTCTTCTTCCAATTCTGATCTGCCTTCCATCTGCCTCATAAGGTCTGCTCTCTGGTGCGCAACTGATGAGAACCACTGCTGACAAGGTCTGCTTGATTATCAGGCTGTTGCTTTCAAAAATAAGGAATATTTGTTCTTTGAAAGAATGGTAAACTCGTCCTCAGGCCCCAAAGAAGGACTATCCTCTGTCCCTGAGCACTTATTGTTACATCATATATCTAGTGCAGTTTATGTTCTCTGTCAAGATTAGAGTGGTGTTGGAAAAGCACAGCAGGTCAGGCAGCATCCGAGGAGCAGGAAGTCGACGTTTCGAGCAAAAGCCCTTCATCATGTTCTCTGTGTCAATCAGTTGTCTGAATCCTTTTGATCAAAAACAGCTACGTATGACATGAATGGTAATTATCTCTTGCCTACCTCCATCTGAGGACTAGTTTATCATATTTTCTAAGGATAAATATTACTTATTTTTGAAAGCAACACCATACAATTGGACATATTGGGCACAAGATAAATTGTTGACACTAGCTCAATGGGCATCACAATCCTCGGAACTCTTGTACTTCTTTCCTTTGTTGTCATATGCTATAATTTTAGAAATTATTGCTATTGTAGATATTAAATGAAATCTCATGCTGTACAGTAAATACCAGAAAACTTCAGTTTTTAAGGAACCCCAATATCCAGCAAGAATCTTGACAATTCACTAAAACTGGGCAAGCTGACAAGCGTCACCAACTCCTTCAATGCAAATGGAACTGCTGGACGTCAGGGTTTATTGGTTGAGGTTGTGTGAACCTGGGCTGGCCCAGAGCTGCAGGAGGTGTATGAGAGTACATTTCTGGAGGGTGGCGTATCAGGATCCATGAGGAAAGGCTTCATCCCCCTCCCCTATTTGGAAGGGGTAGAAGGAGGAAATTAAAAGGTGGAAACTCATTCCACTGCTTAACAGGGACTTCTAATTTCTTTACAAAGCTAATTTTGTCAAAGTCTATTCTGAAATTGGTGATCCAACCTGAACAAACCTGCACTGTACCTAGTGGAAATATGTCTGAAATCCTTATGTTTCTTGTGGGTACAATTGCATATGTGTGGTATAGGATGGGTGGATACTTGCCTCATCAGTTTTGACCAGGAAATTATTTTCGACAGCAAATCACACAAGAGTGAGTTCTTTGGCAAATGAGTTGACTGAGAAGACTTCTAAAATAATTTGGCAGAATGCCTTATCACCAGAACTTTCAAACACCAAGATGAAACTCGGCTGGTGGTGAGAATGATCCTCCCTCGCAAGTCCTTTTTTGCATACTTTCCACCAAAAGCATGCCCTTGAGGTGGTTATGGTGGGGAGAAGACCACTGCCCATCTAATTCTGGAATGTGTATTTGCAACATAGCTTATCAAAAGAATTGCAGTGGCTTTTGTGGAGATTCACCCCAAGCAATTCCGTGACATGATATTCCCAGTGATGCTCACTGGGATCAACATCATATATTGCTCAATGAAAAATGCTCTTTGGTTTTCCTGCAACTTATTAGCCTCCACGTGAAAGCAATTGTCCATCACCAAGTGTTGCAAATTGGCACCTCCCAGGATCTAGGACTATATGCAACAGACAACAATCTCCTAGACAACTCAGGTAGATGCGACAATCAAGGAGGCACAACAATGCCTCTTCTTCCTCGGGACGCAAAAGAAATTCAGCATGTCCATAAGGACCCTCACCAACTTTTTAACCATAGAAAGCATTCTAATTGGTTGCACCATAGAAAGCATTCTGACTGGTTGCATCACAGCTTGGTATGGCAACTGTTCTGCCCAGGACCGTAAGAAACTACAGAAAGTTGTGAACACAGCTCAGTCCATCACGCAAGCCAACTTCCCATCCATGGGCTCCATGTACACCTCTCGCTGTCACAGAAAAGCAGCCAACATCAGCGGAAACTCCTCCAACCCCAGTTGTAACCTCTTCCAACCTCTTTCACAAAGCAGAAGGCACAAAAACGTAAACACGTACTAACAGGTTCAAGAACAGCTTCTTCCCCATTGTTATTAGACTGCTGACTGGACCTCTCAAATTTCAAATCTAATGTTCACCTGGATGTTGTGCACCTCCTGAGCAGCCACCTCTGTTTACCTCGCTTTGTTCAATTACCATATGATCTGTATGTCCTTGTATGTTATCATCTGCCTGTACTGCATGCAAAATAAAGCTTTTCACTGTACTTAGGTACATGTGACAACAATAAATCAAATCAAATCAAAACTAAATTCTGAGGGAACTGCAGCAGACTCTTTTACATTGATTTTAATTGGACATGAAACCACCATTAGCATTGATTTTATGTTTAAAATAATGCAGCCTCATTCTCTGTTGATGAATGCAGATCCTGTAACAATGTCAAAGTATCTTTCAGCTGTTCTCTTGCAAAGGTCAATGTCATTGTAGCTTCTGGTTTTGCTTAAGGACGACTCAGCCATTCCTGAAGCACAATTAGGACTCAGTAACAAATGTTGACTTAATAAGTGATGTTCACATGGCATGAGACATTGTTTTAAAAAATCAAACTTGACTTTCAATTTGAGCTTTGCATAAGACATTTCAACTTCTGCCTATAGGTGCTTGATGTTATGTGCATGTGGTGTGATATTTTATACATATGTTTTAATGATTTTCTTCAGCTATTTGATTCTTTGGATATGAGAGTTTGATGTACTGTGTAAGCAGATTGTTGATTTGCAAAAGGAATTTGATGTGTTGCATGTTGAGTTTTGATGTCTTTTGCATAGTGTCTGCGTTGTATTTGATGTTGGAGTTGAGGCTTTTTATCTGCATTTCATATATAGCATATAGGTTTAGATATTTTCTCTCTCAATTTTTAATATCTTATAAATAAATAGTTTAAGTATTTGCTGTGCTGTTATTTGAGTTCAATGTTCTGAATTTGGGAGATTAGTTCATTTTTAACTGGCAACTTTACATTTTGTATTTGTGGTTGCCTATTGCCTAGTTTATATGCAAAGTGTGTTTTGCATCTGTATCTGTTTTGATTATGACTGCCTTTTCAATTATGGTCCCCAGGATGTCCTGATGGCAGGACATTTAATGACTGTAAAGCCAATAAATATCAAGGAAAGATCATTGTCCAGCACATGAGTTGCATGAATATTACTGACACATACCAATTGCAGCTTACACATTGCTCAGGTCATGATGGTTCAATGCTTCAATGGGATCTTTAATGCCACACTTGGTGAAAGGCTGCCTTGCCTCATGTCAGGTGCAAAATGAAATCTCACCTCTGATGCCAAGGCTAAGATCGCATTGGAACCAAGGCAGAGCATCATACTCCATACAGCTATCATCAAAACCCATAGAAGAAACAGTAAAACTGACAGTTCGATAAACACGACATCAGAAACCCCACTGCTGGAACATAAAAACTCGTATACAAAGACACAAACTACATACACAAATTAGCAAAATCTGTATAATACACCATATACAAAATATCATACCCCTTGTACAAATAATCATGCCCCACTGAAGTTTATATCATATATATGTACACACACAGAAGTCGTAATGTTTAAACTACAAAATCAAATACTCAAAACTATGCAGAGAACTTCAAATCCCTTTACAAGATATATAGGGGACAGCACTGTGCTTCCTCTATACAAGGTGACACAGTGGGTCAGTGGTTAGCACTGCTCCCTCACAGCACCAGAGACCTGGGTTTAGTTCCACCCTTGGGCAACAGTCTGTGTGGAATTTGTACATTTTTCCCATGTCTGTGTGGATTTCCTCTGTGTGCTCTGGTTTCCTCCCACAGTCCATAGATGTGCAGATTAGGTGGATTGACCATGATAAATTGCCCATAGTGTCCAGACTTGCGCAGGCTCGGTGGATGAGCCATGGGAATTGCAGGGGTAAGGGAGTGGGTCTGGATTGGATGTTCTTTGAAAGGTTGGTGTGGACTTGATGGGCTGAATGGCCTGCTTCCATACTGAAATTCATAGACAAATCACTGAACTACACAAAACCTCAAGATCTGTACACAATACAAATCTTTTCCCTTTTCAGCTACATTCATTTCTTTTGTGCAGGGTTATTTGATTCCATTTAAGTTTGAGACTTTATGTACACATATTTCGATACTACAATTTTGCTTTCATACTTTGATTGATTTTGTGTTTGGATTTGTTTTTAACTTTGTTTACACGTCACACTTTATTTTGTGAATGAGGATTATGGCTTTATACTGGAATGGGTTTCTTCATTATACCAGAGTCTGTGATAGCTTTGGGAAAGTGTGTATTGAGGGCATGATGTAATCTGTAAGCTGATTTTATTTTTTGTGTCAATGAGATTTTTTTTGCGTTCTTTTTGTTCTTATAATGTTTGTATAATGCAGTTAGTTGTGCATTGTAATAGATTAATTACATGAATTTCTTTTTTTTAAAAGGCATTGATAATTGTTGTGAATTAGGGCTGGTTTCCTGCTTTATGGGATGACTTTCTTCATTGTATGTAATTTTGCTACTTTTGAATTTAGATGAATTCAATAAAATACGTGCAAAAATACCCATTTGTTAAAAACAGGTTTCAATGCCTATGCATACAGATAAATCCCCACTTACACTAGAAGAAGCTAATTGTCTCATGCTGTGAAATTCACTTTTGTCTGGATCAAGATTTATGTATGAGATTTAGGGTTTGGCTTGTACATATAATGTACATGGTACCAATCAGGAGTCTGATGGAATGCTTTTCAATATCCTTGCTGAGTGCAGGTCTAACAGCACCCAAGCAGCTTGTCACCATCCTGGACAAAGCAGCCTACTTTACTGGCACCACATCCACTATTTGCAACATTCAGTCCATTCCCCATCAGCTCCCATTGGAAGCAATGCATGCTATCTTCAGACTGCACCAAGGTAATTCCACAGTGTTTTCAATGATGTCTAATGTGACAGTGTTATGGCTTTAAGAGGTTATTTTGCCCTTTACTTTAAAGAGAGATTTTAAAACAGAAGTACCAGGCTACCTACATGGACAGCCAGTGAAGTAAGAGGCCTCAGAGTTTTTTTTAAAAGTTGGAACAATAGAAGCAGCCTGGATGGGTGTAGCCAGCTCTCACAGACCAGGCTTTCTTTTGTTTTCATTTATAGGTTTAGCTTTACGGGGTCTCAGCAGGGCAGAAGGTGCTGAAGGTTTGAAGAAGTAGAAACTATCTTTTCCCTCTCTTGATTACAGCCGGAAGCTTTTTTTAAAAAATCTGCTGCTGGGATACCTGTGAGACAAATCTATTTTCTGAATTTGCCTTTTTACTAAGGGGTGTGTTTATGGGATGTCACTATTTTGGAACAGTTAACCAGTAACAGTTACAATATTAGTATTCTATTCCAAATAGAGTTACATTACTTTAAATTCTTCTTTCTTTTGTTGTATTTTAACTATTGTGCTTGAACAAATGGGGTTGTGCTCAATATTGAGTAGTTTGACTAGTGAAATTACATCTGGAACAGAACACATTGCAAGAAACAGTTAGGCTCTAGGATACCTTCTTAAAATATTTTGAGGGGATCTGGCTTGGTCCATTGCACTACACCCAGATAGACAATGACAATGCAAATTGGGGAGAATCCACTTCCAAACATTTCCCTTCTAAATCACACACCATCCCAACTTGAAACTGTATTGCCATTCTTTTATTGTCACTAGGCCAAAATGGTGGAACTCACTCCCTGCCAACACTCTGGGTGTGCTTACACCAGGATTGCAGACATTCGAAAAAGCAGCTCACTACCATGAGTTAAAGGTCAATCTGAGATGGATAATAAATGTTGGCATTGCTAGTGATATCCTCATGCAAAAAGAGTAACTTTTCTGTGTGCATACCTGTACTAGTTTGATTTCTCTCTCTCTCACTCTCTCTCTGTCTCTCTCTATCTATCTATCTATCTATATATATATTATATATATATAAATAATACAAACATCAGTACTGTACAGATTAAAAATATATGTGAAATCATCCTATGGTCAGAAAAGTTAAACCTGTTTTCATAAATGAGAATCAACTCCCCTCACACATACTCTACATATTTTATGAAAAAGAATTGAAATTTGCATACATACAGAACCCAGTTCCTTATTCTGAAGAAAAAAAATTAGCAGGAAACATGTATTTCAATTTTCATATAATCTTACATCTATTGTAAGGTCTGATTTGCAGGGATGTAATCATTTCTCTTGATAGAGTCATAGAGATGTACAGCATGGAAACAAACCCTTTGGTCCAACCCGTCCATGCTGACCAGATATCCCAACCCAATCTAGTCCCACCTGCCAACACCCGGCCCATATCCCTCCAAACCCTTCCTATTCATATACTCATCCAAATGCCTCTTAAATATTGCAATTGCACCAGCCTCCACCACTTCCTCTGGCAGTTCATTCCATACCCGAACCACCCTCTGTGTGAAGATAAAGATTAATCTCCCACATGTCAAAAACCAGACCCAAGTTGTGTTTAAAATCCAAGTCAGATCTGATATATCCAGCAGCATTGATATATCCTGCACACTCACATAAAATTTACACAACAGAATAAATCTGAAAAATTATCAAATGAAATTTAACCCAGAATCTCCTAAGGAGCTTTGGTAAGTTCTTTCCTATATTTGTTAAGTATCCTTTCAGAGGAGAGAGATTGAGGGAGGGAGTTCAAGAGAGATTATGGCTGAGACAGATGAAGGCATGATTGGTCAATAGTTCAACGCGTCCCATCAAAGATTACCAATTGATACGCAGGGCTGAAGGGCAACGCAAAAGTAGCGAGCAGTCCGTCTGTGAACCTTGAAAACAAAGATAAGGATTTTAAACCAGACCGGATGTCAATATAGGTCAACAGTAACAACCCACGAATCGCAACAAACCAAAACCAATAAGGTAGCAATTATCTTTAAAATTCCGTGATTCGAAGTACCTTTGAACTTAATCATCGAGTCAAATTCTATCTCCACCTGTGAGTGGAACGAGATTATTTATTAGTTACAAAATATTGCAACACTTTAAAGAACATAATGAAACCCGTCAAGACAAGAGATTTCATCAAGGCAAAAATAATTCACAGACCTAAAGAAAATCTTTCCATATGGCCGTAAGTTAAGGTCAGTTTCATATATAGAAAATAACAGCAACAGGATGTGGCCTTGTTTTGCTGAGCTGAGCTGGTGCTAAAAGTCCTGCTGAACATCGCCTTTTGTTGAAGGTATCACATCCTTTTAAATAGCGATATAGATGGAGGTTTCACTTCCGAAGGGAAAATATACCCGTTCCGTACTTCAAACTATAAGCACACCACTTTCTATAAAATTTGCAGGTTCTGAAACGGGACAAACCTTGTTAAAATGTCCCCCAATATAAATACCCGCTCTTATTGGTACAGTTCCACAGACCACTGAGTTAATTGGCTGAGTGCTTCCCTGTGCGCAGGGAGTTCGGGGAGCAGCGGGCCGGCCGGTTGAGAACATTGCAATTTTCCTGCCAGCTAACAGTCAAAGGAGCCACGTTTCTCTAACCTCTATACTGTAGATACGGAGATGGAAGGAAACGGAAGCATTCTGGCACTTGCTTTGGTTTTCTTTGAAGTATGCGTCTTATACTTATTTTAGTTTGTTTGTTTATTAGGTTTGAGTATCTTTTGGCACACCGTCGTTTATTGCCCAATTAAAATCGCCCTTGAGAATGCGGGGGACTGGGGGGGAAGAATTACTCTTTTGAACCTAACTGGACCTGATAGGTGGATAGAGCTCGGATGTTTCTTCCTGAGGCAGATTTGGTGAGGGTGGGGAGCTGGTGAGGGAGGTGGGGACCAGGACTCAGGGATGCCGTTTAAAATCAAGACGTTTCCCTCGTTAGAGATGAGGAGAATCAATTTTATTTCGGGGTGGGGGGGATTGTTAATCTGTGGAATTCCTCAGAAGGGAGTGCAGACTTTGTTCGAACATAGAACTGTGCAGCACAGGAACGGGCTCTTCGGCCCATGAAGTTGTGCCAAACATGACACCAAATTAAACTAATCCCATGGTCCACCCCCCCCCCCCCCCATTCCTTGCATAGTCATGTGTTTATCTAGAAGTCCCTTAAAATCCCCCATCGTATCTGCCTCGACCACCACCACCCCCGGCACAGTCCTACCTTAGTTTGTTATAGGAGTTTTTCAAGGTAAAATTCAAGGGTTGTTATACAAAAGGCAAGCCAGGGGTTGGAGTGGGGATGAGGTGCAAGGGGTGGGGGTGGGGGGTGCGGTGGGGGGTGGTTGGGGTGGTGGTGGGGGTGGGGGATGGGGATGTGGGAAGGTGGTGGGCAAAAGGAAACTGCAGTTGACATTACAACCAAGTGAACTATGAAGGGTGAGCAGGTTTGAAGGGGCCGATGAGCCGACTTCTGTTCCCAATTCTAATAAGGCTATGCAATCCAGAGGTCTGTGTTGAGTTTGTGTCGCCTCAGTGCTAATTTCGGAATTAGGAATTGCGAATGTGTTACCAACAGAAGGTTGTGACCAATGTACTGTTTTAAAAGGAAATCGGACACACAGGAAGCAGCTTCGCCTCAGTAGGTTGGGCGGCACAGTGGCACAGTGGTTAGCACTGCTGCCTCACAGCGCCAGAGACCCGGGTTCAATTCCCGCCTCAGGCGACTGACTGTGTGGAGTTTGCACGTTCTGCGTGGGTTTCCTCCGGGTGCTCCGGTTTCCTCCCACAGTCACAAAGATGTGCAGGTCAGGTGAATTGGCCACACTAAATTGCCCGTAGTGTTAGGTAAAGGGTAAATGTAGGGGTATGGGTGGGTTTCGCTTCGGCGGGTCGGTGTGGACTTGTTGGGCCGAAGGGCCTGTTTCCACACTGTAAGTAATCTAATCTAATCTAATCAGTAACCGAAAACGAAGTGGTTAGGTAAAAGGTCAATAGCAAGCGGGCATAATTTTAAGATAAAGCGCAGGAGGTTGAGAGGGCAATACAGAATTCTTTTTTTTCGAGTGGCTAGAATCCGGAATAAATCGCCTGGGAGGGTAGGCGAGAAATCACAACCTTTAAAAAATATTTAGATGAATACTTGAAATCTCATAGCATTCGGTGCCTGGGCCACGTGCTGGGAATTGGGATTCGGTCCCATAGGCCAGAACAGGCTCAATGGGCCGAAGGGCCTTTTCGGTGCTGCATGATGTTATAATCCCGCCTCTTTACGAATAATCTAATTGTACTCTTTCAACCATCTTCTGTTCTTTCTCCGTAGCCTTGCATATTTATTTGAATTAAAATATTTGGTGCAAGTTAATGCCATTTTCTTGTCTGTTTTATAGGGATTGTTAGCTTCCAGTATGAAAAATTGATCCGCTGTCCTTTCCCTGGTGACAACCCTGTAGGTCATTTTAAGAAAATGTATTTTCTTGGAAGCACCCCTTTTCTTCTTTAGCGAAAGTAGGTACATTGTAAAATTTATAGTTTTCAAACTTCCCTGAGCACATCTAAAAAAAACACAAAATACCGGAAAAGTTCTTACATCAGGCTGCAGGTAGTGTATTAACTGAAGCGCTTCACGGCATCTTGTGGCACTGTTTTCTCTCTCTCTGTCTCTTTTACCCTCTTTCCTCCTTATCATCGCCTTTCCTCTCCCGCCCCTTTCGCCTTGCCCCTCCTTCCCGAACCCTTCACCTCCCACCACCATCCTTCTTTCCACTCTATGTTGCTTGAACATCACACAACACCAGATTATAGTCCAGCAGGCTTATTTGGAAGCACTAGCTTTCGGAGCGCTGCTCCTTCATCGGGTGATTGTGGAGAATAAGATTCAGGTCTTTTTCAATGTATAATTTCAGTTGCATCACACTGTAAACTTTTGCTATAAATGATGTGCCTTACAATCTTATTCTCCACAATCACCTGATGAAGAAGCAGCGCTCCGAAAGCTAGTGCTTCCAAATAAACCTGTTGGACTATAACCTGGTGTTGCGTGATTTTTAACTTAGTACACCCCATTCCAACACCGGCGTCTCCAAATCACATATTGCTTGACAGTGTCTTAACATTCTTCAATCGCTCCGTTTAAAATGGCACTGGAGTTGAGCTCGAGAGTCTGCTGGCTTGACCAAAATTTTCCGAATGTTTGCTCGCTTTTGGCAGACTGCTAGTATCTATAATGGGGTGACTGTCAAACTGATAAACAGGATGTTTACCCCCCCCCCCCCCCCCCCTCCCCACTCCACCCAGAAACTAATTAGCACCGCCTGTTGCTCTGCAGTTGACCACACGAGGTGGTATTTTCAGCGCTAATAATAGATGGAGGAAGAATTTGCATTTCTCTCACCCGCGACTATGAGTGGGCCTCACAGCCACCCTCCAGACCAATGGACTACTCTTGAGGCGAGCCGAGAGTGCATCTTGAAATATTGCTGTTGCAAACAATTGCCGAGTACCTGATCAGCTCCGTGACCTTTCTTGGGAAAGCTGGTTAGCAACACCACGAAAATATCACGCAACCTGAGTCTCAACAACGTCAGCAGTCTGTGTCCATTTCCAGTCATAGTTCATCCGAGACACAATGGACTGTAGATTCCGTGTTGGTTGGATGGTAACTGAGGTGCGCTGAGTTATAGATCTATGGAGTAGCACAGACTCTTCGGTCCAACTCGACCATGCCGAACAGATATCCTAAATTAATCTAAACCCATTTGTCAGCACATCCCTCTAAACCCATCCTATTCATATACCCATCCAGAGCATTTTAAACGTTGTAATTGTATGAGCATCCACCACTTCCTCTGGCAACATTTTCCGTACACGCACCACCCACTGCGTGAAAAAGTTGCTCCTTAGGCCCCTTTTAAATCATTCCCTTCTCATTTTAATCCCACGCCCTTAAGTTTTCCCTACCCTGGGAAAATATCTTAGCTATTCACTAATATGAATGCCCTTCATGATTTTAATAATCTCTAGAAGGTTATCCTTTAGCCTCCGATACTCCAGAGCCGCGGGTTATTAAACCTCTCCCTCTAGCTCCTCAAGATTGCCACGAGGTGTTGGACTGGGGTGGACAAAGTGAAAATTCACACAACACCGGGTTATAGTCCAACGGGTTTATTTGGAAGCACTAACATTCGGAGCGCTGCTCCTTCATCAGGTGGTTGTGGAGCAGGACCATAAGACACAGAATTTATAGCAAAAGGTTACAGTGTCATGCAACTGAAATTAAACATTGAAGTGAACCGAAACGTGAAACCCATTCTAAAAGATGAAAGACTTAACAACAATCTCGGTTTGTTCAATTTATCATTTCAGTTGCATGACCATGTAATCTTTTGCAATGAATTCTGTGTCTTATATTTCTGCTCCACGACTACCTGATAAAGGGACAGCGCTCCGAAAGCTAGCGATTCTAAATAAACCTGTTGGCCTATAACTTGGTGTTGTGTGATTTTTAACTTTGTCCTCAAGATAGGACCGAGACAGAAAACAAGGGAAGTGCAGACCCGGAACCTGGCATCGGCCATCAGGAGCACTGCTGAAACCCATGATTAAAGAAGTGATAACTGGCAATTTAGGAAATGGTTTGATGGGAGGGGAATTATGTTTGACGAATTTATTCCGTATTTTTAACCATGTAACAATCATGGTATATAAAGTAGATTCAGGAGATGTCTTGCTTTTTGGTTATCACGAGGAGAGCCCAGGAACCAGTGCTCCAATAGCAGCAAACCACAATCAATATTAGCAATGCCGAGGAAGGCTTTGCTAAGTGATGGCATACGCTGCGAGGCGGGAAAGTGAGTTGGGTCAACACAAATCCTCACAAGAGACGCAGGTATAGTGGACGAGAAGGTAACAGAGGCGGCGATGTAGAGAGAAGACTTTTTACCTCTCACTGGGGAAGGGAGTGGTGATGACGGAACATTCTTAGGCGGGAGGCAGAGGAGGCTGGTTCTTCAAAATGCATTCTAAGCTGACTCAGGCAACTTTTTTGGGGGCAGGCACGGGCGTCTGGAGTTGTGGAGGCGTAGGCAGGAAGGTCAAATTGAGATCACAACAAGAGCAAGCGTGATCTGATTGAATGATGGAGCAGACTCAAGGGGCCGAACGGCCTCCTCCTGCTCCTCGGGCTTGCGTTCCCATGCGCTGAAGCATAACACCAGAATATAAGGCAACATAGACCCGGCAGATTGTACAAAGCAGTCGCTTTGAGCACCATGTGCTCAAAAGGTTACCCTGGTCAACTTTGACATGGTCAGACCATCTAAAAGCTTCTTCACGGGAACTGAAATTCTCCCGGGAAGAAGGCGAGTTAGCAAAATAATAAAAAAAAGCAGAAGACCCGCTAGCAGTAACGTTTTCAATCTTGCAACCATGACCCTGTGTGAACCGGGTAATTTAATTTCCGTCCTCACTTCCTGCCCTCCTAAACTTGGCACGAGCCCAAGCTGCCTAATACGGTGATTTTGCGAGCTCAGACCGGTCAAGCAAACCTTGAGTCGAGAGGTCAGCCTACACCGTCAACAGAGCAGCTCGCCGCTGTGGGGAAATGACCAGGAATGTGCGATCTGTCCCTGCCTTGGTCCTAATGTCTTTCTTCTTGACCACAGGTAAGATTTCAATGTTTCCCCATGCATTCCTGAGGAGAATTGGGGAGTTAGTGGGAGGAGGGGAATGGTGTTGGTGGGAAATGACGGGGCTGGGGGTGTTGTTGGATGATTTACGGAGTTCCAAACGCACCAATCCGTGTTCAGGGTCTCCGATCATCTCGGGAACTCTTGAAACCGAGATTCCAATGGCACCAAAGCAAAAGTTGCTGATACAACTCAGCAGGTCTGGCAGCATCTGTGAAGAAACATCACAGTCGACGTTTCCTCAGGACTGCTTATTTTTTAAAAGGGAAGAACATTGGGACAGACAAAGGAGTTGCTAACGATCTGGTTAGGAAGGTGAATACTGTTACTGGAGACGGTTAGTGGCCAACAATAGGTAGCGTCTAACGGCATGTGTATAGTGCAATGGGTTCACGTAGTGTGAAATGAATCCAAGGTAACGGTTGAAGTCATTGTACTGCATATACACACACACACACACACACACATAGATGGACATACACACAGACGGACACACAGGCGGACACACAGGCGGACACACACAGACAGACGCACACAGGCGGACACACACAGACAGACGCACACACGCGCACACACACTCACGCAGACCTTCTCTCATACGCTCACACTTAACACACTCTCACAGAGCTACACCCGTTTACACTCACACACACACACACAGCCACATGCACACATACACTTATAAGTTTGAGGGGTGCTATGTGATCACAAGCCCGGTGTGTGGGGTAGGAGGCTAAGGCATGGAGGGAGTTCAGATCTTAAAGTTATTGAACTCGATATTGAGTCCGGATGGCTGCAGGATTTCCAAATGGAAAATGAGGTGCTGCGCTTCCAGCTTGCGCTGCAGGAAGCCTGAGGCAGAGACGTTGGCCAGGGAACAGAGCGATGTGTTAAAGTGGCAGGCGACTGGAAGTTTAGGGCATTGTTTTTTGTGGGAAGAACTTAGGTTTTGCGCTGCGGTCATCCAGTCTTCGCTTCGTTGCCCCAGGGAAGAGGAGACCAGATTGTGAGCAACGAATGCAGTCAACTGGATTGAATGAAGTGCAGGTAAAGCACTACTTCACCTGGAAGGTATGTTTGGGCCTTTGGATGCTGAGGGGGGGTGGGGGGGGGGAGGTACTATAAATGGGCAGGTTCGGCGGTTGTAGGGGAAGATGCAGTGGGGTGGGTGAAGGAGGTCTTGGGAGTGATGGAAGAGTGGATCTGGGTGTCCCTGCGGAAGGCGGGTAAAAGGAGGGGAGGAGAATATGGGCCTGGTGGTGACATCTCGCTGGAGGGGGCGACTGACGATCTTCTGACTGCGGATGGTGGCGCTGTTCTGAGGCAGGGTCAAGGGACCCGAAACGATAACTCTGGTTTCTCTCCACAGATGCTGCCAGACCTGCCCTGCTCTTCCAACAACTTCTGGTTTTGTTCCTGCACTGTGCAAAGGGCTGGGGTGTGGGCAGGGGACGGGGGTGGGGGAGGGGGGGGGGGGGGGGGTGGGAGAAGGGGAGGTGCTAGTGCAGTGCTCCCCTTTTGAATCGGGAGACGAAGTTAAGGCGAGGATAAGGACAGGAAGAGACGCGTTCAGTAACCCCAAATCCAGCTGTTAGCTAATACATGAGGGATGGGTGTGGGGGTGGGGGGAGGGGAGGAGGGGGGTTGGTGGCGGAGGTTGGGGTGGGGTGGGGGAGGGGGTTGAGGAGTGGGTGACCCAAGCACAAAAACGAAACGACCGATGGCTGAAGCAAAGTTTTATTCCTAATAGCAGTTTACTCAAGTAAAGAAGAGGTACGGCAGTCGCCTCTTTCAGCCGAGTTTGTGGAAGGTCAGACCGCGACACTGAATTGCACCTTTGATCATCCTGGAGCCAAATCTTACAAATGGTTGAAAGATGATCTGAAAATACACCAAGCCATCACAAAGTACCACGTGAGAGTAACTCAAAACAGTCAACTTTCCAACAATGAGCTGTTTATTTCTGTGCGGATCAGCGACCTCTCAGTATGCGATTCTGGGACGTATTATTGCATCGTAGAGCAACTCGGCAGACAGTTTAAGGGAGCAGGAGCAAGTCTTATCGTGAGGCGTAAGAGTTTTGTGCAACTTTGAGCGCTCGAGTGTGTTACTGTCTATTTGTGTGCGTCTATGTCTGGATGCATCTGTGTGTGTGTCTGTGTGTGTGTCACACACATATTCGTCCCCAAACAGACGCGCATACACTTCAGTGTCCTCGTATGACAGCATCCCCAGGAGAACTGAATCTGTCTAACTCTGGGATCGTGTGTATTTGAGCGTGTATGCATGATATCGTACGTCTCTGTGTCAACGTCTATGGATATGTGATTTGGAGGAGACGGTGTTGGACTGGGGTGGATCACACAACACCAGGTTATAGTCCATCAGGTTTATTTGGAAGCGTTAGCTTTCGGAGCGCTGCTCCTTCATCAGGTGGTTGTCAACTACCTGATAAAGGAGCATCGATGCAAAAGCTAGTGCTATCAAATAAACCCGTTGGACTATAACCCGGTGTTGTGTGATTTTCAAATATGCATCTGTGCGTCTGGTGTGCCTCTGTGAGTTCGTGTATGTGACTTTGTGATTATGAGCACGCAGCCGGTGAGAAAAGGGCTGTGAGAGTGTTTGTCGTTGAGTGTGCGTCCGCGACTGTTACAGGAAATCGGCGTCAAGGCGCTAAGAAAGTCCAATGCTGAGATCCCCATTGCTGAACGTGAAACGGCACGTTCTCGGAAAGAATTAACAGCCATTTGCTGAGGACGCTTGTCTAACTTTTGTTCCCATTACCATTGCAGGTGCTTCACAAGAAAAACAATGCCCCCCCAATATCATACACATCGGGGCGGCTGCAGCAGTGCTGTCGGTGCTTTGCATTGCACTAATTGCAGTGTCGGTGAAACTCAGGCAACGAAATAAAGGTATTTCATTTACTCCATTTATTATTGTTTGGACTACGCAGGAGCCCCGGTCCTACATAAACTTTAAATACGCGCCTGCACGGTCCTCGCTGTTTCGAGAGGAAATTTTCTGCACGCCCCACCTAGACCACCGCAAAAGCAGGTGATCACATCTAACAGGAGCGGTTCACGTAGATAGACCGTTATCCCGTCTCCAAAGTCAACTAGGTATGGGCAATAAACGTTGCTTTGCCAGTAACACACACACACATGCCGAGGGGACTTAAAAAAATTCTTTATAATCAGAAGCATAGATAATTTCTGGTCAATCTGTTCAGAACTTTTTTTTACTGCTACAAATTGATTTAAGTTTAAAATCACATAACACCAGGTTATAGTCCAACAGGTTTATTTGGAAGCACTGCCTCTCGCTAGGTCACAACCACCTGTTGAAGGAGCAGCGGTCCGAAAGCTAGTGCTTCCAAATAAACCTGCTAGACTATAACCTGATGTTGTGTAACTTTTAACTTTGTTCACCCCAATCCAGCTCCGTCATCTGCCAATCAAAAATTGATTTAACTGCTTTTTTATGCGCTCTTCAAGTTACTTTCGAGACAGGAAGATGCCATCATATTTTTGCTGAAACCATTTAATCGATTATTGCTGTGAACTCTTGTGCTTTGAGCCGGCGTGCCACATTTTCACCTTTTGTTTTTGAAACTGGTAATACTGAAACCAGACTGTCCCATGACCACGTAGAAATCCAGTCCGTAATTCCCAAGATCGATGTACTGGTGGATTCAATTTCTCTTGTTGCAAAAGTTGCTCTTCTGCTGTTCATATATCCCAGCCTTTAGACCCTTCACTACAATTTCTTCAACTTTGAGCTCCTCGGATTGTGCAATGAGCAATCTTCTAATACTAAATGATCGCACGGGCATAGCGAGTTTTGGAAAGCGCACGTGGGTCTTGAACCTGGCAGGGACATTATCACGGTGCAACGAGGACTCTTAAAAGTGGGCCATATAGCATATTTAGTCATCAGTGTAGGTGTAGAATATATACTAGCATACCACGCTACTCAAACGCACCAATGGAGCAAGTGGGACTCGAACGCCTGTCTTCTAGCTCAGAATTAGGGATACCACCATTGTGCCACCAGAGGCCTATGCGTACAGCGTATAAAGTACAGTCAACGCCAATCGTGTGTGAGAGATATGGTCTGATAGTGACAATTTTACGCAGTAGCTGCAAAAGTGAAATAAATTTGAATCACCGTCATGACGTTTAATGCTTATTGTTGTGAATTGGGAGGAACCATGGAATTGGGGTGAGCTATGTATGAGTAGGAGTGCAGTGACAATCTTGCCGCTATCACGCGTTCATGTCTATTGGGAGTTACATTTCCAACTGGGAGTTATAGGTATACACGCCGAGCATTGAAACTGCCATTCAAATACTCATCCTATGTTCACATTGAACCTGTTTGTGATTCTCTTTTTTTTCTTTGCAGCCTGCATTGCTCTTCAGAGGTGAGTTCATATACTAGTTTAGTTTACACTAGTCCTCTGTTTTCTCTCTGATCTGTAAGTGAACCATCCCTCTCGGTCTCTATGGCCCTGATTCTGACTTGCAATGAGATGTAAAAATATTCCATTGACGAATACATTTTGTTAATCATGTTTTTTCATCTCCCACAGGCAGTTTGTTGCATACATCACCGAAAAGTCAACAGGTAACTGATTTCTAACTTGCAGAAGGGAAACTTGTCCGATCACAAATTGACTTGAATGAAACCTCCCTTTGGCCCACTCTCGCTCACTATTTCAAAGCATTTTACCTTCTTAGATACGTAAGCGACCTGTCCTTGACTTTGTCAAGGCTAAATTCACTCAGACATGAACCTTTCTCATGAACACGCTCTCAGCATTATAGGATTGGAATTTTTCTTTGTTTAGCTGTTACATCTGTTACAATAACTTCCAAGTTTTACTTAGGCACCAACAATCTTATTGATCCACTTCCGTCATTTTTGTAAACATTGCACTCTTCCTCTTGTGAGATGTATCAAGTTTCTCCTTAGTTGTCCTTTTAACCCTGTCGATATCAATATATTTACCTTCCTTCCCCTCTTCCCAACACCCCCACTGCATCAACCCTAACACACATCCGATATTTGCTCACATTGTTTACAAAGGAATTCCATTCAGAATCTGAATGCTGACTGATCTTCTCTAGATATATGTTTTAAAATTCAGGCCAGATGCACTATTTCAGTCAATTGACTCAATAAGGAAAGGATAGGGACCTCACCGGTAGGAAGGTCATCGAATCACTGAGTTATACAGGCAGGAACAAACCCATCAAC
This sequence comes from Chiloscyllium plagiosum, assembly GCF_037043375.1. Classification (NCBI taxonomy): domain Eukaryota; kingdom Metazoa; phylum Chordata; class Chondrichthyes; order Orectolobiformes; family Hemiscylliidae; genus Chiloscyllium; species Chiloscyllium plagiosum. The sequence continues at coordinate 17,561,254 of NW_028270173.1, read as the reverse complement.
CCAACTCATCCATGCTGACCAGATATCCTAAATTAATCTAGTTCCATTGCCAGCATTTGGCCATATCCCTCTAAACCCTGTCTATTCATGTGCCCATCCAGATGCCTTTTAAATGTTGTCATTATATAAGCTTCCACCACCTCCTCTGGCAGCTTATTCCATACACTCACCATCCTCTGTCTGAAAACATTGCCCTGCATGTCCCTTTTAAATCTTCCTCCTCTCACTTTAAACCTATGCCCTCTAGTTTTGGACTCCCTTACACTGGGAAAAAAGAGATTGACTACTTACCATATCCATGACTTTATAAACCTCTATGAGATCATCCTTCAGCATTCCATACTCCAGGGAAATATCACCCTGTGTATTCAGCCTCTCGCTTTAGCTCAAACTCTCCAGTCCTTGTATGCACAAGAGGATGTTACACTTCTCACATCTGCCGGCAGCCAGAAGACACAAATCTCAGACAAATGACCGAGCATGCGATGAAGAGATTTTTGTTGGAACTGTAGCTAATTGTATGATCTGGAATGTATAGTACGAAAGTGCTGTCAGAGCAGACTCAATTGTAATATCTCAGAAAGGGACTGAATATATAAGCTCAAACTAGGATTTTTTTTTTTGGTAGGGAGTTTGTTAAGTGTGACCAAAGCAAGGAGGTAAATGAATTTGGGAACAGATGATATGACATGTCAGGCGTGAGGGGCAGTATGGTCATTTTGTGTTCCCACATTGAGAAAAAAAAATTAGCAATGCTGAAAATGCACAGCAGCATCTGAAAGCGGCAGAATAATTATTCTTCTAAAATGAAGCCACAGAGGGGTTATGCTCGAAAACAAATTATCGGTGTGTTAGATGCAGTGGAGAAATACTGTTATCTTTGCATTTCCCCATTTTTAGTCATTGTAAATTTACATTTCATTAACTAAAATCTATGCAGAGAATATTAGATGCCCCACAAGTACACTATGTCCTAATTCTGCACCCCCCCCCCCAAACAGAAGTCAATTTGCAGAACATTCAGGATCAATCTTAAGCAATCCCACATTTGAGTTCACATGTATGATAATGTATGCATATCGATATAGATTCTGTTTGCTATTTCTGTTTGCGACAACATTAGTTAGTATGTTATGATTAAGAAAATAATCCTTACAATGTGCTTCTTGACAGTAAATAGCATCACATTTTCAAAAGTAATCAACATTGTTCTAAATACATACTTTGCAAATATGAAATATGTAGCAATTAATAAATTTTATTTGAAGGCTGAAGAATTTAGCCATGCAAGTTATCAGATTACTCACATTATTGACAATGGAATTGTATCCAGAATCTGCTGAAATGGAGGACGGGAAAAATTTCTGCTCCATTTTTGAGGTATTTTAGGTGCTGGAGGTGATTTCTTCGAATTCCAGGAGCAGCAATTTCTGATTTATATGGTGTTGCATTGTTTTGGAACTTTGGGGGAAAAAAAGTCAAAACAACAGCAGTTTTAAAAAGGAGAAGAGCAGACAAAGGAAGCACATGATAAGGACAGTGCAGGAGAGAGAGAGAGAGAGAGATCCTGCACAGTTACTGCCTTTGCTGTTTTGAATTCATGTATCGCTGGACATCGGAGTGCATCTGGGAAAATTAACAAACAGTGAAATTCACAACTAATATTGGAGGAACCGGTTTGGGTGAAGTTCACAGCACAGAATCATATAAGTTAATTGTTGTTTTAAGTGTGTCCAATAGAAAGGCTGCAGTAGTGAGTACAGTGGGTTCTTTCTTGATTATATGTTTTTGGAGATAAGTCTCTTGATTAAACTTAAAATATAAGCCATAACTATTAATTTAACCTGGTGCAGTGTTTTGCAGAGGAATAAGATGGTGTTATTTTCTGGGTCTGTAGATTGTGAAGGAGCAAAAATGGCCTTTGCAGTGATATGTACTTCTTGCCAAATGTGGGAGTTTAAAGAGAGTTTAAGGGTTACTGTGGATTATATCTGCCATAAATGCTGTTGGAAGCGAATCTTATCAGATTGAATGGATCGGTTGGAGAGACAGTTAGAAGGGATGATGAATTTGCAACAGCAACAGTATGTGATGGATTGCAGTTAAAGGAAGGGGAAAAGTCTCAGATACAGTCACATAGATGGGTTAACTCCAGGAAAGGTAAGAGAGGTAGGCAGCTAGTGCATGACTCTTTTGTGGACATACCCATTTCAAACAGGTATGCTATTTTGGAAAATGTAGGGGGTGATGGATTCTCAGGGGAATGTAGCACGAACAGCCAAGTTTCTGGTACTGAGACTGGATCTAATGCAATGAGGGGTATGTCGGCTTCCAAGAGATCAATTGTGTTATGGGATTCTGTAGTCCAAGGTACAGACAGACGATTCTGTGGCCAGCAGAGAAATAGCAGAATGGTGTGTTTTTTTCCCTGGTGCCAGGATCAAGGATGTCTCAGAGAGGGTGAAGAATGTTCTCACAGGGGAGAGGGGCTAGCAGGAGGTCATTGTTCACATTGGAACCAACGACATAGTAAGGGAAAAGGTTGAGACTCTGAAGGGAAATTACAGAGAGTTAGGCAGATATTTAAAAAGGAGGTCCTCAAGTGTAGTAATATCTGGATTACACCTAGTGCTACGAGCTAGTAAGGGCAGGAATAGGAGGACAGGGCAGATGAATGCATGGCTGAGGAGCTGGTGTATAGGAGAAGGATTCACATTTTTGGATCATTGGAATCTCTTTTGGGGTAGAAGTGACCTGTACAAGAAGGATGGATTGCATCTAAATTGGAAGGGGACTAATATACTGGCTGGGAGATTTGCTAGAGTTCCTCGGGAGGATTTAAACTAGTAAGGTGGGGGAAATGAGTTGGGACCCAGGGAGATAGTGAGGAAAGAGATCAATCTGAGACTGGTACGGTTGAGAACAGAAGTGAGTCAAACAGTCAGGGCAAGCTGGGACAAGGTAGGACTAATAAATTAAACTGCATTTATTTCAATGCAAGGGGCCTAACAGGGAAGGCAGATGATCTCAGGGCATGGTTAGGAACATGGGATTGGGATATCATAGCAATTACAGAAACATGGCTCAGGAATGGGGAGGACTGGCAGCTTAATGTTCTGTGATACAAATGCTACAGGAAAGATAGAAAGGGAGGCAAGAGAGGAGGGAGAGTGACATTTTTGATAAGGGATAGCATTACAGCTATGCTGAGGGAGGATATTCCCGGAAATACATCCAGGGAAGTTATTTGGGTGGAACTGAGAAATAAGGAAGGGATGATCACCTTATTGGTATTGTATTATAGACCTCCTAATAGTCAGAGAGAAATTGAGAAACAAACTTGTAAGGAGATCTCAGCTATCTGTAAGAATAATAGGGTTTGTCATAGTAGGGGATTTTATCTTTTCAAACATCGACTGGGACTGCCATAGCGTTAAAGGTTTAGATGGATAGGAATTTCTTAAGTGTGCACAAGGCAGTTTTCTGAATCAGTATGTGGATGCACCTACCAGAGAAGGTGCAAACCTTGACCTACTCCCTTGACCTACTCTTGGGAAATAAGGCAGGGCAGGTGACTGAGGTGTCAATGGGAGAGCACTTTGAGACCATAATTCTATTCGTTTTAAAATAGTGATGGAAAAGGATAGACCAGATCTAAAAGTTGAAGTTCTAAATTGGAGAAAGGCCAATTTTGACGGTATTAGGCAAGAACTTTCGAAAGCTGATTGGAGGCTGTTGTTCGTAGGTAAAGGGATGGCTGGAAAATGGGAAGCCTTCAAAAATGAGATAACAAGAATCCGGAGAAAGTATATTCCTGTCAGGGTGAAAGGGAAGGCTGGTAGGTATAGGGAATGCTGGATGACTAAAGAAATTGAGGGTTTGGTTAAGAAAAAGAAGCAAGCATATGTCAGGTATAGACAGGATATATCGAGAGAATCCTTAGAAGAGTATAAAGGAAGTAGGGGTATACTTAAGAGGGAAATCAGGAGGGCAAAAAGGGGTCATGAGATAGCTTTGGCAAGTAGAATTAAGGAGAATTCAAAAGGTTTTTACAAATATATTAAGGACAAAAGGGTAACTAGGGAGAGAATAGGGCGCCTCAAAGATCAGCAAGGCGGCTTTTGTGTGGAGCTGCAGAAAATGGGGGAAGATAATAAATGAATATTTTGCATCAGTATTTACTGTGGAAAAGGATATGGAAGATATATACTATAGGGAAATAGATGGTGAAATCTTGCAAAATGTTCAGATTACAGAGGAGGAAATGCTGGATGTCTTGAAACGGTTAAAGGTGGATAAATCCCCAGGACCTGATCAGGTGTACCTGAGAACTCTGTGGGAAGCTAGAGAAGTGATTGCTGGGTCTCTTACTGAGATATTTGTATCATCGATAGTCACAGGTGAGGTGCTGGAAGACTGGAGGTTGGCAAACGTGGTGCCACTGTTTAAGAAGGTAAAGACAAACCAGGGAAGTATAGACCGGTGAGCCTGACCTCGGTGGTGGGCAAGTTGTTGGAGGGAATCCTGAGGGACAGGATGTACATGTATTTGGAAAGGCAAGGACTGATTAGGGATAGTTAACATGGCTTTGTGCATGGGGAATCATGTCTCACAAACTTGATTGAGTTTTTTGAAGAAGTAACAAAGAGGGTTGATGAGGGCAGAAGAGTAGATGTGATCTATATGGACTTCAGTAAGGTGTTCGGCAAGGTTCCCCATGGGAGACTGATTAGCAAGGTTAGATCTCATGGAACACAGGGGGAACTAGCCATTTGGATACAGAACTGACTCAAAGGTAGAAGACAGAGGGTGGTGGTGGAGGGTTGTTTTTCAGACTGGAGGCCTGTGACCAGTGGAGTGCCACAAGGATTTGTGCTGGGTCCTCTACTTTTTTTTTCTTTTGGTAGGGAGGATGTTAAGTGCTATCAAACCAAGGAAGTAAATGAATTTGGGAACAGATGACATGATATATCAGACTTGAGGGGAAGTATGGCTATTTTGTGTTCCCACATTGCTAAAAAAAATTAACAATGCTGAAAATGCACAGCAACATCTGAAAGCGGCAGAATAATTATTCTTTTAAAATGGAGCCACAGAGGGGTGGTGCTAGAAAAAAGTATCATTGTGTTAGTTGCAGTGGAGAAATACTGTTATCTTTGCATTTCCCCAGTTTTAGTCATTGTAAATTTACATTTGATTAACCGAAAATTATGCAGAGAAAATTAGATGCCTCACAGGTACACTATGTCCTAATGTTATCCACACCCCAAAATAAAAGTCAATTTGCAGAACATTCAAGATCAATCTTAAGCAATCCCACATTTGAGTTCACATGTATGATAATGTATACAAATCGATATAGATTCTGTTTGCTATTTCTGTTTGCGACAATGTCAGTTAGTAGGTTATGATTACATTGTGCTACTTGACAATAAATAGCATCACATTTTCAAAAGACCAGTAATGAACATTGTTCTAAGTACATACTTTGCAAATATGAAAGATGCAGTAATTAATGAATTTTATTTGAAGGCTGAAGAATTTAGCCATACAAGTTACCAGATTAGGTTGGGTAAAGATATGGATGGGCTGTTACACTTGTGACTTTCTGCATTTCATATGTATTTTTGCAAACCCATTGTTATTTCTTTCCAATAGAGTCTGCCCCATCAAATAAGAAAGGGAAGCACGCTGTAAGTAGGATCCTATTGGAACATTCTATCATTAAAATGTTATGAGTGCATTACAACAGAAGTTGGCCATTCAGCCTGAATCTGCCCTGCTATTCCATATAATCATGGCCAATCAAACACTTCAATGCTTTTTACCCACCCCACCCCCTGAACCCTGCAAAACAACCGGTAATGAGAAACCTATGAACCTCTACCATAACCATCCACAATGACTGAGCTTTCATAGCTCCCCTGTCATAGTGAATACCAAAGGTTCACAGCTCTCTGAGTCAGAAACAAATCTCATCATTTTGGACCTCATTTACACTCTTCTTTTTTATTCATGATATCCTCTTATTCTAGATTCTCTAACCATAGGAAATATCTTTCCTGCATCTATATTGACTATCTGTTTGAGTGTCATCTATCTATCAGACTTGGCTATCAATCCAGATTTCATGAAATCACTTCTCATTATTTAAACTCTAGAGAATACAGGCCAGTTTGCTCAATCTGTCCTCACGCAACAGTCCCACAACCCCAGGAACAAGCCTTGTGAAACTTTGTTGCACTCCCTCTACAGCAATAATACCTTTCTGACTTGAAGAGACTAAAACTGCAGGTGAAGTCTAACCAAGCTCCCATAGAATTGAAGCAAGATTTCACTACTCCTGTACTCAAACCTTTTTGCCATGAGGGAGACATTCTTAATAGATTGCTGCGCCAATGTGCTTGCCTTCAGTGATTTATCCCAAGTACACCTATGATCTCTTTGTGCACTTATACTTTCTAAGCTCTTCTTCTTTTAAGAACATTGGTTCCTCCTATCAAAGTGCTAACTTTGCCATGTTTTCGCCTCTTCACCAAGCCTGCAAATGCTTTACATCTACTTCACAACACACAGTTACACTTAGTGTTGTATATTTGCAAATTTGGAAATATTCCATTTGGTCTCAACTCAATATAATTGATAAATATTGTGAACATCTAGGGTCCAATTGTTGCGATACACTTCTGCCAATGTGTGAATTACCTATGTATTCCTAATCTCTGATATCTATCTGATAACACATTATTAAGGCTGTGCAGGACAAATCAAAAATCTTCTGAAATTCAAATGACTATCAAAAGGCTTCTGAAAATCTAAGCAGATCTTCTTCATTGGCTGCCTTTTATCATTTTTAAAAATAATATTTCAAACATCTCGAACAATTTCATCAAATGTGATTTTCCTACTTGCATTTCATGCTATACCGGGTCAGATCATTATTATCTATATATGACATTCTTTCTAATTGATTCAAGCTCTTTCTCTAATATTGATATGAGGTTAACAGGCCTTAGTTCCTTGCTTTCTCTCTGACTCCTTCTAAAGCGGGCACACTTGATACTTCAGGAATCTTCCAAACTGCAGGAAGTTTTGCCAAATCTATATAATTTTGGAAGATAATCATCAATGCACTGGATATCTTTAAAACTACGACCACTGACACTCTGGGATGCACAATATCAGGTTTTGGAGATTCATCAGCTTCCAGGCCCATTAATTTCTCCAGTACAATCTTCTTACTAATGCTAATTTCTTTTAGCCCTTCATTCTCCATAGCCATTTGGACCTCTAGTTCGAGGAGATTTCTTTAATGTTCTTCAGTGAAAGCAGACACAAGTAATCATCACAAAGCTTCTTTGTCATTTCCCTATTTCCTATCTTAAGTTCTCCTGACTGTCTGTAAGGATCCAGTATCTATAGAAACTATTTCACTTTTTTTTTGTAGTTGTTAGATTGCATTCATATTTTATTTTCCCTTTCCATGTCAGTTTCTTGGACCTCTAAAAAGCTTCCAATCCTCAGATTTATTATTATTTCTGACAACGTTACAGGCTTTTGTTTTTAATCTTATACAATCCAGAAGTTCCTTTGTTAATCATGTTTGATGGATCCTTTTTGCATTTTTCCATCTTGAACTAATAATTGTCGTAACTCGTGCTAATTCTTTAAACACTATCCTTTGCTATGTATAGTTATACCTTTGCATATAATTACTCAATTTGCTTCAGACCTTTTTTTTAGATTAGATTAGATTCCCTACAGGGTGGAAACAGGGCCTTCGGCCCAACAAGTCCACACTGACTCTCCAAAGAGTAACCCACCTAGTCCCATTTCTCTCTGACTAATGCATCTATCACTATGGGCAATTTAGCATGACCAATTCACATGGCCTGCACATATTTTGTGCTCCATGTCTTAATAACTTTCTTTAAACAAATTTAGCACCCTTGTTTTATATTGAAATATCTTACTTTCAAATGTCATGTAAAATGCTATCATATTGTCGTCACTCATCCCTAAAGTATTTTTAGGACAAGATTATTAATTGTTCACTTGCGACCATATGAGACAGTGTCTAAAATCCTGTTTCCTTTGATTAACATCTTTCAAGCCTCGTGAAACAATTTCTCTAAATTTACTTTATCAAAATATTTCATGAGTTTGGATAGTTTGATTATAGAATCATAGCGTCATAGAGATGTACAGCATGGAAACAGAGCCTTCGGTCCAACCTGTCCATGCCGATCAGATATCCCAACCCAATCTAGCCCCACCTGCCAGCACCCAGCCCATATCCCTCCAAACCCTTCCTATTCAGATACCCATCCAAATCCTCTTAAATGTTGCAATTGTACCAGCCTCCACCACTTCCTCTGGCAACTCATTCCATACACGTACCACCCTCTGTGTGAAAAGGTTGCCCCTTAGGTCTCTTTTATATCTTTCCCCCCCTCACCCTAAACCTATGCCCTCTAGTTCTGGACTCCCCAGCTCCAGGGAAAATACTTTGTCTATTTATCCTATCCATGCCCCTCATAATTTTGTAAACCTCTATAAGGTCACCCCTCAGCCTCCGACACTCCAGGGAAAACAGCCTCAGCCTGTTCAGCCTCTCCTTATAGCTCACATCCTCCAACCCTGACAACATCCTTGTAAATCTTGTCTGAACCCTTTCAAGTTTCACAACATCTTTCGGATAGGAAGGAGACCAGAATTGCACCAGAGACCAATATTCCAACAGTGGCCTAACCAATGTCCTGTACAGCACAACATGACTTCCCAACTCCTGTTCTCAATACTCTGACCAATAAAAGAAAGCATACCAAACGCCTTCTTCACTATTCTACCTCCCTATGACTCCACTTTCAAGGAGCTATGAACCTGGACTCCAAGGTCTCTTTGTTCAGCAACACTCCCTAGGATCTTACCATTCAGTGTATTAGTCCTGCTAAGATTTACTTTCCCAAAATGCAACGCCTCGCATTTATCTGAGTTAAACTCCATCTGCTTGTTCTTTCAAATGTTCTACTTTAAGGAAATAAAATGGCTATCCTACCTATTTGAAATCCTGATGCCATTTCCTCATATATCCTTTCCAAAGACTGAACAGCTTTCTTTCCAGCTAGAATCCCTACCATGCAAAAGGACGCCATTCGGCCAATACCAGCCTTCCAAAGAACATCCCACCCAGATCTACCACCCTATCCGATCCCCATAACCCTGTATTCTCCATGACTAATGCACCTAATCTACCCATCCCTGGACACTCTAGACAATTGAGCATATCTTTGGACAGTGGGAGGAAACCGGAGCATCCATAGGAAACCCATGGGAAGAATGTGTAATCTCCACACAGACAGTCACCTGAGGCCAAAATCGAGCCTGAATCCCTGGTGCCATGAGTCAGCAGTGCTAAACACTGAGCCACCGTGCCAAGTAAAACAACATCCCAGTGAGCAACCTAAAGGAAATGGCACCACAGGATTTCAAGTCTTCAAATTTTTATTTCAACAAGCTAAACGAAACATTGACTTTTTTTTGTAGTTAACTGATCCTTTAAATTACAGAGCTGAATTTCCCCTTTTACTTTTTAATACAACCAAAAATCCCACACATGGCTGTATTTTATCTTGTGTCTTAAATAGACATTCAATACTTCTGAAATCAGTCCAACAGCATTTTTTGCTCCTAAAAATGTGTTTACATTCGTTTTCATTGCCATCCTGGAAAATTTACTCCTAGAACTTGTGGGCTGCACGGTGGCACAGTGGTTAGCACTGCTGCCTCACAGCGCCAGAGATCCGGGTTCAACCTCCCTGTGTGGAGGTTGCACATTCTCCCCGTGTCTGCGTGGGTTTCCTCCAGGTGCTCCGGTTTCCTCCCACACTCCAAAAATGTGCAGGTTAGGTGAATTGGCCACGCTAAATTGCCGGTAGTGTTAGGTGCAGGGGTAAATGTAGGGGAATGGGTCTGGGTGGGTGCGCTTCGGCGGGTCGGTGTGGACTTGTTGGGCTGAAGGGCCTGTTTCCACACTGTAAGTAATCTAATCTAAAAAAAAAACTGTCTTTCAATATGGGGGGTTCCCTGAAAATGCTCCCTCCAGCTCAAGCTGGGTGTATCCTCCAGCCTCGTTTAGACCTTCACAAATTTGATATTTTAAAAATATCTGATCTGAGGCATTCATTCATATTTTTGTCTCCTAGACATTGGAGATGCAATCTCTATCCTTCTACGCCATATCTTTCCAGATAGGCCCCTCTGTGAAGTTTAATATCATGTTAAGAGAAAAATCTGTTGAGTGAAACTACAGTGGCTACTCCTGGCTACTCCTCCCTCTTGTCGAAGTAAATTGGGGAGAATGGTGAAAAAGGCAGGAAAGTGGTTTGAAAATTGTGAGTTCAGCCACAATCTCATTCCTGGGATGTGGGCTTCACTGTTATGGCTAGCGTTTTCTCGCTCATCTGTAGTTGTCCTTCAGCTGAGTGGCTTGGGAACAACCGATCTCACCATTCTCTGTGACCATTGTTTTCAAAGCACCGAGAGGGAAAAACTTCGAGCTCCTGTCAAGAGGAGAAGAGAAAGAAGAAAAGAAAACCCAAAGAGCACCATAGGAAGGAGAATGCGGACTACGTCCATGTTGGGCCAAGCCATGGCAGACAGACCTAACCTCAGCAACAGAGGAAATGTACAACGACTGCTCAAACATACATTACTTAGGATCCTCAGCCACGCCACAATCTTTCCCGAAGGCTAGAGACGATTTCCTTTTTTTCTGTGTTGTTTTAATATTTCGCTTGATTCCTGTCACGTCAAAAATGAATAGGTAATCATGCCAAGGTTACAGCCCTCCAAACCCTATTAGTCGCCATTTTAGAATTCATGATTTGCACTGAGGGGTGAAGATGTTGGACAGTGAAGTGGTTATAAATGGAAATGAATACGTTATTTTTTTTGTGACATTATGAATAATTGGCCGGGTGCTTGGCCTCCCTGCTCCCCAGCCCCCTAAGCCCCTCCTCCACACATCACCCCGAGTGCATATTTGTCTGCTCTCCAGTCACTATCACCCCGCATTGCCTTCAGCGGAAATCAGTATCAAGCGTCCTTCAGAACCCAATTCCATCCACGGGCGTATTCGGGTAAAGTTACCTGGGATCTTGGCTGGTTGAGTCTCTACTGATCCTTCAGTCCGCTGCTGTTTTCAGCGGGTTACCCACGCCCGCTTTCTGCACTGAGGATGGAGAGGCAAGGGGTAAGAGTCAGTCCTATCCGACCTCTTTTAAGCCAGTTCAAATTGAGCCAGCTAACAGATCCAACCCCACTCCTCAACTCTCGTGGAAGATCACTTGACCAAGTATCAACTGGAGTCTTCCTTTCATAAGTCAGGCCGGGAGTCAGCTGGGATGACGAGGCGGGGGTTGTGGGGTGGGGGGGGGGGGGGGGGGTGGGGGTGGTCACCTCACCTCATGTCATATCCAACTATCTCAGGGGTTCTGCCAAATCAGTTGGGAGTTAACGAGTGGGAGTTTGTGTAATAAAGTATGCATTGATTGTTGAATTTTGCAGAAGCTTTTTTGTTGTAACACCTACAAATGCAAAGTTGAGCAAAACACTTTGTGGTGTGAAACGAAAGCAATTAGCAATTTTATGTCCCAACAGTTTATGCTTTGGTGCGAATCGTCTCACGGTATTCTGGACTAGGTGTTTGGCTTATTTATTGACACAATCTTTAAGAAACCTGACATTTCGTGATTAATTTATTAAGCTCCCAGAGCCCAGCATTGCTGAACGCAGTCCTTGTCTTTCAATGCATGGCGATGCAAGGCACAGGAACATATTGTGCATATTAAACCGCAAAGTTCTTCCTCGTGTATTACCTCTACAGAATTAGGGGATTTCGTCTTGCTGGGATCCCACACGTGCTTCTGCCCCTAGCACCTCCAATAAGATACCTACGCCCCTCACTGGGCTTGAACTGAATTGTTTTTTGAGCTATTCCCGAGACAAGTTGAAAGTGAATTGTGTGTTTAGATTCGCATTTGGGGCGGATCAGATGAGGGTGACATATTTCCTTTGCAACTGGATGGGTTTGTATACTTTAAGCACTCAATCGCAGATTTTTAAATGGAATTTAAATTGCACTAGATACTACAATGGGATTTCATCCCTTGTAGCATTATACCGGTATCTGATTTACAAGGCCACTGACATTACTACTGTACCTGCTTCTGTTCATTTTCTTTTCATATCCTTCTCTACTTTCCCCTTAAAAAAAACACCAGGTTATTTGGCTGAAATCTGCACTGAACGCAAAATTAGCCTTTAGGTGTAAGAAACGGCAAGATTACCGTCGAATACTGTTTCAAAACCGTTTGCTAGCGGCAATGATTAATTAGTGCAAATTGAAAAGTAAAGTACACAAGCATAATTTTTAAGTGAATTATCTGTTATCATGCCGAGCAGTTGCAGAAATAGTCACCCGCATCGAAACTCACGCGTATTGAATGGTGTGTGGGTGCAGAGAAATGAATGTGTATGTTTTGGCGGGGAAGGGGGTGGCGGTGCGGATGGTGCCGCACAAATTACCGCGCCCTTTGGTCTGCACTGGCTCCCCTGGTTTGCTTCTTTGCAGACCCTTCCCGCTGTTGTTGCAGCCACCGCCGGGTGTTTGCATCATCTTTGACAGTTCTGATGTCAGCGCTGATCGACGGAAACTCTGACTGGCGCGCCACTTGCCGATACTTTTGGACAGGCTGTTGCTATTGTCCAGCGTTTTAGCGAGGCGCATGGTCAGAGGCGTACCGTCAGAGGTGCTATGCTCACCTCAGCCTCGGTACAACGTTGTGAAACTTCCGGCTCGTTCCCGGGCTGGAGCTGGGAGTGGTTGGTTGTTTGAGGATGTGGGGTGGGATGGTTCCTGGGAGTGCAGGTGTCATTTTCTTTTGCTCGATCTGGATCGAATGCCATTTATGTACTAAACATTTCTCCAAGGGGAATCGATCAGGAATCACAGGAAAAGCAGGACGATCATTGCATGCAGTTCAGTATTATTAGACACAAGTGGACAATTCGCCATTATTAGACACAAGTAAATCCACGGGACATTCCTATACAAGGGGAAATAAACTGTGAGCCTCATACTGAGAATTATCCTGCATTCGCTCCATTTCTCACTTTGGAGTTGATCTTAAACCTGCTGGGAGAAAGTCGCAGATGCAGCAGGGGGCGCAGTTCTCGGCGGTGCAAACACAATTTGAGGAGTTTTCTCGCACATCTTAGGGCAGGACTGAGTTTTTAGATTAGATTAGATTACTTACAGTGTGGAAACAGACCCTTCGGCCCAACAAGTCCACACCGACCCGCTGAAGCGCAACCACCCATACCCCTACATTTACCCCTTACTGAACACTACAGGAAATTTAGCATGGCCAATTCACCTTACCTGCACATCTTTGGACTGTGGAGAGAAACCGGAGCACCCGGAGGAAACCCACGCAGACACGGGGAGAATGTGCAAACTCCACACAGTCAGTCGCCTGAGGCGGGAATTGAACCCGGGTCTCTGGCGCTGTGAGGCAGCAGTGCTAACCACCGTGCCACCCACTATTAAGAGACATTAAGAATTATTAAGAGACATAGAGATATACAGAACGGAAACAGACCTTCCGGTTCAGCTTGTCCATGCAGACCAGATATTCCAACCTAAACTAGTCCCATTTGCCAGCACTTGGCCCATATCCCCTTAAACTCTTTACAATCCAGATGCCTTTTTAACGCTGTGATTGAACTAGCCTTCACCACTTCCTCTGGCAGCTCAGTTCATGTACACATCACTCTGTGTGTGAAAACTTTGCCCCTTCAGTCCCTTTTATATCTTTCCCCTCTCACTCTAAACCTATACCCTCTAGTTCTGGACTCTCCCATCCCAGGGCAAAGACCTTGTCTATTTATCCTATCCATGCTCCTTATGATTTTTTAAACCTGTATAAGGTCGCCCCTCAGCCGCTCCAGGGAAAACAGCCCCAGCTTGTTCAGCCTCTCCCTATAGCACAAATCCTCCAACCCTGGCAACATCCTTGTTAATATTTTCCAAATCCTTTCAAGTTTCATAGTATCCTTCCGATAGGAAGAAGACAGAATTGCATTAAATATTCCCAAAAATAGCCTAACCAACTTCCTGTACAGCCATAACATGACCTCTCAGTTCTTTACTCAATACTCTGACCAATAAAGGAAAGCATACTAAATGCCTTCCTCACTATCCTATCCACCTACAATTCTACTTGCAAGGAACTATGAACCTGCATTCCAAGGTCACATTTTTCAGGAACACTCCCTACGACCTTTCCATTAAGTGTATAAATCCTGCTAAGATTTGCCTTTACAAAATCCTGGGGATTCACGATGGCTAAAAACATGTGGAAGTGCTCCATTGTTAGTGCTACTAAAAGGAAAAACAGGAACAGGAGCTTTTTGAAAAGAAAAATGCTTAATTGGATGTGGGCACTGCCAACTAGGACCACATTTGTTGCCCATCTCTAATTACCCTTGAACCGAATGATTATCTCAGACAGCAGTGAAGAATCAACCATGTTGCATTGGGTCCAGTGTCACATGTGCACCCGATCAGGTGAGGACAGCAGATTTCCCTCCTGAAAGGATGAACCCCTGGGACTTCTTGCAGTACTGTGGTAATGTCCCTCCCTCCGAGCTAGAAGGTCTGTGTTCAAGTCCTATCTGCTCCAAATGTGTGTCATAACATCTCTGAAGATGTTGATTTAAAATATCTAAAAGGCCAAGATGCTGCGACACCCATTCAGTCAGATAAGGGCTGTTTAGTTTCTTAACTGGTCCCCCTTTTGGTATCTATTGAAATACTTAATTCATAAAATTCTAATTGTCCTAGATCTATCATTTCAATGAACAGATGAAAAAAGAGATGGGACTAGAATCGACTTAACATTTATATGAAAACAAGCATTAATCAATCACCTCTGTAAGGAAAAGTGTGTTGTCTTCAAACAGAGAACGAAGCTCATGAGTTGTCCTGACCTCCAACCGGGAATTCTTCCCTTGAGCAAATTAGATTTAGTTATTATGAAATGCAAGAGTCATCTATATGGTGGATCCGCACCTGCAGGAAAAAGTGGAAAATTCACTTTGCTTTGGACTTGGAAGTGACCTAGCGAGTGGAGCGAAGTATACTTATATGCTGATACAAGTACAGAAGGAAATTTGCCATAAAATCTGTAAAATGGACCAGTTCCTGAAAGTATCTAGCCACATCCCTTGATACTGATACATAAGATGCATGAATGACTGCTGATGGAAACACACAGGGTAATTTTCACTGAATGCATCCCTCATAAATTTGACCAGATCAATCCCCCACTCCAAACCAATGTTTACCCTCACTTTGAATAAACTGGTGAAAGCAGCTAGTCTCCTTGAATTTTGTGACAGGTCATTGAATTGTCTTTGCAAGTGAGCCTGGAAGCACTTTCATTGGTGACAAACATTTGTGAGGATCGTGGCAGGTAAAGCCATCAGAAGCCAGATATAGAAATCAGGAGCAGGAATTTGCCATTCAGCACCTTGCGTCTGCTCTATATTTCAATATGATATTAGCTGCTCTTCTATCTCAATGTCACATTCCCGCTTTCACCAGCTACCCTTTGGTGCCTTTAGAATCTAAAATAAGTATTTACAGTCATAGAGATGTACAGCATGGAAACAGACCCTTCGGTCCAACCCGTCCATGCTGACCAGATATCCCAACCCAATCTAGTCCCACCTGCCAGCACCCAGCCCATATCCCTCCAAACCCTTCCTATTCAAATACCCATCCAAATGCCTCTTAAATGTTGCAATTGCACCAGCCTCCACCACATCCTCTGCCAGCTTATTCCATACATGTACCACCCTCTGCGTGAAAACGTTGCCCCTTAGGTCTCTTTTACATCTTTCCCCTCTCACCCTAAACCTATGCCCTCTAGTTTTGAACTCCCTGACCCCAGGGAAAAGACTTTGCCTATTTATCCTATCCATGCCCCTCATAATTTTGTAAACCTCTATAAGGTCACCTCTCAGCCTCCAACGCTCCAGGGAAAACAGCCCCAGCCTGTTCAGCCTCTCCCTGTAGCTCAGATTCTCGACCCTGGCAACATCATTGTAAATCTTTTCTGAACCCTTTCAAGTTTCACAACATCTTTCCGATAGGAAGGATGCCAGAATTGCACACAATATTCCAACAGTGACCTAACCAATGTCATGCACAGCCGCAACATGACTTCCCAACTCCTGTACTCAATACCCTGACCAATAAAGGAAAGCATACCAAACGCCTTCTTCACTATCCTATCTACCTGCAACTCCACTTTCAAGGAGCTATGAACTTGCATTCCAAGGTCACTTTGTTCAGTATCACTCTCTAGGACCTTACCATTAAGTGTATAAGTCCTGCTAAGATTTACTTTCCCAAAATGCAGCACCTCGCATTTATCTGAATTAAACTGCATCTGCCACTTCTCAGCTCATTGGCCCATCTGATCCCGATCCTGTTGTAATCTGAGGTAACCCTCTTCGCTGTCCACTACACCTCCAATTTTCGTGTCATCTGCAAACCTACTAACTATACCTCTTATGCTTGCATCCAAATCATTTATGTAAATGACAAAATAACCGAATATTTTCAGTGACTTGGCCTGCATAGCCTTCTGTGGTCAAGAGTTCCAAAGATTCACTCTCTTTCAAGAGAAGATTTTTCTTTTCTCGTCTGTTATGAAGTTGAAGGAGTATGCTGTACCTTTAAGAGAGAGTGCATGCTGTTCTGAACTGTGAGCTTACACGTACCTGTGTTTATGACTAGGTGGCAGTCGCAGAGTGAACTGGAAAATTGAAAATATATAACATATGGTTGTGAAATAGATACCTGAGTTTTAGTTGCCGTTTTGACATCAATTTAAATGTAACCAACCAGTTTAAATTATGCCCCAGGATACCAAAACCCAATTGAGTTTGAATTTATTGTTTTGCCAACATTGAACCAATGATACAATCTGATGTTGGGGGTATAAAAATGCGGGCATTTTGAAAATTAGAGGGAGAGCAACTGACATCGAGACAGATCCAAAATAAATTAAGAAACACTCTCTACTAAAGATACCTTTTTATATGTGTTATGAAGGTATGGAAGCGTTCTTTATCTTTTTATATGAAACATGCTCACATTCAAAAGAAAGAAGTCGACCCAGAGAACTTAGAAACCAGAAGAGTGAAGTCACAAAAGATGACAGCTGAAGTGTGGTTTTGAAATTAAGTTGATGTAATTTTAATAAGTGTCTTATTGGAGCAGCATATTGTTATAGAGTTGGAAGCGAGTAATAAGCAGTGAAGAGAAAGAGGGGCTTAGATTTGTGAATAGTTGTTGTTTAATATTCTTTAACTTTTGGAGTTAAAAATAAATTGATGTAATCTTCTTTAAATAGTGGAATTTGTGAATTCTCTATTACTCATAATTTAGCTGATTACAAGGCGAGGTGAGTTTTTCTAGGTGTTTGGTTTATCTAGCAGAGGGGTTCACTGCTGTGTCATTACACACCACAATCCTAAATGGTCTACCCCATGTCTCGAGACTGTACCCGTTTCTAAAATCCCCGACCATGGGAAAAAATATCCTTCTTGCATCTACTCTGTCTAGCCATGTTAGAGTTTTGCATAATCCAATAAGATCCTCTCTCATCCTTCCAAATTTGAGTGAATAACTGCCCAATCGAGCCAATCTCTCTTCATAGGACAATCGTACTGTCCCCACTAACAACCAAGTGAAGTTATGCTGCATTCCCTCTTTGGCAAGTATACCTTCTATGACGTGGGGAGACCAAAACAGCATGAAATACTGCAAGTGCGATCTGACCAAAGCCCTGTATAACTGTAATAAAATACCTTTATTTCTGAACTCAAACCTCTTGCAATGAATACCAATATACCATTTAGCTTCACAGTTACTTGCTGCATCTGTATGCATTCATTGACTCGTGTATAAAGACATACAGATCCCCTTTGATAATTACCAATAAATCACTCCTAAATTATGCATTTCCTTTCTGTTTTTCATGCCTAAGTGTGTAACATCAATTAGCCACACTGTACGTCAACTGCCTCGTGCTTCGCCATTCACTCAACTTGTCTATATCTCCTTGAAATTATCTTGCATTCTTTTCATAACTCATGATCACAATTCTGCCACTTTTGTGTCATCAGCAAACTTGGAAATATTGCATTTAGGTCCCTCTTCCAGACCATTTATATATATCATGAAAAATTGGGGCTCAACATTAATTTACCTGGTATCCCACTAGGCATTGCCTGCACAATTTTTCCCATTCTGTTTCCTGTCTGCCAATCAATTTGTAATCCATGCTAATGTATTTCCTCTATTTCATTGGTTTAACTTTGACCACTAAGCTCTTCACCAGGAGCCTTTTGAAATCCAAATAGACCGCAATCCAAGGTTTCCTTTATGTAATCTACTCGATACATCTCCCCAAAAACTTCTGTAGAATTGTTAACCATGAGTTGCCTTTCAAAAATTCATGCTTTTCAAACATACTAGATTTAGATTTTAGATTATATTACAGTGTGGAAACAGGCCCTTCGGCCCAACAAGTCCACACCGATCCGCAACCCACCCATACCCCTACATTTACCCCTTACCTAACACTACGTGCAATTTAGCATGGCCAATTCACCTTACCTGCACATCTTTGGACTGTGGGAGGAAACCGCAGTACGCGGAGGAAACCCACGCAGACACGGGGAGAACGTGCAAACTCCACACAGTCAGTCGCCTGAGGTGGGAATTGAGCCCCGGTCTCTGGCGCTGTGAAGTAGCAGTGCTAACTGCTGTGCCACCGTGCCGCCCCAAGTTGTGGAGTACTAGTTGTGGAGATATTTTTGTCGTAGTAATATTGAACGTTACTTTCAAACTCACAACCTTTGCTAGTTAGACGAATAAGGAAGCAGAGATATGGCAACATCATCACCTGAAAGTCTTCTCTAAGTCATACGGTAAGTTGAGTTGGAACTAATTGCCTTTTCTTCATCCACAAAAGCCTGGCAGCTCCTCAAACGACCTTCGCTCGACGGCATCCAACTGTTCAAAGAAGAGATCAACGAAAACTTCTCAACAGCAATTATGGATGGTTAATAAATGTTCATATTCCATGAAGTTCATACCCCATCGAATGAAGTCGTCTGCTCTAATAAAAGTTTGAAATTTGCCTACAGTTTTGCATTTTAATTGGAACTTGAAGTATTAAGAACATCAATGGCAGATCAACGAATTAATGCATGCTGAATAATTTACCCACCGTTTAATTAACATCTGTGTTCACCAAAAAATATCCCGTTTCCCTTTAATTTTTGTCCGATCCATTTTTTAACTCTATATTTGGTGCAGTGAGCTGAATAGCTGTAGTTTCTACTTTACAACGGGCTCCATCTCGTGGTCAGCTGAAGAACTGACGTGAGCAGTTTTCCAGTCGTCCTCAGCGTCTGCCAGAAGATGGTAACAGAGGCTCCATCAAATCAAAGACAACAAAATCTGGTTGTTTTCGTCACCAGATTAAACTCCATACAAATTAGAAATTTATTTTTGTTTCCTGTCCAAATTATATGCTGGTTTACCGGCAGGTCCACTCTGGACACTCCTCAATCTGTGAAAGTCAGTACAACATGTTTGAGAAATGTATGGTGCAACAACCAACGCTGTGCCACAGGTAATGGGAGAAGCCCCTAGTTTTGTTTGAAGTACAATTATTAGAGCAGAAAATTGACATTGAACACCATTTCTAAATTGCACTTTTCCAGCCCGGGGAATACGGTGAAAATTACAATCCCAACTGGCGTTTGGACTGCAGGAGTACATTTTTCCGAATTCAATCTAAAAACACTTGCACCGTTCTGTTTCTTACACCACCAGTATCACAGTCTATATTTGGGTAATTGAAAACGCCCATTAAACTACTGTTGGCATTTTTCTGTCATTTCCCTTCAGATTTTTACTCTATCCTTTCATGTGTTAGATTTTTCCTTGCCCTTCCTTGATTCATGCCTGTGTCATCGCCATAACATCATAAATCAACATTGGTATCTGTGCCTGTAACACTCCAATTTTAATTACATTACACTATGACCCCTAAAATTTTTTGAACACAATTTATGCTGTCCTTTGTGAGGACAGAACCAAAATATGTATTTAATTGGTCTGGTATCTCTTTCCTCTCAAATATAACTTTCCATATTTCTGACTGAAAGTCACTTACATTTGTCTTCACCAATCATTTTTATTTCACAAACGTCTATAAGCTTTTACTATTAGTTTTTATGTTGCCCTACTTTCCCTCCTTTTCCAATCTATTTGGCCCCTTGTAAATTGTTGATCGCAGACAGGGGTTGGAGAATGAGGTGTTTAGCTACTTGCTGTAGAAGTCCTAGATTTTGATGTGCTTTTACAACCATAATATTTATATTGCTAGTCTTGATCATTTCCTGACAGCGGTAATACCAGGCATTTGCTAGTGGAGGATTCATCTGTTGAATTAAGATTATATCTTGTTAGAGGCAGTCATTACCTAATGTGTGATTCTAAGTATTATTAAAATTACTAACCATTTATTAGCCTAGGCCTAGATATTGACCAATTGTTGTTGTATATGGACATAGGCTGCTTCCATATCTGAGATCATGATTTGGAGATGCCGGTGTTGGACTGGGGTGTACAACATTAAAAATCACAACACCATGTTATAGTCCAACAGGTTTAATTGGAAGACACTAGCTTTCGGAACGTCGGTCCTTCATCAGGTGATGGAAGGTGCTAAACATTGTGCAATTATCAGTGAACATCCCTCTCTTGACCTCATGATATAAGGAAGGCTGTTGATATATCAGCTGAAGATGGTTGGGCAATGTTTTTACCCTGACAGATTCATGTGGAGATGTCCTAGGATTAAGATGAATGACCTGGAGTGACTGCAACCATTTTACATGTGATTCTAATCAGTGGAGAGCTTAACGTTGATTCCCATTCACTCTCAGTTTTCCTATGGTTTCTTGTGTGCTCTTTGGTTGATCACAAATACCAGCCTTTCATCCTATTAAAATACTTTGCTATATATTTCTTAAGCACAAAGTGGATGACTTCATATTGTCCCCCATCAATTCTCCACCCTTAATCAATCAACATCCCCTCTGCAATGCTCTCTTCTAATTTAGTTTCCTTAGCTTCCTAATTTGCAGTCATGAGCAGACTTAGATATACTGGAGCTGAAAATGTGTTGCTGGAAAAGCGCAGCAGGTCAGGCAGCATCCAGGGAACAGGAGAATCGACGTTTCGGGCATAAGCCCTTCTTCAGGAATGAGGAAAGTGTGTCCAGCAGGCTAAGATAAAAGGTAGGGAGGAGGGACTTGGGGGAGGGGCGTCGGAAATCCGATAGGTGGAAAGAGGTCAAGGTGAGGGTGATAGGTCAGACTGGGGTGGGGGCGGAGAGGTCAGGAAGAAGATTGCAGGTTAGGAAGGCGGTGCTGAGTTCGATGGATTTGACTGAGACAAGGTGGGGGGAGGGGAAATGAGGAAATTGGTGAAATCCGAGTTCATCCCTTGTGGTTGGAGGGTTCCTAGGTGGAAGATGAGGCGCTCTTCCTCCAACCGTCGTGTTGTTGGGGTCTGGCGATGGAGGAGTCCAAAGACCTGCATATCCTTGGTGGAGTGGGAGGGGGAGTTGAAGTGTTGAGCAACAGGGTGGTTGGGTTGGTTGGTCCGGGTGTCCCAGAGATGTTCTCTGAAACGTTCCGCAAGTAGGCGGCCTGTCTCCCCGATATAGAGGAGATACACTGGACCCTAGTCATACAAATGTATAATGGAAAGCTGCACGCAACGGTCACTGGGGTGCAACAGTAGTCGCATCCGACCAACTTGAATTGATGGCCATTTTCCCTACTTTTTACCTAGTACCAAAAAAAGAAACTCCCTAATTCAACACATGCATTTCCTCCAACTTCATACAGCCCCACTTTCTTAGCAGGCTCTTATTTGGAACCTTCTCAAAAGACTATGGTGTTCATATAAGTAAATAACATAATAATTTCTTTAGCGACCACATTAATTAATTTTTGAAAAAAATTACCTAGTTGCATCAGGCATCTCTTAAATATACAAATCCAGGTTGGTCTTCCCAATCAGCTCAACTGCTTGCTCAAACGTTGAGCCCTACCCAAACTTGTCACATGTTCTAGTAATGTCTCCACATTCTAAGTTAGATTAATAGTCTCATTATATCTCATTCCTATTGTCACAAAGCTGGTTCCTTTTTTTCTAAAAACTGGTTCCTTTTCTCAAGGATACTGTGTCTTTGGTTTTTTTAGCGGGGTCATAAATGGGCCCGGCTCTGATTAGACTGGTTTGGTACAGAGATTAAAGGGTATTGAGAAATGTAAACAGATGAGACTACAGGTCAAAGTAGTCATGAGTCAGAAGTGACCTGTGTAATGAAAGGGGAGTGGTCAGCTCTCTAGCTGAGCAGTTCAGTCCAGAACTAGTTGGGAGTTCAACAGTGAGCTGTATGAAAACAGGCTCTCTCTCTCTTTCTACCCTTCTAACTTCAAACTGGATGCATCTGCTCCTTTTTTTAAACAGTGTTTTAAGAGGGTTTGCTTGTTGGGACTGTTGTGTATATTCAGAACAGCATAATTAAGGCTAGTTTGGATAGACTGAGTTCTGTAGGTGTTTTTTATTCTGTTCTTTATGTTTCATTGTGTAATTATGTGAATAAATTTTTGTCCATTTTAAAACTTAGCACTCAGCCTTACTAACTTCGGGTAATTTTCACTGTAGACTTACTGAAACAAATTGCAAAATTATGGTCTGGGTTGCCTGCTGAAGAATCTTTTGAGTGGTCTGGCCTGGTCCATAACGCTATACTTTTGGATTTCTTAAATATGTGGCACGTGGACAATTCCTGATTAGGTATGGTTTGCAATCTAACCTGTGGTGAAAAGAAAAAAAAAATGCTATAGCGATGTATCTATTTTCAGTCTGATGTGCTCTTTCAGCAACACGTCAAGGCAATTTTCTTGGGGTGCTGATTTCACTGGAAAGGCTGATATCCCCTACCTATTCCTTGTTTGGTCTTGAACAGAATAACTTGCTAAGCAAATGCGAAAGGCATTTCACAGTCAACCGTATTGCTGTCGATCTTGTGTCACCTGTTGGATTAACGATGCCCACTTTCCTTCCTTAAGAGATGTCAATGAACCAGACGGGTTTTCACAAATAGTAATAGTTGTCATGGTCACCATTATTGAGACCACCTTTTAATTCCAGGCTTATTAATTAAATTGAAATTCCAGAAACTACCTTTGTAAAAGTTAGGTTCATGTTCCCCGTGTGTTAGCCTGCACTTTGAGTTACACATCTTGTCAGTTTCGCTCCCGTAACCTTTGGGGAAATTACCAGAACATGTGACAAGTTGGGGTGGGGCTGAACATTTGAGCCCCTTGACTTGTTTGAATCCTTCCTGTTATCCTGGCATTTTATTTGCATCTTCTGGCTGTGAAGACTTATGTAAAGAACGGTATTGTAAATTAGCCATGTTTTGATTCCGTAATAAAATAGAATTGCGTTTTATTAAGCACCAGCAATTGTTTAACTATACCCTTTATCGTAATACAGTTTTAGAAGGTGTTGTGGTCATCTTTCATACCATTGAAAAAAATGCTTACGTTACCATCTTGCGGCGTTAGCAATTTTAGCTGTAGCTTTAGCTGGTCTTTATATTATTTCCAGTTAGTTAGATCGGTATATACACGCCTTCAAAGTGTTTTGCTTCTTTTTACACTTTGTTTCACTTCACTGATTGAGCAAGATTGTGTAATTGCACAACAATGTCCACTCAGACTTATATCATTAACGTGGCAAGGTGCTTTTCAACAGCATTATCCAAGGAGAGAGAGAGAGAGAGAGGAGGCTATTTTGTAAAACATCTTGGCCAAAGGAACAGGTCTCAAGATTTCCTTAAAGGAGGGAAACAAGGTAAGCAGATGGAGATGTTCAAGGGTTGAAATGATTTGTTTCCAAAAATCACATCCATCTTGAGGTCTGATTGGGTCAAGAGCTGCACCAGGTCATTAAACATGGATTGATGGATGAATTTGACTTGGTGTGTGTGTGTTTGTGTCTGTGCGCGTGTGTTAAGAAACTGCCTGCTGAAGTTTTGATGGCATTATGTTTTAAACAATGAGCCAAAATCTAGACACAGATGAAACTTTGGGCAGCAGGTTAATTTTTACAGAATTCCAAGTGTCAGATTGTTTTGTCTTGTATTGTTCTCAATTTAAATGTTCACCATGGGAATTGACTTAGTTTTTCAGATTTATGTTGCAGTTGAGAAGAGCAATAGCAGTAAACATTGAGAATGATAAAAGTTTACAGTACAGAAGGAGGCCATTCAACCGATTGTGTCTGTACCAGCTCCCAAAAGAGCTACCCAGCTAGTCCCATTAATTTGTACTGATTGGGCAGCTCAAGAAGAGGGCATAACCTTAAAAGCTGAACCAGGCCATTCAAAATAGCAGTGACTAGTAGAAATGTGGCACTGTCTCCCACATATGTAGTAGTATCTGAAGTGCTGATGTCACTGGTGTGGTAATGCTTTGTGAACGTGAGCTGAAATCTCAACAAAGCAGATGGTATAAGATCTGAAAATAAAAAGCGAGACATCAGTGAATAAAAAAGCAATATCTATTGTTGCAACTCTGCACCTGGTTCGTTAATGTCCTTTAATGAACATTAAAGCATTTTTACCTGGTCTGGCCTACACTTCAGTCCAGACTGACAACAATGGATTTGATTCTGAAATATCCTTTGAAACAGCTCCACTCAGCATCATCCCAAGCAGGTATAATAACAATGGTCCATGTTGTGGATTCTGCATATTAACTTGTGCCAAAACTGGGAGATCTGGCTCATTAATTAGTCAAACAACAGTCTGCCACATTCATACTCACAGCATCATGTGTTATGGACAATACTCTATCACCTCTTTCAATAGCAATAGAGAAGTTTGTCAACAGTGCTTTCAAGCAGCTCTTACACAGTAATAAGCTTCTTACTGATGATCAGTTTGGGTTCTGCCAGTTTGAGATGTCGCTGCTGCTTTGATCCAGAAAAAGAGCTGATCTCCAGAGGTGATGTGAGTGACTGTTCTTTATATCAAGACAACATTTGACTGAGTGTGGTATCAAGGAGCCCAAATAAGATTGAAGTCAATTAGAATTAGGGAAATAAACTGTTCATTGGTTGAAGTCATACCTAGCATGAAGAAAGATGGATGTGATTTTTGGAAACAAATCATTTCAACCCTTGAACGTCACTGTAGTTGTTTTTCAGGTTAATGTTCTATGCCCACTCAAATTCAGCTGCTTGATCAATCACCTTAATTCAATAGTGAGGATGAAAGTGTAGATGTTCACTAATTGTTGCTCGATTTCTACACGTTTGGTGATTCCTGAAATAAGGGAGCCACCTGTGCCAATTTTTAGAATCAGCACAGAACATTCCAGACGTTGTCCTAATAAATGGCAAATAATATTTAGGTTGACAATGAATGCTGGAAATGAATCAAAGAAAACAAGACAATAGGCTCTTAGTTAGTTAATTAAATACAATCTGAAATTGATTGGATTCCAATGGACAATGCATTAAGAATACAGAGCCACATCTGGTGCACCAAATTAAGTAATAGATAGCCCACAAACTCCTTACACAGATTCCATAGTAGTAGTTTTCACATTTGCCTCACACACGAAAGTTCACTACTTCTGTCCTCGGTGGGAAGATTATTGCCTTGGTTTCTGTCCTTCTGCTTCCTCGGAGAATGAGCCAAAATTGTACAATCTCCTTAAATCGTAGAGCAGGCTAGAGGATTTGAGATATTGACCCAGTTTCCATTGTCCCTTTAACACAGAAACAAATTTTCTCCTAATCGCATTAAACTCTAAGCGAACTTATAGAACCATCCAATCACACTAATTGTGAGAACCTATCAAGCACAAACTTCAATAGTTTGGGTTGGTTTTCAGACTGGAGGCCTGTGACCAGTGCCACAAGAATCGGTGCTGGGTCCTCTACGTTTTGTCATTTACATAAATTATTTGGATGCGAGCATAAGAGGTACAGTTAGTAAGTTTGCAGATGACACCAACATTGGAGATATAGTGGACAGCGAAGAGGATTACCTCAGATTACAACAGGATCTGGACCAGATGGGCCAATGAGCTGAGAAGTGGCAGATGGAGGTTAATTCAGATAAATGCAAGGTGCTGCATTTTGGGAAAGTAAACCTTAGCAGGACTTATACACTTAATGGTAAGGTCCTAGGGAGTGTTGCTGAACAAAGCTTCCTTGGAATGCAGGTTCATAGCTCCTTGAAAGTGGAGTCGCGGGTAGATAGGATGGTGAAGAAGGCGTTTGGTATGCTTTCCTTTATTCGTCAGGGTATTGAGTACAGAGTTGGGAGGTCATGTTGCGGCTGTATAGGACATTGGTTAGGCCACTGTTGGAATATTATGTGCAATTCTGGTCTCCTTCATATCGGAAAGATGTTGTGAAACTTGAATGGGTTCAGAAAAGATTTACAAGGATGTTGCCAGGTTTGGAGGATTTGAGCTACAGGGAGAGGCTGAACAGGCAGGGGCTGTTTTCCCTGGAGCGTCGGTGGCTGAGAGGTGACCTTATAGAGGTTTACAAAATTATGAGGGGCATGGATAGAGTAATAGGCAAAGTCTTTTCCCTGGTGTTGGGGTGTCCAGAACTAGAGGGCATATGTTTAGTATGAAAGGGGAAAGATGTAAAAGAGACCTAAGGGGCAACGTTTTCATGCAATGGGTGGTACGTATATAGAATGAGCTGGCAGAGGAAGTGGTGGAGGCTGGTACAATTGCAACATTTAAAAGGCATTTGGATGGGTACCTGAATACGAAGGGTTTGGGGGTGTGTGGGCCGAGCGCTGGCAGGTGGGACTAGATTGGGTTGGGATATCTGGTCAGCATGGATGGGTTGGATCGAAGAATCTGTTTCCATGCTATACATCTCCAAGACTCTATGATTCTAATACAGCGGGAAACTAAGGTAAATCTACAACAAAAAAGCTACTTGAATATTCGCACGAAATTGTAAACTCTAAAAAATGTTATATTTTTGATGAAGTTTTCTGTAAGTGTAATTGATGGCGAGAAAATTCAATTTGGAAGCAACAGCAGCCACATTTTCCTTTGGCCTATGTACAATGTGATCAGAGTTGCTCAACAGGAAGCAGTTTGCCAGACGAACTGTTACCCACATGTTCAGTTTGACAAGACAAGAAAGACGTACACTTTTGGTCAGGATAATGAAGATCCGATTATGAAGGTTTACAAATAAATACATGACCTCAACAGATTGAGTCATTGACATGTTTGTGTATTCTACAGTTGCAGATTTATACACATTCACAGCTAAAACATTCAACAACTATCAGTTACATGGTTGTCAGTGCCTTACACTCCCTTTACTTTTGCATAGAACAATGGTGGTCTTATTTGGAAGTGGTACGATGAGCCTGTTCAGGTTATTCACAGAGCTTCAATGGATGGTTGCATACTCGGTATAATTTGGCTCACATTCCATGGTCCTCCTCTCTTTCTCTCTTTTAATGTTTACTTTGGCATAATGGATGGAAGTTTTATGATCGCTGCCATGATTAGAATGTACCTAATAACGATTGCAACAAGGTTAAAGTTAGGTTAACCCCCAATACATGGCAATGAAGTAATACATAGAATATTGACCTTTTGAGGTTAAGCTTGAAGGTGTGTTTGGAGATGGTGCTATTTCCACCACCTGTTGTCCTGTTTCTGGTGATAGAGGGGGCAGTTTCAGGTAGTGCTGAGAAAGATGTCTTGGAGTGTATACTCCAAGCATCTGTGAGGCAGAATAAAACAAACACTTTTAAAGGAACTTGAGTGATATACATTTGGCATTAATGGAACCAGAGTCCAGATTCCATATTGGCGAAATATTGTGACAAGGAATGATAGCGATTAGTAGGGTATGATTATAGCATTGAGTAAGGTGCATAGGGAAATTGCAATAGAATTATAGATATGGTTCCAACACAGAGGGAACCCACATGGGCCATTGTCGCCATGTCAGATCTGTGCCAGAGCAACTGAAAATTGGAATAGAAACACTGATCTAGTACACACCCTTGGATTTCAGACAATTGTTCACCATGCTATCATTTACACAAATGCTTCAAAGACAAAATAGGACAAATGATGGCATATCATTGTAACCACTCTACAATTTCCACATTTCTCGAATTTCATTACCCAGTTCAAGGCCTGTAGATTATACTGACTGCTGTAATGGTGTCTATCCTTTCTTATCATTAACCAAATAGATTCTGTCATGACATCTTTAGGACATTCTTACTCTTCAGCACTATAATATTCTTGTCAATGAGTATGGTCACTCTTCGTCCTTTCCTTTCCAATGTCTCCCAAATGCTCTACATAGTTTGCAGCTAGATCACCTTTATCTTCAATTACATTCCCAAACGGTTATCTGCACCTACATCACACCGACACTATTTACTATATACAATGGATTTATAAAAATAGAGTGACTAATATAGTTGTATTCATACTCCATATTGATCTGACTCTGCTTGGTGCTTTACTATTTCTTAGATTAGTATTATGCATCTTTTCCAATATTTTGTGCATTTTATTTTTCCTCTCAAATGTTATCAACAATTTTCATTTCTTCTTGACGAGGCAATTTATGAGCACCATCCAATATCAATGGCAAATTGCCCCAGAAAAATGAGGCAAGAAAAAAAAATCCATTAGTGATGTTGTTCTGATTAAATTAGATTACAGTATTTGAAGCAAGTAAAATCCGTGTTACAACGTTGAACAATGCAAGAAGATATTTGAAGAGGAATGCTATGATCGATGTATAAACATTACAAGCAGCAGAAATAACAGAATAGAGTTTCATGCATGCTTTCATTGAACTGGCTTGAGTTTTGTGGCATGGACATCAAAATTATTTGAGGGTGTTACAGGGTTCAGTTTCAGAGGTCAGGGCAGTAAATGCCTTGGGGAGGAGTGAAGGTTTGAAGACTGAATATTTGTGAGAGGTCAAACATACACTTCAAGAATTCTCAAAGACATCTTTTTCAGCACCACCTGAAACTGCCCCCCTATCGCCAGAAATGGAACAACAGGTGGTGGAAATAGTACCATCTCCAAATGCACCTTCAAGCTTAACTTCAAAAGGTTAATATTCTATGTGTGGAAGAGAAACAAAAACAGCGCAAGAACACTAAAGGCTATACCACAGCTTAGAAACGTCACAGAAAAATAAGCCAAATATATATCCATATTCTTAAAGTGGTAGGGATGTTACTCAAAACTCGTATTGAAACTACTCAGACTACGATGCCACTGAGTCTGAACTTTTAAGGAACATATCATAAAAGGAAACCGAGCCACGGGAGAAACTGCACAGAAGATTTACAGGATAATTGCAAAATGGGATGGGGGAGGTGAGTATAAATATCAGGAGGGAGTTGACAGGCTGGGTTAGTTTCTTTCTTTTGAAAAATCGAACGTAGTGGGGGTTGGCCTAACATGATTTTTAAACTTATGAAACGTTTTAATAGAAAAGATACGGGGACTATGTTCCCTCTTGTGAGGAAACACTGAACTAGAGCCTACAAATATAAAATATTGAAAAAAATAATCTAACATGGAACTCAGAAATAAGTTCTTTACCAAAGTATGCCAAGAATTTAGAACCATGGGGCATGGTTGAAGCCAATACCATAGATGTCAGACTCATGTGAGAGATGGGAATAGAGAGTTATGATGATATTGAAGAATTGCAGGAGACTCAAGTGGAGAGTAAACAATTGCATAGATTGTTTGGGTTGATAACCTGCTTAAATGATGTTTATTCAATGTGTATTCCACCAAAAAGATACGTCATCATTACTTCAACATCGCAAGACACAACCTCCCTATCTAAGAGCACTTTAGCAGTACCTTTACATAGATTGTTCAAGAGAGCAGCTTGGTGTCACTTTCTCGTAGACAGTTAGTAGTGTGCAATACGTTTTAGTCCTGTCAGTCATGCTCACGTTCTGCCAGTCAACGAATTACAAATATGGCCTGAATATTAAGATGGGATTGAAAGGTAGATGGTTGGCTTCTGTGTAAATGTAATCATGATTCATGCTAGTAAAATGAATGTCAGAATGGGATGAACCTGGTTTAGCGTGTACATCGGTCAAGAAATCAGGAAGTAGTGCTTATCATTGAGATGCATTTTTTGGGGGTGTGGGGAAAAGAGCAGAAACTAATGAGGGGCCAAGCTTCAGGGAATGATAGAGACAACACTGTGATAATACGGTGTTATAGGCAAAGGAATGTTGTCGGCAATTAGGCAGCTGAAGAGATGTCCCTTATCTTTCAGAGAAATAGATTCACCTGTTTTTCTTACAGAAGCGAGAGTCAGTGGTGGGAAAGATTGTTCAAATTGGTATGGAAAAAGAGATTATAGTGATTATTTGTTTCTACAATGCTCCTATTGTGTAGCTCATTTCTAAAAAAGGAAAGCAGACTCTTTGAGAGTTTAATGGGGTATCTCGAAGTAATTAGGCAACCCATTTATGTTCTGCATATTGGATCATATTTAATCTAAAGAAGTGACTATGGGCACCATGTGAAGTTAATACTATCCAATTATAAACATTTCCACAAAACCAATTCATTGCAGAACCGAAACTTCCTGGTTCCAGAAAAATAATATCCCTTAGCTCTTGGTGTTCTCTCCAGAGGTACAGAGGCAGGAGGCGTGGAATGAAGTGCGGCGACCAGCAGGCTGAAGACCTTGGTGGAGTGGGGATAGCCAGTGGGCTGGAGTTCATGTCGAGTGGGGATGGCCAACAGGCTGGAGGCCCAGGGCAGAGCAGGAGCAGGACCAGGCAGCGACTGGAGGTGAGCAGAGTGGGAACGGCCAGGGGGCTGCAGGCCTGAGTAGAGAGGTTGGTTGTTGGACTGGGGACTGGTGTGGGTTAATGACTTGAGAGAGCCCGGGCAGACCCTTTATGGAAGCCCTCTGCACTCACCTACTGAAAGATTGTAATGCTTATCTTTTTAATTTTATTCTAATTTTTCTAACCTACTATGAACAACTGTAAGCAATGCAACTTTTTGCTGTCTTTTTGCCTTTATTTCTATTTTTTGTATCTGAGATCTATACCTAGGTACTTTATACCTAAGATGGTGCCATGTGAAGTTACACTGTAAATATTTCACTGTACCCCTGTACTTCCATACTTAAGTACATCTGACAATAAAGGATATTCTATTCAAGGTAAATTTTCCCCTATCTGCTTGACCATCACTACAAAATTAAAAAGTCATGATAGCAAGGCCCTTATGGTTGAAGTCTACTGATTTAGTAACACACCATACCACTATTTTGACTGTCTTCAACACTTAGAAGCATAGAGATTTACAGCACAGATATAGACACTTCTGTCCAACTGGTCCATCCCGACCAGATATCCTAAATTAATCTAGTCCAATTAGCCAGCACTTGGCCCATATCCCTATAAACCCTTTCTATTCATGTGCCCATCCAGATGCCTTTTAAATATTGTAATTGTACCAGCCTCCACCACTTCCTCTGGACGCTCATTCCATACACGCACCACTTTTTGTGTGGAAAAAAAAAAGCCTCTTAGTTCCCTTTTAAATTTTTCTCCTGCTCTGAGTTGCCTTTCCAAAATACAGCACCTCACATTTATCTAAATAAAACTTCTCGGCCCATTGGCTCACCTGATCAAGATCCCGTTGTACACTGAGGTAGCCTTTGATATCCACTATACCTCCAATTTTTGTATAATCTGCAAATTTACTAACTATACCTCCTATGTTCACATCTAAATCATTTACATAAATGATGGTAAGCAGTAGACCCAGCACCGATCATTGTGGCACACCAATGGTCATAGGCCTCCAATCTGAAAAGCAACCCTCCTCCACCACGCTCTGTCTTCTACCTTCGAGCCAGTTCTGTATCCAAATGGCTAATTCTCCCTGTATTCTATTTGATCTAACCTTGCTAACCTGTCTACCATGAGGAACATTGATGAATAACTTACTGAAGTCCATTTAGATGATATTCATCCCTCTGCCCTCATATATCCTTTTCGTTACTTCATCAAAAACTCACTGAAGCTAGTGAGACATAATTTCCCAAGCACAAAACCATGTTGACTATCTTTTATCAGTCCTTGCCTATCCAAATACATATCAATCCTGTCCCTCAGGATTCTCTCCAACAACCTGCCCACCACTGATGTCAGGCGCACTCGTCTATAGTTCCGTGGCTTTTCCTTGCCACCTTCCTTAAATAGTGGCACCACATTAGCCAAACTCCAGTCTCTGGCACCACACCTGAGATGATTGGTGATACAAATATCTCACCAAGGGGCCGAGCAATCATTTCCCTAGCTTTCACACAGTTCTAGGGTACACCTGATCAGATCCTGGGGATTGATTTAACTTTATGTATGTTGAGACATCTAGCACCTCCTCCTCAGTTATATGGACATTTTTCAAGATCTCACCGTCTATTTTCCCACATTGTATATCTTTCATGTTCTTCTCCACAACTGGCCTTCCTCCAATTTAGAACGATTCGGAGATGCCGATGTTGGACTGGGGTGGACAAAGTTAAAAATCACACAACACCAGGTTCTAGTCCAACAGGTTTAATTGGAAGCACACTAGCTTTCAGAGCGACGCTCCTTCATCAGGTGATTGTCACCTGATGAAGGAGCGTCGCTCCGAAAGCTAGTGTGCTTCCAATTAAACCTGTTGGACTATAACCTGGTGTTGTGTGATTTTTAACCAATTTAAAACATTAGCTTTTAGATCCTGTCTATCCTTTTTCATCACTATTCTAAAACTAATAGAATTATGGTCGCTGGCTCCAAAGTCCTCTCCCACTGACACCTTAGTCACTTGTGCTGCTTTAGTTCCT
Source organism: Chiloscyllium plagiosum (assembly GCF_037043375.1). Lineage (NCBI taxonomy): Eukaryota > Metazoa > Chordata > Chondrichthyes > Orectolobiformes > Hemiscylliidae > Chiloscyllium > Chiloscyllium plagiosum. The sequence continues at coordinate 17,528,091 of NW_028270173.1, read as the reverse complement.
AAGAGTAAGTCAACGTTTGCACCTTCTCTAGTAGATACATCCTCATACTGAAGCAGAAACTTTACTTGTCCAGACTTAACAAATTCCTCTCCATCTAAACTCTTGACACTATGGCAGTCCCAGTCTACATTGGAAAGTTAAAATTCGCTACTGTAACCAGCCTACTCCTCTTACAGATAACTGGGATCTTATTACAAATTAGTTTCTCAATTTCCCACTGGCTATTGGGAGGTCTGTAGTACAATCCCAATAAGGTGATTATCCCTTTCTTATTTCTCAACTCCACTTAAATAACTTCCCTGGATGTATTCCCAGAAATATCATCCCTAATTACAGCTGTAATATTATCTCATATCAAAAACATTATACCCCTCCTCTCTTGCCAGCATTTCAATCCTTGCTGTAACCTTCGTATCCAGGAATATTAAGCTGCCAATCCTGTCCAACCCTGAGCCACGTCTCTGTGATTGATATGATATTCCAGTCCCTCTACACCAAATAGTTTTCTGGGGAGCATTATGGGTGCAGTGAGTCAATTTCCACTGGAAGTTACCAACCTTAAGTCTAAGAGAAGGAGAAAATGCAGCTCATTACGCTGGGCTACAGGTAATATGGGCCATAATACGAAGACAGCACGTCTCCTTAAACATTTACTAGTGCTTTTATTCGGACTTGTTTCATTTTACTGGAATTCACTATCACTGTCATCGTTGTGTTAAGTGTATGTGACAGTTGAAAACATTTGCAAGCAGATTTAGCATATATGATAGTGAGGAGAAAAACTCCATCGCTGGAGATGATCTTTGACAAATTACTGGAAGTTCATTGCACATACCAAAGCAGCTTAATATAAAAATGTTCTTACTTGTGCTGTTTGCTCTAGGTTGGGAACTGCTGTGGAAATAGAGGTTTGAGATGTGTAAGTATCAGAGTTTTACTATGGAACACATGCACAAATACAGTGCTGCACACAAGAAAATACACACTAGCACATACACACGCAAACACGTGTGCCAGAAATGAAACCGAAGATCTCAGAAGAAGATAATGAGACGATGGCGAACTTATGGAAAGGTGAGCCAGAAGCAGACATCAGGATTTAAAGAAGAGTTGGATAATCTCCCAGTTGGAAAAGGAATTTGGGATTATCAGTTGTAAGATGTTTAGAAGAGTAGGTTAGATCCTCCATACATGTCACGTTATTGTTCGTAGAATGGGAGGTAGGACTATTGTTGTATTAACTCAGAATTCTTCACACGTTTGAATTTTATATCTTCAGCACAGTAGCTCTGTGGTCAGCATTGCTGCCTCACAGTGCCAGGGACCCAGGTTCGAATCCCCTGTCTATGCTGAGTTTGCACATTCTCCCTATGTCTGCGTGGATTTCCTTTGGGTACAGTGATTTCCTCTGGGTACAGTGATTTCCTCCCACAGCCCAGTGATGTGATGGTTAGGTGGACTGGCCATGGGAAATGTAGGAATAGCGCAGGGAGTGGGTCTGGGTGGGACATTCTTCAGAGGGTCGGAGTGGACTCAATGGTCCAACTGGTCTGCTTCCACACTGCAGGGATTCTATTGTACATGAACATGCTAATACTCAGGCACATGCACAAAGACACAAGAGTTGCAACAAAAAGGTGAAAACAAATCCACTTAAAAAAATCTATAAATATATGTTAATTCTTATTTTGTTTTATTAAGCAATAATGACAATTAGTGCAAAATACATCAAGTAAATGATATTTAGATTCACATACCATACGTTGTATTGGTTGCACTGTTATCTCTGTAATAAGCAAAACACTTGATATTTGAATTTAAAATTATGCAAATTATGATCTGAATAATCATCATCAAATCAATAATATAATTTAAGTCTGTGTACCTTTTCAGCCTCAAGATTACTGGAAGATAAATTAGATAGTCATTAATTTAATTGTTTTAAATTCATTATTTTAAATGTTTTAAACTCATTACTTCGCAGATGTGTTTCTTATTAACATACAGCTAAATGATCATGAACACTCCTCAGAGAAGGCAAGGCTGTGGCCTTTAAGGATTGGATTCTGGGTAATCCAAGATGGAGGACAGGAAAAACTTCTGGCTGTAAAGCTGCTCCTTTTTTTGAGGTATTTTAGGTGTTGGAGGTGATTTCCTCGAATTCCAGGAACAGCAATTATTGTTTTGTATGCACATTGTTTTGGAACTTTGGAAAAAAAAGTCCAAACAACAGCAGATTTAAAAGTGAGAAGAGCAGACAAAGGAAGCACATGGTGAGGACAGTGCAGGAGAAAGAGAGAGAGAGAGAACCTGCACAGTTACTGCCTTTGCTGTTTTTGAATTTGTGTATCGCTGGACATCGGAGTGCATCTGGGAAAATTAACAAACAGTGAAATTCACAACTAATATTGGAGGAACTGTTGGGTGAAGTTCACAGCACAGAATCAGATAAGTTAATTGTTGTTTTAAGTCTGTCCAAGAGAAAGACTGTATTAGTGAGTACAGTGGGTTCTTTCTTGATTAATGTTTTTGGAGATAATCTCTTGATTAAACTTAAAATATAAGCCATTAATAAGCTATTAATTTAACCAGGGGCAGTGTTTGAAGAGAAATAAGACGGTGTTATTTTTTGGGTCTGTAGATTGTGAAGGAGCAAAAATGGCTTTTGCAGTGATATGTACTTCTTGTCAGATGTGGGAGTTTAAAGAGAGTTTAAGGGTTACTGTGGATTATATCTGCCATAAATGCTGTTGGATGTGAATCTTATCAGATCGAGTGGATCGGTTGGAGAGACAGATAGAAGCGATGAGGAATTTGCAACAGCAACAGTATGTGATGGATGGCAGTTATAGAAACGGGGGAAAGTCTCAGATACAGTCACATAGATGGGTTAACTCCAGGAAGGGTAAGAGAGGTAGGCATCTAGTGCTGGAGTCTTTCGTGGATAAACCCATTTCAAACAGGTATGCTGTTTTGGAAAATGTAGGGGGTGATGGATTCACAGGGGAACGTAGCATGAACAGCCAATTTTCTGGTATTGAGACTGGCTCTAATTCAACAAGGAGTATGTCAGCTTCCAAGAGATCAATTGTGTTAGGGGATTCTGAAGTCCGAGGTACAGACAGACGTTGCTGTGGCCAGCAGTGAAAAAGCAGAATGGTGTGTTGTTTCCCTGGTGCCAGGATCAAGGATGTCTCAGAGAGGGTGCAGAATGTTCTCACGGGGGAGAGGGGCCAGCAGGAGGTCATTGTCCACATTGGAACCAACGACATAGGAAGGAAAAATGTTGAGATTCTGAAGGGAAATTACAGAGAGTTAAGCAGAAATATAAAAAGGAGGTCCTAAGGGTAGTAATATCTGGATTACTTCCAGTCCTACGAGCTAGTAAGGGCAGGAATAGGAGGATAGAGAAGATGAATGCATGGCTGAGGAGCTGGTTTACGGGAGGAGGATTCACATTTTTTGATCATTGGAATCTCTTTTGGGGTAGATGTGACCTGTACAAGAAGGGCGGATTGCACCTAAATTGGAAGGGGACTAATATATTGGCAGGGAAATTTGCGAGAACTGCTTGGGAGATTTAAACTAGTAAGGTGGTTGGGGGGTGGGTGGCCCAGGGAGATAGTGAGGAAAGAGATCGATCTGAGACGGGTACAGCTGAGAACAGAAGTGAGTCAAACAGTCAGGGCGGGCAGGGACAAGGTAGGACTAATAAATTAAACTGCATTTATTTCAATGCAAGGGGTCTAACAGGGAAGGCAGATGAATTCAGAGCGTGGTTAGGAACATGGGATTGGGATATCATAGCAATTACAGAAACATAGCTCAGGGATGGGCAGGACTGGCAGCTGAATGTTCCAGGATACAAATGCTACAGGAAGGATAGAAAGGGAGGCAAGAGAGGAGGGGGAGTGGCATTTTTGATAAGGGATACATTACTGCTATGCTGACGGAGGAAATTCCCGGAAATACATCCAGGGAAGTTATTTGGGTGGAACTGAGGAATAAGAAAGGGATGATCACCTTATTGGTATTGTCTTATAGACCCCCCAATAGTCAGAGGGAAATTGAGAAACAAACTTGTAAGGAGATCTTAGCTATCTGTAAGAATAATAGGATAGTTATGGTAGGGGATTTTAACTTTCCAAACATTGACTGGTACTGCCATAGTGTTAAAGGTTTAGATGGAGAGGAATTTGTTAAGTGTGTATAAAGACACTTTTCTGATTCAGTGTGTGGATGTACCTACTGGAGAAGGTGCAAAACTTTACCTACTCTTGGGAAATAAGGCAGAGCAGGTGACTGAGGTTTCAGTGGGGGAGCACTTTGGGGCCAGCGACCATAATTCTATTCATTTTAAAATAGTGATGGAAAAGGATAGACCAGATCTAAAAGTTGAAGTTCTAAATTGGGGAAAGGTCAATTTTGACGGTAGGAGGCAAGAACTTTCGAAAGCTGATTGGGGGCAGGTGTTCGCAGGTAAAGGGACGGCTGGTAAATGGGAAGCCTTCAGAAATGAGATAACAAGAATCCAGAGAAAGTATATTCTTGTCAGGGAAGGCTGGTAGGTATAGGGAATGTTGAATGACTAAAGAAATTGAGGGTTTGGTTAAGAAAAAGAAGCAAGCATATGTCAGGTATAGACAGGATAGATCGAGTGAATCCTTCGAAGTGTATGAAGGAAGTAGGAGTATAGTTAAGAGGGAAATCAGGAGGGCAAAACGGAGACATGAGATAGCTTTGGCAAATAGAATTAAGGAGAATCCAAAGGGTTTTTACAAATATATTGAGGACAAAAGGGTATCTAGGGAGAGAATAGGGCCCCTCAAAGATCAGCAAGGCGGCCTTTGTGTGGAGCCACAGAAAATGATGGAGATACTAAATGAATATTTTGCATCAGTATTTACTGTGGAAAAGGATATAGAAGATATAGACTGTAGGGAAATAGATGGTGATATCTTGCAAAATGTCCAGATTACAGAGGAGGAAGTGCTGGATGTCTTGAAATGTTTAAAGGTGGATAAATCCCCAGGACCTGATCAGGTGTAGCCTTGAACTCTGTGGGAAGCTAGAGAAGTGATTGATGGTCCTCTCGCTGAGATATTTGTCCATCAATTGTTACAGGTGAGGTGCCGGAAGACTGGAGGTTGGCAAACGTGGTGCCAGTGTTTAAGAAGGGCGGTAAATGACAAGCCAGGAACTACAGACTGGTGAGCTGGACCTCAATGGTGGGCAGGTTGTTGGAGGGAATCCTGAGGTAACAATGAAGATTGAGGAGGGCAGAGCAGTAGTTGTGATCTATATGGACTTCAGTAAGGCATTCGACTAGGTTCCCCATGGGAGACTGATTAGCAAGGTTAGATCTCATGGAATACAGGGAGAACTAGCCATTTGGATACAGAACTGGCTCAAAGGTAGAAGACGGAGAGTGGTGACGGAGGATTGTATTTCACACTGGAGGCCTGTGACCAGTGGAGTGCCACAAGGATCGGTGCTCGGTCCTCTACATTTTGTCATTTACATAAGTGATTTGGATGCGAGCATAAGAGGTACAGTTAGTAAGTTTGCAGATGACACCAAAATTGGAGGTGTAATTGAAGAGGGTTGCCTCAGATTACAACAGGATCTGGTCCAGATGGGCCAATGGGCTGAGAAGTGGCAGATGGGGTTTAATTCAGATAAATGCGAGATGCTGCATTTTGGGAAATCAAACCTAAGCAGGACTTATACACTTAATGGTAAGGTCCTAGAGAGTGTTGCTGAACAAAGATACCTTGGAGTCGAGGTTCATATTTCCTTGAAAGTAGTGTCGCAGGTAGATAGGATAGTGAATAAGGCATTTGGTATGCTTTCCTTTATTGGTCAGAGTATTGAATACAGGAGTTGGGAGGTCATGTTGCGGCTGTACAGGACATTGGTTAGGCCACTGTTGGAATATTGTGTGCAATTCTGGTCTCCTTCATATCGGAAAGATGTTGTGAAACTTGAATGGGTTCAGAAAAGATTTACAAGGATGTTGCCAGGGTTAGAGGATTTGAGCTACAGGGAGAGGCTGAACAGGCAGGGGCTGTTTTCCCTGGAGCGTTGGAGGCTGAGAAGTGACCTGTTCGAGGTTTACAAAATGATGAGGGACATGATAGGGTAATAGGCAAAGTCTTTTCTCTTTGGTCGGGGAGTCCAGAACTAGAGGGCATAGGTTTAGGGTGAGAGGGGAAAGATATAAAAGAGACCTAAGGGGCAACCTTTTCATGCAAAGGGTGGTACTTGTATGGAATGAGCTGCCAGAGGATGTGGTGGAGGCTGGTACAATTGCAACATTTAAGAGGCATTTGGATGGGTATATGAATAGGAAGGGTTTGGAGGGATATGGGCCGGGTGCAGGCAGGTGGGACTAGATTGGGTTGGAATATCTGGTCAGCATGGAGAGGTTGGACTGAAGGGTCTGTTTCCATGCTGTACATCTTTATGACTCTATGGCTTATTCTGATGACCATTTACAAATGGAGCCCAACGATTATGTGGGTTGCGCTTCCTTAAATCATGACTGGAGAAACTACAGCTACGTAGTTGGATCAGAGAGGCAGGAATAGTACACTTTAAATTAGAGAAAATTGAGAAGAAACTTGAAAAGGTATCAAAAAAAGCGGCGATAGGACATTCTAGATTTGCAAAATATTTCTAACGTTGGAAGGAAAGAGTGACAGCACAGATAGGGAGAGAGTAGGGCCTCTCAAAGATCAGCAAGGCTGACTTTGTGTGGAGATGGAGGAAATTGGAGAGACACCAAACGAGTATTTTGCATCAGTATTTACTGTGGAAAAGGACATGGAAGATATAGGATGTAGGGAAATAGATGCTGACATCTTGAAAAATGTCTATATTACAGAGGAGGAAATGCTGGATGTCTTGAAACACATAAAAATGGATAAGTCCCCAGAACCTGATCAGGTGTACCCACGAACTCTGCCGGAATCTAGGGAAGTGATTGTTGGGCCTCTTGCTGAGATATTTGTCTCATCAACAGTCACAGGTGAGGTGCTAGAAGACTGGAGGTTGGTAAAGGTGGTGCCACAGTTTAAGAAAGGTGGTAAGGACAAGCCAGGGAGCTATAGACCAGTGAGCCTGACGTCAGGGGTGGGCAAATTGTTGGAGGGAATCCTGAGGGACAGGATGTACATGTATTTGGAAAGGCAAGGACTGATTCGGGATAGTCAACATGGCTTTATGCGTGGGAAATCATGTCTCACAAACTTGATTCAGTTTTTTTGAAGAAGTAACAAAGAGGATTGATGAGGGCAGAGCGATAGATGTGCTCTATATGTACTTCAGTGAGACATTCGACAAGGTTCCCCATCGGACACTGGTGAGCAAGGTTAGATCTCACAGAATACAGGGAGAACTAGCCATTTGGATACGGAACTAGCTCAAAGATAGAAGACGGAGAGTGGTGATGGACGGTTGTTTTTCAGACTGGAGGCCTGTGACCAGTGGAGTGCCACAAAGATCGGGTCCTTTACTTTTCATCATTTATGTTAATGATTTGGATGTGAGCATAAGAGGTATAGCTCGTACGTTTGCTGTTGACACCAAAATTGGAGGTGTAGTGGACAGCGAAGAAGGTTACCTTAGATTACAATGGGATCTTGAACAGATAGGCCAATGGGCTAAGACGTGGTAGATAGAGTTTAATTCAGATAAATGTGAGGTGCTGCATTTTGGGAAAGCACATCTTAGCAGGACTTATACACTTCATGCTAAGGTCCTAGGGAGTGTTGCTGAACAAAGAGACCTTGGAATGCAGGTTCATAGCTCTTGAAAGTGGAGTCGCAGATAGATCGGATAGTGAAGAATGCGTTTGTTATCCTTTCCTTTATTGGTCAGATTATTGAGTACAGGAGTTGGGAGGTCATGATGCGGCTGTACAAGACATTCGTTAGGCTGCTGTTGGAATATTGTGTGCAATTCTGGTCTCCTTCCGATCGGAAAGATGTTGTGAAACTTGAAAGGGTTCAGAAAAGATTTACAAGGATGTTGTCAGGGTTGGTGATTTTGATCTATACGAAGAGATGGAATAGGCTAAGGCTGTTTCTCCTGGAGAGTCGGAGGCTGAGGGGTGATCTTAAAGAGGTTTATAAAATCATGAGGGGCATGGATAGGGCAAATGGACAAAACTGTTTCCCTGGGGTGGGAGAGTTCAGAACTAGAGGACATATGTTTAGTGTGAGAGGAGATAGGTATAAAAGTGACGTAAGGGGCAACTTTTTTCACTCAGAGGGTGGTACATGTATGGAATGAGATGCCAGAAGAAGTGGGGGAGGCTGGTACAATTGCAACATTTAAAAGGCATCTGCATGAGCATATGATTAGGAAGGGTTTGGAGGGATATAGGCCAAGTGCTGGCAGGTAGGAATGGATTGAGTTGGGAGCTCTGCTCGAAGGGTCTGTTTCTGTGCTGTACATCTCTATGACTCTATCGCTCTATTTAGGGTACTGGATAACAGAGCAAAGGTGGTATGAGGAGAAACCTTATTATGCAGCCAGATCACAGTTATATTCTGATATGCATTGTCTGAGAGCGCGCATTGTCTGAGGCTCAACTGAGGCATTCAAACGAGCATTGGATAATTATTTAGGTAGAAATAGTATGGTAGATACGAGGGAGAAGCAGTAGATTGGCACTAGATAATGGAACTATTGCGGGCACGATGGGTTAAATGGTCTCATTCAATGCTGTAACAAGTTTGTGATTCTGTGATAGGGACCAGGGTAATTATCCAACACTAAGACAAAAGAATATTAGTTAAAAAGGTCCCAGCATGTTTGACAGAATTGCAAACCTTTGTTTTGGTGGATAAGTCCAAACGTAAGAAACATTATTGCTATAACCAGTAAGGTCACTGCACCTCCCAGTCCTAGGAATAAGTTGGTGTTCCCGCTATTTTTCTCCAACTCCTTGCCTGAAATAAGAATTTAAAATAAATATGTCAAAATCTTATTCTAAGTATATTGAGGAAAAACTGCTTTTGTGTTATAACAAATAGCATGATTGTAAAAACATATCAGTAATCTGAGGGTTGCATTTCTGTGGCGTCTTTCATGGTTTCAGGATGTCGCAAAGTGCTTTGCAACGAATAAACTGGTTTTGAAGTGCAGACACTTCTGGAATCCAGTAAACATGACAGACAAGCTGCGCTTAGGAAGATTCCACAAACAGCAGTATGATAAATATTAGGTTAATTGGGCTTATATGTGACGTATGATGCTAGATACTAATGACCAGGCACAGAAGCCAGCTCCCCTGTAATTACTCGAAATCAAGTCATGGAAACATCTGTATTTACTTGGGATGAGAGGCGAGAAAAAGAAACGGTCACTTGTGTGTAACAACACTTCTAGATAAATACATAAAAAATAAATTGGTCTTCCATTCCAACTCATTTTAGATTTAGCTCTCTCCCCACCTCTCCCTAACCTTTCACTGTCGTCATTGCCCTTAACCATTATTCTGTTTTCAGCATTTCTGAGCTGATGTGTGCCCCAGAGGACCGCTTTTTAAATAGAAATGATTATTCTTAGTTGCCACTTACGTTTCACTTCCAGTTTGGTTCCATTTCCATGTCTTTTCCCTGCTCCAAAGAAGTTTATATTACAGTAATAGGTGTCCGAGTCTTTCTCAATCAAGTCGGAGATATTAATGAAGATCCTTTTCTTAGCAAATGAATCACTGCCCGATTTCTGCAGCCGAGCTGTGTAAAAGGGACTATCATCCAATTTGTACTCATCCGATTTACCCCGCGTCCAGTAAGCTGCACCAACTGGAGATGAAGTTCCTTCAAAGTCTAAAACACAGTTCAGTGTGACAGACTCCCCCTCTGTTACAGTTATAAAGGGAGGGAACTGGAAGACAGTGATATTCATCTTCGTACCCACTGGTAGAAAGAAAAGAGACCTTTATATTTAAGTACGCACATGTATATATAAAACAAATAGGAGGTGTTAGCAATTTAACATATATCCGCCGAAAGTGCATGAAATCTTCATCATATACAATACGGTCTGAACCACGAAGCCAGATGAACAGTTTGTTGTGCTATCCCGTTTCACTGCCTTATGATCTGAACCAAGAGTTCAAATCATAAAAATGCAACTGCTGATCCATTCTCACGATCCTCTATGCTGACCATTTTTCTTTTTGATTATAATTGCTTTCTACTCATGTGGGACAACATTCACCCTTCGTTGCTCGGGGTCCTTGCTCTTAAAGAAATCGCAGCGACTTTCACAAAGCGGGACAAAAGTGAAGAGAGTTCTGTGCCGACCTGGGGACAGCGAAGCTCCGAATAAGTCAATGGTTTGATTCTGCTCAAATCGCTGACATGAAATCGCGTGCAATCTGACAACCGGTTGGCATGGACGAGTTGGTCCGAAGGGTCTGCTTCCGTGCTGTACATCACTATGAGTCTATCTGGAAACAAATTCAAGGCTGTGCAAGGTCGGTGAACATTTGCGCGAACACTCTCCCTTCTCTACTTTATTTTGATTAAGGTGTTCATATATTTATGATGGGGAGGTGCCGGTGTTGGACTCGGATGGACAAAGTTAAAGGTCACAACAACACCAGGTTACAGTCCGACAGGTTTATTTGGAAATACAAGGTTTTGGAGCGCTTCTCCTTTCTCAGGTAGCTAGTGGGGCAGGATCATAGGACACAGAATTTATAGCAAGCTATTTGTAGCTGGTGGGTCAGGATCATAGGACACTGAATTGATAGTTTGCTATAAATTATGTGTCCTATGGTCTTGCCCCATTAGATACCTGACGAAAGAGCAGTGCTTCGAAAGCTTGTACTTCCAAATAAATCTATTGGACAACAACCTGGTGTTGTGTGATTTTTAACTTCATGTATTTAAGACGAGCAGGTGATTGCGTTCCCGATAGCTGGCGAGCCCTTAATCTGACAAAGCGGTTATCCTAGGAGATGTGACAATGCACGCTGTACTGATATAACACTCTCCAGATCTCGTACTCAAGCACTACTGCTCCCTTACTATTGTTGTTGAAATGTCGAAGCGAGCTCTGAACTTCAAGGAAATGTAATTCAATTAGAAAACACACACAAGGCGCAGAGTGGTTTGCAAAGAGAAATCAAGACGGCGTTGTGATTTAGGGTAAACAGATCACGGGAGCAAGGCAATCAGAAGAAGAGCGGGGGCCAGAGTGGATATTAAATAGTGGGGAATACAAAATGAGTATGTTTCATTGACGTAGGATCAAGTAAAGGGATAGTATAGGAGGAACAGAAAGACGGAAGATTGGCAGAAGTTTTGATAAGGGTGAAAATAAGGCAACAAACGAAGTGAGGTGACTGCCACAAATAATGTCTGTAGTTTTGGGTTGCACCGACAGTGGGTGTTGGCCGGTTGGCGTTCAGGGGAGGTTGGGAGTTGTTAGTAACAACGTGTAAGACGAATAGCTTCGTCCGACATTGTGAAGGCCACTGTTAGAATGCAGATCCACCAGACGGCTGGAAAATGCTGACTTTGCCTGATCGATGATATCAGGTCAGGAGGCTAAGATTATGGGGAAGTTCAAGGACGATCAAACAGCGCTTGTGCTGAATCCACAATTGCTCAGATATTTAAGCAATCCCCAAGCAGCAATATCTAGACAACACCAAAGCCTGGGCGAATAATCCTGTAAACAACACAAATGTCAGCGAGGTGTACATCCCTCGAACAGTATGAAAGCAAACGATTACATCATAATTATTGCACGTGCTTGTTAATTTAATAAAATCTATGAATTTGCATGGCACCTCTTCACATCCTTGAATTATGCAATGTGCTTCAGAATTGAACCTTGCCTTTCAATTATTGTTGAGAAATCTAACATGGACGTCAATTCCTGTCAGCAATGCTTCACCAATCGGCTTTAGCTCAATTAAAACATTCGCCAGAAATATCTATAACCCTTCGCCGTAATTTCGATGCGAAGTAGGACGAGATAATTAAACAGTCGGTCTCCCGTCAAAGTTCCAAGCGGGAGATAGGGAGATTCTGGCAGAAACTCCATCTCTGTGCGTCCCGACTTTAGGATATAAATGCGGGAGCGGCACAGTTTAGGGCGGCACGGTGGGCTCAATGGTTAGCACTGCTGCCTCACGGCGCCAGGGACCCGGATTCGATGGGGCGACTGTCTGTGTGGAGTTTGCACATTCTCCCCGTGTCTGTGTGGGTTTCCTACGGGTACTCCGGCTTCCTCCCACAATCCAAAGATGTGCAGGTTGGGGTGGATTGACCATGTTAAAGTGCCTAGCGTATTCAGGGATATGCAGGTTAGATGCATTCGTTAGGGGTAAATGTAGAGGAATAGTGTAGGACAATGGGTCTGGGAGGGTTACTCTTCGGAGGGTCGGTGTGGACCTGTTTCCACAGCGATTCTATGATTCTACGAATGTTTCACGTATCAGCCTTCTCTGAGTTGCAGGCGCTTGACGTTCGCGTTTCTGTGGACATTTCAACCAGTCCAGGTTCTTAGAACACCATTGGTTTGCCTAATATTTGCCAAGCAAAATAACAGTACTTTCAATTCTCGATTTGGAGCGGCAAATATCAGTGGAACTCACCTGCGCTTCTCGGAAAGCTGATCGACAGCATTAGGACCAGCAGTTGTCGGAAAACCATGCTCTCTGAATTTGTGAGGAGATTGCAGATAAGTGAATCTAGAAGGCGAGAGAAACACATTATTAATCGTTCTCGAAGCGTGAATGGAATTATTTGTGGTCTCCACGTAGATCACACAGGATGTGCAATTCGTGGCTGCAACTGAATCGCGTCGCCTTTAAAGCCATCTCCTTTAGAGTTCTGGAATTGGAGATAAACATATTGATGACAGTGTTCGATAAGTCGGAAACGCAGACCATGAAACAAGACAACTACCCACAGGTCTTGTAGGTGTGATATTATGTTTAGGTCGTGGAGAGTCCCTACCCGCCAGCTGCATATTTCTCCGTTACGATGGCCTTGATAATGCACAAAGGGGATGAAAGAAAGGACGGGTTCCCTTAAAGAGGGGACCAAAAGTTTCCATTCACCTAATCGTGGTCCTGTGATTTCAGCCACAATGGTAACCAAGACTCAGGGATGTGCAGGCCAGATGGATGGTAAATGCAATTTCCAGGGATAGTGTGGGGACTTGGCCTGGGTGGGATGCACTTCAGAGGATCGGTGCAGATTCGATGGGCCGGATGACTTCTACCTACATTGTAGGAACTCTATGTTTCTATGCAATGTTTACGGTTATTGCTATCGTCAACATTTAGCCAGCAGCCCAGGCCCTGAGCGAAGGTTTGCAGGTTATTGGCACCTGCGCTCAATGAGCTAATCGGCGCGACAGTCAGCATTCATGACCCTTCATCAGGCGGTAGTGAACTCCCCCCACCACGCCGCCCTCAGGCGATCAAGGTTAGTGCTCTGGCATTGAAGGCGCCGCGTTTCGGGAGAAGCGTTGAACAGCGGATTGGTAGTTTGTTCAAAATGTCTGTCCGGCGGTGAAAGTGCTTTCCGCAGTCTTGCGAGGCGCTGCATAATCCTTTGCGTTTACTTTAAACGTTCGATCACTTCGTTTCAAACTACAATCCGCAGGGAGTCACGTTGCTTGTTGATGTGTGTTGAGATTGAACGTAGATTTTATGCTGGTTATGCACATATTCTCCGAGATCAATTTAAACAATTAATGATCTTTATCTGCATGCGAATCATCCGTAGAGCCCAACCGTTCATGTTAGTTATATTTGTTAATCTAACTTGATTGAAAAGGACGGATGAATGACAAATGCAATTAAGGAAGGAATGTCTTACGAGGAAAGGCTGAGGGACTTGAGGCTGTTTTCGTTAGAGTGAAGAAGGTTGAGAGGTGACTTAATTGAGACATATAAAATAATCAGAGGGTTAGATAAGTTAGACAGTGAGACCCTTTTTCCTCGGATGGCAGTGGCTAGCAGGAGTGGACATAGCTTAAAATTGAGGAGTGACAGATATAGGACAGATGTTAGAGGTAATTTCTTTACTCAGAGAGGGTAGGGGCGTGGAACGCACTGCCGGCAACAGCAGTCAGCATGTGGATGTACCTACTAGAGAAGGTGCAAAACCTGACCTACTTTTGGGAAATAAGGCAGGGCAGGTGACTGAGGTGTCAGTGGGGGAGCACTCTGGGACCATAGTTCTATTAGATTTAAAATAGTGATAGAAAAGGATGGACCAGATCTAAACGTTGAAGTTCTAAATTGGAGAAAGACAAGATTTGACGGTATTAGGCAAGAACTTTTAAAAGCTGATTGGGGGCAGATGTTCGCAGGTAAAGGGATGGCTGGAAAATGGGAAGCCTTCAGAAATGAGATAACGAGAATCGAAAGGAAGTATATTCCTGTCAGGGTGAAAGTAAAGGGTGGTAGGTGTAGGGAATGCTGGATGACAGAAGAAATTTAGGGTTTGATTAAGAAAAAGAAGCAAGCATATGTAAGGTATAGATCGAGTGAATCCTTAGAAGGCAGTAGGAGTATACTTAAGAGGGAAATCAGAGGGCAAAAAAGGGGACATGAGAGGGCTTTGATAAATAGGGTTAAGGAGAATCTAAAGGGTTTTTACAAATACATTAAGGACAAAAGGGTAACTAGGGAGAGGATAGGGCCCCTAAAAGGTCAGCAAGGTGGCCTTTGTGTGGAGCCGCCAGAAAATGGGGGAGATACTAAACGAGGGGTTTGCAACAGTATTTATTGTGGAAAAGGACATGTAAGATATAGAAAGTAGGCAAATAGATGGTGACACCTTGCAAAATGTCCAAATTACAGACGAGGAAGTGTTGGATGTCTTGAAGCGCATTAAGGTGGATAAATCTCCAGGACCTGATCAGGTGTAGCCTAGAAGTGATTGCTGGGCCTTTTGCTGAGATATTTGCATCATCGCTAGTCACAGGTGAGGTGCCAGAAGACTGGAGGTTGGCTAACGTGGTGCCACTGTTTAAGAAGGGTGGTAAGGACAAGCCAGAGAACTATAGACCAGTGAGCCTGACGTTGGTGAATGGCAAGTTGTTGGAGGGAATCCTAAGAGACAGCATGTACATGTATTTGGAAAGACAAGGACTGATGAGGGATAGTCAACATGGCTTTGTGCGTGGGAAATCATATCTCAAAAGTTTGATTGAGTTTTTTTGAAAAAGTAACGAAGTGGATTGATGAGGGCAGAGCGGTAGATGTGATCTATATGGACTTCAGTAAGGCGTTTGACAAGGTTCCTCATGGGAGACTGATTAGCCAGGTTAGATCTCACAGAAGACAGGGAGAACTAGCCATTTGGATACAGAACTGGCTCAAAGGTAGAAGACAGAGGGTGGTGGTGGAGAGTTGTTTTTCTGACGGGAGGAATGCGACCAATGGAGTGCCACAAAGATTGGTACTGGGTCCTCTACATTTTGTCATTTACTTAAATGATTTGGATAAGAGCATGAGAGGTACAGTTAGTAAGTTTGCAGATGACACCAAAATTGGAGGTGTAGTGGACAGCGAAGAAGGTTACCTCAAATTACAACAGGATCTTGACCAGATGGGCCAATGGGCAGAGAAGTGGCAGATGGAATTTAATTCAGATAAATGTGAGGTGCTGCATTTTGGGAAAGCAAATATTAGCAGGACTTATACACTTAACGGTAAGTTCCTAGAGAGTGTTGCCGAACTAAGAGACCTTGGAGTCCAGGTTCATAGCTCCTTGAAAGTGGAGTTGCAGGTAGATAAAATAGTGAAGAAGGCGTTTGGTATGCTTTCTTTTATTGGTCAGAGTTTTGAGTACAGGAGTTGGGAGGTCATGATGCGGCTGTACAGGACATTGGTTAGGCCACTGTTGGAATATTATGTGCAATTCTGGTCTCCTTCATATCGGAAAGATGTTGTGAAACTTGAAAGCGTTCAGAAAAGATTTACAAGGATGTTGCCAAATTTGGAGGATTTGAGTTATAGGGAGAGGCGGGGACTGTTTTCCCTAGAGCGTCAGAGGCTGAGGGGTGACCTTATAGAGGTTTACAAAATTATGAGGGGCATGGATAGGGTAAGGAGACAAAGTCTTTTCCCTGGGGTCGGGGAGTCTAGAACTAGAGGGCATAGGTTTAGGGTGAGGGGGGAAAGACATAAAAGAGACGTACGAGGCAGCGTTTTCACACAGAGGGTGGTATGTTTATGGAATGAGCTGCCAGAGGAAGTGGTGGAGGCGAGTACAATTGCAACATTTAAGAGGCATTTGGATGGGTATATGAATAGGAAGGATTTGGAGGGATATGGTGCCAGGTGCTGGCAGGTGGGACTAGATTGGGTTGGGATATCTGATTGGCATGGACGGGTTAGACTGAAGAGTCTGTTTCCATGCTGTACATCTCTATGACTCTATGATTGTATGAGTAGAAAAGTCACTAACTTTAAGGACACTTAAATGGTCATTGGTTAGGCATATGGGACGAGAATGGAATAGTGTAGGTTAGATGGGTTTCAGATTTGTTTCACAGTTCAGTGCAGCATCGAGGACTGAGGGGCCTGTACTGCGCTGTAATGTTCTATGTTCTATTAGTGGTAAACTAGGGGATTGAGAATGTTTAAAATTTGACAAAAGATGACCAGAAAATGGAGAAAATAAACTTTTAGGGTATACTTGCAAGTAATATCAGGATGGTCAGGAAAACATTTCTTTAGATTTCTGATAGAAGCCAAACTGAACACGTCATTGACATAATAAACCTGGGGAAAGAATAATGAGGAACAAGGAAGTGGTGAGTGGGTTGAATGAAAAATAAACTTTGCATCAGGTCTTCACAGTGGAAGACACAAGCAGCACTCCACAATGAAGAACTATTTAAGGGGTA
Source organism: Chiloscyllium plagiosum (assembly GCF_037043375.1). Classification (NCBI taxonomy): domain Eukaryota; kingdom Metazoa; phylum Chordata; class Chondrichthyes; order Orectolobiformes; family Hemiscylliidae; genus Chiloscyllium; species Chiloscyllium plagiosum. Next base: position 17,511,189 of record NW_028270173.1, on the reverse strand, counting down.
AAAGGATGAGAGGAAATACATCACCAGAGAAGAAAGTGCTAGGGCAATTAACCAGTCTTAAAGCAGATAAGATTCCCAGACATGATGCAATGCACCTTAATATATTAAATGATCACACAACCCCAGGTGTTGTGTGATTTTTAACTTTTTCCACCATAGTCCAACACTGGCACCTCCAAATCATATATTAAATGAAATAGCTAGAGAGATAATGGATGCACTGGTAATAAACTTACAGGAATCCTTAGATTCTGGAAACGTCTCAGAGATGGTAAAACTGTCAATGTAAAATCTATATTTAAAAATGGAAGGGCACAAAAAAATACCACATGGAACTGTACACCAGTTAGCCTAACGTCTGTGTTGTGAAAACCTCTAAAGTCAATGACAAAGTATGCAGTAGGATAGCATTTACAAATACATAACGCTGTCAAGCAGAGTCAGTATAGCTTAATGAAGGGAAAATCATGCCTGACAATTTTACTGGAATTGTTTGATGAGGTATCATGCAGAATAGATAGAGGTGGTGCAGTGAGTGTAATATATTTGGATTTTCAGACGGCGATTGATAATATATTACACATTAGGGTAATAAGATAAGAACCTATGGTGCTCAAGATGGTCTATTAGCATGGACAGAGGTTCAGTAAATAATAGAAGGCAGAGTTGAGGTAAGGGGGGCATTTTGGCATTGTGACCTGTTGTGAGCTAGTTGTGTGCCACAAGAATTATTGCTGGGACCACTGTTATTTACAATATATATTAGTGACTTGGATGAGGAAAGTGAATGTATTAGCGCTAATTTTGCGGATGACACAAAAATAGGTAGGAAGGCAAGTGGTGAGGATGACATAAAGAGTTTTCATAAGTATATCGAGATGTTAGGAGAGGGCAAAAACTGGGAAGATACAATGTAATGTGGGAAAATGTGAGATTTTGGCAGGTAGAACAGAGTAGGAGCTGAATATTACTTCAATGGAGAAACACTGTAGAGAGCTACTGAACAGAGACATTTGGGTATCCTCATCCATGAATCACAAAAAAACTAGCATCCAAATTCAGTGGGTATTGGGAAGGTAAACAGAACGTCCATTTTTATTTCAAAGAGAATATAATATAAAAATAAAACGATATTAAAAAACAGCTAGAATTATGCAGAGTTATGGAAAAAATATACAGTACTGGCATTGAAGGCAGCTCACATCAGGCTCACTAGACTGATACTTGGCCTGGAGGGATTAACTTTTGGGAAAAGGTGGTGTAGATTTGGTCTGTAATTGTTAGGAAAACATCTAAGAGTCCTAGGGGACTTGACAGGATAGACGCAGAAAAGTCATTTCCATTGTGAGTGAATCTAGGATAAGAGGGCATACTATCAGAATAAGGAGTCGCACATTTAGACTAAGATGAGAAGGAATTGCTTTTTTTTCAAGGGTAATGAATCTGCGAATTCTTAGCTGCAGAGGGCTGTTAACATTAGATTATTAAGTATATTCAAGTGTGAGCTAGATTTTTAACCAGTAAGGGAATCGAAGTCTATGGAGAAAGCACAGGAAAATGGAGTTGAGGATTATCTGATGATCTTATCAACCGTTATCTCTTTGACATGCGGAGCCGACTCGATGGGATGAATGACCTACTTCAGCCGAGAGAGATTTATCTTTTCACTAAAGTCTCGTATAGTCTGGTGACCTTGGTGAGAAGTCTCCAGCTAAAAATAGATTCCCACTGAAACAAAGTCCGCCGAGCGCTTTACAGAGTTAGCTAATGTTAGCTATGTTGATTGAACATAAGGATCTCACCTATAAGTTTTATTATTACCAGAAAGAGTAAAACAGTTCCTTTTTGTGTGTAATCGAAACAAAACACACGGTAAGAACGAGTCTATCTACAAATTTTCAGGAATAAAACTAATAGCGCATTTGATTAGTTTAATAATGAAATGAATATTTGGCTCAGTAGATTCTTTGGAAAGCAGTTAAGAAAATGTATCATAACCTGACTTTGTAATTCTGATTACGCTTCCTTGACAACTTGATCGGCAATTATAGACAATGTTCTCAATTCTCTGTTTACTGAACGTATTTAAACCAATTTCGTGTTTGGAGAAACGTCCGTTGGTAATGTCAGTTGACCTGTAATCCAGTGTCATCCTCCAAGTAGTCCCATAGCAGTTTCGATTATATCCATTGAACCTGGAAATATTTATAGAGTCAGTGATGGTGCAACCAATTGTTGTAAAGCAGAACCCTACCGGAATGACTGATATGTTAAGGGAGGCAAATTATCTTAAATGTACTCTTAACTGCCATATAGGTAAGCTAGCAAAACATTTGGTTTCAGACCACTTAGGAATTGGAAATGCTTGTGAAAATATGTTCGCTTCTTGTTAAAATTAGCATTATAAGGGGACGGGACAGGCAAAAAGAAACTTAAGTAGAAAGAAACACAATTTATTTTTGAAGGGACATTTAATTCAGGCATTAGCCTCATGCTTGGCTCTGAGATTTTAACGTACAGAATAAATACATAGCATTACATCACGAATAGAGTGTTCAGTGTAATGCTGAATATGCATTTTGTGGTAGAAACTCTGAAGGACATCTAAAGTTGCATCTCAGATTAGTGAGATAGAATATAGAACATAGAACAATACAGCACGGGAACAGGTCCATCAGCCAACTATGCCTATGATGACCTTGATGCTATTAGAGTCATAGAGATGTACAGCATTGGAACAGACTCTTCCATTCAATGCATCCATGCTGATCAGATATCGCAAACAAATGTTGTCCCCTTTGACCTATATCCTCTAAACCCTTCCTATTCTATACCCATCCAGATGACTTTTAATGTTACAATTTTACCAGCGTCCAACACTTCCTCTGGCAGCTCATTCCATACACGCACCACCTTCTGCTTGAAAACGCTGCCCCTTACGTCCCTTTTAAATCTTTCCCCCCTAAACTAATTCAATCTGCCTGCACATGGCTTGTATCCCCCGATTCACTTTGTCGATCTAATTTCCTCCCCTGGCAGTGCATTCCAGGCACCTCATACTCTTTTGTAAAAAATACTTTTCTCACACATCTCTTTTAAACGTTCTCCCTCTCACCTTAAACTTATGCCCCTAGTATTTGACGCTCGAAGAAAGATGTCGACTATCCACCCTATCCTTGCCTCACTTAATTTAATACACTTCTGTTAGGGAACGCCTCAACTTTTGATGCGATAGTGAAAAAAAATCCAAGTTTGTCCAACTTTCCCTTATAACTAATACAATCCAGTCCAGGTAACTGGTAAAATTATTGCACCATCTCCAAAGCCTCCACATCCTTCCTATAGTGTGTATAGAGTATACCAAATCCGTCTGACCAAAGTTATATACAGATGCAACCTGACTTGCCAACCTTTATATACAATGGCCCAACCAATGAAGGTGAGAATGCTATTTGCCTTCCTTATCACTTTATCCACTTCTGTTGTCACCTTCAAGGAGCTCTGGACATGGGCCACAATATCCCTCTCCATATCAATGCTTCTGGGTGTCCTGCCACGTACGTAATCTTTCCACCTGCATTTGACCTCCCAAAATTCATCACATCACGCTCGTTGAGATTAAATACTATCTGCCATTTCTCCATCCAATTTTTGAACTAAATCCATATCCTTCTGCATCCATTACAATCCTTCATGACTAAACACAACTCTATCAATTCTTGCATCATCTGCAAGTTTAATAATCAGACTAAGGGCATTTCATTCAAATCATTTGTATATGGATGTAGATTTGATCCCTGAGCTGGAAGGTTCATTTTCAGACATTTCGTCACCTTACTAGGTAATATCTTCAGTGAACCTCCAGACGACGCACTGCTGATGATTCTTGCTTTCTATTTATATGTTTGGGTTTGTTTGGATTAGTGAAGGCATTTCCTGTGGTGATGTCATTTCCTGTTCTTTTTCACAGGGTGTGGTAAATGGGGTCCAAATCAATGTGTTTGGTGATAGAGTTCTAGTTGAAATTCTAGAAGCATGGCATTCCAACGCTATCAACAAACCCATTGACTCGGACCAGTAATTATCAGCAGTGCCTCGTCCAGAGGCTCACTGAAGATGTTACCTAGTATGGTGATGAAACGTCTGAAAATGAATCTTCCAGCTCAACGAGCAAACCTACATCCAGACCCTCAACCTGAGTTACAAATCTTCCCAAAACTCGCTCATTTATATATACTACAAACAACAGAGGTCCCAGAACTGATCGTTGTGGAACACCACAGGTCACTTGTCTCCAGTCAGAAAAGTACCAGTCCAAACCTGTCTTCTATGACGAAGCCAATTTTGCATCAAACTTGCTTACTCACTATGCAACTCATGCAAATTGATCTTCTGGACCAGCCTACCATGAGGAACCTTGACAAATGCTTTAGTCAAGTCCACGTATGCCTTATCTTCACTAATCATCTTCGCCACTTACTCAAAAAACTCAATCAAGTTAATGAAATACACCTCCCTGCATACAATCATGATGACTATGATCTCTGTTTCCAAAATGCTCCCTCAATGGAACTTCGATTAGCTAGTTAAGCTCATTCTGCACTGGAAGATCTGATATGGTCCTTTCCCTCATTGTACAATCTACTTGTTATTTCGAGAATCCATCTTGGATGCACCCAACAAATTCTCGCTTATCTAAACTCCAGGCATTGGGGGAGTGCCTGTGAACATTTGGGAAATAAAAATTGCCCACGAAACCAATCCTGTTGTTTTTACATTTTTTCGTGATTTGCTAACATATCTTTTCCTCTAATTTCCACTGCTGTTAGGGGGCCGAGTATGATCCGTTCGAGTGATGACAGCTTTCTTATCACTAACTTCTACCAAGTTGCATGGTTGGATGAGTCCTGCAAGATGTCCTGGCAATACTGTTGTGACATTCTCCTTAATCAGCAATGCAATTCATCCATGCCTTTAAGATCCCTCTCTAACATGCCTGACATGTCTAGATTCTGAAACGTTTAACTGTGAGCCTTGCCCTCCTTTCAACTAGCCTTCTGTAATGGCTACCATATATATCAGATGCATAAAGAATGAGACAACATCGTCATGGAATGAGATTGCAACAGACCTGCACTCACTGCGGTATGCAATATTAAGGGAATTTTAAAAAGTATAGCAAATTTGCCTGCTATGTTTTAGAATAACGTAGGAAATGCTTTCTTTTAAAGTAAAACCAAAGATATTTGTGTTTTTGCTTGATGGAACTAGGGAATAGTACAGTTAAATAAAGTAATGTTAGGTCTTGTTATGAGATTAAAAACTAATTTACGATTAATTAGTTATATTTATGGTACAATCAAGTTTTGCGTTTGAATATTTCCAAATAACAAGACTATACATGTGATCCTAGAATAAACTGGAAATGCTGGAGATATGAAGCACAAAAAACCAAAAATTGTTGAAAACTCAGCAGGTCTGGCAGTAGCCGTGAGAGAAAACAATGTTAATGTTTCGAGTTCATTGATCCTTGAAGAGATCAGGTGTTGCCAGATCTACTGATTTTCTCCAGCATTTTCTATCTTTGTGGTTTTTTTTTGGTGTTATCAATTAATTTAATGACGTGGCTTCAGGAATAGATATTGTAAAGTATTATAATCAAACGTTGAAGTACTGAATGAGACATTTTACTTGCAATTAAAGCAGCCAATGTGTTATTGATTTAATTCCAGATTTGAAGAACTTGACTTTTTCTTTAAATTTATTCAGGGGATGTGGACTTTGCAGGCTGAGCCAACATTTATTTTCAAACCCTGGTTGGTCTTTAAACGGTAGTGATGAGTTGCTTTCTTGTATTTCTGCAGGGGATTTGATGTAGGTACACCCACAATACTGTGAGATTGGGAGTTCCAAAATTCTATCCAGTAGTACTGAAGCAATGGCAAGCTGATTTGAAGGGAACTGACATGTGGTAGTGTTTCATGTTCTTCTAGGTGCGAGTGGTCATGGGTTTCGAAAATACTGTCTAAGCAGCCTTGAATAATTTCTGCAGTTACTTCAACTGGGTTGTGGTAGCAGAGGGAATTAATATTTGTGGCTTTGGGACCAATATTGCAAGTTGTTTTGTCTATGTGATGACAAGATACCTGCTAAGTGTTTTTGGAGCTGCTCTCATCGAAGAAAATAAGGAAAGTCAGATTACATTCAGGTCATATGAGTTAAAGATAGTCAGCAGGCTTTGGGAAGTCAAGAAGTGAGTTGATAGCGTGCAGGGTTCCTACCTTCTGACCTTCTCTTGTAGCCACCATATCTGGTGGATCAGCTCAGTTTATAGACAATAGCAATCCCAAGGCTGATACTTACAAAAATATCTTCGTATGTTACCGGGTTAACTTTTGTAACGGGCCTTGCTCCTAGAGGGAAATATAACACCAATTAACACAAAGGAACACCTTGCTGATTGATGTAGACCAATAGGATTCTAGCATAGGTGTGAAGAAGATCCATCTCTAGGGCAGCCACATACAAAGTTGATCCGTTTCTCCATTAAAATTTCTAAAATTCCACGGAAGCAAGACGAATAGATTAACTTTGCTTGATAATTGAGTGTTAATACCTGGGTGCATGCTCGATATTTACCTCTTTGCTAGGTCAAGAGAACAGTATTTCTTGCATGGGTAGATAATTAGAACTCCATATAGGATTGCAGAAGCCATGCCTAGAACTCTATACGCTGACATATGTTTGCATTACATTACCTCTCTTATTAATTTAACCCAATGTTTAGCATTTCCATAGTTAAGAGTTAGCAACTTTGTCTTGTGCATGGAGTTATAATCAGATCATGCCACACAGATTTCATTCTCTAAGGCACTTTACAACTTCAGTGAACCAGCAGACACTGATTTGACCTGATTGGTGAAAGAACTGGCGACATGAAGAAAGCATTTTTTAACACAGATCATGGTTAAGTCATGGAAAGCATTGCGTGTAAGTGTGGTTGAGGCAGGTTTTCAAAAGCGAGATAAACAAGTAACTGAACACAGATCTATGGGAAACAAGTAAGATTGTTTGTATTTCTCTTTTATGAAATTGGAACAAACATGATGGGTTGAACCGTCTTCTTATGTGTTCTAACCATTCGTTGGTTATATAACTTACATTAGTGAACAAAATGGCTCATTCGACAATCACATAATCTCGTTATCACCACTAACTATTTTTAAATTTTAAAAGTCCCATGGTTAAGTCCCATGGAGTTCAATGTAGCTAAGTGTGAGGTGATTCACTTTGGTAAGAGTAACAAAAAGATGGGGTACTGGGCTAATGGTCGGATACTTGGTAGTGTGGATGAGCAGAGGGATCTTGGTGTCCATGTACACAGATCTTTGAAAGTTGCCACCCAGGTAAATAGTGCGGTGAAGAAGGCATATGGCGTACTAGCTTTTATTGGTAGAGGAATTGAGTTCCGGAGTACTGAGGCCATGTTGCAGTTGTATAAGACTCTGGTGCGGCCGCATCTGGAGTATTGTGTGCAGTTTTGGTCGCCATACTATAGGAAGGATGTGGAGGCACTGGAACGGGTGCAGAGGCAGTTTACCAGGATGTTGCCTGATATGGTAGAAAGATCGTATGAGGAAAGACTGAGGCACTTGGGGTTGTTTTCATTGGAGAAAAGAAGGTTTAGGGGTGACTTGATAGAGGTATACAAGATGATTAGGGTTTAGATAGGGTCGACAGTGAGAATCGTTTTCCACGTATGGAGTCAGCTATTACAAGGGGGCATAGCTTTAAATTAAGGGGGTAGGTATAGGACAGATGTGAGGGGTAGGTTCTTTACTCAGCGAGTCGTGAGTTCATGGAATTCCCTGCCAGTAGCAGTGGTGGACTCTCCCTCATTATGGGCATTTAAGCGGGCATTGGATAGGCATATGGAGGATAGTGGGCTAGTGTAGGTTAGGTGGGCTTGGATCGGCGCAACATCAAGGGCTGAAGGGCCTGTACTGCGCTGTATTCTTCTATGTTCTATGTTCTATGTTATTAATCAAATCTAACGAATATTCATTTTGTAGCACAGAATTTTGAATATTGTTGAAAAAAGACACATTGTGTTGAAGCTTTTGATCTTGCACTCATCAGCAGAACCCTGTCCAAAAAAAGGAGCAAATTCTGCAGCAACACTGAGAGACTTGAACTTAGGTCATTCATCTAGGACTTTAGCTCATGACCCAAGAATATAGCTGCCACGCTACCCACAATTGAGAGTAATGAAGAAAACCTGCCATCTCTCTCCCAGTGGGCTATGAGGATTACTACATTTTATTTTGCCACATTTTCATTATTCTTAGTTTGGCATATTGAACATTTTGATTAAAAAAAAATCTACGTATGATATCTCATTGATCTAGCCATCTACAACACATAGAGCTACGTGCACTCAATCTGTTCTTAACTGTCTGTTTATTCATTTGTATGTGTCACTGGCTGGGCCAGCATTTATTTCCTATCCCTAGTTGCCCTTGGGAAAGTGGCATTGAGCTATCTTCTTGAACCACTGTGGTCCACTTGCTGTGGGTTGACCCACAACACCATTAGGGAGGAAATCCCAGGATTTTGACCCAGCAACAGTGAAGGAACGCTGATATATTTCCAAGTCATGATAGTGAGTAGCTTGGAGGGGAACTGGACGGTGGTGATGCTCCCATACATTGGCTGCCCTTGTCCTTCTAAATGGAAGTGGTCATTGGTTTAGAAAATGATGTCTGAGGATCTTTGGTGAATTTCTGCAGTGCACCTGGGAGATCGTTCACACTGCTGCTATTGAGCGTTGGTGGTGGAGAAAGTGGATGATTGTGGATGCAGTGGTAATCACGTGGGCTGCTTCATGCTGGATAATGTCAAGCTTCCTGGGTATTGCTGGAGCTGTCTTCATCCAGGCAAACGGGGAGTATTTCATCACACTCCAGACTTATGCCTTGCAGATGGTGGACAGGCTTTGGGCAGTGAAGAGATGAGTTACTCCCCACAGCAATCTTCGCCTCTGACCAGCTCATGTTACCACTGTGTTTATTTGGTGAGTCCAGTTGAGTTTCTGGTATGATGACTCCCAGGATGTTGACATTAAGGGATTTAGTGATGGTAACACAATTGAATGTCAAGAGGCGGTTGTTAGATTGTCACTTACGGTGGTAGTAATAGCCTGGCATTTGTATATTACTTTCCACTTGTGAGCCCAAGCCGAAGTAGCCCAGTTCTTATTGCATTTTAACATGAAGATGGCCTCAACGGGACTTTGGGTTCATGTCACACTACAGTTGACCCCACTGCACTACACATTCTCTCACACACATGTATACAAGTGCTTGGATGCACCCATGCGTGCACGCGAGCACGGTGGCACAGTGGTTAGCACTGCTGCCTCACAGCACCAGAGACCTGGGTTCAATTCCCGCCTCAGGCGACTGACTGTGTGGACATTCTCCCCGTGTCTGCGTGGGTTTCCTCCGGGTGCTCCGGTTTCCTCCCACCGTCTAAAGATGTGCAGGTCAGGTGAATTGGCCATGCTAAATTGCCCATAGTGTTCGGTAAGGGGTAAATGTAGGGGTATGGGTGGGTTGTGCTTCGGCGGGTTGGTGTGGACTTGTTGGGCCGAAGGGCCTGTTTCCACACTGTAATCTAATCTAATCTAAAAACAACATATACATACACACAGACACACACTCCTATAGATCCATACACTCACACAGGCGCTCTCTTATACACAAGTTCTCTCTCATATGCACACACCCACACATGCACCCTCTCACAGACTTATTCGCCTTTACACTTATATTCACACTCACAAACATGCGCGCACACACATCTTCTCACAGTCCCCCACCCCATACACACACACACCCGCATGCATATACATGCATATAAGTTTGTGGGGTGAATTTGAACTTGCAGAATTACATTTTATTTTGCTCTAAAACTACATGAATTCATGTAAGGTTCTGTAGATCCCTTTTTTTTAGAAATAGAATCAGTCTGAACATTGGGGCACAGACAGCCTCACACAGGACGCTTCACACCTTCAATGCATTATCTGAGCTAACATGGCACCTATTGTTAAAATTCACTTGAGAATTTAACTTTATAAAATAAGTTTTGGGATTTACATATGAAAGAACTGAAACCAACATGTTCATTCTAAAATATGGGACGCTTAATAAAAAATCCATATCTGTTTCAATGCATAATTTCAGTTGCAACACACTGTAAATTGTTTGCTCTAAATTCTGTGTCTTATGATCTTATACTCCACCTGATGAATGAACAGTGTTCCGAAAGCTAAGGCTTCCAAATAAATCTGTTGGACTATAACCTGGTATTGTGTGATTTCTAACCTTGGTCAAATGCAGCCTTGATGTCAATGACTGTTGCTCTCACTTCACCTCCAGAATTCTACTCTTTTGTCCATGTTTGAACCAAGGCTTCAATAAGGTCAGGAATTGAGTGGTCCTGGCAGAACCTAAATTGGGCGTGACTGAGCAGTTTATTGCAGAGCAGGTGCTGCTTGATAGCATTATTGATGACAACTCCCATTACATCGTTGATGAATCGTACACTGATGGGGCAGTAGTTGGTTCAGTGGGATTTATCCCGTTTTTTATTTGCACGATATACATGGGGAATTTTTCACATTGTTTTATAGATGCCATTTTGTAACTGAACTGAAACAGATTGGCTATGGGAGCAGAAAGTTGTGAAGCACAATTGTATTGCTGGAAGGTTGTCAGGGCTCATAGTCTTTGCAGCATATAATATTTTCAATCGTTTCTCGGTGTCCGGTGGAGTGAATCATATTAACTGAAGACTGGTACCTGTAAAGTTGGGGCCACTGGAGGAGAAAGAGATAAATCATCCACTCAACACTTCTGGCTGAAGATTGCTGCAAAATCTTCGGCTTTATCTTTTGCACTGATGTGCTTGGCTCTTCCAGCATTAAGGATGGAGCTATTTGTGGAGCCTCCTCCTCCAGTGAATTGTTTAATTGTCCACCACCATTCACGACTAGATATGACAGGACAGCAATGTTTACATCTGATCCATTGGTTGTGGGATCACTTAGAGCTATCTATCGCTTGCTGCTTCTGCTGTTGTTTGGCACGCAGGAAGTCCTGCTTCGTGCCTTCACAAGGTTGACACCTCATCTTCAGGTAAGCCTGGTGCTGCTCATAGCATGTCATCCTACATTCTCCATTGGACCAGAGTTGATCCTCTGGCTTGATGGTAATGGTTGAGTGGGGGATATGCCGGGCCATGAGGTTACAGATTGTGCTCCAGTGCAATTCTGCTGTTGTTGATGGCCCACAGTATCTCACTGATGCCCATTGTTGAGCTGATAGATCTGTTTGAAGTCTGTCCCACTTTGCATAGTGATAATACCACGCAACATGATCGAGATTATTGTCAACGCGAAGGCAGGACTTTGCGGTGGTCATTCTTACCAATGCTGTGATGGACAAATGCACTTGCTGCTGGCAAATTGGTGAGGATGAGGTCAACCAAAAGAGAAAATACTGGAAAATCTCAGCAGGTCTGGCAGCATCTGTAAGGAGAGAAAAGAGCTGACGTTTCGAGTCTAACTGACCCTTTGTCAAAGGATGTGATCAAGTATCTTTTTCCATCTTGTACTTTCCCTCACCACCTGCTGCAGACTTAACCTACAGCTATATCCTTCAGCAACCGACCAGCTCGATCAGTAATGCTCTGCCACTGGTAGTTGATTTTAAAATACACCACCCAGAGTAGATTTTGTGCCTTTGCCACTGTCAGTGTTTTTTCCAAGCGTAGTTCAACATGGAGAAGTACCAATTTATCACCTGAGGGAGGATGGTACGTGGTAATCAGCAGGTGGTTTCTTTGCCCGTGTTTAACCTGAAGCCACGAGACTTCATGGATTCTGGAGTCAATGTTGAGGAGTGCAAAGTCGACTCCCTGTCAACTGTATACCATGTGCCGCCACCTCTGCTGGGTCTGTCCTGCCGGTGGGGCAGGATATCTCCAGTGATGGTGATGGTGGTGTCTAGGACATTGTCTATAGGGTGTGGTTCTAAGAGTATGACTATGTTAGTTTGTTGCTTGAGTAGTCTGTGAGACAGCTCTCCCGATTTTGGCACTAGCCCCAGATGTTAGTGAGGAAAATGCGTAGGGTCGACTGGACTGTTTCTGCCGTTGTCTTTTACAGCGCATAGGTTGATGTCAGGTGATCCATCTAGTTTCGTTTCTTTGAGACTTTATAACGTATGGTACAACTGAATGGCTGATTAGGCCAATTTAGAGGGCTATTGAGAGTCAACCACATTGCTGTGGAACTGGAGTTGCGTGTAGCCCAGACCAGGTGAAGATGACAGATTTCCTTCCCTGATGGACATTAGTGAATCAGATGGATTTTCCCAAGACAAATAATAATGTTTTCATGGTCATCAGTAGATTCTTAAGTACAGATTTTAAAATCAGAATACAAATTTCACTATGTGCCATGGTAAATTTCGAACTCAGGTCCCTAGAACATGAGTTGCATTTCTAGATTAATAGTCTCGTGATAATACCATCGTTCTACACTTTTAAGTGCCTTTACTGTCAACATGCAACTGAACAGATCCGTCAGAATTTGCCAGCACTCGTCACTGAAGGGCACAAGAGGGCGCTGCTGCACGTGACACCGATGTTCCAAACCCCTGGAACAAAGTGGTTTCGTCTACTCTGCCCTTCTACAGGTTTCGCCAGCCACAACTTTATCGATGCACACTTAATTCCCGTTGTACCTAACGGTTCCTCTCAAAATTCCCGTTCTTCCCACCAGAACTAGGAATTGGTGATGTCAATGTCTGAAATTTCATATGCAATCAACGATTGATGGTGTTCCAGCCAGAAACAAGTAAAGATTAGAAAGATTGAACAGCAAATAAAGATAAATTTCAAAAATTGTTTCTGTTTTTATGGGTTTGGTTATGGTTTATGATTTGCTTTCAAGGGAGACAGAAGTTTAAAGGCCAAACATTATCTGGATGTGGTGGGATTTTGTGTCTTGATCAGTCGGTGTGATATATTTGTTCTTTCAGCATCAACGTGCATCCTGCCAGTGTGGATGGATTTAATTCTTTCTGAGAATCTACAATTAGATCTGCAGTAATGAATTATTGACGTGAACAAATACCATACTTTAAGAACCATTTTGGCGCTGTTATACAGTAAGGTGCCTTTTCTCAAATCACGTTGCATTTCATTTACAGTGGGTTGCTGAATGGAAAGCACTGAAATCTTGTCAGCATACTTCTATGCATTGATTACAATGTGTTCACAAAATGTGCATGATCTGTAACTTTGTGAAAAAAGCTTAAAATGTTGCCTGAAAGCTAACATGAGAGATGAACTAGGACCAGAAACAGGCTACAAACTCCTCAAGCCCGTCCTGCCATTTAACAAGGGCATAGCTGATGTGCCGTAGGCATCAAATCCTCTTTTGTGCAGTTTGTCAGAGCTATCATAACTATTATAGATCTTCTTGTTGTTCTACCCCCTCTACCCATAATCTATTGCATGATAGTGATGGTCCAATCAAGTTTTTGCATACGTCTTCACGATTGAATTGAAATGCTACTGTTGTTCAGTTCTCCATTTCACATGCTAATTGGTTCACAGCTACAACCCTTGTATACGTGTGCATGCATGGTGGTTAGATTATTTCATGCGTGTCTGTAATTAAATGAAACCAAGTCTGTTGAAGGTGTCATTGCTGAGCACGATGGTTATTTTCGGATCAACGTTCTTATTTATAGTACTGCTCGCGACGTCTGCAAAATTTGCCCATTGCGTGCATTCGCTCAACCCACTTAATAATTGGAAAATAACGAACAATATGAACCCAATTCTACAATTACAAACATAATTTCCCCCCCTGCTCAGTTACCCTAATTCAGAAAACTAGAATTTTGCCCCACAGACGTCAAATTTGGTGACTGACGCTGTTTGTCTTGGAAAGCGGTGTCAGACTTTCTGCTTGAATTCCTGGAACAGAGAGGATTGATAGTACAGAATTATTCGCTAGGATATGTCAGAGCCACGCTGTGAATCACAGCTAGGTTTCAGTACAGCTGGAATTCTCTACTCCTCTTCTTAGGTCACTAGGAAACCAGTTGTATTTTTAGAACTGATTCATAGTCACTTTCGCCAGTATTGTATTTTTCCTTACAATTTCCTCACGTGCACTATTTGCTTTGGCGGTGAGGTGACTTGCAATTGTAAGTAACGTTAATGCAGGTTTTGGATTACTAGCCCAGCAAGTTAACTATTTCATAACTGTGGGCCCGCTAACATGATCTGAATTAATGTTATGTTCACAGCAAGTAGAAACCTTTTATTTAGTATTGACTTTTCTAAAAAAAAAGTTGTGAACAGCACTTCCTGACGCTTGAGACCTTAACTGAAACCTTAAATTCAGTACACACACGCAATCTCTTTCTGGAAAGCAATGGACAAATTATGACGCTGCTTATGTATCAGTTTGAGACGTCCTAACATAAAGGCCGCCGGGTACCCTCAGCGAATTGTTGCAGCATGCCGAGGAAAAGCTGTGATTCCTTGGATTTCATAATAACAGAAGTCTTTGTAACTCAAGTAGAGGTATCTCTAAGTTGTTCTGCACTTCACTGTCACTGGTTGAGTCTAACACGTCCCAATAAACTGAAAGTTGTATCCATATTTGGTGCATTCTTTTCCCTTAAATGTTAGAATATCAAGTCTTGTCCTTGTAAAACTACCAAATTGCAACCACATAGAAAAAAACAGATTCCTGCACGAAAGAACATATTTTCCAACACATGTCTCTTTTCGCCTGATTATTCGCACTCATTGCCTTTTTTTTTCCAGGCGGCAATTTGAGTTCAGCCTTTGGACATTTTAAATTCTATTTTAGAACTAAGAATCAACCTAAAAAAGAACGTTAACGATTTAGATAGGGTTTTCCTGGACTGAAGCCCAGGCAGGGTTTAACTGTCAATGCATACACTGAGTAGCCGTTTGAGACTGCGAGTAAATCGAATATTTGAATGGTTTGCCGCATCTTTTTTCACCGTGTGCACAAGTGTCTCCTTTGTCGACTTGGAGGCAATAGCTGTTTCACAGCTGGTTAGCTTGGCTGTTAAAACAAACACTTCTGTGACCTTTACAGCGTTGCAAGAAAACGAGACTCGTAGGTAAAAATAATTGCGAGGCCACTATTCTTATGCAGCCGCCACAAGGTTATGCACGTTTTATTTCATCAGATATATCAGTTTATGGGTTTTCCGTCGACAGACCTGGGATGCAAATCGGTCGGGTCTACATCCAACTCAGTTTGCGTCTGATGTGAAACCAGGAGTGGCTCTCATTGTTTTCCAGCTTGGTGGATTCACCAGCCCGTGATGGGTGGGTAAGTGAGATACTTCTGCTGAAATGATCGGTAAACCATTTAGGAATGGGTTTATTGACTGGCTCAGCTAAGAGGACAGCGGCTGAAGGGAACATGGGTGAGTGGGGCGAATGCGGATTTTCTGGAGTACTTGGAGACATGCTCAAAGAGTAACATTAGAAAGAGCAGTAAAACCTCCGAGCTGTCTCTCAGGCACCCGTTGGCAGGTAAAGCTCGCGACAAAGTGACGGCGCCGCGGCAGAACTACCCAACTAAACTCCAGAGGAGTAAGTGGCAACTGAGATTTCATGTAATCCCGTTAGGATTCTGAAAAACAAAACTAAGGCTCCACTTCAATTTGTTACCCGGCTCTAGACAGGCGGAAAGGCCGTGAGAGAAGCTGCCCAATGTCCATTCGATTAGATGGAAAATATCGCTGCAATTGAACGATGCAGTGGAACAAGTTCACGTTTTATTGGTCCAAATATTCGCCACTTCTTTGATTCCTTTCTTTTGTATCCCGAGCGAATACTAGCTTAATTCAATTTATTTACCAAGGGTCACACGGGCAATCAGAGCTCACTCCTGTTCTTCGGAAAGCACTACTGTTTTTGCCCAATTGTAAAATGTACTGTAACATTCGGGCCCAGAAACCAGCGGTGAACTCACTATGTGTGAAAAGCCAGTTTCTCAATGGGACAGCCTTCTGGTTATGCACATTTTAACTGCTGTTGTTACACAATTGTCGGGGGAATTGAATGAACAGATAAGATGAATATATTCATAAAATGACGATACTCTTTTATTTCAGGATTTTTAGCCATATCGAGGAAGTCTTAGGGCACCGAGGAAAGCCATTCGGCCCATCGCACCTGCAGCGGCTGCTCAAATGAGCATCATTATCGATTGCCAATCTGTTGCCTTCTCAATACGCTAATACTTTGCATTTATCCAAATAATCAGCTCGTCCTCTCTTGAATGACTCAATTGAACCTGCCTCCATTGTGTGTTCCGGTTGCAAAGTCGTCAACCTAACTACTCACTGAGTGAAAACATCTTTTCCCCTGTATTACTCTGACTTCTTTCGCAAATCACTTTAAGTCGGTGTCCTTCTGATCTCGATCCTTTTCCAAGCGGGAACAGTTCCTTATTATCTACTCTATCCAGGCCGCTCCCCATTTTGAAAACCGTTATCAGATCTTTCTTTAGTTTCTTCTCTCCAAGGAGAATACTCATGATCTGCAGTGAACCTTGTAAATGGACCCTGCTGCCACTATGCATCAGTGACGAAAAGACTGATTATTGAAGGTGGTGTCTTGCGTGTCAAACAAATAGGTTTTTCCCATGTTGCCGAGCTCTTTGAATACTGTTGGAGCTGCACTTATCCAGTTACGGACGGTGGTTAGCACTGCTGCCTCAGGCGACCGACTGTGTGGTGTTTGCACATTCTCCCCGTGTCTGCGTGGGTTTCCTCCGGGTGCTCCGGTTTCCTTCCACAGTCCCAAAATGTGCAGGTTAGGTGAATTGACCATGCTAAATTGCCCGTAGTGTTAGATGAAGGGGTAAATGTATGGGGGTGGGTTGCGGGTCGGTGTGGACTTGTTGGGCCGAAGGGCCTGTTTCCACACTGTAAATAATCTAAACAACTGAAGTTCCTCATCCCAGGAACCATTGATGTAAATTGCTTCTACCCTCTCTCCAATGCGTTCACATTCTTCCTATAGTGAGACGCCCAGAATTGTACACAATACGCCAGCTGACGTCTAGTAAGTATTTTACATGAGGCCAGGATCCCATCTTGCTCTTGCATTCTATTTCCTGTTAATAAAGTCGAGGAAAGTTTTGCTTTACTGTCTGTTCTTTCCAACTGATCTGATATCTTCAATGATCTGTGCACGTAAACACCCAAGTCCCTCTGCTCCTGCACCCTTTTAGAATTTCACCCCCTATTTTTACAATGTATTTCGATGTTCTTCCTACCAATATGTGGCATTTGACATTTTGCTGCACCCAAATCCATCTACATTCAATTGGCCCTCTCCACCAACTTGTCTATATTCTTTTACAGTTCATCACGCTCCTTCTCATAGTTTCTAATTCTTGTAAGTGTCATGTCATCTGCAAACTTAGAATTTGCCCTCCCCACTCCAAGATTTGACTCATTTATACAAACGAGGAAAAGTAGAGGTTTCAATACCAGTCCCTGGGACTTCCATTACAAACTGTCCTCCAGCCCGAAAAAAAAATCCCATTGCTTTCTGTTTCTTATCACCCAGTCATTTTTTAAAATCCACATTGGCATTGCCTGTTTTATTCCATGACCTATAAACTTCCTCAAATATTTGTATGTGGCATTACATCAAACGTCTTCTCACACACTACATTAACAGCATCACCCTTACCGAGACTTTATGTTACCTCTTAAAATAAGCGAGCTAAATACGAATACATGCTGGCCAAATGGTCTAAAAATTTAATAACTAGTTAGTTACAATTCCACTAAAAACTTTGAATAAGGAAAATTCTAAACTGCTTTCAACATGATGATATATTTGGCATGGGGGTTTCAAAAGCAAATAGAAAAAGGAACGAGAGTTCCTGTCAATCTGGAGGTTCAAGGAGATTGGTGGAGTTGATGGACTGATGATCTTTCCTTGCTCCATTTGTTTTGGTTGTTTGAATTCTGGATTTATTTGTGGCCAACGTTAAGCCAGTGATCAATATAGTTTCTTAACATTTAAATTTAGTTTGAGTCTATGTTAGTAAGACTGAGTTCTTGATTTGTCCTTTTAGTGCCTAAACAAAGTATATTTTGATTCGACGTCCCCAGGTGTCACACGCTGCTGAAAATTGATTTTAGATCAGTGACAAGACAAACTGGCGGAAGAGGCCCAGATTATTTCCAATAAATTATTAATTGATGAATTCGTTCGGCAAATCACTGCAATGCCAAATTATTGTAGCCGTGTTTGCTTTTTTTGACAGGGTGAACTGAAAGATATCATCCCTTTCAGACTTGTAGTGCCAAAAACAGTAAGGAAGATAGTTTTACTCTCTTTTAACTTTCTAAGTGAGAAATATATTTTTAAAAAGCCGTAAAGATAGCCGGAATCAAATATTAATTATGAAAAAGTCAAACACATGTTTGACGAATCTAGAATAAAATAGGGAATGAATAAAGAGAAGAGTATTATGTTATAAGTCATTTTATGCTCTCATTGGATGTAGGCGATGTCTGCAAGTTTGGTATGGCATTTGTTGCTCATCATTAACTGTCCTTGAGAAGGTAGTGGTCAGCCCTTCCTTGAACTGTTGTCATCAGTTATGATGTAGTTTTGCTTACAGTACTGTGTGTGAGGGATTTCCAGGATTTCATTCCAATGATAGCAAAGGAACAATGACATAATTCTAAACCAGCGTGTTACATCCTTGGAGAGGAACCTGTGTGGTGGTGGTGGCGCTCATATGGATCTACTGTCTTTGTCCTTCTAGATGGTGATCACAGTGTTGCGATATACTGCCAAAGAAGGCCTGGTGAGAAACTGCAGTGAACCTTGCACATGGACCCTGCTACCACTATGCATCAGTGATGAAAAGACTGAATATTGAAGGTGGTGTCTTGCGTGTCAAACAAGTAGGTTTTTCATGTGGTGCCGAGCTCTTTGAATACTGTTGGAGCTGCACTTATCCAATTAATTGGATGGCATAGCATCAGACTACTGAACTGCGCCATGTAGATGGTGGACAGATCTTTGGGAATCAAAATTTGAGTGAATTGCCTCTTTTATTCCTTATCCAGTCATGGATGTGGGCGTGGACGCCAGTTATTTATTAATTCATAACTTATTTTTGGAGTGTCTGACATGTTGGTGAAGCTACAGTATTTACATAGAATCATACAGTCATAGAAATGTACAGCACAGAATAGACCCTTTGGTCCAACTTGTCCATGACGGCCAGATATCTTAAATTAACTTAGTCCCATTTGGCAGCGTTTGGCTCCTATCCCTCTAAACCCTTCATATTCATATATCCATTCATTGCCTTTTAAATATTGCAATTGTACCAGCCTCCATCACTTCCTCTGGCAGCTCATTCCATACATGCATTACACTCTGCATCAGCCTGCCCATTAGGACACTTTTCAATCTTTCACTTCTCACCTTAAACTTACGCCCTTTATTTTCGGACTCCCCCACCCCAGAGAAAAGACCTTGTCTACTTACCCTCTCCATTCACTTCATCATTTTCTAAACTTCTATAAGGCCGCTCCTCAGCCTCCAACGCTCCAGGATAAATAGCCCAGCCTACTTAGCCTCTCCATATAGCTCAAACCCTCAATCTTGGCAACATTTTGTAAATATTTTCTGAACCCTTTCAAGTTTCACTACATCCTTCCTAAAGCAGGGAGACCAGTACTGTATACAATATTTCAAAAGTGGCCTCACCAATGTGCTGTGCAGCCGCAACATGACCACCCAACTTCCATATTCAATGCACTGACTAATAAGGGCAAGTATACCAAACATCTTCTTCACTGTCCTGTCGACCTGGAACTCCATTTTCTAGGAACTATGAACGTGCACTCCAAGGTCTCTTTGTTCAGCAACACTCCTCGGGATCTTAGCATTAAGGGAATAAGTCTTGCTCAGATTTGCCTTTCCAAAATGCAACACCTCGCATTTATCTAAATTAAACTCCATTTGCCACTCCTTAGCCGATTGGCCCATCTGATCAAGATCCCACTTTGAGGCAACTTTCTTCACTGTCCACTACACCTCCTATTTTGGTGTCATCTGTAAACTTACTAACCATACCTCCTATGTTCATATCCAAATCATTTATATTATAAGATGGAAAGCAGTGGACCCAGCACCAATCCTTGTGACCCACTGCTGATCACAGGTCTGGTTGCTTTAGTTAAGTATCCAGTCAATGTAAATCCCCACAATGTTGACAGTGGGTTGGTTCAGTGAACGTCATGCCATTGACTGCCAAAACCAGATGACAAATTCCTCCTTGATGCTGGGACGAACGTTAAATGCTACTTTTCAGCCAAGCCTGAACGTTGCATTTATTTCGATGTGTAAAAAGAACAGGAAAGGGATGTTACAGTATAGAATGATTGCCAAACCTACTATGGCCACGATACTCGCCTCATAAGCCAGTGATTGTGCATTTAAGTCCCCCCTTTGAGGAGGTGTAAGATTTCAGTGCTAGCTACAACTGCATGGGGTATAAATTTCGTCTCTCTGTCTGGATGTTGTCAGTCCCATTCCCAGCGGCTCGAGCACAGCCACTTTAGGTGTTACTTTGTGTGTTACTTTCACTGGTAAAGTGTAACCAGAAATAGTTCCACTTATGAGATGATGAACAAAAATTCCTGCCTGCTTTTGCAGCCGCAGGTCATTTGAGCTGAGGTGCTTTATTGCAATAATCCGGAGTTCTATGTTCTATAATAGCAATACGATAATCAGTGACAAAATACTGCTGGAGAACGTAGCAGTTCTGATTCTTCTTCAGAAGAGTCAATGGGACCCAAAACGTTAACTTTATTTCTCTCTCCACAGCTGCTACCAAACGCTTTCAATTTAAATTCAGATCTCCAAAACCTGCTGCGTTCATTTTATTTCTTTGCAATGTCATCGCCAATATTTATCCTTCCAGCAGCTTCTCTGGACAATAAATTATCTGGTCATCATTACATTGCTGTTGGTGGATGGTCTTTGTGCACAAGTTGGCACAATCCACATTTTCAACGGACATTCTCTTCAATAAGTGGCTGAAAAGTGAGATGGACCACCTTGACGTCCTGCAACAGTACCAGAAAATGCTTTCTTTTTAACTCCAAAACAGTTAGGGAATTCTAATTTGTATATTTGAAAATGTATTAATGCATAATTTATCGATCATAGGTGGGAGAGGGATGTAGCAACGCTGAAATATTAAAAAAAACTTGAGAACTTTGACAACAGAAGCCATTTTTGTTTCAGAATATAATTTCGAGAGCGATTATATCAGTGATAAATTTTAACTCCTTATTTTACAAAAGCAGATCTTTTTTAAAAAAAAAGAGGATCTGGCCATAATGATGTTATAACGTATCATCACATGAATTATACTCTTTTTTTGTGTTTTCCTAAATTCCTTTCAGATCATTCATAAACAACTGCAGGTAATATACCAGGTAGCTGAAAGCGTTAAATGTAGAAATAGATGCCCTAAGTGGCTAACAGTGACATAACTCATCATTGTGATAGTTCTTTTTACTTTCCCTTCTTCACGTACAGCGGATGTAATCCCCAATGGATGGAGGCTGGTTGTTCGTCCGATGAATCATATAGATTAGATAACCAACAGTGTGGGACCAGGCCCTTCGGCCCGAGAAGTCCACACCGACCATCCAAAGAATAACCCAGGCAGACCCATTTCCCTGTGAATGACGCATCTAGCACTAGGGCCACTTTATCACAGCTAATTCACCTAGCCTACACATTTTTGGATTGTGGGAGGAAACCCACGTAGACATTCACCCAAAGCTGGGTTCGAATCTGGGGCCCTGGCGCTGGGAGGCAGCAGTGCTAACTACTGAGCCACCGTGCCACCACAGCCTTTGTTGAATAACTTAAAAATAGTTTTAGATAAAAATTGGGCACCAGTTAAATGAAACGCAATTGCTTACTGCTTCTAACGGATTTAAAGTTGTGAGGCCCGGTGCTTACAATGGACAGAAATGATAGCATTCTGCACAGGTCCATAATCCTGCAATTTTACACCAATGGAATCGCAGTACTTTTTGGAAAAAAATGTTCTTTTCAATGTATAGAGTGAAATAGTATTTGTGTGCATTGCTCCCTCTTTCAATGTATTGCACTCTTTGAAAGTCTTTACAGCGAGAAATTTTACCAACTTATCACCTCAATTTCTTAGTACAATGTTGACGAGACCAGTCATCCGCACTGACGACATAGAAATGTAAACACTCCTATCTGGTTTACCTACGAATATCTTAAAGGCTTTTAAAACCCTCTATTCAATCAGGAACAGAAAATTGGACTTTATTACTCCATTAAGGTTCATTTTAGCCTATGATACTCAAAACTATTTTAATATAAGCAGGCACAGGATAAACACATCTGCATGCCACCATATAAAAGTCAGCAAGCATAATTCTTTGACGCCTTATTCACTGAGTAGCCTCCATGAATTCAATTTAGGCCCTTCACCCCAAGTCCATACCGACCCTCCAAAGAGTAATGCACCCAGACGCATTCCCCTAACTATTGCACCTAACACAATGGGCAATTTAGCATGATGAATTCACCTCAGCTGCCTAACTTTGGATTGTGGGAGGAAGAGGCGAGGGATGTGTAAACTCCACGCAGACATCCACCCGAGGCGGAAATCAAACCCGGGACCCTAGTACCGTGAAGTAGTAGTACTAACCACTGATCCACCACGCTGTCCTTACCATAGCTATGGCAAAAGATAAGATAACGGGCTTTTAGTTTCTTGCTTTGTGTGTCACCTCCTTTAAAATAAAGGAGTATTATTTGGTGATTTCTAATTTAATGGATCATGTTCCGACACTGGAGAATTTTAGAAAGTCACAACTAATACATGAACAATGCTACTAAATAATGCTACCAAATGTTAAGATTGTTGGATGGAGTTCATGAATATCCTGGAACTTCTCATTCTGCAACTCCAACAAGTTCCTCTGTACCTCTCTCACTGTGATTTTAACCTTGAGTTTATTCTCTCTTTGTTTTCGTGGTTCATAGTTATTTCTGGGCTATGGCTAATACTCTGAAGTGATGAGTGAAGTAGCATAACGGTATCTATCTTTGATTTGAAATAGGTGACCCTATAACGCTAGTAGAGAGAGTGTTCCAGAATTTTACCCCAGAGACACTAAAACAAAACTGCAATATTTTTCCAAGTTAGAATGCTGAGTGACTTGGAGGGGAACTTGCAGATGGTGGAGTTTCCATGCACATGCTGCTCTTATCTATCCATTGGCCGTGGGTCGCAGAACGTGTTATTTAGGGAGCCTTGCTGAATTTCTGACTTGTATTTCTAAAAATGGTACATAATGCTGCTGTTGTAGGTCAATGAAGTGAATGTAGATGTGATGCCAATCAAATAAACAATTTCAAATTGAATAGTGTTAACCTCCTTCAGTGTCATTAGAGTTATTCTCTTTCAGGCAAGTATGGAAAACATTTCTGAATTGTGCCTTGGAGTTAGAGGAATAGATTTGAAGTGACATGAGGCGAGCTTTTCACCGCAGAATGCCAATTGCCTGACCTGCTTTAGCAGTCACAATATTTATATAGCGAATTCTGTTTAGTCTCTGAATAATAGTAATTCCTGATGAAGGGCTTTTGCCCGAAACGTCGATTGTACTGCTTCTCGGATGCTGCCTGAACTGCTGTGCTCTTCCAACATCATTCTAATCTAGACTCTGCTTTCCAGCAGCTGCAGTCTTTGTTTTTACCTAATAGTAACACTTTGACTGCTGGTAACTGTTCAGTGATGATAACATCGTGTATCATGCATCATGTACCTTCTCTTAGTTAATTCACGAACAATTATGTCAATGGCTTTTTTTAAGACTCGGTGATTTCTACAGTTTGTGCCCTACAAACGGGTAACAATATTTCATATGAAGTTGAATATTATGAAATTAGCAAACTGTGATCTTCAAAATAAAGCTTACCCAAACCCAAAATGTTGTGTGCATATACGACAACAAGGTACATTTGACGTGCCTTCTGGCTGATGTTAACCATTCTTCCTCAGATTTTTATAACACCGTGGGCGGCACGGTGGCACAGTCGTTAGCACTGCTGCCTCGCAGCGCCAGAGACCCGGGTTCAATTCCCGACTCAGGCGACTGACTGTGTGGAGTTTGCACGTTCTCCCCGTGTCTGCGTGGGTTTCCTCCGGGTGCTCCGGTTTCCTCCTACAGTCCAAAGATGTGCAGGGTCAGGTGAATTGGCCATACTAAATTGCCCGTAGTGTTAGATAAGTGGTAAATGTAGGGGTATGGGGTGGGTTTCGCTTCGGCGGGTCGGTGTGGACTTGTTGGGCCGAAGGGCCTGTTTCCACACTGTAATCTAATCTAAATCTAAAGGTTGACATCTGTCTGACGTTGCCTTTCTCTTTGTCTCTGTGTTAATTTCTGTATGAAATCTGGTTGAATTTAAATCTATGTTTGAATTTTCTGGTTCGCAATAAATCTATCTCAATGGTTTCATGAAAGTTTTCTGTAACAGCAATATTTCAACAATATGAAAAAGGATATGAGGTTTGGGGATTTGTTTGAGAGAAAACAGGGTTAAGGGTATTTTATAAATGTGGTGACTTTGAATATGAAAGATGTTGAGTTTGGAAAAGAAAAATTAGCCTCTAATAATCTTAACTAGGATTAGGTATCACATTGTCACATTCAGAGATCACATGGTTAACACTGCTAGATCTGGAGACAGGGACAAGTTTATAAGTAGTTGAGTTTTGAGAGCTGGTTAGGTAACTGGATGGGAAGTGACGGTGATGACGTTTGACAGCTTTGTCAGGCAATTATTACTGCTTGCAAATAATTTACTTCTGGTTCGTATCCTCTGTTAAAATATGTTATTGATTTTTACGTAAAATTAAACAGTTTCCTTCGTGATTTTTTAATCGTATATTCTTTCGATTTGAGCTTCAGAAATCAATTAAATTTGATCCATTCTGTGAATAGAATATATTTATTGACAGCTTTATTAATTGTTATGGGCAATCATTTCTTGGCACAATTACATCAACTTTCGGGTGATTATGACTTGAAATTATAATATTAAAAATATTCTGAGTTATGTATGTGTCTTCTGTACTTATTCCAAAAGAAGTGTGTTATTTAATTTTTTTCTTCTCTCTGTCGAAAGCTGCTGTCTCATACCCAGGATATTTGCAGACATTTGGCTTAAGCCTTCCAATATGAATATGTGGAAGTCTTAACGAATTGCATTTCTTCTATTTTGACAAGTGCGTTGTATTTACTTTGGCTTTTTCATGAAAATAAGCAATCAAATATCTGAACAATGACATTGCAACTGGCCGAAACATGCACATGTTCCACTTAAAAAAAACATTATCCAATTCAGCTCCAATTCATTGAAATACATAATTTATCAGGATTCGGAGAGCACCAGCGAAATTATTCTAATATTAATAGCATGGCGAATAGAGATGAAAATCTATTCTAATATTAATAGCATGGCGAATAGAGATGAAAATCTAGTTTGCGTAACTACAATCTATGTAAATCATTGGTAGCTGGCACGAGTGTGAGAGTTAGATATCCTCATGCAACTGATCATCGTTTCGAAATATAAAGCAATGGGTACGCTTATATGTTAGCACACTTTCTTGTGTGGATCTATTTTTGTGTGTATGGCTCTGTGCGTGTATGATCTCTGGATTATGAAGTGATGCTTATCTGGATTAGTAGAAGTATGTATGAACTCTTTAGAGAATGCTTCACTTTCGAAAGTTCTCTGACAGCTAAGACTAGAAATAGAAAGACAGCTGGTGTAACTTAACCATCTTATTCCCGAAATATGCCACGGTTCAAAGTGAATTATCATTTAATATACATGCAGCAAATGCTCATTTAGTCATCGGACTGAGAGAATCTTCAGCATTCGGTTGTGATTTCATAATAGCATAAATTGTACAGAACGCTTGCTTAACCTGCGATAGTAACATTTTATTATTTGCTACATAAGGCTTCATCAGAATGATTCCTAGGAAGTTAGGAATAAGCAAAGATAGGACCGTTTAGACTGGACTCACTGGACTTGAATGAGACGAGGAATGCATTGCACTGCATAGAACTGAGAGAGACTGGGTGCTCAGGTAAAGATTTTCCTGTCTGGTCTTCGAAAAAAGGTGTTAAGGTTTCATAATATGGGACAGACCATTTGGATCTGTTACGAAATGGGTGTTGAACTGATAGAATTCTTTGGCACATAAAACTCTTGAGGATAAATTACTGATCATACTCAAGGAAGAAATAGATACCTTTCTAGTCTTCAGTGGTGTCAAAGGCTATGAGGAGAGCGTGCAGGTACCGCACTGAAATAGAGAATCACCTTATGTATAAATTGAATGGTGGAGAAGGATTGATGGACCGAATAGTCTATTCTAGCTTCGTGTTTCAACAATTCAATATTAACAAATGGGAATGAATGAATGTTATTATGTATTCAGCTTCCTCGTAATACAAAGAAATCTCTGGCACCGGTCACGCCTTGATGTAGAAGCTGTGAAGTTTGAATAAAATGCAGTTCGTTGATTCTTCGACCAAAATTAAAGTGGTGTTATTTTCACCAGACCTCCTCTGGCTATTAATGGGGACCGTAGAGGGTGTAAACAGATAACTGGCAAAATATTTTATAAATGCATGAAACCAACTTTCTCATTTTGCAGATTTGGCATTAATATGTGATGAGTCACAGAACAATTGCTGCCCCACAGAATAGGAAGGTCTATTTTCATCACTTCCGGCTTTAGTTTAGCTAAAAATCAGATTGGACACATAAGATGTTTCAAATATTTCGAATATTTCAAGTCAATAAATTGTCCGGAACTATAATGATGAAGATTGCCCTTAAATCACATTGTATAAGATTCTTGAAAAGAATTTTAAGAAGTTTTGAATTGGAAGAATAGTTTGGAAATCTTTATGTTAGATCCCATACTACATGGTACTTGATTTGCAGTGATTTCTCAATTCACACTTTCATTCAATTAGAACGAATACACTTTGCTGAGAATAGTGAAGGATGTCTGCTATAAGAAGGAAAATGTAGCAAACCAAAGCATTTGAAGGAAAGCTTGAACAACGAGGGAGGAGTTGGTGAGAGACAAGTTAACTCATGACCAGTATTGATTTACACTGATTATCGAAACACAAATTCGATAGGTTTATTCAGTGAAGTTACATTTTGGGATCCAGTATTTGAATGTTTAGGATAATATTCTGATGTGAGTTAGTTTATTTGGAAAGTATAGTTTGAAACTAGGCCTATGGTTTAAATCTTTTCACAGTTGGGGTGCTCATTGTCTCATGTAGCGGTCTGATGTACATTAATGAACAGACATAGATAGCAATGATTGGTCAAAAGTCCATCATTTCTGTGTCATGAGACAGGTAGAATTGCAGAAGTCGGATTACAAGGTCCTTTTGTCCAACAAATCCAAAATTCTTCCCATGCCCTGATAACTCACTGAAATGACCCTTGGTAATTTCGGTATGTTGTGTACCCTGTACACATCAGTTGAGGCTTTCTTGAATTCTCAAATGAAGCTGATATGAAGTTGGATGTTGAACCAAAGTGTCTGTGAAATAAAGTGCAATACTGTAGATGCTGGAAATCTGAAATAAAAAACAGAAAATGCTGGTCTGACAGTACCTAGAGAGAGAGAAACAATGCTAATATTTAATGCTTACTGTTGAAAGTGAAAATTCTGAAGAAGGATCGTACCTGACTCCAAACATTAAGTTTCTTTCCCTTTCCCCAGATGCTACCAAATGGGCTGAGTATCTCCAGCATTTTCTGCCTCTATTACCTCAGATTCTTCATTCTCTATTACAGTTTCACCAATAATTTAATTGATACGTATTAATAAAGGAGAAAGTGAGGTCTGCAGATGCTGGAGATCAGAGCTGAAAATGTGTTGCTGGAAAAGCGCAGCAGGTCAGGCAGCATCCAGGGAACAGGAGAATCGACGTTTCGGGCATAAGCCCTTCATTCCTGAAGAAGGGCTTATGCCCGAAACGTCGATTCTCCTGTTCCCTGGATGCTGCCTGACCTGCTGCGCTTTTCCAGCAACACATTTTCAGCACGTATTAATAAAGCCTATTATGTTTTCCTTACTAATACTCCAACGTGAATTCAACACGGAGAACATAGTCATTCCACAAGCTGTAGATAGATATACAATATGCATCGCTATCTTGCTAAGAAAGAATCTTATCCTTTTTATCGGGTTCAGTGCTGCAGCTTTGTAGGAACATTGAACTGAGGTTCGGGAATAGGGCGTTCAGTCTTTTGAGCAGGCTCCACTATTCAGTAAGATCAAGACTGATCTCGCTGTAATCTCAGCTCTACTGTGTCCCCTGTCCCAGATAGCCATTGACTGCTTTGCCCATCAAAAATCCATTTAGCGCAACTTTGTGTACAACCTCCACTACTTCCTGGGGAAGAGAATTCCAAAGACGAAGAACACTGAGAGTAAAAAGACGTTATCTTCATCTTTGTCTTATGTAGAAGACTCTTGTTTTTAATCTGTGTCCCCTAGTTCTAGAGTATATTGCAGGAATAACCGTTATTTTAATCATTGCTAATTCTCTCCTTTTCCTTGTCCTGATGTCTATGTTGGTCAACTCAAAAGTAACATTTATCTGTGGAGTGGTGTCTAATGTACAAATATATAACAGTAAATACATTACGTCATGGACCAGACTAAACTTGCTCAAAATATATGAACAAGATACACTAAGCCATAACGTTTCTTATTTGGATGTTGTGCATAAGGCATTGTGTTCTGGATGTAATTTAATTGATCAACCTGCCAGGTATGAAACAAAACACATTTTATTCATACACTGCAATTAACACACAAAATAAAAACAAAATAAAATAATTGGTTTAACAGTAACTCTATCAAAATGCATAACAAAATACTAAACTATTCATTAACTTTTTCTGATATAGCAACATCCCATAAGCACACTCCTTGCCAAAGACAAATTAAGCAAAATAGATTGTCTCACATGTAATTCGAGCAGCAGGAAGAGAACACCATCTTTTATCTGTAACAGAGAGAGGAATAACTTTCCAGTTTCAAGATCCAAGGAACTGCTACAAGTAGAAACAAAAACTCTTGGTTCTTTGTGAACTTGACCCCACCCATTCAGGCTACTTCTGTTGTTATGACTTAACATAAAAGGTCTCACAATCTGTTTATTGGTTTTGGTGTAGTGCTTGCCGCCTCTGTCTCAACTTTTCTTCATAGAAGCAAAAGACAAAATATACCTCTTAAAGCCACAGTATCATCGCAGGTTCTACAGTAACGCATTATTGACATGCAAAATACACTGCATCACCAACTGCTAATGTACTGGCTATTATTACCTTTACAAATTTTTTTTAAAAAAGCCCATGCTGAAGGCAATAATACACTTCCTTTTCTGCACCAGTGCTGTCTGTGCATGTGGTTTTATCAATTAAAAACCAATAAGTAGTTCATTGGTGAAGTCAACAGGCAAGGAGTTGACAGTTTTCATCTTAAACGCCATTGTAACTAATTCTTCCTGCAGTTTATTTTTATCGATGATGATTTTAATTTGGCAATTTATGACGATGCAGCTCATTTTCTTTCCACTAATTGTTGGTGAGTGAACTTATTCGTTATTATGTACAACTCTTTATCTAGCAGTTGATGCCTTGTGATGTTCTATTGTATTTAGACAAGTAGTTAGTACGTAATGCCCTAGTTAACTATAATCACTGTTATTTTATTTGAGTGCATAATTTATATATTTGGAATTTAATTGAATAATGAGAATACAATTAACATTTTGAAAAGGTTTCAGTTTAAAACCAGCGAATATACCAGCTAAAACGTTTCATCAGAAGCTATCTTATTCGCATTTTTATGCACCATAAGCTTACTTTATAAAATGTAAAAGAGTTTTGTCTTCAATTTACTTGCGTCCTGAAAAAAAGGTATAATCGTTTTGCTTTGAACCATTTTGTTCTGTGCTCAACGTACTGGTTTTCCATTCTTTTTGTTGACATTTGGTTTGAAATGGCTTTGTTCATGTGCAATTAAGTATAAATATAAAAGGATAAGATAGGCGAATAAATGTCTGGATTGATAGTGCAGGGGGTGGGATTTATATTCGAGGGCAGATTCTCAGTTTAACGGCGCCTGTGCTAGCCAAATTGAATCAGGACACATTGTGGAGGCAGGCCACACGGTCGATCGACTCTGCACCGACATTCCCAAGTGCATCCCACTCAGATCAAATCCGCTACCCCCGTGCTTCCTATGGCTAACCCACTTCACTTCCATTCTGGGATGAAACAGGAACAATCGACGAAGGTCCACGGAGACATCAGGAGAATTTGCAAACCCTACACAGACAGTTGCTCAAGGCTGGAATCGAACGCGGCTCCCTGTTGTCGTGAGGGAACAGTGCTCACCATTGAACCACCACGTTGCTCCGAAAAAAAACTATGTGCCTCAACGGGTGTTTTTCCAATATTGTTGTAGTGACAGTTGGTGGTGTTCGCGGTGGAGTTTCATAAAAGAAGAAAGAAATTGAGTCTAAATCAATTTTAGTGTAGCACGTGAATATATGGCACACAGTGAAGATGTGTGAATTGTAATCTTGTGGATATAATATAAACATGGTCTGAAGAAGGGCACAGTTGGGAGTCAAATATTTCTAGTTAGAACGTGTTCAGAAAGTGAAGAAAGGAAATAAATAAAAGGAGAAGGGTTAGCATTGGTAAACATTGTGGTGTTGCAGAAAGTCAA
This sequence comes from Chiloscyllium plagiosum, assembly GCF_037043375.1. Lineage (NCBI taxonomy): Eukaryota > Metazoa > Chordata > Chondrichthyes > Orectolobiformes > Hemiscylliidae > Chiloscyllium > Chiloscyllium plagiosum. Next base: position 17,480,153 of record NW_028270173.1, on the reverse strand, counting down.
GTTGCAGAGGGTACAAAGTCGATTTTACTAGAAAAAAGGAACAAAAATAGCATAGCTGCATGACTCATAATTTACACAGCACAAACCTGGAAGGAGCAAGTAGAAGAACATACCTGTAAGAGCATTGCAGCAAAATGGAAGCATTATAGAGGGGAAATGATTAGATTCCCTACAGCGTGGAAACAGGCCCTTCGAACCAAAAACATCAAAGGAGCAGGAGAATCGACATTTCGGGCATAAGCCCTTCTTCAGGAGCTCTCCTGCTCCTTTGATGCTGCCTGACCTGCTGCGCTTTTCCAGCAACACATTTTTAAGCTCTGATCTCCAGCATCTGCAGTCCTCACTTTCTCCTTCGACCCAACAAGTCCAAAGAGTAACCCACCCAGACTAATTTCTCTCTGACTAATGCACCTAAAGCTATGGGCAATTTAACAGGGCCAATTCACCTGGACTGCACACCCTTGGACTGTGGGAGGAAACCAGAACACCCGGAGGAAACACACGCAGACACAGGGAGAATGTGCAAACTCCACACAGACAGTCTCCCGAGGCAAGAATCGAAACTTGCACCCTTGTGCTGTGAGGCAGCAGTGCCAGCCACCGTGCCACCCTCAAGAAACTTGCTCGCCTGTTTGAAAATGTAACAAAATCTTGATAAAAGGTAACACTGTTAATGTGATGTATATGGAATCCAAGAAAGGTTTTGATATCGTGTCATGCAACACACTTATGAGGAAATCATCAGGTGATGATGTGTTGGTGGCATCATTGTGCAAAATTGGTTTAAAGACAGGAATCAGAGAGTAATTGTCAATAGATACTTTGGGGGCAGGAGGGAGGTTTGTAGTGGCGTTCCCCAGGTCCTGTTATTGGATCCCTTGCTTTCCTTGATATATATTAATGATATATTTCTTGGTGTGTAGGATACTTTCAAAGTTTTCAGATAACACAAAACTTAGAAAATTGTAAACTGTGCGAAAGATGTTTCAGAAACTTAAAAGGATAGCGACAAATTGATGGAGTGGGCAGATATGTGGATGATCAGTTTCAGTGCATGGAAAAATTACGTGACACATTTTGGTAGGATAACAATGAAATGCAATATAAAACAGAGGGCATAATTCTAAGATGGGGTGAAGGTGTTGTGATGGCAGAAAGACCTGGGTGCATACGCGCATAAATCATTGAAGGGGCGGGATAGACAGAGAGAGAGAGAGAGAACAGTAAGCAAAGCATACTGTATCCTCAGCTGTTTTAGATTAGATTCCTTACAGTGTGGAAACAGGCCTTCAGCCTAACCAGTCCACACCCTCCGAAGAGTTACCCACCCAGATCCATTTCCCTCTGACTAATGCACCTAACGCTATGGGCAATTTAACATGGCTAATTCACCTGGACTACACACCTTTGGACAGCGGGAGGAAACCGGAGCACCCAGAGGAAACCCATGCAGACACGGGGAGAATGTGCAAACTCCACACAGACAGTCGCCCGAGGCCAGAATCGAACCTGGGACCGTGAGGCAGCAGTGCCAACCACTGAGCCACCGTACCACCCTCAAGTAACATGCTCGACTTTTTGAAAAGTTAACATAAAGGCTTGATAAAGGGTAACACCGTTAATGTGATGCATATGGAATCCAAGAAGGTTTTGATACCGTGTCATGCAACAGAGAGTGTAAGAGCAAGGAGGTGATGCTGAAATTGTACAAGACACTTGTCAGACTTCAGAAGGAGGATTGTATGCAGTTCTAGGCAGAATTATCAGAAGGATCTAAATGTTTCAGAAAATGTTTACAAGTATGTTTCCAGGAATGCAGATATTCACTTATGAGGAAAGAATTAAAAATATAGGACCGTTTCCTTGAAGAGAAGGAGACTAAGAGAGAACTGTAGAGGTTTCAAACTCACGAGCAGATTGGATAGAGCAGACAGTGAGAATGCGTTCCAGTTTATAAACGGACCAAGAGCAAAAGGACATAGATTCGGCATGGTCTGCAAAAGAAGTGAGGGTGTTGTAAACCACAACATTTCTACTCAGTGTATAGTTAGGGCAGATGGTGGAGGTAGGTATAATTGAATCATTGAGCAGAGCATTGGATGATGAGTTGGATTTAAAAATTAAGCTGGAAATGTATGGGGAGAAAACTCCAAGAGGTTGTATGTTGGCAATGATGCTCAACTAACATGTCTGTGCAGTCACAATGGACGAATGGCCTTCTTCTGCACTTAACAATTGTGTTATACTCCAGAAGGTCCCGTTCCTCGGAGACCAACTAGGTTAGGCCACTCTCTGGTAGTTACTTTTAAAAAAAGTTAACTGACCCATCCAGCTTTGAAATCCAACGACTAAACCTAATATATGTCTGTATATCCTACACCTCTCACCATAATACATAACTTGGAAGCATTGCAAACCGTGCTAAGTATTGTGCAAAAGGACATTGACAACTTGTTGGAGTGACTAGCTGTTTATTGCAGAGAAGTGTGAGATAATACACGGAGAGAGAGTATAAAATCAAGTTTACCATTCAAAGACGTCTGCAATAGCAGAGAACTCTGGATGTGTACCGTATGTGTATAAAATATTACACTTATCGGACAGGTGCATAGCACAGTCAATAACGCATATTTTGTCTCAGAGCTGATTGATCGGAGATGTGTATAGGAACAAGGGTTTAATGTTAACAAGGTACAATCCAGCTTTATTTCATTCTCAGACTAGAACAAATTAATCGTGAAAATTTTTTTTTGTTTACTTGTCAGCAATTTATCCCCCAGTTTTCTTGGCTCACTAGTAATATCCCAGTGTATAGTATGATAATTGAATTCTCCACTTTCACTCGTCTTATGCCCTCCCATTTTCTGCAACCAGCTTGTAAGTTCACTCCCAACAATTAGTTATGTTGATCGGATTCCCCTAAAGTATGGAAACAGGCACCTTAGGCCAACAAGTCCACACCGACCCTCCAAAGAGTAACCCACCCTCTTACTAAATGCACCTAATAGTATAGGTGATTTCGCATAGCCAGTTCCCCTGACCTGCACATCTTTAGACAGTGGGAGAAAACGCACAGAGAGAATATGCAACCTCCCAGCAGATAGTTGCCCGATGCTGGAATCGAACCTTGGCCCTTGTTGCTGTGAGATAGCAGTGCTAACCACTAAGCCACAGTACGGCAGGAAAATTGCATCAGACGTTTTGTGATGCAGTGGTAGCGTCCCTTCCTGAGGTTCAGTCCCACTCCAGAGTATGAATGCCTCGATAGTACATTCATAACATTAGCAAAACAGGTTAGTGAAAGACGGCGAATCTCCTCCTAAGCCATGCTTGTTGAAGGGTGATGTCCTTCAAGCTGCAGCTTCTATGACAGGCTGGCCACTTCCTGGAGAAAAAAAACGATGAAAATACCCATAAATATGGACTTTATCAAGCCCAGTTGTTATTATATAAAGGAACAGCTCAAAGTCAAATATAGCAACTTAATTCTAAGAAAGTGGATTTCGTCTTTGTCTCCTCAGTATACCCCATCCCTACTCATACTATACATCATTACGTTCATCCTTCATTTTTCTACTTCTCCTACCTTTTAGACAACTTTCTAACCACGGATATCAGGCTTTCAGTCGTCGTCCTGTTGAGGAAAGGCCTGTATTCTTGGCATTATAATATAGTTCCACCCGCCAACGTCTGTCTGCAGAACATCGAACTTACTTGCATGTGCATTTCGAACACGGTCCCCAAAACCATATTGCACTTCCTCGGATTTCTCTGCTTCCTGATCCTCAACCATTAAACAAAATTCTCTTTAGCCCTCCGTTCAATAGTTTCCCATTTCTAGTTTTCCATGTTTATGCAATCCAGATTCCCACCTCTCCTGCTATATCAGTTAAATTCAAGTGGCAAATTCTTGCTTCTTGTGGGAGCTATATATTTGTAGCGGGTTTTACAAACGTGGGCCATTGTTTGTCAATTGAGGGGCTCCGTTTGCGAAATGTAGCAAGAACATTCTCAAATTGCTCGAAAATGTTACGAATTAGAAAATAACCATCCAGAGACAAGAGATAATAGAAAAATGAATACCATTTAATTCAGTATCAGAGGTAACCTATTTGCATTTACATTTAATTTTGGTTCAGAAGAGTAGACAGAGAGATGGTACAACACAACCAGTATGTAACTTGCTTAACTTTTCCAGAGCATGACTGGTTTGCGAACGACTTTTTAAAAAGTACTTCTTTGCGCCTGTTTGGCTATTCAGTATCTGCTGCTCTGTTCATTTTCTACATACTTATATGATGTAACATGATATTTACAGTTACCACCGAAAATTGTATGATAGCAGCAGAGAGGAATGGAATTCATTATTTATCATGTTATTATTTTTCTATTAGTGGGTACGAAGATGAACGTCACTGTCTTCCAGTTCCCTCCATTAATAACTGCAACAGAGGGGCAGTCGGTGACGCTGAACTGTGCCTTGGATTTTGAAGGAACTCTATCTCTGATTGGTGCAGCTTATTGGACACGGGGTAATCTGGACGGGTACAAATTGGATAATAGCCCCTTTTATGAAGCTCGGCTGCAGACATCAGACAGTGATTCATTTGCCAACAGCAGGATCTTCATTAATATCTCCGATTTGATTGAGAAAGACTCGGACACTTATTACTGTCATATAATTGTACTTGGAGCAGGGAAAAGACATGGAAATGGCACCAAACTGGAGGTGAAGCGTAAGTAATAAATAGACACAGTGCTTTGCAAATGAAAACTGCTCGAAGTTACAGATGCAAGATTGATTTGATCCGCTTTTCTCAGTTTTAATTACCTTCCCACTCATTTAGCGGATTCTCTTAAAATAATGCAGCCAATTGGCGTCTTTCGCACTTAGCACTGGACGGCATGACCAATGGAGGGAAATAGATGCGGTAAAATGAGACTATTCAATACTACCTTAACAAAACGCTAAAATCTGTCCTAAATTGTTGTCAATAAGTGCATGCCGCCATCTAACCAGGTGCAATAATTTTATACGTGAATGACATGCATTAGAGTTGAATGATGTGACGTATAATTTAAAGTGTTTCGTTATTAAGCCTGTTCCTACATGATAGTTAAATTTGAAACTATATAAGCACGCCGAGAAAGTTCAGCGGGGCGGACTGTTTCGTAAAGTTAGATCACATGGGAGCCAGGGAGTGCTAGCCAATTGGATTAATATAAAATTGGATTGACGGTAGAAGACAGAGGGTGGTCGTATAGGGTAATTTTTGGATTAGAGGCTTGTAACCAGCGATTGAATTTTGGTCTGGAAGCCGGCAACCAGTGGTGTTCTGTCGGGATCAGTGCTGGCTCCATTGTTGCTTTCCTTTTAAATAAACAATTTGGATGATAATATAGGATGCATAGCTGGAAAGTTTGCGGATGCTGCTGCAATTGGTGATACATTGAACAAGGAAGAAGGTTATCCAATAGTACAGCAGGATCATGATCAGCTGGGCTAATGAACTTAGGTGTGGCAGATAGAGTTAAATTTAAATGTAAGGCGTTGATTTTTGGTAAAACTAACCAGGGCAGGACTTCAACAGTTAATGGTAGGGCCCTTGGATGTGTTGTTGATCAGAGAGACCAAGCGGTTCAGGTCCTTGAAAGTCACAGTTAGATAGGATGGCTTCCCTCATTGGTCATTGAATATTTATAGTTGGGATTTCAAGTTGCGACTGTACAGGATATTGGTGAGGCCACTTTTGGACTACTGTGTACAGTTCCACTCGCCTGCCATAGGAAGGATACTATGAAATTGTAAAAGCGTGGAGAAATGATTTGCAAGGATGCTACCCGGACTGGAGGGTTTGGGCTACAAGGAGAAGCTGGATAGGCCATGACATTTTACCTTGCAACGTAGGAGGTTGAGGGGTGATGTTAGAGATTTATAAAATCATGAAGACGTGAAAAATGTAAATTGAAAAGCTGTTCTCCCGGGGTGGGGGAAGGGGGTGGTGGAGGGAGGAGGGAGGTGTGGGTGTGTTCAAATCTAGATAGCATAGGTTTAGGGTGAGGGGGAAAATGTAAAAGGGACCTACTTGACTACTGCTTCGCACAGAGGGTGGTACATATATGAGGAGTGAACTGCCAGAGGAAGTGCTAGACGGAGATATATTTACAATATTGAAATGACATTTGGACAGGTACAAGAATAGGACATATTTAGAGGGATATGGGCGAAACGTAGGCAAATGGAATTACTTGAAATTGGGAATCGAATTGGACCAAAGGGTCTGTGTTCATGCTCTATGACACTAATAATCATATAAGGAAATCGATTTACTTCAAGAAGTATAGCAAGTAAATGAAGCTTAATGTTTACTATTACTTTATTATATCATTTCTCATTTTCTTTTGTCTGCCCAATATTTCATGAAGCAACTTAATATATTTAAAGCTTTTCTAAATGCATGGTTCACAGAGCTGAGTATTGTCGAGCAAAATGTGAATAATGTGGCTATCGCTGAGGACTGACTTGGGTGAACATTTAATTCCCGACTCAGAGTGATATCAACATAATTGCTCGAAGGAAGTTGACTGAGATTTCTATCGTGGAAACAAGTTCTGTTGAGGTTGCACACTGGAAAATTGTGAAATTATGAATGCAATTAAATCCAACTGAGATTCTAGAAATAATGCAATTCAAGAAACAAACGTAGTTTCAGAAATATCAGTTTGTTGCAATATGCGTCTGTCAATGCGTTCATGAAATGATCAAGTAACCATTCATCTATTTTTTAGTGAATGGAAGGGGCTGACATTTGAGAATCCATGTACAAGAAAGATGATATAAGTTGGATACCACTCAAAGTACTTTTATTCATATGACGAGGACTAGAATATTTTACAACTCTGTATATAATACTCATTTTTGACCCTAACTATTAAACTGGTAGAAATGAAATGGTTCTTGTGTTTAATCATTTCAGGAAGGATAAACATATCAAATTGCGTAGGACTCAAGACTGCTTTATCATTTGTACTTCGAACAACAATAATCTTGCTGGTTTTTGTACTCGTTATTATACTAATTTGCAAACTGGAATACAAACGCAATGGTAAGTATCATTACAAATGCAACTAAACACCTAAATTTCAATTCGTGGTGTCATGGTTTATTAAATTGGTGCAGCTTGGTCAGGTGCAATATCAATACTCTGTTGTGTCGCTGATAATGGTTTCTATGAGTTTTCCCATGACTGTTGTAAGACTGACTAAACTGAAGTGTGTACCTCTTTACCCCCATGCTTTGTGTTAAACAGGACAGAACATTTACAAACATCTAAGTTCTTTTAACTTTATTTTGGATGGAACTACAAGATATCTCTTCATTGTGCTTTAATTGTGCTATCTCTGGAAATTAGAAACGAACAGATCTGGAAAGTTGCTATGAACAAATGTTGACACCATCAATTGGAAAGAACCAGCGGCTTTTGGCCAATCGAAGTATAAGGAATTATTTAAGTATATTTTTGGTCTTATAGTGCAAAGTATGAAGTAGTTGTACTTGTAATATTATGAAAAGTTGTGATTTTAATTTAGTACTTTTGGAACTGCATCATTCAAATTTATTATTTTTCTTTCTTTGCAATTTGTTTATAGGATGAAATAGTCAAGCGTTGTGAAGTGGATTCTATTTTCCATTGCAAAATATGTTCCATAACCTTCTGAACGCATTGGAAATAGTAGATCAGGCAAAAACTGACCTTTCAACCAAACTACTTACTATCAATGGGCCTTTAATAGGTATGACTTTTGGCTCGGCGGAAGTGGGTACAGAAGATGCTGGAGATTAGAGTCAAGATTAGACTGGCAAAGCACAGCAGGTCAGGCAGCTTCGAGGAGCAGGAAAACCGACGTTTCAGACAAAATCCCATCATCATGATTTTTTTTTTGCCCGGAGCGTAGATTTTCCTGCTCCTCCGATGCTGCCTGACCTGCTGTGCTTTTACAGCACTACTCTAATCATGACTTTCATCTATACCTTTTAAAATTTTCAAAATCCTATTTTATCCCTTATTACCAAAACTAAGTCAAGTATGTTGCAGAGAATCACTGCATGATTTGAAATTACGAAAGTTGTGCCAAGTTTCATTCTTGCTTTTAAAAAAATTGTTAAAAACTAATCACATTCTCACTTTTTAGCCTTTAACTGCTGGCTCATGTGCTGTCATGTTATGCATATGATGTCATAACTTAATGTTTCCAAAGCTGACTAAAGAAGATACAGCCAATCGACAAGGAGATAATAATGTATCCCTTTGTAATCTGTGATTGTTTCTGCAATCGAACATTAAGACTTTGTTGGCTTGATAGAAAGAACAGACGTCAACTTTCCTTGTTTAAATGTAAAATACACCGAGTGATTTCGAGGCCATGACGTGATAAAAACCAAAGGAAAACAAACTTCAAAAGAGTAAAAGGCGCCTGGAGTATGATTGAATACTAGTTATTGAACGGACCCTCCCATAGTTTTCTCTTGTGATCCTACCTGGAACGGTCAGATGTGATCTGAGACGTGATCAGTTTCTTATGTAGGCGTGTGGTCTTTGAGGGAATTTCCCTCTTTGATGGGATGGGCTGTTGCTAAGAATTTGTCATTCATATTTGCTCCTACAACAATCTGCTCACTAGGGCGTTTGGGAAGACGGTTAAGCTTGATCGTAGCTGCTGCTAAGCCTAACTTTGCAGTTTCGATTCATTAATTACATTTAAACGTCTCCAGTTGCTGTGGTGGGATTTGAATCCTGCGCCCCTTAAGTATTATCTGTATTATTACTGTAGGTGACAAAGCCACCACACCATCATTATCCGGTGGTGCCAGGGTTGAAATAATGATTGCAACAACATTTCAAATTTGCCAAGGGAACCCCGAATTTCCTTTTTCTCAATGCCGTATCTAATCATTCATGTGAACTATATCTTTTGTAATACTTGAGATGCTTTTGGTATTACGAACACGACGTCATGAATTACAACCTTAAACTATAATACAAATCTTCTTATGTGATTAAAGTATGCACGGTAATTCTGAGCCATTTAACTGAATATTATTAATTTAACTGTTGAAAAAAGTCTCCAGGTAACCAGTTGATTTTTCTTTGACATAAAAGAATGATGTATACAAAACCAAAACGTTCTGATTTCACAACAGTTTCGCATTATACAGCCACATTTAACGCAGGGAAACAAACTATAATGATGCGCAACATATTAATGAGTCAAAACCGATGCCTATCCAAAGGACAGATGACAAAGAGCTTCTTCGGGTAGGCTTCAAGCAGAATCTTCAAGGAGGAATGCTGACACAATTTGTGGCGGGAATGTTAAGTTTCGATCTTGCAAGCTGCAGGTATTGCTACCAACTGTAGGAGGAAGGACGTATAATAACCAAGCGGCTAGTGATAGAAGCTTGTAGAACATTTCAATAGGCCGGCTGCAGTTGAAACAAGATGATTGCAACTTTATAATTAAGGTAATGTTCATACCAGGGTTGCACATTTCTTACACAATCTCTCCATCCGAATGTAACATGAAATTCACCTTCCCATGTCTCCCCTAATCAGCAAAAGTAACGCGGCCTTTGAGTGATGAAATAATTTAAAACAATGAAACTTTAGTGATCTGCGAGTCTTCTCGTTCTTTTGTTTCGGCGCTCCAGCTTTGATAAACGCTTTCGAACGAACGTACATTTAGGTGAGTGCAAAAATCGAGCAGATTATTGTTCCTCCTAGTTTGGCTTCTGATCGATGATAATCCACCGGATGTCGATAGCAGGGATTCATTAGTAGCAAGGCCGTTGCATGTCCAGCAGCGATTCTATCTTGTTGGTGACAGTCATTGCTTTGTCCTTGTGTGGCCTGAGCGTCCCTTTTTGTTTGTTGGACCAAACCTTGGTATTTTCCAGGTCGCCCTACATTTGCGCGTGGTCTACTCAGTAGCTGAGGAATCATGAGTAGTGCTGAACTATGATGCTGAATGAACATCTCCACTTCTGACTTTGTGATGGAGGCACGGTAATTGTTCAAGAAGCTGAAGGTGGATGGACGGGAGACGCTACATTGAGGAGCTTAATGGTCCTTTTGGTACAACCACTAAGGCACGAGGCCTGAACTCAAATCTCGCATGTTTCAGAGGTATTTAATAACATACACGAACAGATTGATCAAATGAAATACAACGAGGAGTTTGTGTTCTTGCGGCACAGTGACAGGGTCCCTACCGCTGAGCCAGAAAGCCTAAATCCATTGTTCCACCTGTTTGAGATGCATTCAATGAGGCCTCCGGAAAATTCGATAGAAAATACCGATATATTTATCACTCTATCCAAAAAATAGCCACCAGCGCCATCTGGTGACATTACATGCTATATTCACAGACACAGCAGTATTTTGATAAGGCGTCATAGGCAATCCATTGATGTACTCGAACTAGAAATTCAAGGGCTTTAAGATCATAGAAATACTGCAGAGTTGAAGAAGAGCACTCGAGCAATGGCATTCACACGTGTTCTCCGCACGAGCGTTTCATTTTTTTTCTTTCCGGTTTTCTGTCGTTAACCTTTCATTGTTTCATTTCAAATCTCTGCAGATCTGTCACATCCAATCTTGAATGGTGGTCGACAATTGTACAAATCATTGGAGGAAGAGCCTTCAAATATGTCTCAATTCTCAATTATAGAAAGGTCCAACTCACCAGTGCAATAGGTATATCTGAAACAATCGTAAACATCTTCAGCCATATGTGCTGATTGGATGATCCAACTGGGTCTCCTCCAGTGGCCCCCAGCATCGCAGATGTCAGTGTTCACTTAGATTTACTCCATACGACATCAAGAAACGTTTGGAGACATTGGGCACTGCAAAGATTATGGACCCCGACGAAATTCCATAATAGTACAGATGACTTGTGCTTTAGAACATGTTACTCTCCTAGCCAATCTGCAGCAGTGCAGGTATTACACTGACTCTACCCAACAATGTCGAAAATTGCCCAGATTATGTCATGTACACGAAAAGCAGGACACATCCAACTGAGTCAATTTACTGCCCCACTACCCTCCTCCCAACCATTAGAAAAGAGATGGAAGGTGTCATTAACAGTGCCATCACGGATCACTTACTTAGCAACAACCATCTCACTGATGCCCAGTTTGAATTCCACTAGGGTCACTGAGCTCCCGACCTCATTACAACCTTGGGTCAACCATGGAAAAAAGAACTGAATTCCAGAGATCAAGTGAGAGTGACAACCCTTTACATCATGGCCGTATTTGACTTGATCAAGGAGCCAGAGCAAACTGAAATTTATGGCACCCATGAGGTAAACTCTCTGCTGGTTGGTAGATGGTTAGAACATAGAACATAGAAAAGTACAGCACAGAACAGGCCCTTCGGCCCACGATGTTGTGTCGAGGATTATTCCTAGTCTAAAATAAAATAACCGAACATATGCACCCCTCAATTCACTGCTGTCCATGTGCATGTCTAGCAGGCGCTGGTATTCACAACTCTCTGCATAAAGAACCTACCTCTGTGCCTTCCTTCTATTATCTTAAAACAATGACCCCTCATGCCAGTCAATCCTGCCCTAGGGAAAAGTCTCTGGCTATTGATTCTATCCAAGACTATCATTACCTTGGATACCTCGATTAGGTCACCTCTCTTCCTCCTTCTCTCCAGAGAGAAAAGTCTGAGCTTAGTCAACCTCTCTTCATAAGACAAACTCTCAACTCCAGGCAGCATCCTTTCCAAATTCTCTGTATCTTTCCTATAATATTCGGACCAGAACTGAACACAATATTCCAAGTGTGATCTCATGAGAGTCTTGTAGAGCTGCAGCAAAACCTTGCTGCTCTTAAACTCGATCCCCCTGTTAATGAAAGGCAATACACCATATGCTTTCTTCACAACCCTGTCCACTTGGGTGGAAAATTTGAGGGATCTATGCACTTGAACGTTAAGATCCCTCTGTTGTTCCACGCTGCCAAGAAACTTGTCTTTAATCCTATATCCAGCATTCAAGTTCGACCTTCCAAAATGCACCATTTCGCATTTATCCAGGTTGAACTCCATCTGCTATTTCTCAGCCCAGCTCTGCAACCAGTCTGCATTGCGCTACAGACTGCAATAGCCCTCGATACTATCAATGGCACCTCCAAACTTTGTATCCACGGCAAATTTACTAACCCACACATCAACCTCCTCATCCAAGTCATTTACAAAACCTACAAACAGCAGAGATCCAAAAACAAAGCCCTGCGGAGCACCACTCACCACTGACATTCAGGCAGAATACTTTCCATCTACAACCACTCTCTGCCTTCTGTCGGCCAACCAATTCCGAATCCAGACAGCCAAATCCTTCTGTATCCCATACCTCCCGACATTTCGAATGAGCCTACCATGGGGAACCTTATCAAAAGCCTTGCTGAAGTCCATATACACCACATCCACTGCACGACCTTCATTGACCTGTTCCCGTCACCTCCTGAACAAACTCAATAAGGTTAGTTAGGCACGACCTGCCCCTCACGCAGCCATGCTGACTGCATTTAATTACCCTATGCTTATCCACAAAGTTATAGATCCTATCCCTCAGAATTCTTTCCAAAACCTTGCTGACCACAGACATAAGACTGACTGCTCTGTAATTGCCAGGGATTTCCTTATTCCCCCTTCTTGAAAAGAGGAACAACATTCACCTCTTTCTAATCCTCCGGTACAACTCCCATTGAGAGTGAAGAAGCAAAGATCTTCGCCATCAGCTTAGCAACTTCCATTCTCGTTTCCTGGAGCAACCTAGGAAAAATCTGGTCTGGCTCTGGGGACTTATCAATCCTAATGTTTGTCAAAATTCCCAGCACATCAGCTTCATCATCATGATCTGTTCTAGTCCATAACCCAGCTCCTTAAAGTGCTCATTCACAACAAGATCCCTTTCCTTCGTGAAAACCGAAGCAAAAAACTCATTTATGGTTTCCCCTATCTACTCAGACCCCATGCACAAGTTCCCTACTCTATCCCTGACCGCCCCTACCTTCTCCCTGATCATTCTCTTATTCCTCACGTATGATTAAAATGCCTTTGGGTTCTCCATAATCCTTCCTGCCAAACCTTTTTCGTGCCCCCTTCTAGCTCTCCTCAGTCCATTTCTGAGCTCCTTTCTAGCAAGCCTGTAATACTGTAAAGCTGTGCTAGATCCTTCCTTCCTCCACCTTACGTAAGCTGCCTTCTTCTTTTTGATGAGACACTCCCTATGTTCTTCTCCTCCAAAGCTCCTTAATCTGACCCCTTCTTGCCTGTCTAAGAAGAACAAATTTGTGCATCATCGCAACAATTGCTCCTTAAACAGTTTCCACATGCCTGTTGTGCCCATTCTGTAGAACAATTGCTCCTAATCTGTACTTCCCAACTCCTGTCTGATAGTGTCATAATTTCCTTTTGTTATCTTCCCTTGGTAACTGCTCCTTTCCCTCTGCAAGGTTATGGTAAATGTGAGGCAGTTGTGTTCTCCCACCGTGAGATCTGACACCTGTCCTAGCTCATTGTCGAGCACCAAATCCAAAATGGCGTCACCCCTCGTCGGCCTGTCTACACACTGAGTAAGGAAACCCTCCTGAACACACCTGATAAAAATCGCTCCATCCAAAGCATCCGCACTAAGGAAGTTCCAGTCAATATTGGGAAAGTTGAAGTCACCCATAACAACAACCCTGCTACATCTGCATTTCCCCAAAATCTGTCGACCTATGAGTTCTTCAATCTCCCTACTTCTATTAGGGGGCCTTTAGAAAATAAAACTCAATGAGGTGGCTGCTCCCTTGCTGTTCCTAACGTCCACCCATACTGACTCAGTAGAGAAACCTTCCTCAACATCCTTCGTTTCTGTAGCTGTGATGCACTCTCTGATTAGCAATGCTACACCCCCTCCTGTTTTTCCACGCTCCTTGTTCTTTTTAAACGCTCTAAACCCTGGAACATCTATCAACCATTCCTGCCACTGTGAAACACACGTCTCTGTTATGGTCACAACATGATGGCCCCAAGTACTGATCCATACTCAACATTAATCACTCTTATTTCTGACACTCTTCGCGTAAAAGCAGATACACTTTAAACGATCCCTATGTTTCATCACATGAAAAACCTTCCTGATAGATTCACAACATCCTGTCACTTTCCCATCTGCAACTACTCCCTCTCGGATATGTAGCTCTGGTTCCCACCCCCTTGCCAAACTAGTTTAAACCCTTCCAAACCACACAGACAAATCTCCCACCCAGGACATTTGTGCCCCTCCAATTCAGGTGCAACCCGTCCTGCTTGTATAGGTCCCAACTTCCCCAGAAGGCATCCCAATGGTCTAAGTATCTGAAACCCTCCATCCTGCACCAGCCTCCCAACCACTGTTAAGCTGCACTTGCTGACTGTTCCTCCCCTCACTGTTTCGTGGCATCAGTAGCAAACTTGAGAACACTACTCTATTCGTCCTGCTCTTCACCTTCCAACCTAGCTCTCTGTAGTCACTTTTCAGATCCTGAATTCCTTATCTGGCTGTACCTGTACCACGATTTCTGGCTGCTCACTCTCCCCCTTCAGAATCCTGTAAACCCGAAGTCAACAACCCTTCCGAGAGTCCCATTCCTGACCACAAAATATCCTGTCAATCCGTCTAACTATTGAGTCCCCTACCATTAGCGCTTTTCTATTCTCCCTCCCCCCCCCCCCCCCCCCCCCCACCTTCCTTTCTGAGCCTCAGTGCCAGGTTCAATGCCAGACACCAGATCTCACCCACTTAAAAACTTCCCGGCAGCCCTCACTCCTCTCCACCCTCTCTCCTCGCCACTCTGTTCAAAACTGTAGTTGTTGAAGGTCAATTGTTTCAATCCTAGGTCATATCTGCTGGAGTTCCTCAGGTTAGTATTCCAGGCCCTACCATCTTCAATTGCTTCATCAAGACGTGGGAATAAGGTCCCATTATAAGGTCAGACGTGGGAATGTTCACCAATGGTATCATCACTCGTGACTCAAGTAGTCCATGTCCAAATGCAACAAAATCTTTTCAATATCCAAGCATAGAGCAAAAAGTGCCAGGTAACAACTGCACAACATAATTGCCAGGCAATGACCACCTCCAATAATAGATTCCTGAAGAAGGGCTTATGCCCGAAACGTCGATTCTCCTGTTCCCTGGATGCTGCCTGACCTGCTGCGCTTTTCCAGCAACACATTTTCAGCTCTGATCTCCAGCATCTGCAGACCTCACTTTCTCCTCCAATAATAGACAGTCGAACCACCACCCCTAAGGCATTCAACGGCATTGCCATCGCTGATTCCATCACTACCAACATTTCAGGGCAAAACGTCTCACTTGATTAGCAGCACATTCACTAACATCCATACCGATGCTTCACCACTCAGTAGCTCCAGTATGTACTAGCTACAAGATGCCCTGCAGAAAGTCACCCAAGATCTTTAAACAGCAGCTTCCATACCATGACCACTTCCATCAAGAAGCACAAAGGCAGCAGCTTCATGTTAACGCCACCACCTGGATGTTCCCTTCCAAGCTACTCACCGTCCTGACTTGGGAATATGTCATTGTTCTTTCACTGTCCCTGTTCGAAAGCCGGGAACTCCCTCCTTCATGGTATTATGAGTCTACCTACAGTACATGAACAGTAGCGGTTCAATAAGGCAGATCACCGCCGCATTCTCAAGGGCAATTAGGGATGGGCAATAAATGCTGGGTAGCCAGCGATGTCCAGGTCTCACGATTTTTTTTTTAAACCAGGAGTCACAATATGTTTGAATGAATTCGAATGAGGATTCTTCAACTCTCAGACAGTTCCTTCCAGATCTTGACCACTGGTTGTGTGAATAAATGTTTATCCATACTGCTTTACTTTGTTTTGTCAATGACTGAATTTTGTTATTTATTCTTCGGTTGGATTTGAGTACTATGGGATGGCCCGCATTCGCTGCCATTCTCATATTGCTCATGACCTGAGAGAATTACCAATTCATTTCGAGAGCAGTTATGCATTGCTTGCTTTGCTACACGTGTGCAGTAATATGTAGGCAGACCATTGGAGGAGCATAGATGTTTCCCGATGGACATTAATGAAGCATATGTTTTTTTTAAACATTATCTGTCAATGTTAGGACATGTGTCCCCTGAGGGTATTCTAAAAGTACTACTTTCGAAGCTGGAGGTTGTTCACAGAAACAGAGTTTTACAAAAAACATTCGCAAAATGCACAGCTGCGAATTACTAGGGCACTTTGGCCAGAATACCAAGGGCAGAAAATGCATGCAAACACCAATAACTGCCATCCCTGTCTAAGACAGACACCTTAACATCTTGACTTGGAACCATGTCGCCATTGCTCACCGTTGGTATGTCAAAACTCTGTATTTCTTTTCTTGTAGAATATGTTGGCATAAAAACCGTGTGACTGGGCCAGTTAACCAGATGCCCATACTAACACTCAAATCCCATCAAGAAAGCTGTTGGAATGTAAACTGAATTTTTAAAAAAGAGATGCACTTGAAGCTAATCACAGGCTCAGTTACCATGAATATATCATCAATTGTCATAATAAAGAAAGAACTTGAAGGAAAGTATCGTATTTACTCCTTCTAGTCGACTTGAAGCTTTAGACTCAAAATGTTGTTGCACTTATCCAAAAGTGCCACATAGCTCAAGTGTGAATTGCGAGGGGAATCGCATTACGGCCTTGTCAGAGAGACTCAGGATGTATGAAAGAATTTTTAAAAAGCAGTTTTTGAAAAATGACCACAGACCACTCAGTGCTAATTTACGTTTTCATGTGGTAGTGTCAGCTAATATTGCTAATATTTTTTAAAAAATTAACAGAGCGAGGCCGTGGCTGTCGGGTGCAATTAAATATTTAATCACTAGGAAAGTCAACAGCAGTTTGCGTGCATTCAGAGGCTATCGTTAAAGATTGTGTTTTGAATCTCGGTTAGTGTCTTATTTGTAGAATGGTATTGTCACATGCTTGACATTTTAAAGTGACCAGCAGTGTTACTGTTGCCAACTGGGTAAGGTTAGATTTCCTACTGGTTGGAAACAGGCCCTTCGGCCCAACAAATACACACCGACCCTCCCAAGAGAAACACACCCAGACCCAATCCCGTACCCTACATATACAGCTGACTAATGCAACTAACCCTATGGACAATTGAGCAGAGCCAATCCACATAACCTGCACACCTTTGTATGGAGGGAGGAAATCCACGCAGACACGGGAAAACTTGCAAACTCCAAAGAGGCAACTGCCCGAGACTAGAATTGAACCCGGGTTTCTAGCACTATGAGGTAGCAAGGTTAACCACTAAGTCACTAAGGCACCATGCCGCCCTAAGAGTCGACCTTAGCATTAAATTAATGATCTAACTAAAACCACCTCTCAATGGTTCACATGCATGCATTTGACCTTCTGCTTTTGGAATGCTGTAGGAGTGAATTCAGCCTTCTTTTCGTCGGTTCTGTTTATCATTTTTTTCCATGAATTGTGAGTCCATTCATCTGAGTAAGTTGTTTTTATTTATTGACTCACTGTCAGAACACTCCTAAAAGCTGCTAGCATGTGGGTTTCCGTCCATTTACAGCGAACAATGTTGAAATTTATTGAAACGTAACATTGGTGCACAGCAAAATCACACAGCCGCACGAAAGATTCATTTGCATTGAAATATTGCCTCTGCTTTTTAATTTCCAAAATAACTAGTAATGTGGCATTTTATTTGATGACCTCTGTCTTGGAGATCCTGTGGTTGGGCCATTTCCCTCTGCAAAGTACAATGACAGAAACTCTGTACGCCCACAAAGATAGATCACAAATTATTCCGTACACGCCCATGTATTGAGACTGTTTATTTGAGGGCTACACTTTTAAAGACTGCATATCTTTATCATGGGCAAATGGACGATGCGGACAATCCAGCGAATTGCCTTTATGCAGCTGGTTTCTTTTGCACTCTGCATTGGTGAGTTAAATTTATCGTATATAGCTCTATCACAACGAATAGCTCCTAAACTATTATTCGGATTTTTGTACAAATTGAGAATTATTGCAATCCTCTACGTGAACGCTAGAATATTTGTTAAATTATGCAAATTTTCAAATTTGTAGCACCCATGGGAATGGCTTGCTTTGATACATCCTGTAAACTGTTACAAAATTCCGAGGATGTGACCAATTCCAAATTAAAATAGTTTTAATGTTTTGGCAATTAAATCCTACACTTTGAGCCGTAGTTGTAATGTCTGTTTTCATGGAGCAGCATGCTCGCTGAAAAGATGGGAGAGGAACTCCCCTTCAGTCCATGAAGTTGTGAAAAATAGTGGGTACATTGAAAAAGGGTAATAACTGCATTAGAAATAATTTAGCAGATACTCATTCGACTATTTTTGGCTGCAGAAGCTTGTGTGATGAAAAAATAAATTTTCTTGGTATTAATGTACAGGAGATCAAATTCAAAGTTTCTGTTGACACGAAATTCAGAAAAATTTCAAAGTATGAGCACAGCAGTGGAGCACTTTGAAAGGATAGTACCCTGTTGGTGGAGTGGATAGTTGGGTGGGCCTTCAAGTTCATTACAGAGAATTGTGAGGGGATACACTTTGGTGTAAGGAACATGGAGAAATGTTATATATTGAAAAAGTCTAAAGCACGAAGGAGTACAGAACTTGAGTGCATATGCATAGAAATCATTAAAATTGTCAGGAGATAGAGGCAGGGAGCTGTTAAAAAAATCATGCCGTATGTTTGACTTCATAGAGCACAAAAACAGGGAATTTATGATGAGCATACACAGAACAATGATTGGAGTTCAGCTGGAGTACAATTCTGAGCGTCACCTATTGAAGAGATATGAATGCTTCGGAAAGTGTGCAGTGGAGGTTTAGAAGAATGGAATGGGAAACTTAATTTTGTGAAAAGATTTGCGATGATGATCTTAATTTCCTTGGAGTCAAAAAGGCTAAGTGTAGGTTTCTTAGACGTTTCGAAATCATGTAGAAGATTGAGAGACGACCTTATAGAAGTTTGTAAAAATAGTGAGGGGTATAGATGGTAATTGCTTTTTATCCACTGGACGGGGAATTCAAGACTGGGGGCACATTTTTAAAGTGAGAGGAGAGAAGTTTAAAAAGGCCATGACGGGTAATTCTGTTTGCGGAGAAGATGGTTCGCATGTGGAATGAATTTCCTGAGGCAGTAGTGGATGTGAGTGCATTTACAATGCTTAAAAGACATTTGGATAAGTACATAAATGAGAAAAGTTTGGAGGGATATGGGCCTGAGCAGGAAGGTGGGATTAGTTTAGTTTGGGTTTATGTTCGGTATTGACTGGTATGATCAAAGGGTCTGTTTTGGTGCTGTATGACTCCATGACTCTATAATTCTGTGAGGGTTCTAGACAGAGTTCATCGTGAGAAAGTGTTCCCATGTGGAAATTGATTGAGTCTGAGAAGGCATAGGTTTAAAGTGTTCGGTGATACAAGCAAATGCGAGGTTAGAAAAAAAACAACTATTCTTCACAAACTGAGTAGTTGAGGAAAGTTCAGTTGAGCATTCAAGAGGGCATCGGATGATTGTTTAAAATAGCAAGGTGTGCAGGCATATGTTGGAAAGGCAGGAGTATGACTTTAAGTTCAAATGCTCAAAGAAACAGTGCAGATATGATGAGCTAATGGTACTTCTCCACACGCTTACAATTATGAGATTCTATGAAATCTGGGCAAGTTATCAATATAGTCATTGCAGTTTAGAGTAATAAGTATAATCTGATGTAAACACATACAGTTCTAAGGGATTTGACGATTTAGATGTAGAGAAGATGTTTCCCTTTCTAGAACGTGGGGACACATTAAAAAGAAACATGAGGGATCAAATTTTCAAAATGGTGCTGAGAAGAATTCTATTCTGTCAAAAAGCTGTTAACCTGCAGGTTTTTCTGATCTAGCGGGCAGTGGTGACATTGTATTATTTCGGGCTGAGCTAGATTCTGGGTGAGTAGTCAGTAAAAGGGCATCATGGAAATTAGGATAGTGAGGTTGAGCGCATAATCAGATTTGCCGTGGTCGTTTCAAATGTCAGAGTTGATGCAGGATGGGTAAACTTGCCTACTGCTGGTCCTAATGCACACATTCAAATAAAATAAAATGAAAGGAGAGCCACATCAATCACCTTGAAAGTGCAAAACAGAAGACCCGTTTATTCCCCATACTAAATCAGAATCAATTTGGTATTAAAATACACAAACGTATTATGGATAGGTCAATGTCAATAAATAATTTACAAAATGGAGAGCGCAGATTTGCCATTCTCCATTTCCCAGATTATAGATAGGCAAGTGGTTACCACGAATTATAAAATTAGTGGAATTAAAAACTATACATATGGTGTTATATTCCTGTTCTCTTACTTTATAACTGCAGCAACAAGCCAGGGGGCGTTTGGCAAAGGAAGAATGTGTTGTAAAATACTTACAGACAACAAATGTGACAAGATAGAAAATGGACAAATTAACAACATGGATGCCAAATGTAAGTAGTAATTCAAAATACCATTAAAAATATGCATGATTAAATAGAGTCATAGAGTCATAGAGATGTACAGCATGGAAACAGACCCTTCAGTCCAACTCGTCCATGCCGACCAGATATCCCAACCCGATTTAGTCCCATCTGCCAGCACACGTCAATATCCTTCCAAACCCTTCCTATTCATAGGAATTGTACTAGCCTCCACCACTTCCTCTGGCAGCTAATTCCATGTATGTACCACCCTCTACGTGAAAATATCTTTCCCTTCTCACCACAAACCTATGCCCTCTCGCTCTGGACTCCCCCACCCCAGGAAAAAGAACAAAGAACAAAGTGAGCAGTGAAAGTTTACAGCCCCGGAGCAGGCCCTTCGGCCGTCCAAGCCTGAGCCAATCTAAATATATCTAAACCTGTCGGTCAATTCCTAAACATCTGTATCCCTCTGTTCCCGCCTACTCATGCATTGTCCAGACGCACCTTAAATAAATCTACCGTGCCTGCCGCTACCACCTCTGCTGGCAATGCGTTCCAGGGTCCCACCACCCTCTGTATGAAGTACTTGCCGCGTGTATCCCCCTTAAACTTTCCACTTCTCACCTTGAAAGCATGACCTCTCGTTTTTGAATCCTTCACCCTGGGAAAAAGCTTGTCTCTATCCATTCTGTCTATATCCTTCATGATTGTGTAAACCTCAGTCAGGTCTTCCCTCAATCTCCTTTTTTCTAATGAAAATCAACCTAACCTACTCAACCTCTCTTCATAGCTAGCACCTTCCATACCAGGCAACATCGTCGTAAACCTTCTCTGCACCCTCTCCAAAGCGTCCACATCCTTTTGGTAATGTGGCGACCACAGTATTCCAAATGCGGCCGAACCAACGTCCTGTACAATTTTAATATGACTTGCGAGCTCTTATACTCAATACCCCGTCCAATGAAAGCAAGCGTACTATATGCCCTCTTGACCACTCTATCTATCTGTGCAGCAACCTTCAGGGTAAAATGGACCTGCACTCCCAGATCTCTCTGCACACCAACGTTTCCCAAGGCGCTTCTGTTCATTGTATAATTCGCTGTTGAATTAGTCTTGCCTAAATGCATCACCTCACATTTGTCTGGATTGAAATCAATCTGCCACTTTTCCGCCCAACTCTCCAGTCTATCTATATCCTCCTGTATTCTTTGACAGTCCCTTATACTTTCTGCTACTCCACCAATCTTCGTGTCATCTGCAAACTTGCTGATCATGCCAATAGTGCCCTCTTCCAGATCGGTTATGTATATTACAAACAACAGTGGCCCCAACACTGACCCCTGCGGAACACTATTGGTCACCTTTCTCCATTTTGAGAAACACCCTTCAATTACTACTCTCTGCCTCTTGTTGCTCGACCAGTTCTTTATCGACCTAGCTAGAACCCCTGCAAACCACGTGATTTCACTTTCTCCATTAGTCTACCATGAGGAACCTCATTAACCGCCTTACTAAAGTCCATATATATGACTTTGTCTATTTATCCTATCCATGCCCCTCATGATTTTATAAGCCTCGATAAGGTCACCCCTCAGTCTACGACGCTCCACAAAAAAACAACCGCTCCATAGCACAAATCCTTCAACCCTGGCAACATCCTTGCAAATCTTTTCTGAACACTTTCAAGTTTCGCAACATCTTTCCGAAAGGAAGGAGACCAGAATTGCACACAATGTTCCAAATGTGGCCTAACCAGTGTTTATACAGCGGCAACATGACCTCCCACGTCCTGTACTTAATACTCTGATCAATAAAGGAAAGCATACTAAACGCCTTCTCCACTCTCCTATCTACCTGCGACTCATCTTTCAAGGAGTTATGAAACTGCACTCAAAGTTCTCTTTGTTTAGCAACACTCCCCAGAACATTACCATTGAGTGAATAAGTCCTGCTAAGATTTGCTTTCCCAAAATGCAGCAAATTGCATTTATCTAAATTAAACTCGATCTGCCACTTCTCAGTCCATTGGCCCATCTGATCAAGATCCCATTGTAATCTGAGGTAACCTTCTTTGTTGTCCACTACACCTCCAATTTGGGTGTCATCAGCAAACTTACAAAATATACCTCTTTTGCTCACATCCAAATCATTTCTATAAATGATTAAAGGTAGTGGACCCAGCACAAATCCATGTGGCACTCCACTGGTCAAAGGCCTCCTGTCTGAAAAAGAACCCGCCACCACCACCCTCTGTCTTCTACCTTTGAGCCAGTTCTGTATCCAAATGGCGAGTTTTCCCTGTACTCTATGAGATCTAACCTTGCTAACCAATCTTCCATGGGGAACCTTGCCGAATGCCTTACTGAAGTCCATATAGATCTTGCCTACCGCCCTTCCCCCAGCAATCCTCTTTGTTACTTCATCAAAAAAAGCAAGATTGTGAGACATAATTTCCCACGCACAAAACCATGTTGACTACCTCTAATTACTCCTGAGCTTTCCAAATACATGTGTATCCTGTTCCTCAGGATTCCCTCCAACAACTTGCCCATCACCAACGTCAGGCTCACTGGTCTATGTTTCTCTGGCTTGTCCTTACCACCTTTTTAAAACAGTGACAACCACGTTAGCCGACCTCCAGTCATCTGGCATCTCACCTGTGACTATCAACGATACAAATATCTCAGCAAAGGAATCACTTCCTTAGCTTCCCACAGAGTTCTAGGGTACACTTGATCAGGTCCTGGGGATTTATGTGAAGCTTTTTTTCTACACTGATCCCAGAAGTCAGTCAGCGTATGTAAAACGCTGTCCTGAAGACCGGCAGATCTGTTGAAGTCCAACTCGTTTATTTGCAACTCACAAGAAAAGAAAGGTGTTGAGAAATATTTCAATTGCAGACGTGTTCGTGGAGACGAGCACAAGAGTAGAAACTGATCTTGATGTTGTCACCCAGAGACCCTTTTCCTTGACTTGCCTCTTTTCCTAGCTTAACCTAACAGTGCACCTATCCACCATGTTTTGACCTTTGACATTACCCCTTTCTGATACTGATCCTCTCCAAGGAATTCCAGTGTTGACCTGATTCTGACGCTGGGTCTCTTTTGCTTTCACAAGCCTCTGCGATTGAAATCACTACCCAATCTTCCAGAAAATCAGGAATTGCTGGCGAAACTCGGCAGGTCCTGCTGCACCTGTCATATGAAAGCAGAGCCACAGTCCTCGAAATGTCGACTCTGACGTTTGCTGAGTTTCACCAGCGACTTCTGTTTTGGTTTACGACCTTCAGAACCCGTATTTCCTGGTTTTAAAAAGCTACATTGCGCCGCCCGGGAATCGAACCCAGATCGCAAGAATGGGAATCTTGCATGATACCATTACACTAGCGGCACTTACGCGGTTCGGCGACAATTCACTTTACTTCAAGCTGCTATTTCCAGACCCACTTTCGATTTCGATGTGTATTTAATTTTATTTTTGCCAATTAGCTTAAATTTCAATACGCGACCCATAACTCCCTTACCCCATTTCCTGGACAATAATCATGTTCCATTGATCTGATAACATTTTTTTAAAACAGAAACTGCGTTATTTAATTGGTCAGTCGTTTTCAATATGAATCGCAACCGATGTGGTCATGCTATTAATTGCAGGTGTCATAGTGGAAACAAAGGCTGACATTACACCAGTTTTACTCGGCGGTCTGGCGTTGATAGGTCTGCTCATTATATTCTTGACAGTTCGAGTGCTGCGGGGAACAACAGGTTTGTATTTTCGCTACACGTAAGCAAACCTGATCAAACAGTACCCTATTCCAGATACGTAATTGATTTAGGGACGATCTTCCTATCTGGCACCATTTCAATGAGAGCCGGGAACAGGAAGGTCCGAAAAGTGTCGAGCTATTTAAGGCAGATGGGTAGAGAGCAAGACGCGAATGCAACTGGGCTGCCTTCCAAGCTCTGTTATAGCGTGCATTTCTGCAAATGCCAAGGCTCTAGATTCAAGACCACAAAAATCGAAGCGGGCGGTACTGACAAAAGTCCGCGCTGTCGGACTTACTTATTTATTTTTCAGAGGAAAACTCTACTTAACTTTCTGGGGCGGATGTGAATGATTCGTTGACGCAATTTCGAAGAAAAACCAGGCGCTGTCACGTGTCCTGACCAAATATTATCCCTGAATCAATGACCCACGCAGAGATTGGCTCAGTGTGGCTTTGATGTTGTTCCGACTTTACTGAGAGCATATTTCCTTCGGTACAATAGTGGTTTGCAAGGCTCCAAGGGTAGCGAATAGGTCTAGGTTTGTATTTTTTTTCTAATCTCCTGGCTGCCATTAAACCGTGAGTTCTTTCGTTGTAACCTTTCTGCCATTCTGCAACCGAAAACAATGCCGGTTTCAAATGTTATTGGAAGTCGGGAACGTAAAAAAATCTTAAATAGCCCTGGTTCCCAAAGCATTAATTTTGAACTTGAGATTACTGGTCCAGGTGACGTCATCGTCACGGCCTCACTGCATTGAAGGTTTACCACATTGATTCCAGTGATGGCAGGACTGACGAATGAAAAGACACTAAATCATTTATAGCTGTTCACCAGAGTGTAGAAAAATGTGAGGGGATTTCATTGAAGCTCATAAAATTGTAACAGGGCTCGGCAAGGTATTTTCTTCAATCATGTGACCTGGGCTTTGTTGACAAGCCAGCATTGATTGTCTACCCTGAGATAGCCTTGAAAAGCTACTTGTGAGCTGCTTTCTTGAATCAGTGCAGTCCACATGAAGTACGTAGGGCACAATCCTTTTAGGGAGGCAATGCCAGGATTTTGACCCAGCGATAGTGAAGGTAACACATTTCAAAGTCAACATACTGAGTTGCTTCGATGGCAACAAATGGTGGTGTTTCTATGTATCTGCTGCCCTTGTCCTTCTAGATGGAGGTAGTCACGTGTTTGGAAGGTGCTATCTTGGACGAATTTATTATCTTATGAAGAGTTCAAACTGCTGCTACTGAATGCCAGTGATGGAATTGATGCTTGTAGACATGATACCAATCAAGCAGGCTGTGTTGTCTTGGATGTTGTCAAGTTTCTTGAGTATTGTTGGAACTGCAGTCATCCAGGCAAATGGGGAGCAGTATTCCCGCACACTCCTGACTTGCACCTTGTAGATTGTGGGCAGGTTTTGAGTAATCAGGAGGTGAGTTACTCACCACTGTATTTCAAGCCTCTGACCTACCCTTGTATCCACTACATTGAAATGGCGAGTCCAGTTGAATTTCTGCTCAATGGTCACTCCCAGGGTGTTGGGGTATTCAGTGAACAACACCACTGAATGTCAAGGGGCGGGGTTAGAATATCTGTTATTGGCAATGGATATTGCCCAGTATTTGTAGAACATAGAACGTAGAAAAGTACATCACAGACCACGCTCTTTGGCCCACAATGTTGTGCCGAGGATTATTCCTAATCTAAAATAAAATAACCTAACCTACACATCCCTCAATTCACTGCTGTCCAGCAGTCACTTAAATGTCCCTAATTGCTCTGCTTCCACCACCACCGCTGGCAATGCATTACATGCATTCACAACTCTCTGCATAAAGAACCTACCTCTGACGTCTCCTCTATACCTTCCTCCGAATGTCTTAAAACTATGACCCCTCGTGCCAGTCAATCCTGCCCTGTGGAAAAGTCTGCCTATTGACTCTATCCATGCCTCTCATTCAGCCATGATTGAATGGCGGAGTGGACTCGATGGGCCGAATGACATTACTTCCGCTCCTATGTCTTATGGTCTTATTACCTTTTATACCTCGATCAGGTCACCTCTCCTCCAGCGAGAAACGTCTGAGCTTAGTCAACCACTCTTCGTAAGACAAGCCCTCCAGTCATTCTGGAGGTCAGCATTCTGGTAAAGCTTCGTTGCACCCTCTCCAAAGCCTCCGTATCTTTCCTACAATAGGGCAACCAGAACTGGGCACAATATTCCAAATGTGGTTTCACCAGAGTCTTGTAGAGCTGCAGCAAAATCTTATGGTTCTTAAACTCGATCCCCCTGTTAATGAAAACCAAATCACCAAATGCTTTCTTAACAACCCTATCGACTTGGATTGCAACTTTGAGGGATCTATGTACTTGTACACCAAGATCCCTCTGCTCCTCCATAGTGCCAAGAATCCTGTCTTTAATCCTATGTTCAGCATTACCTTCTAAAATGTATCATTTTACAATTATCCAAATTGAACTCCATCTGCCATTTCTCAGCTCTGCACGCTGTCTATATTACACTGCAAATTACAATAGTCCTCGATACTATTAACAGCACCTCCAACCTTTGTGTCATCTACAAATTTACTAACCTATGCCTCAGCCTCCTCATCCAAGTTATTTATAAAAACTACAAACAGCAGAGGCCCAAAAGCAGAGCCTTGTGGGGCACCACTTACAACTGACCTCCAGGCAGAATGCTTTCCATTTACAACCACTCTCTGCCTTCTGTCAGCCAACCAATTATAATCCAAACAGCCAAATCTCCCTGTCTCCCACATCTCCTGACTTTACAAATGAGCCTGCCATGGGGAACCTTAACAAATGCCTTGCTGAAGTCCATTTACACCACATCCATTGAGCATCCTTCATCAACCTGTCTTGTCACTTCCTCAAAGAATTCATTAAGATTTATGAGGCACGACCCGCCCCTCACAAAGCCATGCTGACTGTTGTTAATCACTCAATGCTTTTCCAAATAGTCATAAATCCTGTCCCTCAGAATTCTTTCCAAAACCTTGCTGACCACAGATGTAAGACTAGGCGGACTGTAATTACCAAGGATTTCCCTATTCCCCTATTTGAAATGAGGAACAACATTCGCCTCCCTCTAATCCTCCAGTACTACTCCCGTGGAGAATGAGGAAGCAAAGATCTTCACCAGCGGCTTAGCAACCTACTTTCTCGCTTCCCGGAGCAATCTAGTATAAATATGATCTAGCCCTGGGAACTTATCGATCTTAATGTTTGTCAAAATTTCCAGCATATCAACTTCATCAATCTTGACCTATCGAAGCCTATTTCACAACTCCTCAAAGTTCTCATTCACAACAAGGTTCCTTTCCTTAGTGAAAACCGAAGCAAAAAATTAATTTATGGTTTCCCCTATCTGCTCAGACTCCACACGCTACGCTATCCCTGACCGGCCCTACCTTCCCTCTGATCATTCTCTTATTACTCTCGTATGAGTAAAAAGCCTTTGGGTTCTCCCTAATCCTACTTGCCAAGCGTTTTTAGTGCCCCCTCCTAGCTCTCCTCAGTCCATTTCTGAGCTCCTTTCTAGTAAGCCTATAATCCTCTAAATCTGTGCTAGATCCTTGCTTCCTCCATCTTACGTAAGCTGCCTTCTTCCTTTTGACAAGAAGCGCCTCTGTTCTCGTCATCTAAAGCTCCTTAAACTTACCCCTTCTTACCCTTCTCAGAGGAACAAATTTGCGTATTGCTCACAACAACTGCTCCTTAAACAGTCTCCACATGTCTGCTGTGCCCTTTCAGTGGAACAATTGTTCACAATCTGTACTTCCCAACTTCTGTTATAATTTCATTTTCCCCAATTAAATACCTTTCTTTAGTGATTGCTTTTTTTCCTCTTCAAGGTTATGGTAAATGTGAGGCAATTGTGGTCACTGTCACCAAAGTGCTCTCCCACTGCGAGATCTAACACCTGTCCTGGCTCGTTGTCGAGCACCAAATCTAAAATGGCTTCTCCCCTTGTCAGCTTGTCGAAACACTGAGTAAGGAAACCCTCCTGAACACACCTGACAAAAACGGCTCCATCCAAACCATCCGCACTAAGGAGGTTCCAGTCAATATTGGCAAAGTTGAAGTCACCCAAAACAACAACCCTGCTACATCTGCAATTTTCCAAAATCTGCCGGCCTATGAGTTCTTCAGTCTCCCTACTGCTATTAGACAGTTTGTAGAAAAACTCCCTTTCTGTTCCTGTGTGTTGTGAATGTTACTTGCCATTTGTCAACCCAATCCTGGATCATGTCCAGATCTGTTGTATTTGAACATAGCTTGTTTAGTATCTGAGGAGCCGTGAGCAATGTTGAACATCGTGGGATCATCAGCAAGCACCCCCACTTCTGACCTTAGAATGGAGCTAAAGTCATCGATGAATGAGCTTGTGGTAGTCCAATCTCTTCTGCATCATTTCAAGTTTAACAACATCCTTTCTCCAGAAGGATAGCAAGTATAAGATCCTAAAGTGGCCTCACCAATATCCTGAACATCGCAAAATGACATCCCAATTCCTATTTTCGATGTTATGACCAAGCATGCCAAATGCCTTCTTCACTAACCTGCTCACGTGACACCACTTTCAAAGAATTATGCCCTGCACCCCAAGGTCTATTTGTTCGACAACATACTCCAGGGCCCTTTCACTGATTGCGTAAGTCCTCCTCTGGTTTGCTTTCCCAAAATGCAACACCTCACATTTATCTAAATTAAGTTAATCGGTACTCGGCTCATTGGCCCACTTGATTGACATCCTTGTATACTGTGAGATAATCTTCTTCACTGTCCACTACATCGCAATTTTAGTGTCATCTGCAAGCACAAACATACCTCCTATATTCACATCCAAATCATTTATGTAAATGATGAAAATCAGTGGGTGCAGCACTGATCCTTTTGGCACGTCACTGGACACAAACGTCCAGACCAAAAAACAACTCTCCACAACGACCCCCTGTCTCCTACCTTTAAGCAAATTTTGTATCAAATTGCTACCTTCCTCTGGATCCCACGTGATCTAACCTTACTAACCAGCCGACCATGAGAAACCTTATTGAACGTTTTGCTGAAGTCCATATGAACAATGTCTACGTTTCTCTCTTCCTAAATCTTCTTCGGCACTTCTTCAATGACACACTGAAGTTAGTGAGGCACAATTTTGCGTCATAAAGCCATGTTAGCTATCCCTGAGTAGTCCTTGCCTTTCCAGATACATACAAATCCAGTCTGTTGGATCCATCTCCAAAACCTTGGCCACCACTGATGCCTGGCTCACCATTCTATAAATCTGATGATTCTTTACCAGGTTTCTTAAGTAATGGCACCATATTATCTAACATCCAGTCTTCTGGCACCTCACCCGTAGCTATCGATGATAAAAGTACCTTAGCAAAGGCCCAGTAATCTCTTCATTACCTGCCCACTAAGTTTTAGGAAAAACCTAATCAGCTCCTGGGGATCTGCCTAGCTTTATGGGTTTTAAGACCTCCAACACCTCTTCTTCAGCAATATGAACTCTTTTCAAGGCACCACAATATATTTCCACAAATTTTCCTGTTTTCCAAGTCCTTCACCAGAGAAAATGGGGTACTGGGCTAATGGTCGGATACTTGGTAGTGTGGATGAGCAGAGGGATCTTGGTGTCCATGTACACAGATCTCTGAAAGTTGCCACCCAGGT
Organism: Chiloscyllium plagiosum; assembly: GCF_037043375.1. Lineage (NCBI taxonomy): Eukaryota > Metazoa > Chordata > Chondrichthyes > Orectolobiformes > Hemiscylliidae > Chiloscyllium > Chiloscyllium plagiosum. Next base: position 17,450,082 of record NW_028270173.1, on the reverse strand, counting down.
AAATAGTGCGGTGAGGAAGGCATATGGCGTACTGGCTTTTATTGGTAGAGGAATTGAGTTCCGGAGTCCTGAGGTCATGATGCAGTTGTATAAGACTCTGGTACGGCCGCATCTGGAATATTGTGTGCAGTTTTGGTCGCCATACTATAGGAAGGATGTGGAGGCATTGGAACGGGTGCAGAGGAGGTTTACCAGGATGTTGCCTGGTATGGAAGGAAAATCGTATGAGGAAAGACTGAGGCACTTGGAGCTGTTTTCACTAGAGAAAAGAAGGTTTAGGGGTGACTTGATTGAGGTGTACAAGATGATTAGGGGGTTAGATAGGGTCGACAGTATGAACCTTTTCCCGCGTATTGAGTCGGGTATTACAAGGGGGCATAGCTTTAAATTAAGGGGGGGTAGTTATAGGACTGATGTTAGGGGTAGGTTCTTCACTCAGCGAGTCGTTAGTTCATGGAATGCCCTGCCAGTAACAGTGGTGGACTCTCCCTCTTTATGGGCATTTAAGAGGGCATTGGATAGGTATATGGAGGATAGTGGGTTAGTGTAGTTTAGGTGGGCTTGGATCGGCGCAACATCGAGGGCCCAAGGGCCTGTACTGCGCTGTATTCTTCTATGTTCTATGTTCTATGTAAAATACTGACGCAAAATATACGTTTAGTATGTCAGCCGTCTTCCATGGTGTCACACATAGATGGTCACGTTTGCCTTTAAGGGACCATATACCTTTTTGACCTTAATGTATTTATAGAATCTCGTTGGATTCTCCTTAGCTGAATGAAATCTCGTTACACACTTGTGTACTGAACACACTTGGGCAATCTTCCACATTGTCAGGGATGCCAAGTAGTGACTGTAGTGGTGCAGCTCAGTGAGGGGAGTGGGCAAGTTCTGGAGTGCAACTCTTCTGTTGAGGATTGTTGTCAGGGTCTTAGCCTTTGCAATGGCTCCAAACATTACTTGGTATTGACTGAAAACTGGAATGTGTGATGCTGAGATCACTGGAAGATGTTAAAATGGATCCTCCACTTAGCACTTTTGTTTGAAGATGTATCATCCACTGCCACTTATAGCTGAAGATTGATGTGAATGTTTCAGCCTTATCTCTTGCAGTGATGTTCTTGGCTGTTCCATGATTAAGGACGGGTATATTTGTGTAACCCCACCCAAGAGAGTTGATTAATTGTCCACCACAATTCACAACTGAATGTCACAAGACTGCAGAACTTATATCTGATCCATTGGTTATGGGATTGATGAGCCCTATTTATTAATTGCCCTTTGTGCTGTTTGGAATGCGAGTATACTTTTTGTGAATTTCACCCAAGTAGTACATATGCCTGACTCTGCTCCTGCACTCTCCATTAAACCAGGGTTGCCCCCCTCGCTTCATGGCAATAGCTGAATGTGGGGCATGCCAGGTTAAAAGGTTGTATGTTGTGTATGAGCATGATTCTGTTCCAGTTGATGGCTCATAATGCATTGTGGATGCCTGAGCTTGAACTGCTATATCTACGTCTGTCCCATTTGGCACTGTGATAGTTCCACACAAGACGGTGGACGGTATTCACAATGTGAAAACAAGGCACCAAAGGGATTACGAGGTGGTCACTGTTCCTCACACTGACATGGGCAGATTCACCTGCAGCCGGCAGGATAAACACAGGAATAATGTTCCCAACAATTGGAAAGCCAAGAAGAAGGCATCACAGTCTAAGCATACAGGGTAGGATATTCAGCATTGAGATGAGGAGCACTTTCATCATCTACAGAATGGCAAACCTATGGAATTCTATGATACAGAAGGTGGTTGGGACAAAAAATATGCAATGCTTTCAAGAAGGAGATAGTTTCGTTTTAGATCTAAAGGAATTGAAAAGGTTGGGGAGAAAGAAGGAACAGAGTACTTAGTTGCATGATGAGCCATGATCATATTAAGCGCAGAGCATGCTTGAAATTATCTACTCCTTTCCCAACTTCCCATATTTCTATGTGTCTCCCTCACATTTCCAAGTAATAAAATACGAGTTGCACATCAGTCAAAATAGCACAGCAAAGATTTCTGATTGATGGGAACTTAAGAAAGAAACATTCAGCCATCGCAGAGAAGCATACCATATGTTTGGTAGAATTTAATAGGAACAGAAACCGTTTCAATGTTTTTTGTGTTTGGTACGGCATCAGAGAGGAAGTTTCATGATCATATTTATTGCTCTTTATGTACCTATATTATATTCTGTTGTATGGTGATTTCATTTCCAATGAAATATAATTCTGTCATGTTCATGTTCCCACAGGTTCCAGTGTTGTAAAAGCAAGAACAGAAGTAAGAACTATCAAATGTTTTAAACGTTGAATAATAAATTCTTTTGGCATACTTTTACGGTCCCTGGGGTGAGACTGAAATATAGTTTATTAATTAACTTCCTGATAGCACCCTGATGCCGGGTCAAGAAAAAATGGCTTTTATTGTATTTATGATATACTTGATATTGAATACTTGGTGGGTTTTCAAAACTTCCTTACACCTGTTATCTTCCCAAAGTAAAATAAAATGAATTGAACTTGTTGACAATTTCAATAATTATAAATGGGGTCATTTTACGTGAAATTTCTATACTGTCCAATATAATCATATTGCTTGACAGTAGTTTTTTAGTAGTTAGAAATTTACTAATATTTAGCTTTGATGCACTCATCGTACCAGGTTAGAGGCCCAACGTTTTTGACGTGACATTGTAATGAGTTGAACAAAGACTGGGTTAAAAATCTTGCTGTGATCAGAAAAGGTCTAATAATGTTGGTGCAGTGAAGTGGTGGTGTAGTGGTATTGTGAACGGACATGATGATTTCTTCTCCACCGAGAATACAAGATAAAATTTGAGCACCACGTTCAGTTTTAATGACGTAATAAAACTGGAAACCAAGCTCGTCTAATGATGATAATGAAGCAATTCTCGATTGTCGCAAACAAAAATGACTCATGCTGTCGGAAAACACATATTTTCGAAATGGAAGTAACGTGTTGGCCCTTAACAGCCCCCTCAAATGGACTAGAAGGCTATTCAATTATATTTAACTGTTCCAAAGGGCAATTTGTACGGACACTAAAGGCTAGGTTTTCAAGAGACACTGAACAAATATAAAAGAAAGTGTTTCTTCAAATGGAGGGCTTGTAAAGTCTGAGTTAGGGCAGGAAAAGGGTTTTAATTTTAATACAAAGTCAGTGTATGGTGGAATGTGTAAAACTCAAAAGACGATATCAGTTCTTCATTGATAATTTTTACATTTTAATCCTTTCAGGAACGTGTGGTTAAGGAGCCTTCACTGCATTATGTCCAGTTGAGCATGCAACAAACGAGAAGGACGGATAGAGAGAACAGGAATTTAGATAACGTAGAATACACCTCAGTAATGCCACAGTGTGAGGACAGGCCCTCGAGATCTCGGCGATCTGAGTTTGAAGATGTCATTCATGACCCCCTCAAAGTACAAGGACCGTCTGAATTGTTATGAGAAACATCTTATTTTCAGTCTGCCTTTCTGGTTAAACCAATTCGTCCTTTGCAGTGCTATTTTACATCTACGAGGTTTCCACCTTCCTTGAAGGCAATTCAGATTAATCTGCAGCGGGGGATTGAACACGCAAGATCTGGACCACATTGTAAACTTTTAATCATCGTTAGGAAGTGCTCTTGTTTGAACTCTGAATGTTTTTGTCTTTGTTTTTGCCATGATATCAGTAGTCCACATTTTTGGCGGAAGTTACCATGATCTCTCCCATTAATAGGGATGTCATGAGGTATATATATTGGGAACGTTCCATATCTGTTCCCAATTAAATCGGGGCTCTTGAGAAGTTAGGTATCAAATAATCAATTGTTTTAAACCAAATCCTCACTAATGCCCCTGTCAAACCTAGGAATTAGGAGCTGGATTAGAACAACCATTCAGGAAGTTGGTAGTTGATTGCTGGCCTCGGCTGCACTTACCTGTCCCCTTATCACCAGATTTCCAGGGTTTCCTGCAATCAAATCGATCCTTTTTCTGCATATGAGCAAGGACTGAACAGCAAGAAAACTCTGTGGGTGATAATTCCAATATTATCCAGCAATTTGATTGGCTTATTGCATCCTTTTTCAGGCAACACAACTTGTATTATCCTCATGTTACATGTTAAGAATGTATTCTCGTCCTGTATACCTTTTACACATATGTAATCCACCTTTAATAACAAGAAAGAAACTGTTGGCTATAACTCAATGTGAACACTGTACGTTAATTTAGTTTAGTCGGATTCTTATACTTGTCCAATGATGTTGCCACTAAAACGTGACGCTGTAGCATCACGTCTGAGAAACTCCTGAAACCCAAGTTACAAAAATTTGGTTTTTACTCTCGAAATCATCGTGACCTTAATGGCTAAGGGTTCAAGGACTGGACTCAATCAGTGAACAGACGTAGCATTCTCTGGGACATCTCTCTTTCATTGTATTTGCGTGTATTTCAATTATTATGGACAGTGTGTGTCTGGATTAAGGGTGGAAAGGCATTAATGCGGAGATCCTTCAGTCACGAGACAGCCTATATGATTTTTCATCAGAATCCAGGCAGATGACTCTATTACAAATTATTTTTGCACAATGATCCATTTGTTCTTCACTCACAGGCTAGTTGCATTCAAGTCAGGATAGCCTTCGCCAAAGACAGGCAGCTGGGGAATTAATGGGTGTAAACATCCGTCCTGAAACCAATGGTAAAATTCCCGTTAACTCATGTTGTTTACTAGAAGTAATCAATAAGCAATAGGAAGTGGATCATGTGATGTTGCAAGAAACTTTTTTTGGCATCTTTGATAAGCTAAATTATGAATTTGAGAAGCCAAAAATACACAGAAATGAATGTATCAATGTCAACATTTCGAGTAAAATGAATATGATTATTAATTCAACAGGTTCATTACGTTTACCTCATACTTAGACCAAAGTTCGCAGCCAACTAAGCTTATCACTACTGGTTATCAAGCACAACGGGTAGGTAGTGGATGTAAGGGATAGATGGCACAATCTTTGCATTGTGTGTTTTCGTTTTGCAAGCAGGTAATTTGAATGGATAATTTGGTGTACTCAAGGAGAATGACAGTTCTTCATTTGCATTGGAGGCATGACAGCAACTTTAGTTTTGATTCCATCCTATATTATTATAGTAAAATGTTTTCAAATACTGGTGTTTAATGATGATGTTTCGCTATGTGATTGCCAACATCAAACCTTCTCTGGAAATGCATAATGTGTCCCAGAATCAGGACTGGAATATCCTCCTCCCTCTCTGATGACATGCACTGAAAATCATAGGAAAGAAGGATTGTGCAAATTTGACTCTGATGTCCACTAATCGTAGAGCCTAATCGCTCTTAACATTAACGATGCATTAAAACTAACATTGCATTTTTACATGTATGTGCTGACCTTCTGGTTATCTGTCGGTTCAAACAATGCAAAGTAGAACTGTGTGAGAGATTGCTTGTCACTGTTTGAGACCAAGATAGATACATATCCATTTTGCAAGGCTTGACCTTGTTGAAAGTTGCTGTGCAGCCTCACCTCCTGAAATTTTTTGAAAGGGCGGACTTGCTGTCAAAACACTTTAAAGTTGACCTTAGAGAAATGCCCTTTATAAAGATTACAGCATGGAATGCATCCAATACTGAACCAGCACCGACTCTATTGCTATGGAAAGCCAGCAATGCAATTGTTTTGTCCCATGGTTTCACCTTACAAGATTTTCAATGTGCAGTCAGAAGTTAACCATTTGTTCTCTGCAAACAACGACAACGAAGAAAATCGCATGAATAAGATAAGTAACTTTTCAGAATGGGCTTTTTAAAAATTCTAGTAACGGTTCTAGCGATATCTACAAAACTGGGGATAATGTATTTCATTTCCAATTGCATATAAGTAATTGAATTTCATTAGGAGCTGTCAACGCTCCCTTCTACTTGAAACATCTATTGCAATTTATTTCCTGACCCTCCTAATGTTTTGAATCTGGCCTGTTTTCCTAATTTTGCACAGGTCTCTTTCACCCAGTCATGATTGAGGCCATCGAGCCTGTTCCACCGTCCAATGAGATCATGGCTGATTTGTGGCCTAATTCGATGTATCTGTTCTTGACCCATATACATTAATCCTGAAGAAGGGCTCATGCCCGAAACGTCGATTCTCCTGCTCCTTGGATGCTGCCTGACCTGCTGCGCTTTTCCAGCAACACATTTTGAGCTCTGATCTCCAGCATCTTCAGTCCTCACTTTCTCCATATCCATTAATGCCCTGGCTGAGTAAACATTCACCTGTCTCAGATTTAAGAGAAATAATTATCATCACCTGCCGTTTGTGGCAGACAGTTTCATAATTTGCTACCCTTTGTGTATAGAAGTGCTTCCTAACATCCTTCTTGAATGGCCTGGCCCGAATTTATAGTATATACCGCTCGTTCTAGAAGCTCCAACAGCAGAATTGGTCTATTTATATTTACCCTGACCTTTCCTCTTAATATCTTGAAGACATTATGTTCTGCAGCAAAGTCAGCGCAGCTAAATTGATCAGTTTGAGCAGTACAAAACCATGCATACATGAGGCCCTGTGTACTATCAGCAGCAGCAGCGGAGACAAGATTGTACTCCAACATAACGCTCATTCTCATGGTTCGACAAATAACCCCCTTTCTACCATTAACGTCAAACCAGGAAGTTTGGTTGAATGAAAAGTGCAGGCGTGCATGTCAGGAACAGCATCAGGTATTCCTTTAAAAAAAAATCATGGCTCAACTTGCTGAACCTATCAAACAAGAATACTTGAACGCCAAACAGCACAAACAACAAGTGATGAACAGTGCTAAGTGACCTCACAGCTTAAGAATGGTAAATTTTAATTCATACGAATCCTGAGTATGCGAACACAGTTTTAATCTAGTCAATGCTATAATCCTACTGAAGTGCTGTGTGAATTCTAGTACATGAGCGATTGTATCTGAGTGCAACTATTTTTATATATGTGTTTCTGCACGTCTTTTGTGGTCTCTGCATTGGGGTGTGACTCCTGCCTGCTTTTGTGGTGTCTATGTATACTTACAACACGGTCGAAAAAGACAACTTTACTTTCCAGCGTTCAGCAAGAAATCGAATTGAACCGGTACAATTAAAATTTCAGTACATTATTTAATATGGTATCACATGCAGTGAATATTTCTCATGATCATGTAATGGTGTTAGTGATAAGATCTATAAAGTTGGATTATAAAGTCATGTCAAATGTTTCAAGTGCAATCTACAAATATTATTTTAGCATCTGCTAACAAATATTAGCGGTGGAAAATCATCCTAACTACATTTAACACGTAGGCAAGGTGAATGAACTTTATTCGTACTTATTTACTTTTCAGCGAAGGTACGTCTGTACCCGCCTCATGCATTATGGTACAGACAATTGACCGTGCTAGAGAATGATGCAACACTTTGACTTAAATTGCGTGGTTGCTATTTGGTCTTACGAGTTATTAAAAGAAACGGTGGTTGATGCAGATCATATGCTTTGTGAAAAAATAAAATTATGTCTGGTCTCAAATAGAGCTGAAGTTTTAATGTTTTTGAGTCAATGTTTTCTGACGCTTTTTTTCAGGGTATCGGTACACTAAGAAAATTTACTATGGCCAATATAATACGTAGGAGCAGCAGTAGTGCATCCAGTCCAACGATTCTGCTCCAACATTCAAAGAGATCATGGCTGAGCTGATAATTGTCAACTCTACTTTTATTCCGTACCTCATAACATTTGCTTAAGTTAATGATTAAAAACATGCCACTCTCAGCCTTAAATATACTTAATTACCCAACCCTGAAAGCCTTCCGTGGTAAGAAAAAATGTAGTTGTGTCATGTCATAGAGTCATAGGGATATACAGCATGGAAACACACTCCTCGGCCCAATTTGTTCATGCCGACCAGAGATCCTAAATTAATCTAGTCCCATTTGTTAGCACCTGATCCACATCCCTCTAAACCTTTCCTATTCATATTCCAATCCAGACACCTTTTAAATGTGGTAATTGTACCAGCCTCCATCACTGTCTTCAAGATACTAACAGGAAAGGACAGGGTAAATAAAAGTAAGCTATTTCTGTCATTGGAGATTCTAGAACGAGCGACATATACTATAAATTCGGCCAAGGCATTCAGGACAGATGTTAGGAAGCACTTCTTCACAAAAAGGGTAGTAAATTATGGAACTGTCTGCCACAAAAGGCAGGTGATGATAGTTGTTTCTTTTAATTCTGAGACAGATAAATGTCTATTAAGCAAGGGTATTAATGGATATGGGCTAAAAAAAAACACAGATATATGGAATTAGGCCACATATCAGCTATGATCTAATTGAATGGCGAGACGGGCTCGATGGCCTCATTGTCTTTCTATATCCAGGCGTGAGTGGAGATATACAACCAAATAACTAATCAGAATAGGAGTCTACAAAAATATTCCCATATTTAATGAGTTGAGAAACCAGTTCATCAGGGAAAAGATGAACTGCAGCATTTATAAACATCTTTAGTCAAAAATGTCATAGAGTCACAGAACAATACAGCACAGAGACAGCCCTTTGGCCCAAACTGGCCCATGCTGACCAAAATGTCCACCTACGTTGACTCCATTTCCTTGCACCTGGCCCATATCCTTCTAAACATTTCCTATCCAGGTTTTTATCCAAAAGCCTTTTGAATGTTGTTAATGTACCCACTTTACCGACTTCCACTCACAGCCCATTCCAGGGTGACATGGTGGCTCAGTGGTTTGCACTGCTGCCTCACAGTGCCAGGAATGTGGGTTCAATTCCCACCTCAGGCAGCTGTTTGCGTGGAGTTTGCACATTCTCCCCGTGTTAGTGTGGGTTTGCTCCGATTTCCTCCCACAGTCTAAAGATGTGCAGGTCAGGTGAATTGGCCATGCTAAATTGCCAGTGGTATTAGGGGGATGGGTTGCTCTTCGGTGTGGACTTGATAGGCTGAAGGCCCTGTCCCCATACTGTAGGTAATCAAACGACGTTACTCCATAGATTCCCTTTTATTCTTTGCCCTCTCGTCCTCGATTCCCCAACAGTAGGAAAAAGACTGAATGCATTTATCCTCACCATACTTCTCATGATCTTATACTCTTCTATCAGACCGCACCCTCTCCCGTCTCCTAGGCTACAAAGAAAAAAGTCCTAGTTTGTCAAACCTCTCCTTATACTTCATACTGTTGAATCTTGGCTAAATCCTTGAACATTTCTTCCGCACTCTTTCCAGTTTAATAACATACTTCCAATAGCAAGGTGTCCAAAATTGAACACAGTACTCCAATTACAGAGGAGGAAGTGCTGGATGTCTTGAAACACATAAAGGTGGATAAATTCCCAGGACCTGATCAAGTGTGCACGAGAACTCTGTGGGAAACTAGAGAAGTGATTGCCGGGCCTCTTGCTGAGATAGTTTTATCATCAATAGTCACAGGTGAGGTGCCAGAAAACTGGAGGTTGACTGAAGTGGTGCCACTGTTTAAGAAGGGTGGTAAAGAAAGCCAGGGAACTGTAAGGCAGCACGGTGGCTAAGTGATTAGCACTGCTGCCTCAGCGTCAGGGATTCGGGTTCCATTTCAGCCTTGGGTGACTGTGTGGAGTTTGCACATTCTCTCCGTGCCTGCATGGGATTCCTCCGGGTGCTCTGATGTCCTCCCAAAATCCAAAGACGTGCAAGGCAGGTGAATTGGCTAAATTGTACATATTATTAGGTGCATTAGTCGGAGGTTCAGTATAGGATAGGGGAATGGGTCTGGGGGGAGGGGGTTACTCTTCAGAAGGTCGGTGTGGAAGTGCTGGGCCAAAGGGCCTGTTTCCATACTGTAGGAAATCTAATCTAAATAAAAAGATCAGTGAGCCTGACGTTGGCTGTGGGCAAGTTGTTGGAAGGAATCCTGAGGGACAGGATGTACATGTATTTGGAAAGGCAAAGACTGATTAGGAATAGTCAACAGGGCTTTGTGTGTGGGAAATCATATGTCACGAACTTGATTGAGTTTTTTGAAGAAACAAAGAGGATTGATGAGGGCATAGTAGTAGATGTGATCTATATGGATTTCAGTAAGGCATTCGACAAGATTCCCCATGGGAGACTGGTTAGCAAGGTTAGATCTCATGGAATACAGGGAGAACTAGCCATTTGGATGCAGAACAGATTCAAAGATAGAAGACAGAGGGTGGTGGTAGAGGGCTATTTTTCAGATTGGAAGCCTGTGACCAGTGGAGTGCCACAAGGATCGGTGCTGGGTTCTCTACTTTCTGTCATTTATATAAATGAATTGAATGCGAGCATTAGAGGTATAGTTATTAAGTTTGCAGATGACACCAGAATTGGAGGTGTGGTGGACAGCGAAGAAGGTTACCTCAGATTACAACAGGATCTTGATCAGATGGGCCAATTGCCAGAGAAATGACAGATGGAATTTAATTCAGATAAATACGGGGTGCTGCATTTTGTGAAAGCAAATCTTAGCAGGACTTATACTCCTAATGGTAAGGTCCTAGGGAGTGTTGCTGAACAAAAAGACCTTGGAGTGCAGGTTCATAGCTCCTTGAAAGTGGAGTCGCAGGTAGCTAGGATAGTGAAGAAGGCGTTTGTTATCCTTTCCTTTATTGGTCAGTGCATTGAGTACAGGAGTAGGGAGGCTGTACAGGTTGCGGCTGTACAGATAATTGATTAGGCCACTGTTGGAATATCGCGTGCAATTCTGGTCTCCTTCCTATCGGAAAATGTTGTGAAACTTGAAAGGGTTCAGAAAATATTTACAAAGATGTTGCCAGGGATGGAGGATTTGAACTATAAGGAGAGGCTGAACAGGCTGGGACTGTTTTCCTTGGAGCGTCGGAGGCTGAGAGGTGACCTTATAAAGGTTTACAAAATTATGAGGGGCATGGATAGGATAAATAGACAAAGTCTTTTCCCTGGGATTGGGGAGTCCAGAACAAAGGGGGGGGGGGGGGGGGGGGTAGGTTTCGGTGAGAGGGGAAAGATATAAAAGAGACCTAAGGAGCAACGTTTTCACACAGAGGGTGATATGTGTATGGAATGAACTGCCAGAGGAAGTGGTGGAGGCTGGTACAATTGCACATTTAAAAGGCATTTGGATGGGTGTATGATTAGGAAGGGTTTGGAGGGATATGGGCCGGGTGCTGACAGGTGGGACTAGATTGGGTTGGGATATCTGGTCAGCATGGACGGGTTGGACCGAAGGGTCTGTTTCCATGCTATGCACCTCAATGACTCTATGATGCCTCACCAACGTCCTGTACACCTGTAACATTACTTCCCAATTTCTATACTCAATGCCCTGATTCATGAAGGGCAGCGTACCAAAAGCTTTCTTCATTGTCCTGTCCACTTGTGACTCCACTTTCAGAGAACCATGCACCTGAACTCTAAGGTCCTTCTGTTTAATACACTCCTTAAGGCCCTACCAGTCACCATACAACTCCTGACTTGTTTTGACGTTCTGAGATGCAAGACCTTACACTTATCTCTATTAAACTCCATTTGCCATTTCTCGGTCCACTTCCCCAGTTGATCAAGGTTTCTGTTTGGAGAAAATGAAGACTGCCGATACTGGAGATCAGACTCGAAAAGTGTGGCGATGGAAAAGCACAGCAGGTCAGGCATGATCCAACTGTCCTGCTTTTCAAATCCTGCCTGACTTGCTATGCTTTTCCAGCACCACGCATTTCTACTGCAATTGGTGATAACCTTCCTCACTGTCCACGATACTGCATATTTTAGTGTCATCTGCAAACTTACTAATCATGCCTTCTACATTCTCATCCAAATCATTGAAGTAAATAACAAACAGCAATGGGTCCAGCACCGACCGCTGAGACACTCCACTACTCACAGGCCTTCAGTCTGACAAGCATTCTTGTCGTTTGGATAATTTGCCTCAAACTCTGTCCGAGATCCCCAACATTGCAGGCGTCAATTAGATTCATCTCACGTCAAGATTAAAATCTGCTGAAGCTACTGACTACATATAAAGATATGGATCCTGATAGCGTCCTGATACAGTGTAGAATTGCTGCGCTGTGGAAGTAGTCACGCCGCTCAGTGTTCCTTTCTTATACAGCGACAGCATTTTCGACCATGTGGATAGCTAGCCTTTCACGTCTTGTCCACGAAATGAAAAAATTCCAACCCGTTCAATTAGCTCTCTGTCAGTGTGCTCTTCATCACCAGCAAAGTGATAGAAGGACCCTCGACTGTGACATCACGTGGCACTTACACAGCAATAACTGTCAATCCATTCTTAATTCTGGATTCCATTACAGCTACAGTCTTAGTCAAAACATGTTCAAAAAAGGTGAACTCAACAGAGGAGGTGAGGAAACTATACTTGACATGAAGGCAGCGTTTGACCTTGTCTGCTTTCAAAGGAGTGTTAAGAAAGTTGCAGTCAACGGGAATCAGCGGAAACCCTTTGAACTGACTGAAACCACACTTGTTTCAGATATTGTGAGAATTTGAGACCAATCATCTAATCCCGAAGTCATCACTTCAGGATTTCCTCACATGAATGTTCCAATTTTACCAATAGATACTCTTGGTGGACTCTCCAAATGATCAAAGCGCATAGTTTATGTGGTTACCATACAAAGTCATAGGCAGGGTGCGGTAGACATCCAAAAGTCTCTTCACCACACATAGGGAAAAATTAGTCTTCTGTTGTTTCAATTTACGTTTGCAACAAAGCTCGTATGTTTAAAATCATGCAGTAACTAATAAAAATTCCAAATTTTTATTTACAGTATGCACAGAAACAACTTCGAAAGAGTTTATCTGCAGCAGATGGGAGGTGTTAATAGCAGAACGCAGAGCAGTAAAATTGAACCCAATTTCATGCAGCAAAGACATTGGAGCGGTGGTGGCAGAAAGGGCAGCCCAATTAGAAGACAGAGTTCATAGTCTGGAGTTGTTGAACTCTTTGTTCATTCCTGAATTCTTTAAATTACCTCAGTGGAAAATAGGCTCTATTCCTCCAAATTTCGTTTGCACTCACGGGAACACTGCAGCAGGTCGAGGCCGAACATTTTGGTATGGCAGTAAGATGGTGCACTGCGATTGCAAACAATCGGAAAGTAGGGGGAATTCTTGTAGAATGAGTGAAGATGTGAAAAACAGTCACCCAGTCTACCTTTGGTTTTCCACTGTGAAGGACACCACATTCTGAGCAGCTTATACAGTGACTACATTGCAAGAGGTAAAAGCCCGGGATCAATAGACCGGTGGGCCTGACGTTGGTGGTGGGCAAGTTTACAGAATAGAATCCCTACAGTGTGGAAACAGGCCCTTTGGCCCGACAAGTCCACACCAACTGTCCAAAGAGTAACCCACCCAAACCCAATCCTCTATATTTCCCTGACTAATGCACCTAACCTACACATCCCTGAACACTATGGGCAATTTAGCCTGGGAAATTCACCCAAGTTGCATATCTTTAGATTGTGGGAGGAAACCAATGCACCCGGAGGAAACCCATGCAGACACAGCAGAATGTGCAAACTCCACACATACAGTCGGCTGAGGCTGGAATCAAACCCAGGTCCTTAGCACTGTGAGGCAGCAGAGCCAACTATTAAGCCACCATGCCACCCAATCCAAATTGGTGGAGGAAATCCTGAGGGACAGCATTTACATATATTTGGAAAGGCAAGGACTGTTCAGCGATAGTTAGTATGGTCTTTTGCATGGGAAATCATGTCTCACGAATTTGCTTGAGATGTTTTGAAGAAATAACAAAGAGGATTGATGAGGGCAGAGTGATAGATATGATCTATACGGACTTCAGTAAGGCGTTTGACATGGGAGACTGGTAAGCAAAGTTAAATCTCATGGAATGCAGGGAAAACTAGCCATTTGAATACAGCACTAGCTCAAAGGTAGAAGACAGAGAGTGGTAGTGGAGGGTTGTTTTTCAGACTGAAGGCCTGTGACCATGGTGTGGCACAAGGATCTCTGCTTTTCATCATTTATATAAATGATTTGGATGAGTTATTGCTGGTAAGTTTGCAGATGACACTAAAATTGGAGGTGCAGTCGAGAGCCAAAGAAGGTTACTTCAGATTACAATGGGATGTTGATCAGATGGGCCAATGGGCTGAGAAGTGGTAGATGGAATGTACTTTAGCTAAGTGTGAGGTGCTGCAATTTGGGAAAACAAATCAGAGAAGACTTATACACTTAATGGTAAGGTCCTGGGGAGTGTTCCTGAACAAAGAGACCTTGGAGATCAGGTTCATCGCTTCTTGAAAGTAGAGTCGCAGGTAGATAGGATAATGAAGAAGGCGTTTCGTATGCTTTCTTTTCTTGGACAGAGCATTGAGTATAGGATTAGGGAGGTCATGTTGCACCTGTACAGGACATTGATTAGGCCACTTTTGGCATATTGCATGGAATTCTGTTATCCTTACTTTGGAAGGATGTTGTGAAACTTGAAAGGGTTCGAAAAAGATTTACAAGAATGTTTCTGGGGTTGAAAGTGTGAGTTATAGGGAGAGGCTGAATAGACTGGGGTTGTTTTCCCTGGAGCGTCAGATGCTGAGGGGTGACCTTACAGAGGATTATAAAATCACGACGGGCATGGATAGGATAAATAGACAAGGTCTTTTCCCTGGGTTTAGAGAGTTCAGAACTAGACGACATAGATTAAAGGTGAGAAAACAAAGATATAAAAGGGACCTAAGGGATAACTTTTTCACACAGAGGGTAGTGCGCATATGGAATGAACTGCCATAGAAAGTGCTGGTAACTGGTAAAATTGCAACATTTAAAATACATCTGGATGGGTATATGAATATGAACGGTTTAGAGGGATATGGGCCAACTGCTGGCCAATGTGACTAGATTAGGTTAGGATATCTGGTCAGCATGGACTGTAGGGTCTGTTTCCATGCTATACATCTCTATGACTTTATTACTCGAAGTAAATTCATTATTCACCTGCAACACGTGATTAGAATAATGCAGAGTTGGTTCAGTCTGATTTGATCATATTCTCTGAGTGGGTAAATGCATCGCAGATGAAGTATAATGTGGATAATATGAGATCATCACTTTGGTAGAAAACACAGCAAGACTGAATATTATCTAAATGGCAATTGAGTGGGAAAGGGGGAGATGTGACAAGATCAAGGTGTCCTTGTACACCAGTTGTTAAAAGTAAGCATGCAGGTACAGCGGTTGCTAAAGAAGGCAAATGATACGTTGGCTTTCATGGCAAGTCGATTCGAATACATGAGTAGGGATGTCGAGCTGTAGTTGCAGAAGGGGCCTTTATGAGACCACATCTTGAGTATTCTGTGCAGTTTTGGTCTCCTGTCTGAGGAATGAAGTTCTGGCAATGGACAGACTGCAAAGAAAGTTCACTTTGCTGATTTCTGGGATAATAGGACTGACGAAGAGACACCAGATGAATTACAACTGCATTCACTCAGTTTAGAAAACAGAGAGCGATCTTTTATAATTTAAAAAAAAATCTGACTGATCAGCATAAAAATGAGGACAATGTTCTGGACGACTGTAATGGTCAGAACCATTGGGTCACCGGTGTATACTATTTAGGACTGAGGTGAGGGGAAATGTCTTCACGCTGAAGTGGTGAACCTGTTGAATTCTCTGCCACAGAAAGCTATTGAGACCATGTCTTTGAATACGTAAAGAAAGGAGATCTGGAGTAAAGAGATAAAAGGATATGGGAAAAAGAAGGAACAGCATGCTGAATTGTATGATCGGCCATGATCATATGGACTGGTGGAGGAAGTTCGAAGAGCTGAATGATCTGCTCTGGCTTTTATTTTCTATTTTGACCGAATACTGTCCGTCTTAGTCTTATCCATGAATGAATGTACGTGTATATTGAGGTTTAAAGGGGTATAGTTTATGTCCCATCAGCCTAGATAATAGTAGTCGGGATTCCTTCCTTTCCCTGTCGTTTGTTAAAGTTATTTTTGCTACTTTATTTGTGTTAGAATAAAAAACGAGTTACTTTCTGTTTATGATGAAACGTGATATGTATTACCGTTGTGCAGAATAGCAGGTAGCCAGATAATTAGCTATTCCTCGTTGTTTTAATGAGATTTATACCTTGAAATGGTTCTTCGAACAGTAGTGATATAATTATTGTTGCACTCATTCCAGTTAAGTGAGAATTGCTGCATCTGAGCAGGACACTTTCAACACACCACCACTTCTACACACAGAAGGGCTTGAGCAACAGATGAATGAAAGATCGCCCCCTGTAATTTCCTCTCCAGGTCAGACAACATCCTAACCTTCATATCACTGTTCCCTTACTGTTATAACCCCAGATCTTCCTTCCTTTGTGGCCTTGTTAGTGTAGTGGTCATGTCACAGGATGAGTTACCTAAAGTATCCTTATCCTCTGGGAGCTGTTTGAATTCTAGTTTGTAAAGTCTTGAATTAAAAGTTAATCTTAATGATGTTGACCATGGCTAAATTATTCAATTTTGTTAACAAGCATCTGGAAGGATTTTCTTTTGCCCTCTTTACCCAGTCTGGTCCACATGTGATTTCACACACAACATGCTTTTGACTCATCTATCCCTTCTACACCACTTAGGTCTGAACATGGCATGCTGGCCTTGCCACACTCATCAAGGTGTCAAGAATAAAAAAGGAAATGGCCTTTTCTTCAAGTTTTCTGTGACAAATCCAAGAGCTCCCTTCTGTGACAATGTAAACTTCACAACTTTAATGACTTCATGCATTGAGACAATCAGCAAAACTCTCTGGAATAAATTGTTTCTCAAGATAAAAGGGATAACGAGAAGCTGTTATAAACGAAATTAAAGCAACATGCAAATTAACCATCCTGGGAATAAGCAACATAAACAAGCTGTTTCCTGGGAGAGAGGAGGTAGTGCTGCTTGATAACTTTCAGCCTCTTGACAAATAAGCAATTAAAACTGCCTACAGAAGGACTGCTCTGAATGAAAGGGGTTAATTGGAACTAAAGCTGTGTTTTAAACAGACAATTAGCTTCAAATGTAACAAGAAGCAGAGGAGTTACTTCTGATCAGAAGGCTAACTACAGATTGGAGGTCTCCAGAAACGTAACCAATTTGGGGATGAAAGAAGTTAAAGAATATCAATAATGTCACACCATAACTTAAAAGTGAGAAAATTTAATAAGAATCCAACACCAAAACAATTCACTAGTGGAACTTTGAAGCACAATACTGTTCAAGGATAAAACCTTGGACACATCCAGTGACAGATACTGTTGCTGGAATCGTAGCTGAGTTCCAAGATTAGTTGGGTATCAGACAAATTGAGTTGTGAGTTCGACTTAATTATTTGAAGGGTCTTATTTTAAAGTTTAAAATATCTTTTCAGTACTTGATTATCTGTGAAATTTCTTAAGAAGTAGCTAAATCAAAGGTAACGTGCCCACAACAGTTCCAAACTTTTTGGTGTCCTTACTTGAGATGAAATGGGGAAATTGAGAGTTCTTGCCACATTCTAAGTGTAATTAGAGATGGGCAGCAAGTGTCGATCTGGTAAGAGAAGTCCATGTGCAAGAATGATAACGTGCATATTATTTTATTGAAAGCAACAACAACTTTCAGAAGACTGAATGCTAAGTAGCATTCGTGTCACTCAATTTCCATGCAAATACCATCTCCAATATGAGAAAAGCTACTCACCACTCCTTGACATTCAATTCTATTATCATTACTGGAAACCCTATTCTCAACATCCTTCCGGTTACCATTGCCCAGAAACTCAACTGGACTTGCCACATAAATACAAGAGTGGCCACAACAGTAAGTCAGAGGCAAGTAATACTTCGCTGGGTAAGTCATCGCCTGACTCCTCATAGGCTTCCCCCCTTCTACGAGGCACAACTCAGGAGTGTAATAGAATACTCTGCACTCATTGGATGTGTGTAGCTCCAACAACACTTGAAAATACTGCATTGACACTGTCAGGGACATAGAAGCCTCCTAATTGGTGCCACATCCACAAGTATGCATTTCCTCCATCACCCACGCTCAGTAGCAACAGTGTGTACAATGTACAAGATTCACTGCAGAAATTGAGCAAAGATCCTTAGATAGCACCTTGCCATCCCACGACTACTTCCATCTAGAAGGAAAGTGAAGCAGATACATAGGAACACCAACAATTGCAAGTTTCCCTCCAAACGCTGACTATCCTGATTCTAAATGTATCCCCATTCCTTCATTGTTGGTGGGTAACAAACATTGAATTCCCTCTATTAGGTCATTGTGGGTCAAATACAAGCTATTTTTCATATATTATGGCTAATTTGCCTGGTTCTAACAAAAAAAAACAAAGACCAACGTATTGGTAATATGATTGTAGGATGTGATGAAACATTTCCAAAATATGAAGGCATAAGTGATTTGCCTGCATTCAAATGTCATTATGAAGCACAGGAACTGTATTTGGTTCTAGGGTAATGCCTTGTTTTGGGGATTGTATAGAAAGGTGAACACCTATTTAAAATGTTTCAGCAACAGCAAGGAAACAAACAAAAGTGTGGCCTTTACTAACTGGGTCACAGAGGTGTAAAACCATTAACCTAACCAAAGCCTGACTGCAATATGTCTCTTGCACGTGATTGACCCTGTACGTTTTGGAAGCTCATTCAGAGGCTTCTATTTAATGCCTTTTCCACCAATTATGTGGTTGTAGGATGTAACTGTAGGTGAGTTGTTTTTCTATGTTCCTTCAGTGACAGAACACACCGGGCACACACCAGAATGTGGTTTTGTATTAGTTTCCATCAAAGAGTGCTTAATCGTTCTGATACTCAACGTTGACACACCTAAAGTGCACAACTTACTTGGTTACGTACGTGGGAGAACATCTTTTGCATTGCAATCGTCCTTCTACTTTTTGATTTCATAAATAAGCAGCAAGGAGTGATCTTTTGGAATTATCTTCATCTTGAAGATCCCGTGATCAAGAGGGTTCACTCTGCAATGTACAATAACAAGAACGTTTTACACTCAAATTCAGACCACAAATTGTTCCATTTACGCGCACCTCAAATAAAGTGTGTTCATCTGCGAACTGCAGTGTACATGCCAAACATCTTTTCCATGATCAAAAGGATGTTACAAATCATCCAACGAAATGCATTTATGCAGCTGATTTTCTTTGCAATCTGCACGGGGAAGTTAATTTATTCTCCCGAGTTTCTACTGAACAAAGCAATAAATAGCGCTTGAACCTTCATCTGAAACTGCTAACAATTTGAGAATCATGCAGTCAGTTATGTTGATGTTGATACGATTTGTTACACTTGAACACACAGGTTTACAACAGAGTTCGGCCAATCGGCCTCTTTTTCCTGTTGAACCATTCAATAAGATCAAGACTCATGTAATTGTGGCCTCAACTGCAGTTCACTGCCTGTGTCTGATGCTCCTTGATTCTCCTCTGAGTAAAGAATCTATCTTCAACATAAAAATAAGCAGTTATCCTATCCTTATTGCGCTGTGTGGAGGGGTGTTCTAAAGACCAATGACCGTCTGAGAACAAAGCAACGTATCTTCACTTCTATTTTGTAGTCCGGGATTCATTATCATAAAAGTTGACATTCTATATCATGTCATACATTGTTCAGTTATACCCTTGTTGATGTCCGTCTGAGCTTTACCACTGTTAGGATTGCACTGTTTTTAAGGTACATTGAGCTCCTTAACATTATTACCACTGAACATTTTTAAACTGAACTTGGGTAGAATTATGTCTTGATAGAAGCAAAGTTCTGTGAATGATGGAAATCAAAAGTAAAACAGAAATGCTAGAAACTTTTTGCCATGTCAGACAGCATCAGCAGTGTTAGAAAACAAAATAATCATATTTGGTCATGGGCCTTTCTTCAGAACATTCCTGAACAGATACCCTTGTCCTGGAACATTTACTCTGCTTCTACATCCACAGGTTCTATATGACATACGGAGTGTGTAGTTATAATTTCATAAGATATGGAGTACAGTTAAATTTAAATGTGAACCGTTGTGCTGCCCAATATCCCTATCCAAATGTAATGCTAGAATCATCTTAAGCCATTGAAGGACGATGCCGATGTAGAGAATTGCCAGAATAAATTGCTGCTTGATATCTGCAGGTTTGATTGCATTTGTCTAGAAATTTGAAATCACATACATAGAAGGAACATTTTCCACTCCTTTTTCTTAATCTCGTAGCGCGTTTGAGCTGTTGAGTCCGATAGCTACATGTGAATATCATACAAAGTGTGCACTCTGATTTTCTATTCCTTGGCATTAAAATTTATGGCTCCTGCACCAGAACTGTGCTTCGCTGTCTCTGTTTCTGTTTCAAGGCCCACCTCTGTGAAGGGCCACATGCAATCTCCTGCTTCAAAAAAATGACCTTTGCATTCACTGCATCGATAAACTGCAGCCCACAATTTTATTGTTTTTCTTGAGAATTAAAATCTTGTTTATTATATTTGGATTGTACGTTAGAGATTGAGTTCAAACAGCGGAGTCTATATTCAAGCATTTTTTGCATGATTAGTTTCACCAATTCAATTCTACTCTTAAGAAAATACCTCCATCTTGTGGGAGAGTGGAGACATTTTCTTGCACTTTCTGCGAATGAAAATATATCGCCCATCATAAAAGTGATCTGATTACATGTTGTCGAAACAGAAGTATGTCACAACTTACTCCATCAAATAATAACATGGCAACCTCACCACAGTCTTGTTTACTTGTTAATTTGTTCGCGGTTCAAGACGTAATCCAGAAATTATTGACTTCTTGGTTCTGGTTTTTAATTTACCCCCCAGCTGCTCATATTCCCTCAGACAACCTCTTAGATCTTTCTACCTTTATCATTAGACCACGACAACTGGATCTTGTACCTCCAACTCCGGATTCCTCTGCAGCCCAGATGAGATCTCCCGAATCCAGGAACCAGGCCGTGCACACAACTTTAAAGATTCTCGATACTGGCCACAGAGAATATGATTGTTCTCCAGGCCATGCTATCCCGATTGCAATTACACTTTCCTTTTCTCCACTACCGCCCAGCACCTCACACCACCTCAATCCCCACTCCCAGAATGGCTCTCTGTACCACGGTGCGACAGTCAGTTTGTTCATTTTTCCTGCAGCCCAACTCTTATCCACCTAGGGATAAGAGGTGTATCTTACGTGTTAGACAAGCTCAGGGGCTGGGGCTCTTTCAGTACCACCTGCTGGATACCTTTACCTTCCTCCCTGGTAGTCACACCCTCCTAACATAACCACTGAATAAATTCGAGGTAGTTAATCGAAGCAGTGTTTCCACCTCCTGAAGCACAGAGTTCAGATAATTCCCCCCCTCCCTGATGTCTCGCAGCATTTGAAGCTCATACACCAGCTCACCAACTCTGAGCCAGAGTTCCTCAAGCATCCAACACTTGCTACCGATGGCATCTCTGTGAACCATAATGGGCTCCACTAGCTTCCATATAATGTATTGGTCTGGACGGAGCACAATATAGGTTTACAAGAATGATACCTTGATTTCAGGGGTGCAGCTCTGAAGAGGGTTTATGCAAATTAAGCCTGTTTTCTCCAGAATGTAGAAGTTTAAGGTGCGATCTTGTCTTCAAGATATTAGTTGGCAAAGGCAGGGCAGCTAAAAGTAAATTGTTTCCACAGTTGGGGATTCCCAAGCTAAAAGACATAGCCTGAGAATTTGGGCCAGACCATTCAGGAGAGATGCTAGGAAGCATTTCTGCGCGCAAACAGTGGTGTTTTTTTTTGCAACTGTCCTTCACAAATAGCGTTGGTGCTGGCTCAATTCTTCATTTTAAATTTGAAATAGACAGATTTTAAATCATAAATATTAAGGGATGTTGGCCAAAACAAGAAAGGTGATCATCAGCCATAATTTCATTGAATTGTGGAACAGGTTGGAAGAGCTGCAATGTCTAAACCTGTTGCTATGTTCTTAAATATAATACAATATAAGGTCAGAAGTTGTTACGTTCACTAACGATTGCACGATGTTCAGCATCATTTGCGACTTTTCAGATTCTGATATTCATGTATATGCCTTAAACCTGGACATTATCCAGACGTGGGTGACATGTGACAAGCACCACTTGCAACACACAAATTTCACACAATAATTATCTCCAACAATAGAGAATCCAACTCTCATCTATTGACATTCAGTGGTATTAACATCATCCAAACCCTGATTGCCAACGTTCTGGGGAATGCAATTGACTAGAAGTTCTCTGCTCAAGCCATATAAACGTTTTTTCTGCATTATCAGGTCAATGACCAGGAATCCTGTAGCATATAACTCACCTTCTGACTCACCAAACCCTGTCGACAATCTACAAATGTCATTTATTATATCCGTTGCTCCCAATGTGATCTCCTTTACATTGGGGAGACTGGACACCTTCTCACAGAGTATTTTAGGGAACATATCCGGGACACCCGCACCAATCAACTCCACTGCCTGTTGCCCAACATTTCAACAAACCCTCCCACTCTGCTGACGATATGCAGGTCCCGAGCCTCTTCCACTGCCACCCTCTCACCACCCGATGCCTGGAGGAAGAACGCCTCATCTTCCGCCTCAGAACACTTCAACCCCAGGGCATCAATGTGCACTTCACCAGTTTCCTCATTTCCCCTTCCCCCCCCTTACCCCAGTTCCAACTTTCCAGCTCAGCACCATCCTCATCACTGTCCTACCTGCCAATCATCCTTCCCACCTATCTGCTCCACCCATCTCTCTGACCTATCACCTTCATCCCCACCTCCATCCACCTATTGTACTCTTGGCTACCTTCTCCCCAGCCCCACCCTCTCCCATTTATCTCTCCACTCCGGAGTCTCCCTGCTTTAATTCCTGATGAAGGGCTTTTGCCCTAAATATCAATTTTCCTGCTCCTTGGATGCTGTGCTTTTCCAGCACCAGTCTAATCTAGACTCAGATCTCCAGCATCTGCAGTCCTCACTTTTTCCTAGACAATCTACAAAGCACGAGTTAGTATTTTTGTACAACTTTCGCTGATTCCCTGGTTAAGTGCAGCTCCACCAACAATCAAGAGGCTAGAGATCATCCAGGATAAGACAAACTATTTGATTGACTCCATACTCACAAATATAATTAGTAGCAGTAGTAAAAATATCCATGCTGCACAAATTTAACACATCCAGATAGCAGCTTCCAAATTGAAGTCCACTAAAATAGTGCAAGCTCCCCTCCAAACTGGTCGCCATCCTAACCTGGAAATACATCGCCATTCCTCCAGTGATGTTTGGTAAAAATTCTGGAACTCCATCTTCAACAGTATTATGATCCTTTCACTAATGGGATGCAACCGTTCAGGAAGGCCGCTCACTACAAATATCTCAAGAGCAACTAAGAGCAGACAATTAAAACTTTGGCCTCGCCTGCAACATCCACTTCATTTTAATGAAAAAAAAATAAAATGCCATGATAAGTGTCCTTGAATAATCGTTACTTTTCATATTCAAGATTAATTCTGTCTCTCATAACTTTACAACTATTTCCTTGCCAGAGAGTGTGGACTCACTGCCTTACTGTTTCCTGGTTCATCTGTACCACCCTTCTTAAATAACAGTACAATAGCTGTTTGTCTGTCCTCTGGCATCTCTCCTACATCTAGAGAGGTTATAGATATTAACGTTAGCGTATGTGTAATGTCCTTCCTTGCAACCCCATACAATGTCATCCCGAGTAGTTTTGAACGACCACCATCACCATCACTGTTATCAGCCAAATACAGATAAATTCCAATACAGTCACATGCTCCGTAAATAAGAAAAAATCTCTGGTAACTTCGCCTAAAATTGTAAGCATTATTTCTACGTTGTGCAACTGTAGAATAACTATTTGCAATCTGCCCTACTGTATAATTGATATTACAGTTGTCCAACAGGGAACACTATGACGCCTAAACATAGATTACGATGCTTTCAAAGTTTGTGGAGACTGTCAAGTGAACCATAGAACAGCAGAAGTCTACTTCACCCAACACTTGATTGCACTTTCCATTGAAAGCGATGTACATTTCAAAATTCCACAGAATACTATTTCTCAAAGTTAAGATGAGTGCAAAGACATCAGGTGGTGTTGAGTACACCTCCACAACAAATACCACCTTCTCAAATGTGTAAGATTCAGAGGAGTATTCGACAATGATGCACTTCTGCCTCATCGTATTATCTGTGCTCATGGTATCCCAAAAGCACCTGGCACTGGAAGGAGAACACTACACTTGTGTGAGAGCTTCTGCAGCATCATGACCAGCAGTGGATTGGCTGAATGCTTTGCTGAGTATCTTCAGTTTTCTGTAAAAATAACCTCGGTTTCCAATTCATTTAACCTCTTTCCCACCCCGTTTGAAATTCAATATCTGTTAAATCTCGCCTTCTTGTGAGTTAACCCAGATTTCTGGAGCAACTTCATATTTTGCGAAGACCACAAAGGCTGGTTCTTTGCTCCCAACCTAGAAACGCCTTCTCAGTTTCCTCATTGGTCACGTTATTGACTCGGGTCAGCGTCTGGAGGAAGTAATGAAGGGTAACGGTTTTGTTGATAGAGCACAGGTCTGGCAGAGAGGAAAAAAAAAGTTCAATTGATTTCGTGAACTGTGAATATTTATTTTTAGTACAGAAATGGGGGTAATTTATTTGACCTATTTCAATATGAATTCAACCTTTGTGGTGCCACTGTTATTTGCAAGTGTTATAAAGGAAGCCAAGAAGGACATCACGCCGATATTGCTGGGCGGCCTGGCGTTGGTAACTCTGTTCATTATATTCCTGACAATTCGGGTGTTGCGGGGAAAGCCAGGTTTTTATTTTCGTTACACTGAAGGATTCCTTATCATGCAGTGCCCTATTCCGTGTATATTATCGATGTAGGGGTTATTTCCCTCCCAGTTGGCAAAATTTATTTGGTAACATGCCAAAAAATTACCCCGTTTTCAATGGGAACCATGATATGAAGGTCCGAGAAACGTTTAACTATTGAGAGGAGCAGTAACGTGGACCCATTTCCGAACACGATTGGGCTGATTTTCTCTCTCTTTGTCAGTTGCACTCAGCTGATAGCCTCAAAATGCTAAGGCTCCAATTTAAATCGGCCTTCAGGGCTTGAACGCAAAAATCAAAGACAACAGTTAAGAGCAATACTGAGGGGGGGGGGGGGGTGGGCAAAAATATTGCTTTGCTTTCAGATGCAATAGAGAGACCCGCCATGCTGTATTTGCCTGTTTGAGTATAAGTGAACCGTCGCCTGGCAGATTTTAAAAGAACAGGTGGCTATTTCCCCATCATATTTCTCTCACCAACAATTATCCCCAATAACCATCACAAAAAAGCCAGAATGTGGTTGGTCATCATCTCTTTGCAGCTTGTGAAATTTATTTTGAGAAAGTTTACTTTATTACAAGATAGCTTTAATGTGTACACTGTAAAGAGTTGCATTGTCGTGAAAAACGCTAATTCTGAATTTTTGCTTTTTATTTTCGTGGCTGCAATTCGTCCATAAGGTCAATTATCATTACTATTTTACCATCCTGTTTGATGACAAAAGCCTTTAGGTATGTCATCAGATAACAGAATAATGGGACGCCTTAAATAATACAGGTTCTCCGAGCATTAGGCTGGAATTTAAAATCACCCACTCAATAGTATCACATTATTGCCACGATATCCCCCAGATACGTCTTGCCCCCGTGCTCTATGTTTACGCTTCTAACTGCAATCAGGTACCTACGGCAAGTCACGAAGTAAGACGTCAATTTTTTGGACAATTAAGGAAAATATTTTGTTCATATTTTCAAATGATAATGATGCTACTTCGGTACAGAACAGTGGTTACCATTTAATTACAACACCTTACTGATTACTTCTGTTAACAAGATGAATGTGGTATCGTAGTCAGTGGAAGAATCAAAGTTTATGTATTGATGTTATCTGGTATTTCTTGTTCAGTAGAATGTGAAAGAGATAGACAGCATTTGACTTTGATGGTCTTTTAAATGGGAACCGAAATGGGTTTCCTTGTCATGCCTATCTAACTCATCTCATTACTTTCTTAAGTTATGGCGAACTGGTTTTTATTTCCAATGTATAATAATTGTGTCATTATTTATTCCCATAGATTCCAATAATATACAAGCAATGGCAGAAGTTAGAACTATTAGATATTTTACATATTGAGTGATGTATTGTTATATCATTAATGTACGGTTCCAGGGATTAACCAAAAACATAATTAATCATTGCATTTCCTGATAGAACATTGGTCCAGAGAGAAGAAATTTGATTTTGCTCAAATTTACCTTAACAGTGGGTATTGAATACTCCAAAGGCTTCTATAGGAGGAGATGTTTCCTCCATCTTCTACAATAAAAAATATACAATTTGCCTGATATCCATCCCAATCATTATAAGTGTGATATTTTGTTAACACGAGATTGCTGTCTTATCCCATACAAACGACTTGTTTGGAATTTTGCTCCTTTCTTTTTGATTTACACCTCACAGTAGAGTAGATTGCTGACGCAGTATCAGAATTAAGTGAACAGCGACTGGGTTAGAAGTCTTGTGGGCATCAGGAGAAGTTTAGCAATTCATGATTTTGTCGCCAGTCAGAGGGCCCGTCTAAATTAATCGATACTGAGAAAGCACCTACTTCCTTACAGTGTGAATGCGTGGAAGACAATTTAGAGCTCAAAATAAATATTCCAATCTTTCGTTTGAGACAATTATTTGTGAATTAACCTGGGGATCACTACACCTCGGGCAAGGGGAAAGGTTAGAAAGAGAGAAGTTCATAGCAAACTTAGCCAATGGGAGAATTAAACGTATGCTTTAGGTATCACATTGCATTGGAAATCAGCCTTTCCAACCAATGGTGCTGATTGACTCTCAAGCGTGAGCACTCGTTTCAGTTGTGGGAATATATGACTTGGTCGTTTTAATCCTTTTAGGAACTTCCATGTTGCCATGTTGCTGGAATGGAGTCACTGCATTATGCTCAATTGAATATAAAGCAAGGGAGAAGGAAGAACCGAGTAATTGGAAGCTTAGATCACATCAATCAATTTACTGGGTGTGGACAGGTTACCCAGTAGAAGACCTGAATATGAACACGCCAATCCCTCGGGCCAAGTGTGAAAAGCCTCTGAGTGAGAAACTGTTTATGGGCAGAAGGATTAAACAATCGGAGCTGAACTCCAAAAATTGGAATTTAGTTCCAGGCGGAGCATTGATCGACTCAGAATATCATGTAATCCTGCAAAAGCCCACGTTCTCCCTGGCCTCCAGCATTGGCGTGATATATGTATTTTGCTAATCCCTCTGAACCTATTTTATAAAATATGAATGATTTAACAATCCCTGGCATTTTAACAATTGTCCAGTTGTACAATAACACTGTAGATTGAACTGATTTGATAAACAGTGGTTTTGTGGTTGCAAAGTTGCAGGACTTTTCTAAAAGGCCTGGACTATGTGAATGGTTAATGGTACAAATGGGTAATTAAGTTAAGCGTAGGCTACTCAGGGAGGCCTTTCAGTTGCATTTTGATCCAACTGGCCTGCCGAGAAACTAATGTGGTGGGTTCACATTTGTTCTGTACCTGTCAGTTAATTCACTCCTTCAAGACGTTGTAGATTGATCTTCGGTGTGAGGAGCTAAAATCAGCACGTGTGCTGCGGGCAGCCCTGTAACCATTTAATTGTCTATACAATGTAGTTTAATTTAGAACCTGAAACTCTTTTCTAATCCTTTTCTTGCCATGCTATCATGAACTCATACTATGACTAGAGTTTTCCAAAGCGTTTTCATGATATACATAAAAAACATATAAAATAAGGTGAAGAATAGACCACTTGTCTCTTCAAATCTACCGTTCATTATAATGATGGTTCATTATCCAACAGAATTGCCTGTTCTTTCTTTTCCTCATATCATTTGATTATTTTAGCCCCAAGTGTTCTATCTAACTGTTTCTTGAAATCATACAATATTTTGCCTGAACTGTGCTTTCCGTGGCAGAGAATTCCACTACCTCAAAACTCTCTGGGTGAAGACTGTGACTCCTGATTCTGGGCTTGCTGCTGTCGGGAATGCCCTTACTGCATCAATCCTGTCTAGTCTTGTGAGAATTTTACAGCTGTGTATGAGATCCACTTCCATTCTTCTCATCTCCATCAAAAGTAATCCTCACCAATTTAACCTCACCTCACACATCAGTGTCGTCATCCCAGCAATTATTCTGGAAAACCGCTGCAGTCCGCTTACGGCCAGAACAACTTTCCTCAAATGAACAGACCAAAACTGCACACAATATTACGGGTGCGATGTTACGAACATCCTGTATAATTGAAATAAAACGTCCCTGAACTTGTACTCCAAACTTTTCGCTCTGAAGGTCAGCATATCTTTTGCCTTCTCTACCACAGTTCTGTTGCGCCTGATTAAATTGAATTCTAAAATGGTTCCACATCAAATCGCTAATTTTAAAAACAAAATCTTTAGTAATATCCTTGACATATCCATTTGTCCTTGACACGTTTATTTATTCATATCCATGCAAACTGATAGTCTCCACCCCAAGCCACGCAAGAGGTGTTTGTTGACGATGCTCAGGATTACCTCACCACCAATTTTCGTAAAAGTTCGACAATTTCAAAATTGTCTGACTTTGGGTACTGAATTTGAGCTATAAAGAAAAGCTGAATAGGCTTGGGCATTTTTCAGTGGAGGGTCAGAGTCTGAGGGGGTGACCTTATAGAGGTTTATAAAATGATGAGGACCATGGATAGGGTGAATTGCTAAGGTTTCCCCGCGCCTCCTCTCCCCTAAGGTATTGGAGTCCAAAACAAGACGGATAGGTTTAAGGTGAAACGGTGAAGATTTAAAAGAGACCTGCTGCGACTTTATCTTGCAGAGGGTGATGAATGCATGGAACGAGCTGCCAGATGAAGTTGTGGAGACGGGTAAATTGCAACATTTAAAAGGCATCTGGATGGTTACATGAATAGGAAGTGATTAGAGGGATATGAGCTAAATCATAGCAAATGGGACTAGATCAGATTAAGATTTCTGGTCAGCAAGGATGAGTTGGATCAACGGGTCTCTTCCCATGCAGTACTCTATGACTTTATGAATTAATGAACAGCCATCTCCGATATTCAATAAACTAATAACTCATCTTTGATCTCAAATATACTTTCCCACTTTATCCCCATGTCGCTGAGGATGAGACTTGGCATCTGTCAAATTTAGGCCTGCATGTAGTCAACAGCTGAGCATCCTCAGTTTTGTGTGCATAATATTTCCTATGAAATACAACAGTTTGAATGACTAGGTTTACCCTTAACTGAGTCGTGTTACAATAATTACATGCAACATTGTCTTTGCTCCTTCCTCCTTAATACAAACATCCAACTTGCAAAACACTTGATGAATGATGGACACACCTATAGGCAGCCCTAGGTTCCTAATGATCCCATGCTGTCTACCAGGCATCGTTAGCATCAGGCCTTGGGATCTTACAATGTCCCCCAATAATTTGCATTTCAAAGTTAATGGCTGTATTCTTTTTCAGACATTTCCTAGATTCCCAGGAGGATTGCTCAAATTTTGTTATTCATTTTATTCATTGCCACCTCTATCAAACACTGTTACAAGTTTTATATTTCTTACTATCCTAATACACGAGATACCGAAAGGTGTCAATTCTTACTAATTGTTGAAATATTCATGACATTCGTTCTAATACAAGGTTAATTACATATAATTACACCTACTGTTAGAATTGTTTAGTTAACGAGTTGTGAGCAGTTCCCTTCTCCTGTGTTAAAACATAGAACATAAAACATAGAACTGTACAGCACAAATTCGGGCCCTTTGCTCAACAATATCACATGATGTCAAATTAAGCTAATCCCTTCTGCCTGCCCTTGCTCCATAACTCTCCATTCCTTGCTTATCTAAAAGGATCGAAAACGCCCCTGTGGCATCCACCTCTACCACTACCCCGGCATTATGTTCCACACTCTTAGCAGTCTTTGCGTAAAAAAACTGGCCCTCCACATCTCCTTTGAACTTTCTGCCTCTCACATTATATGCATGCCCCTTATTTTAGACATTTCAAATTTGGGAAAAAGATTCTGACGATCAACCCTATCAATGAATTGCATAATTTTATAGACGTATATCAGGGAATCCTTTAGCCTTTGCTGCTCCAGAGAAAACAACCCAAGTTTTTCTAGCATCTCCTTATAATTAATTTACTCTAATTCACGCAACATCCTGGTAAACCTCTTCTGTACCCTCCCCAAAGCCTCTACATCCTTTCTGTAATGTGGCGACAGAATTACAAACTTACCTATTACTTAAGGACCTTTCAATATCTGTTATACAGTGTATTAGTCATTACTGGACATACAAAAGAAGATTAAATTTACCAGTTGTTATAACATTTGTAATATTAGTTGCAATAAGTTATATGGTTAAACCAAATATTAGAATTTTTTAGCCATCGGGTTGTGAGCAGCTTCTGTCCCACCTGACCTTGGAAAATTAGTTAAACACTGCCCCTCTATCTTGCAGCTGGACTGTAACTCATTCTAGTCACATGCTGTCTTCTGAGATTAAATTACTGACCCTACTCTAGGTTTTTTTTAGATCTTTTACCAAATAAGGCAACATCTATTTTATTAATGAGGCTAAAACTCAATCACTGTCACAACTCAATGAATTTATCTGATCTAGGTTTTATCTCTGTTCTTGTGGAAATAACTTTACTTTTTAATGCTTGTTATAAACTTCAGGTTGTCTGCTCCCAGACATCTTTTTCAGACTCTGTCTTACAGGCATCGACAGCTGTTGTTTTTGTAGAATTCCTTTATATTAATTTGTAAGATTCTTTGTTCAAAATAGATCCTGTTACCTTGGGTTACTTCTTTCTCAAT
Source organism: Chiloscyllium plagiosum (assembly GCF_037043375.1). Taxonomy (NCBI): domain Eukaryota; kingdom Metazoa; phylum Chordata; class Chondrichthyes; order Orectolobiformes; family Hemiscylliidae; genus Chiloscyllium; species Chiloscyllium plagiosum. The sequence goes on along the minus strand of NW_028270173.1, from coordinate 17,418,959 downwards.
GCTTCCAATACGCGAACAATGACCACACTTTAATGGTGGATAAGGCAAGCTAATTCTGTTATTTCGGTCACATTCGTGCCAACAAGCGACCATATTGTGCAATTGCTGACCAGGAGATACCCCAACATTCGTTGATCTCCATCTTCTCAGTTCTCCAACTATTCTATTGAGATCTCTTGAAATCTTATATGTTTCAATGAGCAGACCTAATATATGTGTACATGAATGCCCTTTCACGTCAGGAATGAACCTACTCGACGTATTCAATGTAAATATTCGAAGATTCAATTGAATTGAATGGAATTGAATTGAATTGAATTTATTGTCACGTGTGCCGAGGCACAATGAAAAGCGTTATCTTGCGAGCCATAACGGCAGATCACATAGTTAAATAGCATAAATAAGTAAGTAGTAGGCAAACAGTGGCGAAACCAAAAAAAAACACAGGTATAGGCGAATGCTAAGAGTTTGTGAGTCGATTCAGCATTCTAATAACAGTAGCGTAGAAACTGTTTTGAAACCGGCCAGTGCGTGTGTTCAGGCTTCTGTGCCTTCTCCTCGATCGTAGCGGTTGTAGAAAAATATTGCCAGGGTGGGATGGATCTTTGAGAATGCTGGGGTCTAGGTTAGAGGGATGCTGGAAAACCAAAGCAGGTCAGGCAGCATCCAATGAGCAGGAAAATCGACGTTTTGGGCAAAAGCCCTTCATCAGGAATGGAGGCAGGGAGCCTCCAGGGTGGAGAGATAAATCTCTTTGAGAATGCTGACTGCCTTTTCTTGACAGTGGGCCTGGTAGATGGATTCTATAGATAGGAGATTGGCATTTGTGATTGCCCCGGCCAAGTTCACCACTCTCTGTAACCGTCTCCGATCTTGAATGGTACAGTTACCATATCTGGTAGCGATATATTCAGTCAGAATGCTCTCGATGGCGCACATATAAAAGTTGGCAAGGGTATTCACCGTCATGCCAAATTTTCTCAGCTGCCTGAGGAAGAAGAGACGTTGTTGGGCCTTTGTAACCAGTGCGTCCACATAAAAAGTCCAAGAAAGTTTGTTGTTGATGACTACTTCCAGGAGCTAACACTCTCCACTCGTGCTGTTAATGTGTAGGGGGGCATGCGTAACATCCCGCCAAAAATGAATAACGCGTTCCTTGGTTTTGCTGGCATTGAGACCTAGGTTGTTCTCAGTGCATCATTTTTCCAGGTCTTCCACCTTATATCTGTAGTCTGTCTCGTCGCCATTTGAGATTCGACTGACTATGGTTTTGTCATCAGCGAACTTGTAAATGGAATTAGTGTGGTATTTGGCGACGCAGTCATGGGTATACAGTGAATACAGTAGGGAGCTGATTACGCACCCCTAGAGGGTTCCAGTGTTGAGTGTTAGTGACGATGAAATATTGTCCCCAATCTTCACTGTTTACTCAGGTTATTACACGCCTGACATGTTCATCAATTTTGCAGATATAATGTCATGATCTGAGGAATGCTTGAAACCCAGTACTCCAAGAATTAGGTTTGTTTCAGTGTCACGGTGTCTCAGTAGTTAGCATTGCTGCCTCATACCACCAGGACCCCAGCTTCGATTCCAGCCTTGGGTGTCTACATGGAGTTTGCACATTCTTCCTGTGTTGTGTGAGTTTTCTCTGAGTACTCCGCTTTCCTCCCACAATCAGAGGATGTGCAGGTCCAGTAAATTGCCATAGTGGTAGGTACATTAGTCAGTGGGCAATGGGTCTGGGTGGGTTACTCTTTGGAGAGCTGGTTAGGCTGAAGGGCCTGTTTCCACACTTCAGGAAATCTAATCTTCAACCATTTTAGTGAGATTGGTGTCTCCCTGTCGTCCTGATGGATAAGTGAGGAAGGGGCTTAACTCAGTTAAGTAACTGCAGTTAGTTAAGCTCTTTCTGAATAGATATCTTGAAGTGAGTCAGTAAATGTCTGCTAAGTCATGTTGTTAACCATAAGCAATCAAGCAGTAATATCAAAAGTACCACACATACTTTAGCAGATAATTTTTACAACTGAATTTTTACATGATTGGTAGGATAAATTATTTAAGTTGAGAAAGCCAAACATACAAAAGGAAATGCAACCAGATCAAATTTTCTTCAGAAATGGAGAGGAATATGAATCCAGTGGGTTCCATCACTTCTTTGAGCTTACCATGAAAGCCTTTCCTTCTCAACCTCTTCCCTCGCCTAGGGTCTGCAGGGCCTCAGGTTAATCACCACCAGTCACTTCTCTTTCTAATGAACGATCAGCCCCTGTGGTCTGGTAAGACTGTGGTGATACAACTGCTCGCTAAACATTTTAGCCCATTCATAAATGTTCTGTACATATAGTTGTTTGTTGTATAGAAGTTCAGTATCCCTAAAAAGAATTTTACCTTAATCTCATCGAGGCAAATTGCAAGGGTACAAACTTACTTGGAAAATCAACACTGCTATTGTAGGAGATGAGATTGTTTAACAAGTGGACTCTGGTTGGCAGAAGCATTGCTATCGAGAATGTACAGAAATTAACAGAAATTAACAGTTAACTGCGAGGCTTTGCTTAAACCTGACAAGTTGATTCTAATTGGTCATAGTATTGTGGTCATTGGATAGCTGTTGTGACGATGCTGCTGCTTTAACAAGGTTATGTTATCCTTATTTTGTTTTCAGCGGGTTCGTAAATGCAGAGACTACGGGAGGTCTAGGTTTGAAGGGTTTTAGGGCCAGTTTGATTGTAGTTAACAGGTACTGCCTCAGGAAAAAGGCTTTTAAGTTTAAAAAGAAACTTGTACAATGGAGGTTCTGCCAGTTCAGCTTCACAGTGGTTTGGTTTGATTTTAGCAGGCAGTTGTGAAACTGCTGGACCCAAAGACGCAGGTCCATGCTGATCTTTTCTCTCTCTGACATGTCTCCTGTAAGAACCTGTGTTGGATTCTTCCTTTATTTTGCAATGGGGTGTTAATGGTGATTATTGCACGTATTTTGAACAGCATCACTAAGTTGGGATAATCTGTTGGGTTTTCAGATATGTTAAGTTATTCTACGCTCTGTTCTCTTTTGTTTGTGTTTTTTTCAGTAATCTTGCAAATAAATTCCATTTTGTTTTAAGCTACGTGGTTAGGCCAGCTGCATCACTCCTAGAATATCCACTGTACATCTGCTTAAAGCAACTAGCAAATGTAGGGTGGGGGTACTTTCTTGAAATATTTTGAGGGGTCTGGCCTGGTCCATAACTCTATCACTTCTTTGTGTTGAACTGGTGTAGTCTCGATGATAGTACTATCAGTTAGAGTCAACTTCCCATTCAATCAGCAACTTCCTCACGTATGGTATTAATTTTCGTTGTCCCTTGATTTGGCATTCTTATGAATTGTTCTGATGAGTACAAAGTGAAAAGTATCGATAAGATGCATATTTTTCAGTAATGGATTAATAAATCAGTTGAACAAATGAGTCATGGTGAGAATTGTTTTACTGAGAGTGGAATTCCAGTAATGTAGGTTCTTTGTTTCCTGGATTCATCTTACATTTGCTTGAATTAAGAAGTTTTACTGAGAAATATACAATGTCGCATAAATGGCGTGACCTACTTTTCAGAGTGCATCCCATTTATTCTACTAGCTTGTGAGGCATCTAAAATTTTAAAACTTAGTTATTTCAACTCTGTTGCATGAAATTGTTCGAATTGGAATTACGTTACTTGCCATCAAAATCTCCTTCTATCAGAAGGATCGAAGACAATTGACACTTCAATGCAATTATAAAGCTCCATAATGATCATTGAACGGGTGGAACGTAAACGACTGTAATACTAGAAAGTTCCAGCATGTCGCGCTGTTCTCTACAGAAAATGATAATCCATAACGTTATTGCTGGTGATGCTAACGTGTTACAGTATTCCATGCATTTAATATTGTAGGCATCTGAATGGGAATGTTAACAGACAAACATCACACCATTCAAATTATGAGGAGTATGTTGTAATTATTGTTCGTGCATATGCATATGCTGATAAACCCAACAGTGGATTAGAGAACATTACGAAGAACAAAGCTATACATTTACTTGAAGAACAAGCAATAACTGAACACAAAATGCATTTGGAAAACTGCTCGTTGCAGTTCACGAACAGCTTGTAAAAGTACAAGATGATCATTAAGACAAGGGTCATAATATATTAACATAATAATTAACACATCAAGGTTGACTGCGATTTGTGGCACATAGAAATAAAGTAGATGCAGACATAACGAAATAGCAACAAAGGAACATAAATCACTGTTCAGACTTCCAGCCCATCAATGGTTGTCATTAGGATAACATAATGACTGGCTTGTTCCAATCACGTCTGTGTTTTGTTCTCCAAGAGGTAACACTGTCACTGGATTGTGGCTAACTCACGTTACCAGAGGGCTATCATTCCTTTGAGAAGCCAGCAACCGCTGGGCGTTGGTTTAGCTCAGTTGGCTGGGTTGCTAGTTTACAGTATAGTATAATGTTAGTTGGGTGTGTTCAATTCCCATCATGGGGTTGAGGTTACCATAGAATGCTTCCCTTTGCTTGAGGTCTGGTGGCCCCAGGTTATGTTGCTTCCCTCTAATGAGAGAGCAGTCCCTATGGTCTGGTAAGGCTATGTTGACGCAGCACAAACTTAGCTCTGCAGGTTTTTATGTCTTTTCCACTCCAAGTGCACTTTGATCTTAACATCTCACCCGCCCCTATAGCAGAATAACAGTATAGGCTTTGATTGGCCATCCCTAGAATACTCAAGACTGCTGCATCAAGACTGAAATATAAGCTGTAAGTGCTGGAGAAACTCAGCATTGTTGTCACCCCAAGATTTAACACTACTCAGCACGTCAGATTCCTGCTGGTTTGTTTATGTTTTGTAATTGATTAATGTAGCGCTTAGTCAGGAATCAAAGCTGTCAATTTTCTTTAATAACAGAAATACATTTACCAAAAAAAGATACAACAAACGAAGTTATAGCATCAAAGCAACGTTTGAAACTGTTTCCTATCTAAGAGAGACTCATTGCCAGAAAAATGTCTTTGTATGTCAGTTTTCTAACTTTTACTAACAAATGCTTTCCAACTTATTACCCTTGAACTTGGCACAAAGCTGGTCCTTTTTGTTCTAAAAACGTTCCTTTTCTCAAGGATACAGTGTCCTTGAATTCTTTTAGAGGGGTCATAAACAGGCCGGGCTCTGAAACGGCTGGTTTAGTACAGAGGTGAAAAGTGTATTGAGTGGCCTTTTTGTTTATATGTAAACAGATGAGACTTCAGGCCAAAGCTTTTATGTTTTAGAAGTGACCTGTATAATGAAAAAGGGAGTGGTCTGTTGTGAAAGCTGGAGTTTGTTGAATCAGTTCAATATTGGATTATGTGGAAAGAGGCTGCTAGGCTCTATCTCCTTCTGCCCTTCTAACTTCGACCTGTAAGCCTTTGCTTCATTTTTGCTCTGTGTTTAAGGGGTTTGTTTATTGGGCCTGTAGTGTATATTTGGAACAGCATAATTAAGTCTAGTTTAGGATAGTCTGAGTTCTGTGCGTATTCTATATTCTGTTCTTTGTGTTTCATTCTAGAATTTTGTGAATAAGATTTTGTCTGTTTTAAAACCTGGTAGTCAATCTAGCTAACTTTCTCTGGGTAAGTTTCACTGTACAGTTACTGAAACAAATTGTAAAGTTACAATCTGGGCTGCCTGCTTAAGAATGTTTACAGTGGTCTGGCCTAGTCCATGACAACTCTTAAGAACGTTTATAAAATTCTTTGTTGGTTCCGCTAGCAAAATTCTCTCACAATTTCGATAGCCTAAACTTTTTTAAAAACTCTAAAACCTAAGGACTTATCCCCAAGTTCTGTTGGGTGGAGACTCCACAGATGAGAACTCATGTCTGCTGAAAGGACTGACCCCCCCCCCCCCCCCCCCGAATTGAACCAAAAACAACTTGGCTCCACTGTTATTAGAAAAATAAAGTTTGTCTTCGCTGCCTTCTGAATTGAACTCAGTTTTCTATGAAACAAACAGTTTTAGATCACTGTTATTATAGCAAATCTAAGCAGCTTACCTTTATGTATTTACCCTACCTGTCATAAACCCAACAAAATGCACATCAACACTACAGGGCGTCTCTGACGTACTCCTTAGCAATGCTGTCCTCGTGGAACTGATATTACTGGTATTACTCTCTCCTGCTGTGGTTCTGCTGTGGTACAAATCTTCTCACAAACTTTGAATTACTCTCTCCTAATGAAAACTGATGGAATGTATTAATTTAACAACCCTGCCTATTGTTTAAACTCATCTTTACAGCTTCCTACACGTTTTACTCAGTTTTCTGTCCTGGTAACTCTGCACCTATGTTCTCATATTGGCACACATAGCAAAGTGTGACCACATCTTTGTTTAATACTACCCAACAGAATAATTTTCATAGAACCCCTATAGTGTGGAAGTAGGCCATCGAGTCCACACCAACCCTCCAACAAGCATCGTACCAGACCCAACCCCCACCCTGCATTATAACACTGCATTTCCCGTGGCTCATCTACTTATGTTGCACTTCCCTGGAGACTATGGGCAATTTTGTATGGCCAATTCACCTAAACTGCGCATCTTTGGACTGTGGATGGAAGCCAGAGCACCTGGAGGAAGCCCACAGAGAGAACGTGTATAGGCTGCATAGACAGCCACCCAAGGCTGGAAATGAACCTAGGTAGATGGTGCTGCGAGGCAGTGCTTCCAACCACTGAGCCACCGTGACATTCATGCTTAAAACTGCATTTTCTTAATAACTTGCTATCTGTTACTGGAATTTCTGCAGCCATTTTCATAACCATATTCAGCTCGTTCTACTACCTCATGGATCATAGCACATTCTCCATTGGACCTATTTGAGGTGGTCTTCATTTACTCTGTATATTGTAATTTAAATAAAATATTAGATGTTGGTTCTGGATCCATAACTTAATAGGCTGTTTGATGTAATTCTCTCAATTCAGGATGCATTTGTTGTCTTGTCATTAAAGAATATAACCTGATCATGTTATTCTCAAATTCTTTTCCTTCATATTCTTTATTTGTCATGCTTTGTAACTGAATTTGACAAACATTTCTCATTTTCATATGTATTCCCTCTTCCTTTATAATTCGGTGTCCTAAGTTTTAGTCACAACACAATCAGGAAACAATCCTTAGAAAACTCTATTCAATCGCACCAGGTTTTAACCTTCATGTATACCTCCAATTCATACTTTTTCTTTCATCAACTTCTTGACAAGACCAATAGTATCAGCAATCCAGACTGACTTCTTAAGGTGCTTCTCAATACATTTATTACTTCACCTCTCCATCCTGAAAAGTAAAGAAACATTTCCCTTTTGAAACAAATTTTTCAGAGTCTCTAATGGTCTGATTCTGTTAATTAACAATTGAAAAATAATTTCCTTGACTGTGCCGAATTATCTCTGCTATTCTGGTATATGCTAAGGAGCATATTCATTTTGTTGCACAGCTAGAGTTTTAGTATACCTTCCATTTACTGCTCTACCATTTGCTTGCCTAATATGGCATTTGGTCTCCCATTTAATTTCTAAGAACTTACGTTCGTGTGTCAAGTTTATTTACAACGTAAGCATATTATTGTGCTTATGACATTTTTAGGACCTAGACTTTATAAATTATTGTGTTAGTATCGTCTGTTCATTCATTTAATGAAACACCTCTTACATCCGCCAATACTCTATTATTCAACTTTCCTTCTGGATTCCTCCGTGAGGTATCATAGGTATCTACCAAATTTACTGTTTCTCTGAATTTCGAGACTTGACATTCAATTAAATACGATTACTTTAACATTCATAATTTCCATTCGACTCACATTTTTGTCTGACCTCTGTGATCAAAACCATTCTCTTATAGCATTTCTTTTTCTTATCAAATTCTACAGTAATCTGAATGGTTTTATATTTATAAATTTACATTGAGAAACATCAGCGACATGCCAATAATTTCTTTTTCTTCCTTTTCCCTTTCCATTGTTCTCTTCTTTTAATTTAAGTTCTTTTATTTCCCTTTGTTCCTCTAAATGCATGGTATTCATTTCTAACCGAATCTCGGCTAAATCTCGCCAAAACACATCTGTTCAGGTCTCTGTTACTTGCAAACATTTGCTATGGCCCAGGTCAGACCCCTTTAAAATATTTTAGGAACGTAGTCTAGACCCTATATTTTTCTTATTTTAATGGTAGGTGTGAAGTGGGTGTGCCAGGCAGGGTGCAAGTGGTCAAACCATTCAGTTTTAAATAAAACTGAATTTACGTAAACACGACTGTTGAAACACAAACAAAAGAAAGCTGAGTTTAGACTCACTTAACTATTGGGTAAAAATAAGGACTGCAGATGCTGAAAACCAGAGTCTAGATTAGAGTGGTGCTGGAAAAACACAGCAGGTCAGACAGCATCCGAGGAACAGGAAAATCGACGTTTCGGGCAAAAGCCCTTCATCAGAAATAGAGGAACCTTCCCTGGAGTAGAGAGACAAATGAGGAAGGGATGGGGATGGGGAGAAAGTAGCATAGAATACAATAGGTGAATAGGGGTGGGGATAGAGGTGATAGATCAGAGGGGAGGGTGGGGGAAGGTAGTAAAGAATACAATGGATGAATGGGGGTGGGGATGAAGGTGATAGGTCAGAGAGGAGGGTGGAGTGGATAGATGGAAAGGACGATAGGCAGGTAGGACAGTTCATGAGCGCGGTGCTGAGCTGGAAGGTTGGAGCTGGGGTGAGGTGGGGGAAGGGGAAATGAGGAAACTGATGAAATCCACATTGAGGTCATGGGGTCGAAGTGTTCCGAGGCAGAGGATGAGGCGTTCTTCCTCCAGGCGTTGGTGGTGAGGGAGCGGCTGTGGAGGAGGCCCAGGACCTGCATGTCCTCGGCAGAGTGGGAGGGGGAGTTGAAATGTTGGGCCACAGGGTGGTGGAGTTGCTTGGTGCGGGTGTCCCAGAGATGTTCCTTAAAGCACTCTTCTAGGAGGCATCCAGTCTCCCCAATGTAGAGGAGATCGCATCGGGAGCAATAAATGATATTGGTGGATGTGCAGGTAAAACATTGATGGATGTGGAAGGCTCCTTTAAGGCCTTGGACGGAGGTGAGGGAGGAGGTGTGGGCGCAGGCTTTGCAATTCCTGCGGTGGCGCGGGGGGGGGGGGGGGGTAGTGCCAGGAAGGCAGGGTGGGTTGTTGGGGGACGTGGACCTGACCAGGTAGTGACAGATGGAACGGTCTTTGCGGAAATCGGAAATGGATGGGGATGGAAGTATATAACTGGTGGTGGGATCCGTTTGGAGGTGGCAGAAATGTGGATGATGTGGTTTGTGCGAAGTTTGATAGGGTGGAAGATGAGGGCGGGGGTGGAGGGGTGGGGTTTGAGGGCGGAGGTGCGGGATGTGGAAGAGATGCGTTGGAGGGCATCTTTAAAAACATGGGAAGGGAATTTGTGGTCTCTAAAGAAGGAGGTCATCTGGCGTGTTCTGTGGTGGAACTGGTCCTCTGGGAGCAGATACGGCAGAGGTGAAGGAATTGGGAATATGGGATGGCATTTTTGCAGGAGGTAGGGTGGGAAGAGGTGTAATCCAGGTAGCTGTGGGAGTCGGTGGGTTTGTAAAAAATGTCAATGTCAAGTCGGTCGTCATTAATGAAGATGGAGAGGTCCAGGAAGGGGAGGGAGGTGTCAGATATGGTCCGGGTGAATTTAAGGTCGGGGTGGAATGACTTATTTATTGGAAAACTTAAGTGACATGATACAGCAACTTAACCAATTAACTGTTCCAATATAACTACATTCATTAAACACACTCATTGGCAAAAAGATAAAATCAGACACAGATTATTACAGGCAGGAGGGAACAACATCCAGAGAGACTTCAGAGAAAGTCAGTTAGAGTTCCTTTAGTGAAGCTTGCCATTCTTCTGGTTCTCAAAACTTCTTTTGACAACTGCAGCTGAAAGCAAACCTGCAAAATCCTGAACTGGGAAAACTGGCTACTCCCTTTCTATTGTTAAACTGGTTGAAAAAAAGACCTAGCTCCCTAAACTCTTTGGCACCTCTGCCTTTACAACCCGTCTTCAAAAAGAAAATCCAAGACAAAGTAACCATTTTAAAGCGATAGCATCGTCACATATTGAATAATTAATTTTAACATTTTATTCTTGTCTCATCGTACTTGTGCTTCTAACCTGAATTTACCTGCCAACTCTTTAAACTTGGTATTAATTAAAGTCAACATAATCCATTGTTACATTTTCTACTCCTGGAAAGGTTTTCACGACATTCAAAGCCATTTTGAACGTCCACTTGTGCAATAAATTTCACAACAACGCTACTGCTTTATTTCCAGAGTCTCCAAGTGATTGTGCTTTAAAAGACAGTGCAGTGTTTCCATTATATCAGTCAATCCTAATCCTGTACGAGTCCACTTTATTATGATGAGGTTGTTTTTGTTCGAGACATGTTACATCCTAGAGTCAAGCCTGTACTTATACATCATATTTTATTTTTGCTTGCAATTGGTTACCGTATTGCTTAGTCTCTGAAACATATTCACGAAAGGTTGTGCATGTCCTTTACCGGTAGAACATATAGTTTGTACAAAAACAAACAAAGCCACACATATAGGATTCCTAATGCCACCGTTAGAGAGATGCAATCCAGAGAAATATGTCTCCTGGTTCAAGTTTCAAATCATTACTTGACTGGTGCTTTACCGCTCACTCAGTCCGTTTTTTTCTTTTTGTGATCTCCCTATGAGTCTGCTTGCGTGAACCTCTCACATTGCTAAATGAAACTTTGTCAATTTGAACCATTGGACTTCGCTTCCCAGCTGGAAAACTCTCTCCTCTAGAAATGATTTCTACACAGGAATTTCTTGCCCTCACCTAAACTGCTGAAAAGAAAGATTCTCTTGTTGGGAGATTCATTTGTTCTCTGGTAAATTACACTCCCAGTGAATCTCAACTTAAACTCGAATGAAGCTTTATAACCATGAACTAGAAATGGGCGTTGGCATTTCAATGCATTTTAACATTGCTGAAGAGAAAATAACTTAGGTTGTTACCTAGTGAGAAGATTCAGAGATACGTGGAGTGACAGAATTATTCTGATGAAGGGCTTTTGTCTGAAACGTCGATTTTCCTGCCTCTCGATGCTGCCTGACCTGCTGTGCTTTTCCAGCACCACTCTAATCTTGACTCTGATCTCCACTATCTGCAGCCCTCACTTTCGCCTAGAATTATCCATAAAGTAGTCAATTCCTGTGCAGGGGTGCTGGCAAGAGAAGGCTGATGTGTTAAAGTAAATATTAAGGAACCCAAAGAAGAAATGCTGGAAACTGGGTTGGAGGACTCATGTTTAATACGGAGTTAAAGTTATAGTGATTTTGTTTTACACGTTTACAAATGTGAGGTGATGCATTTAGGCAAGCCTAATTCTACAATGAATAGAAGAGCCTTGGGAAAAGTCGATGGGCAGAGAGATCTGGGAGTGCAGGTCCATTGTACACTGAAGGTTGCCGCACAGGTGGATAGAGTGGTCAAGAAGGCATATAGTATGCTTGCCTTTATCGGACGGGGTATTGAGTATAAGAGCTGGCAAGTCATGTTAAAATTGTAAAGACATTGGTTCGGCCGCATTTAGAATACTGTGTAGAGTTCTGGGTGCCACATTACCAAAAGGATGTGGACGCTTTGGAGAGGGTGCAGAGAAGGGTTACGATGATGTTGCTATGAAGAGTGGTTGAGTAAGTTAGGTTTATTTTCATTAGAAAAGAGGAGATTCGCGGGGACCTGATTGAGGTTTACAAAATCATGAAGGGCTTAGACAGGGTGGATGGAGACAAGTTTTTTCCCAGGGTGAAGGATTCAATAACGAGAGGTCATGCTTTCAAAGTGAGAGGTGGAAAGTTTAAGAGGGATACATGCGGTAAGTAGTTCACACAGAGGGTGCATTGCCAGCAGAGGTGGTAGAGGTAGGCACGGTAGATTCATTTAAGATGCGTCTCGACAGATGCATGAGTAGGTAGGGAGCAGAGGGATACAGATGCTTAGGAATTGACGGACAGGTTTAGACTGTACATTTGGATCGGCTCAGGTTTAGAGGGCCGAAGAGCCTGTTCCTGGGCTTTAAATTTTCTTTGCTCTTCTTTGTTCTTTATTGTTTCAGGAAGATGCAACAGACGAAATAGGTATACAAATTGTGAATACACAAAAAATTGCTGAAAGAACGACAATTGCAGCTGTACCCGTCTGAACAAGAATTCCGACTATAAAATGTGTGGCATTTATTCACTGAAGCTTGAATGTTTATAATGACATTGCTGGGAGAAAGGGATTGGGCATGAATCCATTTCTGATGTTTGTTGCGACGTTTCACTTTTCTGGTGTTAAAATCAGTTGCAATCATAACACATATTTTACATAATTTTCCCTAAATGAAAAGAAATGATACGTGACTGTCATGTTGAGTTTAAATACCAATCAGCACAGTTCAGCTATTATCACTATGTAATCTACAACAGATCCTAATTTCTACACCAGTTGTATAAAAATATGAATTGCAAATATTTGCATATAATTAGAATATTTCTCAGAAATACATTTGCGAATAAACGTGTGTGCATTCTTCAAATGTTATGGTGCATCTCAACAACTATGTTCAGTTTCTTGTGTATATTCATTAAGTTGCTAATATGACTATGATTGTTGTGGGTATGGTATGGATTACTATGTAGTTCACTGATAGATGATATTACGCAGTGGCAAACTGTCACAACAAAACAGCAAAGCCATTGTTGCTAGGATTTTTTTCTGGATAACAGAAGTAAAATGGTACAGGGTAAACACAATGAGGTTTTCATTTTATTAAAATAAGTTCCCGTTCCCTGTCAACTAAATAAACCTTATATATTGGTGGTAGCAGGTTGTAGGAAATAGCTTCGATGATGCATACCGCCTGGCACACCAGTGAAATGCAAATGCATCAAGAATCTCGTTGAAGAATAAAAGAAAAGTAATTGTGTCCACGCTGCAAGTATACAGCATTTAAACGTTTATGCAAGGGAAGAAAATGAACTTGAGTCAATTACTAGTTAAAACCATCCCTATTCATAGGTCACAGACGATTTCGCTGACAGGAAAACCTGTTTGCAGGTCAGAATAAACAGTCAGATAAACTGATGCTAATTGCTAAGCTTTTGCACTGAACTTACTTGGGACAATTTTGAGAACAGTTTTACAGGATTCTTTGAGGACCGTCGAGATCCCGGCGAAAGTCAATCGTTCCAAAAGTGAGTATACAATATAACCTACAAGGTGAAATTATGGTTGTTCTTTTTTCACACCAGAGATAGTTTTAAAGCCGTAACCACGCTTCTTATGAGGTCTGGTGCATTGTAAATATATTGGAATATTTTGGGCAAGTGTGCTGTTTCTATCAACATTTAGAAATCACTCTGGTAGGAGGCACTATATCACAATAATGCTCAAGGATAATATTGTACCTCTGCCTCCACAGGCATATACAAGATTTGGCAGAATTATATCCTTACCAATGTGATGTATAACGACAGAAATAAATTTTACAACATATTTTCCATGTGGGGATCGTAAAAAAGTCTTACTTTGGTATCGGCTTGCTTTTATTTCAAATGTATCACTTCTTGATTCAAAATTGCGGGATGTAAGTTGTTTTAATGCAACGTTTTAAACATTCTTGGGATAAGATGAAATATGTTCATTACTCGCTGTAATCACTTAAAATTCACAAATGCGAATTTAGTTTTCCAAAAACAAGGAAGGTGCCATCAATTTGGTCCAGCTAATACTGAGAGACACCTGCAGACAATCCACCTGTCTTTTACATCTCAGTATACCGTTAAAAGAAATTTGGGTCTCTATCGTTGTGCTTTCTATATTTGAGTTTGTTGAATTTGGTTTGGTCAGTTGCATCAGTAAGTGTTTACCCGTCTAACAATGCTCTACTTGTAAGATTAAAAATGGTACTATTTTCCCCTTCTACTACTTAATCTGCTAGCACTGGAACATTCAAAGAATTGCACATTTGAGACTCGAGTTCTCGATCCACATCTGGATATTCTCCCCTTGATTAATTGCTCAGTTTTATTTCTCTTCAAAATGCGTGTTTCCGTTTCACACATGGTCTTCCTTACAGTTATTTGTTATAAGCCGTTCTAAGCAGCTATTTCTGTTATACTTTGAACTACTCCATACTATTTGGGTCATCAGCAAATTTTGAGATTTTGAGCAGTGCACACATTTCTAAATGGAGACTAATGTTTGCTGGATTTGTGAAACAATTAATGCATAAACGAATATCTGACCTTATTTTTCTGATGGCCTTTGCAGTTATTTTCTCTGATGAATTAACCCTGCTATATTAGTTGCTTACTCCTCGGAAAGCACAAATTAATTTTTAATCTGAATTCAGATGTTTGGCCATCGTTCTGTTATTTCATCTTTTGTAAATTTCTAGATCTCAGAGATCCATTTAAGTTGCTTTGATATGCGCATCTGCTCTCTCTACGCTCAAATGCAATCATTCGCAGGAGACTGAAAAATTGGTCCCAGCAGTAAACAATTTTGCATTCCAAGCTAGTATTGAATAATCACTCCATATCTTCCGCCACATTACCTTGTTTTAAAAAAGAAATAATGTCAAGTGTAATCTACGTGGGAAGAGGAGAGCCAACGGTTCTGTTATTGTCGCAAATAATCCCTTAAATTTGCAAGTAAACACTCCTTCACGTGGTACACAAGTTTTAAGAAGCACTAAGAGAAGCAAGAGAACAGAATATATTCAAGTTAGAACTTCAATACCCATTAGCCAGAGTGGTTAAGTAGTTAGGAGAAAGTGAGGACTGCAGATGCTGGAGATCACAGCTGAAAATGTGTTGCTGGAAAAGCGCAGCAGGTCAGACAGCGTCCATGGAGCAGGAGAATCGACGTTTCGGGCATGAGCCCTTCTTCAGGAATCCTGAAGAAGGGCTCATGCCCGAAACGTCGATTCTCCTGCTCCTTGGATGCTGGTTAAGTAGTTATACCACTAACTTTGCCAGCCGAGGTTTGTTGAACATCACTTCCAGATTGGAAATCCTCCTCCTTGATGCTTTCTATTTAAATTGAATAAATATTTGCAGAATTTTAAGGAGGTTGTGACTTAGAACCACTTGAGTGTACTTAATGTGGAAAGTGGCTAAATGTGGCCATACCTGTTTGAGTGACTAAATAAAATAAGAATAAATTTAAACTGAATAAGGGAATTTAAGACGCACTCCAGATTCCTACTGCAAATTAGTATGTAAATCCACAAGATGCATCGGAGAAAATTATCAAAAGCAACGAGGACAAAGGTTCCACAACGTGGCCAAAATAAAGTAGAACGTGAATTGTTTTACAAATACAGGTAAACTCCCGTTTTTTGAAAGTTTGATTCACGCCAGTTTGCTTTTACGAAAGACATAAATTAATACCTGTTTCCCCGAACCAGAAGACATCCAAAGAGGATTTTCACTTTTATGAAAAAAGACAAAACTTTTCCCTTATAAATTAATGCTTCTTTGCTTTACACCATTTCAGCTTTTGAAAGGTTTCATAGGAATGCTCTACTTTTGAATAGTTGGGGATATCTGTATGCATAAAAGTACATTAAAGGGAATTATGGAGTCAACTGATAAGCAAGGGGGAAATCTGCTTGTGGATGTAGGAGGCTTGCCTGAGGCGTGAATAATTCTTCAATGCCTTCAAAAAAGTAGAATTGATTCCTCTACCATAGAGAATGGGGAATGACAATTGCTTAGAATGAAATAGAGAATAGAGAATTACTTAATAGATTAGTAACATTAAAAGTAGAAATGTTTCAGTGATATGATTCATTCATGGATTGATAGGGAAAGTATGGAATAGGTCTTAGGATGTGACACTTGGAATTTTCGAAATACTTAATGATTTCAAAGTCATGCTACAATCTTTGCAAATCTTTGGTTACGACGTTTCTCGCTTAAATGTCAAAGCCTTGGAGATAATACAGGGAAGATTTGTCTTAATTATATCAATATGTTTACAATTGTGACGAGGGACTTCTGTTATGTGGGAGCCTGGGACAGGTCTCTAAGGATCAAAGAAAATAAGTGCCATATAGTAGTGGTGTTCAGAGCTATACTTGACTTTGATAGTTCAGGTAAAAACACACCGTTTCTACTGGCAGAAAACTCGTAAGCAGATGACACCAACATATGAGAATTAGCAACAGAACCAGAGCGAAAATGACAGCATTCATTCCCACCAGTTATTAAGATGTACATCACCCTAGTGCATCAGGATAAGAATTCAAAGGTAAGTTTAAAAATGGAATATATTTACAATTGAAGTGCAAGTTGCATGCAGGGCTATGCCAAAGGTGGAATGGAGTGGTTGGGGCTGTGGAACGCTACTAATTAGGATGTCCTTTCAAAGAAGAAGAAATGGCACGTTTTGTTGACTCCTGACTCATTTAGATGATGCCCTGGTTTTTAATTTCCGCGCATGGATCGCTGAACAATTATCCTGCTGTTCTTGTAATGTGATGTTTAAAATTAGATCACGTAGATGATGTGACTCAGCTGGCATCGGCAGTTAAGCAAAACAGAACAGATAAATTCAGTGTTTCTAATGAAGAATCTGATCATATATTTGTGTGTACGTTAAGCAGATCTTATCTACCACAACAGCGTATGTTTATTTAGGTCAAGTGCTGACTATATCAAAGAGAAAATATTGACTCTAGAGTGTGGTACTGGAAAGGTACAGCAGGTCAGGCAGCATTCGAGGAGCACGAGAATCGACATTTCTGGCATAAGCCCTTCATACAAGATATGAAGAAGACATTTTTTTCTTGACCAGCTATTCTATTCAATTCAGTTATTCTAGCCAATACAATGCAGCTTATTTACATGACGATGTAAGAAGGAATGGAAATTCAACTAATTGCACATTTTGCACACATGCCCTCACATAATCAATCACGCTTCATTTAGTCATTCACAAAGCAAAACTATATTGACTACAGCTTTAGTGCAATATGTGTGTTGTTTTAATTACATTTAATCCTAAAATGCAATGGCATATGAGAAGTAGCTTTGAATTTCTTGATATCCTTCATTTTATGCAGTTAAAGTCCGCCATCATATTACTTTATTTGCGAAGAAACACATAGTCCTGCATACAGTTTAAAACCTGACTGCATTTTATGCATTTTTTACTTAGGAGAACAGAACCTGCAGTGTGCTTGTTCTCACCTGCGTCCTTCAAAGTGACTTTCCATAGCTAAATTCCCCAGCACCAGACATGTCGAGTACCATCTTACACTGATCAGGTGTACCCTAGAACTCTGTGGGAAACTAGGGAAGTGATTGCCGAGATATTTGTATCATCAATAGTCACAAGTGAGGCGCTGGAAGACTGGAAGTTGGCTAATGTTATGCCACGGTTTAAGGAAGGTGTTAAGGACAAACCAGGGAACTATACACCAGTGATCCTGACATCGGTGGTGGGAACGTTGTTGGGAGCAGGATGTCCATGTATTTGGAAAGGCAAGGACTGATTAGAGATAGTCAACATAGCTTTATGCGTGGAAAATCATGTCTCACAAAATTGATTGAGTTTTTTGGAGAAATAACAAAGAGGATTGATGAGGGCAGGGCAGTAGACGTGATCTATATGGACTTCAGTAAGGCATTTGAAAAGGTTCCCCATGTGAGACTGTTTATCAAGGTTAGATCTCATGGAATATAGGGAAACCTAGCCATTTGGATACAGAACTGGCTGAAAAGTAGAAGACAGGCAGTGGTGGTGGAAGGTTATTTTCAGACTGAAGGCCTGTGACCAGTTAGGTGCCACAAGGATCGGTGTTGGGTCCTCGACTACTTGCCATTTACATAAATGATTTGGACGCGAGTATAAGAGGTATAGTTAGTAAGTTTGCATATGACACTAAATTTCGAGGTGTAGTGGACAACGAAGAAGGTTACCTCAGATTACAACGGGGTCTTGATCAGATGGGCCAATGAGCTGAGGAGGGGCAGATGGAGTTTAATTTAGATAAAGTGAGGTGCTGCATTTTGGGAAAGCAAATCTTAGCAGGACTTATACACTTAACGGTAAGGTCTCAGGGAATGTTGCTAAACAAGGAGACCTTGGAGAGCATTTTCATAGCTCCTTGTATGTAGAGTCACAATTAGATAGGATAGTGACGAAGGCGTTTGTTATGTTTTCCTTTATTGGTCAGAGTATTGAATACAGGAGTTGGGAGATCATTTTGCGGCTGTACATGAGATTGGTTAGGCTACAGTTGGAATATCGCATGCAATTCTGATCTCCTTCCTATCGGAAAGATGTTGCGAAACTTGAAAGGATTCAGAAAAGATTTACAAAGATGTTGCCAGGGTTGGAGTATTTGAGCTATAACAAGAGGTTGAATAGGCTGGAACTGTTTCCCTGGAGCGTTGGAGGTTGAGGGGTGCCATTATGGAGATTTATAAAATCATGAGGGGCATGGATAGTATAAATAGACTAGATTGGGTTGGAATATCTGGTCGGCATGGACAAGATGGACCAAAGGGTTTGTTTCTGTGCTGTACATCTCTATGACTCTATGGAGTTAGATGATGCCAAGTGCGCACTTTTACGTTCAATATTGCACGAGCAGAATTTCTCAGGTATTGACGCATTTTCAGGCAGCGTGTCTCTATCGAAGAGATTATAAAGCAGAATTTCATGTTTTAAAATTGTTTGTTGCCGGTATAAGGAATGTGTAATGGAGTTCATGCATAGCTTGCCATCTGACATCTTACTCTTCCTGCCTGCCATGCCCGTTAATTTCGTTGACGCCTCACTTCCTGTCAGATGTGAGCCTGTCAGTTCAGCAGTAAACTACAAAACCACTTTATGAATTTACTAGCAACCCGCGGTTCAACTTGTACCGTTTAATGCTGTAAGCCTGGCTATTGTATCACTCTAAAGTTTGATCTTATCTCGTGCTGCAATTTGGAGTAACGATATTTATTTTCCTGTTTAAACTCAGTTCGTAACAATGGTGACAGAACGGTGGTCAACAGCCCCTTTCTTCCTTCTCTTTTCAATTTCTCTTTCAGGTAAGTGAATCGTCATGCTCTTATTATTGTTAATTGTAGGACAGGAACAATAATTAATTATAGTAAGTTGACGATTACGTGCATTTCTGAAAGCATAGCTTAACAAGTTGCTGTATTGGCTAAAGCAGACACAGAACTAAATAGCATCTTCAACATTTGATGAGGCATGCATTTAATTACACAAAAACATTCAATTATTCCATTTGGCATCAATACATTTTAAAACTTCAGCATTGAAAATCACTCAAACAAAAGCACGTCCTTCGATAATATGGTATGAATTTCAAAGACAGACGTCTTGTGCTAACAATTTACATTAACATCATTCTTTGTATGCGCCGATGTTGTTCAGCTAATTGCATTATGCATCTCCATTAATACAGCTGCGTATTTTTATTTTGATTAAAACAATTATAAGCATTTTATGTACATCTCACTGATATCTTTCCTATTTGTTTTGCTAAATAAATACTTTGCTGAGTTACCAAGCTTGAAGTACCAAACACAATTCAGTAAGCAAGTTAGTAGATTAGTGGTCTCCGAAAATCAAAGGCTACCTTCAATCTAATAACTGCAGGCCATTTAGTTCAGCTACCACAATATTCCTACGGTGGATTTCTGAGAGTCGTGAATCTTAACACTTGATAATATTTTTATAACTTTTTGAAACCTATTACATTCTCTTTACGCTACTTATGCTAGCAACATATCTAACATATTGACTGCCAATGGCACGTTAGTTACTTAGTTTCATATTTTCCTCTTTGTTTCTGATTAGCTAGATCTCATTTCTGGACAATACACATTAGGGAGGATGTGACTGCATTAGATAGAGTGCATAAGAAGTTTACGAGAATAGTTCCCAGGATGAGTAACTTGAGCTATATTGATAGAATTGGGAAATTGGAGCTACTTACTTTGGAGTTGAAAAGACTGACAGATATAGTCGATTAGATTACCTACAGTATGGAAACAGGCCCTTCGGCCCAACACGTTCACACTGACCTCGGAAGAATAACCCACCTAAACATTCGATTTACCCCGACTAATGCACCTAATACTATGGGCAATTCATCTTACCTGCACATCTTTTGATTGTGTGAGGAAACCCACGCAGACTCAGGGAGAATGTGCAAACTCCGCAGTCACCCGAGGCAGGAATTGAAGACATGCCCCTGTAGCTGTGAGGTAGCAGTGCTAACCACTGAGCCACAGGCTTCCTTCATCTGAGTATATCGGGAGAAAATACTCTTCCTAAAAGTGACTAGAAGTAAATACATTTGCAGAAGAAGCAAATTTGTATAAAAAATGAACATTCCCCTACAGTGTATAAAAGCAAGTTATTGCAGAAGGTAAAAATTTGAAATAAAAGCAGTGTACTGGAGAAATCAGGTGATCTGGCAGCAGATTCCTTTTTCAGACACCGAAAAAGAAAAGCCTAGCGTTCTGAAGAAACGTCAGGTCGGCCTGGAAGTGGCAAATCTATTTCTCTCACTATTGATTCTGCCAGACCTGCTGAGCTTCTCCAGCAATTGCTGTTTTATTTTAATCTCACACAGAGAATGCTTAGGATCGGAAATGTCCGGCCTGAACTCGCTGTGTTGGATGAGTCAAGCAAGATATTGAGACAGACATTAAATGATTATTTGAATAGAAACAATGATGAGGGTTACGGCAAAAAAGCAGAACGATAAATCATACTGTTCATTCAAAGAGGCGGTGTATATATGATGGGCCGGATTGCCGTCTTCTGCACCATAATAATTCTGTGCTTTTATGTAATCCTCTGTAACCAACAGACATTAAACCAGCCAATTGTTTTATTATTTGGAAACGATTTACCATTATCACTCTTCAAATCTTCTTGTTAAAAATGTCTCATAGTCACCAATATTGGCACTCACATATCATTGCCCTTCAGTGAGGGACAATCTTTGCTGCCATTCCCCATAGCTATTCTGAGTACTGGGTATTCAGTTTGAAACCAAAGATCACGAGCAGCACTCCAGATATAGACTCACCAGCGTCAAATACAATCTCAAAATAATTAAACTAGATTTTTCATTTCTTTCATCTGGAATGCAGCAAATGGGGAGATATAATTTGCACAAATGATTGTTTCAAAGTATTCCAGAAACTGAAAGGGATAGCCTTACATTTACTAACAATTTAAAAATCCATTTTAGGTTTTAGAAATGGCATAATTGTCTGTACATATTTTGAAGAAATTAATTCTGCAATTATAATAACAATGTTGAACACGTATTAATATGGACATCGAGGACTAATTTGAAAATATCAGATCATTTGAAGTTGATTTGAATTGTTACAACAATCTGTCAGATGTTGGAAATAACGTGATTGTGTCACTTATGCTGTTTTTCAAATACTGAACCTTTTAAAAAAAAAACGATATACAATAACTAATGCTCAGAATCTTTTCCTGGGGATGTGTATTTTCTCTGAAGTTAGATACTTGTTGCGGGTCATGATCAGCGTAAAATCTATCGTTTATTGGTTGAATATTACTGATTCTGACATTTGTTTAATGATTCAGCATGCAGTTAAAACTGTACAGTTTTCATACCCCACCCCTATGGATTTTAAAACTCATAGATCAAGTAAGAAATTTTGATAAAAACTAAAACGAAGCTTTAAATGTGCACAATCATTCAAATAACTTTACTTGCACACGCTACATGCAATATATTTGTAGACAGCTGTCGCTTTCTTTGAGGTGAACAGCCGAAGGAAACACCCATGACAAAATATAAGATTACAGTTTAAGATTACAGTCTTTAAATCTAGGAAGTAAATGATATTTCTTAATTTAATGAGGCGATGTAACAAAAATAAGAGGCTTGATGTGATTCCACTCTGTGCACTGTCACACGCAAACAAATATCAGCTCATTTGTAGATGAAAAAAATGCAGCTTATGTTCCAAGAGACAACGCTGCCGAACGTCATTGCTTAAACAAAGACTTGAAGAGGTTCACGAGCTCATCATGATGACGATCTGCCCCTTCACTGAATTAGTTTCTTATGGCAGCATGTTACATAAGACTTGATAAATACTATCGCCCATCAGATGAATCTCATAAATGGAACGTTGATTCAATTCGTTTAAATTTAAGATATCGACAGTTTTAAATGATTCATTCTGTATATTGTAGTTTATTGATGAATTAATACAGGAAACTAATACTGAAAATGCATACATTTCTCCTAACTGCCGCTGGGTACATTAATTAAACTCATGTTATTACATTTCCATCACATTGAAATGAGACATCTGTAGATAGATAATGTTTATTGAAGGTAAAGTGCATTGAGTTGATTTAGAACGTATTTGTAGTGAAGCAAGAAAAAAAAAATCAACATTTCCTTGCTTGAGATGTCAACACACCAAAGAATTTCCTCGCAGCATTGACCGATAATCGCAATTGGATAAATCGCTCAAAAGTATTTTTCTTTCGAACAGTAATCTTTGGCTACTGCACCAGCTACACTTTATACGCTTAATACAATTTGGACAAAAAATGTTCATGTAGTCACTGCCGTCAAATGATCTTAGAATAGCATACTCAAAATTTACTTAATAGCATTTCAGTCAGAAGTGATACTGCGATCACTAAACCAAGTCAGCATGGTTAAATCGTGCATGATGCAACAATTTAGCCAAT
Source organism: Chiloscyllium plagiosum (assembly GCF_037043375.1). NCBI lineage: Eukaryota > Metazoa > Chordata > Chondrichthyes > Orectolobiformes > Hemiscylliidae > Chiloscyllium > Chiloscyllium plagiosum. Next base: position 17,396,067 of record NW_028270173.1, on the reverse strand, counting down.
TATAATGATAATGATTTTTTTCTGTTTCGTGCACAATTAGGTATGGACGCTGGTGATGTAGTTCAAGCTCCCAAAAACATTCATATAATGCAAGGCCAGAGTGTGATTTTGAACTGCTCCTTTCGTTTGCAAGGACTGGGTACCTACAGCTGGAGAAGGGACGACATTCCTATAGACTTTGACTCACCAAGATACAAACAAAGAATTACAAAAGCTGACACTAATGCTTTCAAGTTGAGGAAAGACGCATCCATTCAAATTAAGAATATGACAGAGTGCGATTCTGGCAGATATTTCTGTGAGATTGAAATAATGGGGAAACAGAAGAGTACAGGCAATGGAACCATGGTTACCGTGGAACGGCGTAAGGAACGGAGCCATAACGAATTTTGAATTTGTTTTTGGAATTAAAACGTTACCTCATTGTTTCCTCCATGCTATTATCATTCTATTTCTCTGCAACCTCTCTCTGTGTTTGCCTGCGTTGCTCAGTCTTGCCACCTGTGAAAAGTGCACAGTTTATCTCTCTCCCTCCACACTTTCACCTTGTCTGTATGTTTTTATGTCTCTTCTTATGTTCCAGTCTCAACTCTCGTAACTACTGTTTTATTTACCTTATGTTTTACATATGCATTTATAAATAAATAAATTGTTTTTCTTTCATTTCTACAGATGCTTGTGATAAAGAAAGGCCTTTAAAAGCCTTGCCATTTGACTGGATATGGATTGCAGTGGCAGGAGGAGTCACGCTGCTGGTCACTCTGTCGCTGCTTGTGGTAATCATAATTCTTGCTCGACGAAACAAAGGTATTGATCGTATTGAAAATGGCAAGCAATCATAATGCTTTCTAACTCTTGCCCCATAGTACTAAAATGTTGCAGTAGTATGAAAGATCTCATGCAATTTTGAAGTGGTTAATATATTTACCATTTTTGAAAGAAACAAGACTAAGTGATACTAATGTTTTTCATGTGTCATGGGAGCAGCTCTGGTCTCCAGGTCATGCAAAGGTATTTTGCTAGTGGAGAACCTTCAAGAAAAAACGATTTACTCTAATTATGCCACGACAGAGAAACTATGCGTATCAGGAAAGCTTAGGGAGGCAAAGTATGTTTTCTGCAGTAAACTTGAAAGGAGGATATGGATAGATAATCTAAACATAGATTAATAGAATATACTTCCGTTAAATGGCAAAAGATGGGTCTTCAGTGAAAACGCAATATAGATGATTCTATATTTAATTTGGGAAAAAAACAATCCTATCCAGAGAGTAGTTAGAATGTGCAGCTCGCCACAAAAAAGTGTGATTGAGGTGAGTAGGGTAGATGCATTAAAGGAAAACTTGGATAATAATATAAGAAACAAGGAGTAGAAAAAATGTGATGGAGTTAAATGAGGAAGGGTTTGAATAATCTGGTATGGATAATAAACATCAATATGATGTTGTGGACCAAGCCAGTGCCCCTCAAATGATTTTAGAAATTAGGCAGGATCTTAACGTTTTTATAAGACAGATGTAAAGTGGATATTCCAGGATTGCTGCAGCTGTTCAAACCACTCACGATTGAACTGTATTTCAACACTACGGATGAAACATAAACAAAATAAAACAAAATTTAGAATTACTTAATTATTTATAAATCCACTGACTCGAAAATGCAACTTAACAATATTGTTTCAAATCACGCCGCATCCCTTAAACACCCCTTGGCAAATGATAAATTCAAACGCAGGCTCTTACAGGCAGGAGAGATTTCAGAGAGAAATTCCAGGGGAGACCTTTGTTGAAGCCTGGAACCTCTTTTCACGGTAATTACTTCACTAGGTCCCCAGCAGTTTTCTGACTGAAAGCAACCAAACTAGGGAAAAAATAGCTGAACTGGGGAAACGGACAACTACCCTGCCATTGTTCAAAGTAACCAAATCCAGACAAATCTGCACCTTTGACTTTACGACCTCTCTTGAGAAAAAACAAGGACAACATAACCTTGTTAAAGGGGCAGCATCGTCACTATGATGATGTTAGATAGAATGACCAACTTCTTTGCTCTAATTATAACACAACTTTCAGACTTCCAACATGCTCTGCTATCTTTTGTTTTCCAAAAAATGGAGGACAATATGTCTTAATAATATGACTTATAAACTGATCCCACTGACATGGTCAAATAAGGCGCAAAAGGGAAACTAATCAGAAATAGAAAATGAATTATTGCTAGCAGATTTTGCAGTTCAGATCATAACGTTAACCAACAAATTATAAAAAGAAGCGCATGGATCAGCAGATATATGTGCATATTTAATAAATAGACAATTTGTTTTCATTTGTATTAAACAAAAATAATACTAACCATAATCATATTTTCCAATTTTCTTACAGCATACGCTTTGCTTGTCAGGTTAGTCGCTCAATAACTTGCTTGTCGATATATTTTGATATAAAGTTTTTCTCTGAAGGTTGCTAAGCATTTTCTTATTCTACAGAGAATGTTCCTCATTCGATTCTGCAAAAGAACAGGGTAAGTGCTATCCAGATTTATTTGTTTCATTCAAAACACTCTCATCAATTGCATGAGCATAATGATTTGTATGTGTGTATGCGTTGTGTGTGTGTGTGTGTGTCTTGGACAATCAATTGCTATTAATAAGCGAAGTATTAAGATCCAACATGATTCCTTTTTGCTCAGAGCTTTAAGGAACATCTATGCTGTCTTTTTCATTGGAAAACAGGCAACAATCCATGTAGGGAGGTGAGGGAGGAGGTGTGGGCGCAGGTTTTGCAATTCCTGCGGTGGCAGAGGAAGGTGCCAGGATGGGAGGGTGGGTTGTTGGGGGACGTGGACCTGACCAGATAGTCACAGAGGGAACGGTTTTTGCGGAAGGTGGAAAGGGGTGGTGAGAGAAATATATCCTGGTGGTGGGGTCCGTTTGGAGCTTTCCATATCCATCAAAGTTTTACTTGCACATCCACCAATATCATTTATTGTATCTGTTGCTCCCGATGCGGTCTACTCTAAATTGAGGAGACTAGACTCCTCCTAGCAGAGCGCTTTAGGGAACATCTCCGGGACACCCGCACCAATCAACCACACCGCCCTGTGGCCCAACATTTCAACTCTCCCTCCCACTCAGCCGAGGACATGGAGGTCCTGGGCCTCCTTCACCGCCGGTCCCTCAACACCCGACGCCTGGAGGAAGAACGCCTCATCTTCCACCTCGGAACACTTCAACCCCAGGGCATCAATGTGGACTTCACTAGTTTCGTCATTTCCCCTTCCCCCACATCACCCCAGTTCCAAACTTCCAGCTCAGCACTGTCCCCATGACTTGTCCTACCTGCCTATCTTCCTTTCCACCTATCCACTCCACCCTCCTCTCAGACCTATCACCTTCATCCCCACCTCCACTCACCTATTGTACTCTAGGCTACTTTCTCCCCACCCCCACCTTCCTCTCACTTATCTCTCCAACCTTCAGGTACTCTGCCTCTATTGCTGATGAAGGGCTTTTGTCCGAAACGTCGATTTTCCTGCTCCTCGGATGCTGCCTGAACTATTATGCTTTTCCAGCATTCTAATCCAGAATCTGGTTTCCAGCATCTGCAATCATTGTTTTTACCTAACTATCCATGTAGGTTTGAATTTAATCGCATATCAATTAAACTTTGGGACTTCAAACTGGGTGAAATTTCATGGGATGTGCCTCAGAACAGGTTCAGCAGAAATTGTAACTGTCACTTAACGAACTCAGAGATATTTCGGTAACATTATTTCATGACATGCTAAGGCCTCAGAGGACAACTTTTGCAAGATTGGCCAAGCGTAGTCCATCTGATTGCCACCAGCATTCAAGGTATTGTAAGATGACAGTTCCACTCAGGCCCATTTATAGACTTCCTCAATGTCTTTGTAAGAATTTGGAATTATTCAAATCAACAGCAGTTTCTGATGCTGAAACTGCTGAAAAGCAGGCTGTGCTTTAAAGAAGAGGTAGAGCGTAAGGTGCAATGAAAATATTTGTAATATTTGTTTTAACGTGATATGAATGCTGAATATTAAAGCACAAAAACTTCACGAAATCGCCATTTCTTTGAGGACGCTCTTTTTAATCAAAATGAGTGCTCACTATTTTTAACAGCAAATTCACGCTCTTAGAATACCCCAGGCATCTGAAGAACAACTATTCTCAAGTCTCAATTTCTCTAAACATCTTGAAAATACAGATTCCTTATTGTGCCCGCATCGACTCAACTTTGCCAATCACTTAAATAAGATCATAACAACATCAATATTAGGACATGAATACACAAATTTAAAACAGGAGTGAGTCACTTGGCATCTTAAAGGTGCAAGGGCACTCAATTACTCCACATTCTGCCTTTTACATCGTTGTTTATCAAGAATCTGTCCAGCTGACTTACAAAAAAGTTTCTGTTTCCACTTCCATTGAAGAAGAGATTTACAATGATTCCAGACACGTAGTGAGAAAAGAAATGTTCCCGCATCTGTTTTAAATGGGCGACACTTTAAATAGTGATCCTAGTTCTAGTCTTCCCAGCGAGTGGAAGGATCCATTCCATATCTGTCCCCTCAATACCTCACAGTACTTTTCATTTTGATTCAAATCGGCTTTTACTCGACAATGGATAAAAGTCTGTAAATGGCTGAACTTATTCTCATAAGAAAATGAACCGATTTCAGGAGAACTAAATCATGCGACTTAAGCCTGTTACATAATTCAAGTGGTAATTGTCTATTCATTATGCCTGGAGGGCAGTTAACTGTCAACTTTATTGCCCTGTTTCTCGACCTTGTGCAGACTAGCCCATAGTGAAGATGCTTTATTTCCTTTCCTGACAGACATTGACGAAGAAAAAGGTATTTTTTAAAAATATGATGATGCCTATATGAGACTAGCTTTTCATTCCAGCTGTTTTATTGACCACATAATTTCCACTTTCTTTACATCACCATTGCTTACTTTTCTCTAAAACGTACTCTTCTATCTTTCACAGAACATGCACATTAGTAAATTGAATAGTTGCTGTTCGTCTTTCAGTACACAATTTCACTTAAGTTAATCCTTTTAATGAACACCATGTGTGATTCATGGCCTTATTAGCCCGGACAATAAGCTTGCCTAATGGGGCTCCAGCGTCTTCTGCATTCTAGTGCATTTGTACAAAACCCTATTCCTTCCTAACTGCTGTCTCGCTAACTTTGATGATTTGTTGGTTCAGTTAAATGGATATGTCTGACTGGAGTAATACATTGGGATGGAAGCTATGTGCTGTGACCTCGTGTAATTTCAGGGTGGTGGGGAGGATTTATTCAACAACAAGAAGAAAACCCTCATAATCTGGAGAGTGTTAGGTGCTAAAATTGCCCACAGTGTCCAGGGATGTGTAGGGTAGGCGCATTCGTCTGGGGTAAATGCAGGGGAATGGGTCTGGATGGGTTACGCTTGGGAGGGTTGGTGTGAATTTGTGGAATGAAGGGCTGTTTCCACATTGTAGGGATTCTATGATCCTATGATTCTAAGAAATAGGCAGCCCACCCACTCTATGTGAAAAAGGATCAATTGAACTTGTTAGAAGTTCAGTTGACAACACTCTGACTTGGCCAACACCATGATGCAGCTGGCGTTCACTCATGGGTGTACTTCAGCAGCAAAATCTCTTTCAAAGCTTTTATAATGATGAGCAGGGAAAAGTAGTGCGCTATCTTTGAAGCATATGTTTATTCATCAGGAGTACCTCAGTGTATACATCCACACACTGCACACGATGAAAATACCCCCCTCATTCCTACCTGCTTTACTTTAATACCCTACCCCCACTCTCTAAAAATGGCAAACCTTCATAATCAAACCCCCAAAGGTATATCACTCCAGAATCCATTACTGCCTTCCTCGTGAACCTATCTATAGTTTTGGTAGTGCCCACTACCTAGCTCTGGCGTTACAGAAATTATTAGAACTGAACGTTTACTGGAATTGTGGGTCTCTGCTGTTGTGGTTCTGTTCGCCGAGCTGGAAGTTTTTGTTGCAGACGTTTCGTCCCCTGTCTAGGTGACATCCTCAGTGCTTGGGAGCCTCCTGTGAAGCGCTTCTGTGGTGTTTCCTCCGGCATTTATAGTGGCATGTCCCTGCCGCTTCCGGTTGTCAGTTTCAGTTGTCCGCTGTAGTGGCCGGTATATTGGGTCCAGGTCTATGTGTTTGTTGATGGAGTTTGTGGATGAGTGCCAAGCTTCTAGGAATTCCCTGGCTGTTCTTTGTTTCGCTTGCCCTATAATGGTAGTGTTGTCCCAGTCAAATTCATGTTGCTTGTCGTCTGCGTGTGTGGCTACTAGGGATAGCTGGTCGTGTCGTTTCGTGGCTAGTTGATGTTCGTGGATGCGGATCGTTAGGTGTCTTCCTGTTTGTCCTATATAGTGTTTTGTGCAGTCCTTGCATGGGATTTTGTACACTACGTTAGTTTTGCTCATGCTGGGTATCGGGTCCTTCGTTTTGGTGAGTTGTTGTCTGAGGGTCGCTGTTGGTTTGTGTGCTGTTATAAGTCCTAGTGGTCGCAGTAGTCTGGCTGTCATTTCAGAGATGTTGTGGGTCTCTGCCATGCTTTTTAATTCGGGGACGTTTGTGTGTGGGTTACTGAACTGGCCTCCGTAAGTTTAGGGCAATTGTCTTTACATTGTTGATTCATACTATTCTGCATATTTTAAACGCAATTAACCTACATGAAGCAAGGGAATTAGCTTAGCTCAATTGGCTGGATTGTTGGTTTGTAGCATAAGATGATTCCAACAGTGTGGGTTCCATCCTTACCACTGGTTTGAGGTTGCCATGAAGAACTGTCCTTCTCAACGTCTTACTTCACTGGTGGTCCTCAGGTTGAATCACCACCACTGATCTCTCTAAATCGAGAGTAGACCCTACGGTCTGGTAAGATTATGGCAACACACAGCAGTCAGCCATAATAATAAATGTCTCTTTTTTTCAATAGATCATCAGTGACTCTTTTCATTTGTCACTATTACAGTCAACAGTTAACTAACTGCTCTGTCACTAATCATTTTTTGACAATCTTCTCTAATTGTAACCATGGAGACTTGACCTAATAGGTAAAGTATATCTTGGATGCGCAGAAGAGTTATTTTGTTAAATGAAATTGGAATTTCTAAATGTCTAGGTTGTTCTTGGCAGTTGTAGGAAATAGTGACCATAGCATGGTAGAATTTTTCATTTAGAATGAAAATTTCTACAGTGTGGAAACAGGCCCTTCAGCCCAACAAGTCCACATGACCCTCCGAAGAGTAAACCACCCTGACTCTATTCTCCTACCCTGTATTTATTCCTGGCTATTGCACCTAGTCTAGGCATCCTGGAACACTACAGGCAATTTAGCAGGACCAATTCACCTAAGCTGCACATCCTTGGAAGGTGGGAGGAAACCGGAGCACCCAGAGAATGCCCACGCAGACGCAAACTCCACACAGACAGTCACCCCAGGCAGGAATTGAATCTAGGCCCCTAGTGCTGTGCGGCAACAGTGCCAACCATTGAGCTAGAGTACCATCACAGTGGCTTTAGTTTCAACTTCAAATGGGCTCAAAATCTAAATAATTAGATTCTGAATTCTGAAGGTATGAAAGGGAAGTTGGCTGTGATGGATGAGAAAAGTACATTCAATGTTCTGACAGTAGATTGGCAGTGGCAAATATTTAAAGAATTAGTGTTGCTTTCAAAAGCCATACATTCATGTAAAGCAAAAATAATCAACACGAAAATATGACAATCAATGGGAGATAGAAATAATTTTAAATAAAAATAAGAGGCTTATAAACTTTACAAAAATATGCTGTAGGCCTAACGATTGGAAGCATTTCGAATTTAGCTAAGGTGAATTAAGGAATTGATAAAGAAAGAAGCAATAGAATATTAACTTAAATTATCAAAAAAAGCAAAGCAAGGCTTCTAAATGTATATAACGTAGAAGCAATTAATAAAGGCGAATGTGAGTCAATTACAGGCAGAGTTAGGAGAATGTCGGAAGCAGCGAGCTAATATGCGTACCGGTGATGTGGAATAAAATGCAGGAGAAACGTAGCCGATTTAACAACACCTGTGGAAGAAAAGTAGAGTTAATGGCTCAAGCCCAACGACGTCTCCTTTCGACATTTGAATCCACGAAGAATTATTGGCATGTTTAAGACATGCAATGCTCCCCTGACAGCTGTTCTTGCCGCATCCTGAGTCCCACATTCAGTGCCTTGTGCCACCATATGTACATGGACATCTCGAAATTTCTGCATCACGTCCGCCTCATGCTTCCTCAATGCTGTCATTGTTTCCATTTTGCCCAAGTCTTCATAGCATTCGCTGCATAAATAAAGGGAAAAGGAAAAAAAAACATTTTTGTGTTAAAGAGCACAAGCTTCAACAACGCATGGATTTCGATGATTCTATGAATCCTTCCTTCCACCTTCTGATTCCATCCCTTCTTCTAAGCTTCTAAGTCTCTTGTTGTATGTTTATTATACATGAGTTTTGAAGCCGAGTTATTCGGTGTAAAGAATTAGCGCTATTTCTCTCTCCACAGACGCTGCTAAACCTGGTGGCTACCTCCAGCATCTTGTGTTCTAATTAGAACAGAAATTATAATAGGAAATAGAGAAATTGCATGGAAGTTTTAAAAAATAATTTTGTGTCATCTTCATCCAGGAAGATACAGAAATATTGCCCTGAAATATTTAAGCATAAGCATAGAAGTGAACTAATATCTATTAGTATGGTTGGAAAATCAGAGTAGTACTACTGATTGTGAATGAAATCCGACAAATATCTGGGACCAATGAATTTAACCTAGAATGTTCAAAGTGACAGTTAAAATCCTAATAGATACAATGTTGATTATCTTCCAAAATTATATCAATTCCACAACGTTGCTGCAGTTTTGAAACTTTCAATTGGAATCCTATTGTTTAAGAAAGACTAACGGAGAAAGTCGGGATCTCCAGATCTGTAAGCATGACGTCCGTAGGAAGGAAAATATTAAAATCGATTGTGAGTGATGTAACTGCTGGATTTGTCGGAAATAATTGTGAGATTGAACAGAATAAATGTGAATTTATGAAGAACGATTCAAGTTTGACAGATAACAATCTTTGTTTTGTTTGGATGTTTTAGCAAAATTGATAATGACAGCCAGGTACGTGGTGTGTTTGAACTTTCCAAATCTTCAATAAAATCCCAGAAGTAGGTTAGAAAACAAATTTATACTGCATTTGATGAGGCAATATGCTAAAATCTATTCAGGATTAACAAATGTAAATAAAAGAGTAACGTCAATGGTGCATTATTAGACTGATAGGTTGTGACACGTGAGTAACAGAAATGTCAATGCTTTGGCCCCAGCTGTACAAAGTTATTTAAGTATTTGGATATGGGGACTAAGTGCAATATCTCAAAGTTTGCAGATGATACAAAATATGGTGATATTGCGAATTTTGAGGAGATTGCAAAAATGTTTCAACTGAGGTTATATCGATAGACTGAATCATTGGGCAATAGTATGGCAGATGGGAAATAATGGGGTAAGAGAGGTTATCGTGTTTGGTGGGAGGAACAGAGAAGCACATGATTTTTAAAATGGTTAGACATTCTAAAAGGTTGATGACCAAAGGGACATTACATGTCTTTGTGATAAGTAGCTGAATGTTGGCTTGCAGCTGCAGCAAGCAATTCGGATAGAAAATGAGATGTAAGACTTCATTACAAGTGGATTTGAGAACAGCAGAAAGGAACGTTTGCTTCAACTGCATAGAACACTGGCAACACCATACGTGGATTGTTGTATTTAATCTGGTCCTTTTGCCTCAGGGAAGATATACTTTCTATGAGTGGAATTCAAAGAAGTTTCATCAGGCTGGTGAACATGCGAAACTTCTTCAAGGGATTGATTGGGTGGATGCAGAAAACATTCTCTCCTGCTGTAATGTCTAGAAGCAAGGATCATACTTTCAGAGTAAAAGGAAAGTGATTTAGAACTGAGTAGAGGAGGAATATTCAGAGATTGGTGAATCTTTAGAATTTCTTGCCTCAGACAGATGTGGAAGCTTAGTCGATAAGTAAGTTCAAGATAATAAAAATTGAAAGAACTGTGGATGCTGTAAATCAGAAACAAACTGAAATTATTGGGAAAGCTCAGCAAATCCGGCAGCATCTGTGAAGAGAAATCAGAGTTAATGTTGTCAGGTCAGGTACCCTTCCACAGAACATCCCCAGTTGAGGAAGGGTCATTTGACCCAAAACATTAACTCTGATTTCTCTTCACAGATGCTGCCAGATCTGCTGAGCAAGTTCAAGATTGATTGATAGTTTTCTAGGAACTCATGGCATCAACAGTTTCGTGAATGAATGGGGATATAGTGTTGAGGGAAACGTTGTAAAATCAGGGAGGATGCTGGAGGGCTGAATGGTCTACTCCTTCTCCTATGTTCCTAATCTTTTCATTACAGTCAATCAAGTCCTGCCACACCCAATCTATTTAGGCAATCTGCATAAATTATATAGGACATAGGACAGTAAAGTACAAAACTGGTCTTTCAACCCATCATGTGCGTTCTGATCATGATGCCATTGTAAACTACTCTCATCTGGCTGCACATTCTCTGATCCATCTATCTCCTGCCTGTTCACGTGAGTGTCTAAATGCCAGTTAACCATTGTTGTGGTTTCAATATCTACGGCACCATCTAACAGTATGTTAATTGCACACACCACGCCCTACGAAAAAGAAACTTGCCTTGTATTTCTTATTCATACGTTAAACTTGTCAACTTAAACATATGGCCTTTAGCATTTGACAGGACCACGTTGGAAAAAGACTCAGACTGCCCGCCTTCTCATACTTTCATATTCTTCTATCAGGTCTCCTCTCAGCCTCCAACACATAGCAGAAACAGTTCAATTTTGTCCAATCTCTCCTTATAGCTAATAAACCCCAATCCAGGTAGCATCCTGGTAAATCTCTTTAACATTACCTCCAAAGCCTTTCCGTCCTTCATATAATATGGTGACCAGAACTGCACACTGTACTCCAAATGTGGCTGAACAAAGGTTTTATACAGTTGCAAAATGACTTGCCGATATTTATGCTCAAGGCCCCAACTGACAAAGGCAAACATGCCATATGCAATCTTTATCACCTTATCAATTTGCGTTGCAACTTTTGGGGAACTATGGATTTGCACCACAAGATCCCTGTGTATATCATCGTTATAAGAGTCATGCTATTTACTATACTATGTCTGTTGTCATTTGACCCATCAAAATGCATTTCCTCACGCTTGTGCGGAGAAAACTCCATCTACCATTCCTCTATCAATCTTTCCAACTGATCTATATCCGGCTATATCGTCCGAGAAACTTCTTCACTGCCTACAACTCCACGAATTTTCGTGTCACCTGCACACTTACTAGTTATACCACTCATATTTTCATCCCAAAACGACTGCCACAAACCTCCAGTCAGAGATAACCTCCCCCCTTCCCCCCCTCCCACACACACACAGTTATATTTGGTTATATTTGGTCTTCTATAACGAAGTCAATTTTCTATCCAATACGCTAACTCACCGTGCATCCGAAATGACTAGCCTACCATGAGGGACCTTAAATACTTTAATAAAACCCATGAAGACAACTTCCACTGACTTCCTTTGATCAACTATTTTCATCACTTCCTCAAAAATGAAACAGATTTGTGAGACAAGGCAGTTCCCCACCTCCACTCCACACCACCCCACACAGACACACACATACACACACACAAGTCATGTTGACTATCCCTAACAAGGGCGTTCTTTTCCAAATGCATGTAAATCCTATCCCTAGGAATTTTCTCCAATACTTTTATTAGTGCTGATGAAAAGATCACCAGCCTTAATTTCCCAGATTATCCCTGATAATCTTCTTAAACAAAGGAAGGATATCTACTATTCTTCAATCTTCTGGGATCTCACCTGAGGCTAAAGAGCATACAAAGATCTCTGTCGACACCACACCAATCTCCTTCTTTGCCTCCCTCAGTCTCGTGGGATAAATGCCATCAAGTCCAACCTCAATGTTTTTCAGGGCACCAAATAGCTTCTTCTTTATATTGTCATGCCCTAGAAATCAACATACTTAAGCCTAATGTCACAATTTTCAATTTCCTTCTCCCTGGTGAATATGATGTGAAGTACTCATTAAGGACTTCACCCACTTTCTCTGGCTCAACGGATGAATTGCTTCTTTGACCTTGAATGGACGTAATCTTTCCCTTGCTCCAAATATACGTATAAAATGTCTTAGAATTCTCATTAACTCTACCTGCCAAGGGCATTTCGTTGCCTCTTTTAACCCCCGTAATTCCTTGTTTATATTCTTTCCTGTTTCCTTTAAATTCCTCAGGGCCTTGCCTGATTTCAGTTCCCTGAACTTTGCATTTGTTTCTTTTTTTATTTTTGACTAAACTTTCAATACCTCTTGTTACCCCAGGTTTCCGAATCTTGCCATCCTGATCGTTCATGCTCACAAAAATGTACTGGTCCTGAAATTTGATTGACTGGCTTTTCAATAAAACTCCCACATGTCTGATATGGATTTGCCCACAAACAACCACTCCTAATCTAATTTATCTATTTCCTGCTTAACTCTTGCAATTAATCTTCTGTTAATTTATCAGTTTCACCAAGGACCCGTCTTATCCTTATCCATAACTATATTAAGGCTTATCGAATTATGGACACTGTTCCCAAAATGCTCCACAACTGAAACTTTGATCACCTGGCCAGGCTGAATTGGTTAAGATCTCTCCTCAGACTTACCTGTCAGGATTGATCTTGCAGTTTAACTACATAACATTGCATATGCCTACTACTGGTTAAGCATTTGCCTTGGTGCCATCAAACCACTAAATTGTCATGAAGTGACCATATAATGGGTCCAACTATTTACCAGACAAGAAAGGTCCTCCACTTCACACTTTCCTGTTACATTAAGCACTTCTTTGTCTCCCAGACCATCTTTGAGGACAGCATTAAAACACACCCAATATCTTTGTTGAATATTTTCAGTAAGACAAGTGCAATTGTGCCAAAAACCTACGGAAATAAGTCATAACAAAAAAGAACTAGATAATAATTTGCTTACTAGGCGATTCTCTTTTTTTTTTCTTGTCAGTCACATTTTACAATATGATGATAAAACAAGTTAACAGACACAACACACACGGATATCGAAATTGTTTGGCAATTTAACACTAAAGTAAGCGCAATCTTCGTCCTGTCACATTCAACAATAAAGCATTTTCGATGTTAAGCAGTTACGGTCCATACACAAAAAACGTTGGCATAAAAAGAAAGAAAATTCACATACATAGAAGATCCATTCAGATTCAAATGCTACTCACATACTGTCCGGCTAGAACATTTTACCGCTTCTGATGTGTTTCGCTGATTGTAACGCCTTGTGTACAGTTCTGAGGTTCTGTAATACTTTCTTTCCTCTTTAAAGTTTGTTGTAAATGGTGATAAGGTCAATTGGCCATGAATGCAAGCATATGTGAGCATTGCCATTAACAGGCAGGCTATTTCTACTAATACCATACATCATAACTTAAAAGCTTATAACCAGAATCTTGGTTATAAGTGTTTACAAAAAATGTTTTATAAGTGGAAAGTTTTTTCATACCAAAGTATCCTATATATGTCAAAGCATATTTCATAAATAATTTGTTAACTTCATTTCTCCTTTGGCCAAAGCAGAATTACCACAAAGGAACAAAGTGCGAAATCCTGCCCAGCATCAGGTAAATTAATATTTGCCTACTTTGTTACATATTCTCACGGATGATTTAATGTGCAACTTTATAGATATTTATGCACCATGAAATTAATTAAACCAAATTGATTATTAAAAAGTCATCAGTTAACACCACCGGAAAACCGATGATATGGTGTACAAAAATATCTGAACAAAAAGTCATCAAAGCAAAATGCACTAAAGCGGATTGAAACAGAAAACAGTTTCAGGTGGTTCACCTGTTTTTCTTCCGAATGTATAGGAGTAAAGATTGCCATTTGAATAGTTCCTTTTTTATAAAATTCTCAATTTTCATGATGGGTTGGCACTTTCAGAGGGAGAGGGAAAATTTACATTTGAACAAGTGTTAGAGAATTTGTCATTTGTTTTGCCTTTTTCAATTTGCATTTCAACTTGAAGTAATACTCTGAATATTTCAGTACTTCTAAGTCATGAATTTCAAAGCTCCTCAGAGCGCTATTGGTTCTGCTTGTAGAATGTGACAAAAAAAGCAATTCAGCCATTGCTTCCGTTTGCAAATATTATAAAGGTCAATGATAAACTGTGTGGTTACCTTATAGTGTACACAGTAACTTTAAGTGGGACACTGCAACCTATAAACATTTGCAGCAGCAGATACTTCAGAAGTTATTTCATCATCAGAATATTAAGCACAACATGCTTAACAGCTCCGATCACGCAAATATGATATAGGATACAAAATGTCAAATGGAAATAACCCTACTGCACCCATTTAATGGAATATTTTATTTTGCCACTCTGTAGAAATTGCTTAATAATCATATTAAGATTAAAGTTCCATATTCGGCCTTACAATTCCTAACCCCCCACTATGGACTTTGCAATATATTTTAACATAAAATGTGTGCTGAATTAGGCAGTCTCTGCTGTTTGGATGGAGCATTATGTTTTCTAGAGAGCGTCACACCTGCCACCTACTCGCCAAAACTCTAGGGTGGTTGATGTAGGAAATTCTTGGGGTGTCTTGCTTGCCTGTGGGCCTATTCAGGCAGTTAGGTAACCAGGAACACGTAGAAGGAACAATATCAATCGGGAAGCATGGCATTCACTCCTCCCTTTTCTGTGGACTGCCAAGCTTGCTCTGTGTTCTTTGAGTGGGGGGATTGCCTGGAAGCGGCAGTCATTGCCAGCAGCAGTACCAGCAAGTTTTATTGGCTTGCAACTCTACCCATGTAGGAATTGTGCACCTTTACCCAATTCTATATAAAATCGGGGGGCAATTGAATTCGAAACGTCTTCACCAGTTTATACATCTCGGAGAGTATATGGTTGATTGCACTAACGGAAAGTTTCTTTTGAAGAAACTCAAGAAGCTGATTAGGTTTTTCTTTGCAATTGATTTCCAAACTGAAAAAGTCACATCCATTATGTTTATAAAATAAGGATCATCCTTTTGGATGTCTCCAAAAAGCAATACTAGGTGTATGAATGTCACTGAGATCAGTCTTTGTTGTATAATTGCAAATGCAATGTCGCATTCATTCAACACGAATTACTTTCCTGTTGCTTACTTCTTCTTTTCCTCATTATTTATTCCAATCAGCACTGGGATTGTTTCATTAATCTTCTTTCACTTCATACAACACCCTACACTTGCTCGTTCTTTCCTTGCTGCTCAAACGTTTACATTCTGGACACCAACTCGAGAGTCAACTGTGATTTTAAGGAATTGTTGACCTTAATACATGTTTTGCAACGGCTTAATTTTGTACACCACAATTTCAGGTAGATATAAATGTTAACTCTATAACTGAAGGAAAGGATGGAAATGTTGAGTTACAAATGCTCACTACACAAATTAAATGAGTGAAAGAATACCTTATTTTGGTAACAAGACTAACGAATATAATATTCATGTTTTTTTTTCAAAGCGTGATGATGCTTACCTTCACTGCCATGGCAATGAACCCAAACCAAAGAAAAAACGCCCACATCCTCCAAGGAGAAACGTGGAGTAGATCTCTTGTAATTAATTTAGTGTCAGACATCTAGCTCAACCATTTAACCTTATCGAAAGAAAGTGTAAGATAAAAAATGAGCATATTACTTCCAACTTTTGGGTTTTGTGCACGAACTAGTTGTTGACCATTTATGTACATGTTGAATGAAAACTTAACTATGTGACATCCCTTCTTTTACAATTTAACTTTCTTCAGTCTTTGGTATACTGTTACCAATAAGCAACTTATTGTTAACGATAATTGATGCGAATGAAAAGTTTCATTCCACAAAAATACTTCCCAATAACTGAATATTTGGAAATATTACCACATATATGTGATTTATTTATTCAATTTGTTCCATTTATTATTTGTATTTTCTCCGTGCCATATGACTTGCCTTATCAATCTCATGCTACAAGTGCTTCCTTCTTAGATTTCTATCTCGGCCATGTACAGTCATATTTTCATACCTGGCCAGGTCAATGAGTTTCAATCATATAGTAAGGCTTCCTCACTGTAAAAATAACATTAGGCTATGTATGGTTAATTGTGTCGATGCACAAATGCCTAGCAGATAACATTTAGCACTGGTGCCCAAATATATACTATGGATTATCTGCAGGTTTACAAACCTAACAGCTGGTGAATTGGGAAGTCATTTCAAAACCCAAGCTTTCACTAGCTAGTCTAGAAGATGAGTGATAATGCCATCCCAAACTGGGAAAAAACACACAATAGATTGTATATGCCAATAAGTTGCTTCTAACTAACAACTGAAAATATAATGTAAAGTAAAATATACAGTTGAAATGATGCATATCTACCTCTGTATTGAGTTTAAAGTTTTAGACTCTCCAGTAGTACATGAACAATCTACAAGTAAAAGAAGACATTACAAAACTGGAATATTACAATTAACTATGCATTGAGGTAGATATGTATGCATGTCACGACGGAGCAAAATATACCAGATTGCTGTTATATGCTCTGTTACTTTCAAATTATTTATTGTGCAAAACATTGCATGAATAAGTTTACAAGAATGCTGTTTTCATATTTCAATGCTTTTCTTTATGGTGATCAAATGCCACAGGTGATTTATTGGTAACCCGTATGGCTTATGAATAAATATTTTATTCTGCAACAAATGAGTGCTTAAAATTTAATATGATACTGAAATACAAGTTTAAATGCATGAAGCCAATCTGCACTTGCACAATGTGTACAATTCCAACTTTGTCCAATTGAAGCGTAAATCAGGCCATTATTTATGTAATTTTTCTATGTCTCATTGTATTTACTGCTACATAGTTAAATAAATGCAACATTAATTATATTAATTAATTAATTTCTGCAGAGCAGCTCATCAAATGGTCAACATCTCAGAGAAAGTCTCAAGTCTGAATGGGAATGAAAGCAAATGCGAAGTGTTAGGAGCAGCGATGGAGGGAAGGGTAAAGGAATTAAGCGTAGTTTTATTGAGTGATATCAGGAAATAGCACTCCATACTATTGAATATAAGGAAATTAGTGATCCTCTCATTTCATTAGTCGAGGCAAAAAGCACCCCATGTGGTTGAGTTTTTGGAAATTTGACGTTCCTTTGTGTATCGGTTGAAGTCAAAATAATGGTCTCATTCGAAAAACATGGTTTGTTGGAAGACAGAGGTAGTAGGTGTATATTGTTGTGCTATGGCCATATGACTCTTTCATATCATCCATTTTCTTGGGTAAACAATTGGAAGTTAAGTCTTTTAAAATGGCTTTTTAAAGGGAAGAGGAAGTAAAGTGTTTGAACTATATAATGACTATCTTAGGATTGGGGCATTATCATTGAATAAATAGCTATCTGTGACTTCTCTAAGAGATCATCATTGCACTGAGCATGACGTTATTATGTGTTTGGGTATCATTTCATCTGTGAGAGATTATGCGAATACAGCTTCAGTTTGAAGAGGTGGTATGAGCTTTTTCTGTGTCACTCATTCTATGTGCAAACATTTGGTTCTGGAAAAGCAATGTCTGCCATAAGTATTACATTTAGAAAGTTGTCTCTCACCAGGTGTGTAGGATGACTTTTGTTGCACTGTGTTTGTAGGGTTGACATCTGTTTTGGAGCTTTTGAGACCACATGTACCGATGCAATGAACTTCCGCACAGAACTGGTGTCATCCCTTTATTAATCATCACATAGATTTCTAACTTTTTATGATTTATGTAGGCAGTTTCCAAGTATATTTTGATCACATCTTACGTCTAAGCTCTGGGCGTCCTGAGGATATCTTGGAAAGGTTTAGCTCTACTTATACCATATTTTCGAAGATGTGACAAACTTTGATCCTGCATAAATTCTCAAATGAGCTGAATCTTATTTTCTTGATCAACACTAGTATACTTGGCATATTTTCAAGAAATGACTGCTACATTTGGCGACTTTTATCGTTCCTTGGGATCCCAAAGACACCAGAATTGAAAATTATTGGGATGTGGAAGTTGTCCAGGTCTCATTGCCTCAAACCATATGCTGGAGATGAAGGTGTTAAATCAATTTGAAATATTTCCATAACTGTATAATTAGTAAGTCAAATTTGTGAATGTCTTTCTAGTCTGATTGTTTGTCACTGTACACCCAAGGTATTAGAATTTTCCGACTACCTCCGTGATGTGTTTCTGAATCTGATCACAGGCAAATGCACAAATCCCTGTCACAATAGTGAGGAAGAAAAATACTATACAAGCATGAGACAGATAATACATTACGCTTTCGAGCTGGCCTTCTACGTTGGGCAGCGGGTTATGCATGATCAGCAGACAAAAAAGTCTTTCATCAAGTATACTACACTTCTGTCTTGGCTTTGAGTTTTGGGAGGTTTACTAGTTTTGTGTGTGATTATGTGCGTAGGTGCACATTTTCATTATCGCAGCGTAACAGAAAAAAATGAAAAGCAGTGCAGGGACCAAAGTGCAGACATGTTTCACCCCATCTTCGGCTTGAACATGGTTAAATGTATCATGAAATTGAATGGTACCTATGATTAAGGAGGATAATTCAATTAGATCCTGTGTGATATGACCAACGTTTGAAGGCTATTTGTTTTGTGAGCAACTACAATATATGTTACTGCGAAAGAAGTTTAAGTGTCATCAAAACTTTGCAGCACACCTGATCTTTTGTCTCTCATATCAGCATCAGAGCTGAGTACCTATCTTGCCTATCCCACTTATGGTGACAAATCATTTTGTGAAATCCACAAAAGGAAGGTATAGTTTTGTTGTTGCTCTGCACTTCTCTTGAACTGAGTTAATAAGAATAGTGTGCCTCCCGTGGATACACTTCTGCAAAAGACATACTGTGCCTCTAAATATATTTTCCTACTTAGTTGATGGAGTCACGTTGTAGTTACTGTGCCAAAGACTTCTTCAGTGACGCTCCCCAGTCTTTTTCCATGTAGGCTTCCCCGTCCTGTCATCTCAATTATCGTGAATTTCTTTACTTAAATACTATCCGAACTTAAGATCAGTTTGAGAATAATTTGGGCTCAGAGAAAAAAAAAGCTTCTGCAAAATATCAACATAGAGCTGATTTGTTTTTAAATTGCTACTAAGCACATCATGGTTTAGACTTATAATCAGGAGGAGAAAGTGAGGACTGCAGATGCTGGATATCAGAGTCGAGAGTGCGGTGTTGGAAAAGCACAGCAGGGCAGGCAGATTCCGAGGAACAGGAGAATCGACGTTTCGGGCATAACCCCTGATGAAACGTCGATTCTCCTGCTCCTCGGATGCTGCTTTCGCTGCTGTGCTTTTCCCACACCACACTCTTTACTTATTTTATAATTGCCTTATTATGCAACAGCTTATTCGTTTGGATAAATATTGATTAATAATCTATTGATTTACGTTTGGCTGCTCAATGCTCATTATTTAATTAATTTCTGTCCATCACTACCATATTCAATCAAGAACTATGCCTGTAACAAAACTTATATCAAATACTATCTTACCAATCTGCGAATTCACCCATTTTGAACTTCGTATTTGTTCACAACGTTGTATAAATACAAAGGCATTGATTCCTGGCTTCTGTCAATAAATTTTTTTTATAATTAGTCCCTATATTCGCAACTGTCCTTCTCCAAGTATTTGGTCGTTCTTGCATATAATTTATTTTCCCGCATATGTCATGTGAAATTCTCAAAGTTTTATAGGTTAGAATGCTGCAGCCAATGAATTTCAATCATGACAAAGAATGCTGATAGTGGAATGCAAAAAAACTGAGAGAAAAAAAATAAATGAAACATCCTGAAGAGTAAAGTTGAAATATTGAAGCAAATTTAACTCAAAATTTCTTTTTGTAAACTGTATATTGCTTCTGTAAAGTTCCTTGGAATGTGGTATTCCAGCAAAGACTCCATTCAACTGTAAGTTCCAGTCATTGATGAAATATGATTCAATGTGCTCTTTAGTGGAATAGAGCTATGATATAAGCAAAATGCTAATTCAATAAGGTTATCTAATTTAAATATGTCACAAGTCAGCTTCATGTTTGAAGATCAAAAGATAAATGTTTTTCATTTAATATCACTTCACACTGGCTTTGTCTGGAAAAAGAAACAGCGTCAGTTCAATACTTAGAAATGATATTTCTTAATCCGCCTTGGAGTTTGCAATTAGCGGTGGAAAACATTATTTGAACAACAGCCTTATGTGCAAGTACTGTGGTTTCTGCTTGTTGTAAGTCAGTGACACCCACGTGCATTGCAGCCTATATTGAATTTCCACGCCAGAGTAACGGTGGTTTTGATTTAGCTGCGTTGTGAAATATTTTGTTGAAAAGTACATGAACAGTTGACTATAGCCTTTAATCAATTATGTGCATAAACACGGTCGGTGTGGTGGTTAAAGCTTTCAGTTTTTGAGTCACATCCGAGCGTTTGTAATAAATAAAGGCAGATTGCAAAACTGCTGGCAACTTTAATGCCCGTTAAACTCAAATCAACAAAAATATTTAAACCATTCAGTTTAAATTAAACTACTAGTTTGAAAGGATATTTGAAAGTTGGAAGAACTTTCATCGTCCCAATGTATATCAGAAGCTGCAATATTTCTATGTGGAGCACACATGAATCAGGGCACGTTTCATGGTACTCTGTCGGAAAAAAATAATCTCAATTCACCTAAACAGCTCTTTCCGTGTTTCACTAATTGGCCTTAAGGAGAATATGACCTCAGAGGGCATCAGGAAGGGAGGAAGGAGAGAAACGAAGGAATGATGTTAGTTCATAGCTAGTGTTGATGGCGTTCAGTCAGATTTAGCTATTTCAAGAAGTGACTCAGCATAGGCAGTTGATCAGATTGTACCCGTCACACTTGTTGGAGGCAAACATAGAGGAGACAGGGAAAAAAGGCTGGAGAACCTGACCTGAAATAGTGGAAAAGATCATTGCATTCCAGGATGATTTTGGAATGGTGAACATTTTTAACAGACTAGAACATGATGTGACAATTGTCCACCACGTGTTTTGAATTCAATATAATTGAGATTTAGGGAAGATGGGATTAGGTTCAAATCAAGGTGAACAGAACGGCTGAAAGAAAGTAGAAGTTATATTCAGTATCAGAACTTCAACAGTGTGAGGAAGGGCACGATTGATAAAATCAGCCACTCTGTTGCTGTACAGATGTTATGGCAAATGGCAGTCTAACGGTGTAGGGAGCTCATGAACTTCATTGTCACTTTAATGGGGCATCATGTGATGGCACAATGGCTCAGTGGTTAGTGCCAGGGACCAGGGTTGGATTCTAAATTTGTGGGACTGTATGTTCTCCCTGTTTCTGCCGGGTACTCTGGTTGTCTTTCACAGTCCAAAGATTTATAGCATAGGTGGATTGACCATACCAAATTGCCCCATAGTGTCCAGGATGAGCGTGGCTAGATTAGTCATAGTAATGCGGAGTTAAAGAAAGTGGGTGAGGGGCTGAGTGTGGGTGGGATGCTTTTCAGAGTGTCAGTGCAGACTCGATAGGCCAAATCGGGTTTTATGACAATCCAATCAGCTGCCTCTGCTAAATCACTTCTTTCAATAGCCAATGTGTTTGAATCTTTTCCAAACTTCTCCAGATCCCTCTACTCTATTGGATCTACACTGCTAACCATATAGTTTCCTTTCCTGATCCATGTTTTAAATAATCTATAAAAGGTTTTGTTTCTTTTTGATTTGACCTGCTCTGATTTAAATACTATGAAAGTAACCTTATCCTAAAAGAAACAAAAACATAGAACATAGAACATAGAACAATACAGCACAGAACAGGCCCCTCGGCCCACGATGTTGTGCCGAACTTCTAACCTAGATTAAGTACCCATCCATGTACCTATCCAAATGCCGCTTAAAGGTCGCCAATGATTCCGACTCTACCACTCCCACGGGCAGCGCATTCCATGCCCCCACCACTCTCTGGGTAAATAACCCACCCCTGACATCTCCCCTATACCTTCCATCCTTCACCTTAAATTTATGTCCCCTTGTAACACTCTGCTGTACCCGGGGAAAAAGTTTCTGACTGTCTTGACAGTCATTCTCCAACTACTGTTCTGTCTTTTGTCACCTGTAAAAACGTTATTTTCGTGCGTGAAACAGAGCACAAATCTAATCAGAGAAACTTTACTTCCTTCCAGTCCACGTGAAAGGATATCACTACTCTTTACATTCTATAAATCTCAACCTCCTCTGAAAATTTCCTATCTACACAGTTGCAAATCCAATAAGCGTATGACCTTCAGTTTTGGTAGCATCTGAAATAAGACTCCTTGCACCACCTTCCTCCCAACCCACCCCCCCCCCCCCCCCTCGTGTCACACACACACACACACACTCCGACACATACCCTTTGGCATTTTCCATTGGTTCCCTACATGATTTCTCTTGGTTCCCTCGTTCAAAAACACAGAACTATTTTTCAGATGAATGATGATGGCATCCAGGTGAAGTTTACCATTATACCTAACTTTTTCTAAGCAGCAAAACTGTTTTTTTGATGTTCAAAACACTGTAGCCCCTTTAGAAACCATATGCCACAGCAACGGCTTAAGGGCTGACCCAAATATTCACAGCCTTGGTTTCATTTTGATCCCACTTGTGCTCTTACAAATGCCTAACTACAATGTTAAGACAAAAATATTTCCTCACTTGTAAATTGTCCAACCTTTCAGCCTTAAGATTTAAATATTCTATTCCTGTCGGGCATCTCATATTCGCCCTTCCTTTTTAAAGTGTATTCTTTAGAATGTGGGAATCTTAAGAAAAGAAATATTATTGCATTTTTGTAATTGATCTTCGACAGAATCACATGTTCAACCCCTTCAGAGCATAGATAATAATTAACCACATTGTTACAGATTGGAATCTCATGTAGGCAACATCAGATAAGGGTGACGAATTTGATTCCTTAAAGGACGTTAGTAAACCAAATTGTTTTTAGCAACAATTAACAATAATTTCGTGTTTGCCATTACTGAGAATAACTCCGTACTCATCCTACACGCCTTTGAATTGGAAGAAGAGATACTGACAATTTTGATGCAATTACCAGAATGATTTTTGAGTGTTTTTTGACAAGCTGAAATTTTAGTCTGACTTATGGAACCATATAGTACAGCAGAGGCCCATCAGTGCACTGAATCTGCATCACCAAATATATACTATTATCTACAGTATACCCACTGTTCTGCCTCAAATCACCTCCCAGACAGTACATTCCACACCCCCATCATGCTCTGGATGAAAAAGCTTTTGTTGAACTATCATTAAACTTCTTGTGTTTCACTTTAAAATTATGTCCTTTGTTATTGACATTTAGACCAAGGCAAACTGCTGTATTATATTTACCCTGTTCATGCCCCTCATAATCTTACAGAGCTCAACTGTTACCCGAAAAATGACTTCATCCTTCACCCATGTGTTCTTCGTTTGTGTGACAGACTAATGCAAGGGAGTTGATTTGGAACTTAATTAAACAATCTCTTCTTTATTTAAATATTTGGGTATCAATATAAAACACATATTCGTTGTAACATTTACTTCCTACTTCATCTAACTTAACGTCAACTTTAATTCAGTTCGTTTGACTTCAGTATACTTTACTTTAACTATATTCACATTTAACTGTAACACTAACTTTAACTCTATATGTTTGGCTTGAAACATGTACCACTCTGATTCGAGTGAAATTGCTAACTTTCCAGCTCAGTGCAGATCTTAACTTCAGGGTCCATTCGTCGTGGATGTGAGTCTCGAGTGTTCTCCCCAGAAAAAACCTTTCTACTGTTAACTTTATCCCAGAAACCTCTTTGACACTCAGCCAATGAATTCACTCACACCTGACCACAATGTTCAATCACAGCCAATGGAGTTTACTAGTAAACAACTCCCAGCTGCTCATACCAAGACGTAAGCAGTTGCATACCATGCTCCTTATAAGGTAAAAGTGGCGGCAGTATGTTTAGCAGACCATTATGACACATCCCTTATGTGGTGAGCACAGGAAACTGCAGATCACAGTTTACAGGATTGATCACAACATCAGGGCTTAAACTAGCTGGATCAAAGTTTCCGTCATGCTTAATTGTAGCTCGTAACCAGTCTCGTGGCCATTTATGCTGTTGGCCACCAGACCGCACAGGTTTCTCTGCTCCAAAGAAAATTATCTAAGCTTGTCCGGCCTCTCTTCATAGGTCTACTCCTTCCAGTTCATTACTTCCTTCCTGCAGCGTGGTGACCAGCGTGGCACACAAATACTCCAGCTTTGGTCTAACCAAAGTTCTGTAAATCTCCAACTTGACCTTCATGCTTTTCTAATATATGACACAATTCATAAAGTTAAGTACTCCATATGTCTTTTTTATACCACTATTAACCAATCCGTCTATATTGGGGACTTGTGCACAAGCTTGGTAACTTTTTTTTTGCTTTGATTGCCATAGGGCATTCTCATGGTACTCTTCTGTGGGACACTGGAGTTCCGTGTACGTCCATTGCTGCTTCATCTTGTCTGGCGGCATTGGAACTCAAGCCAGGACCCATCAGTCAATATTCAGCACAGGAGGTGATGTGAGGTCCATACAGCGTGACCGTCCCTAGCTCGGAGACAGTTGAAAGGGTAGCAATGGCGCTCGTCTTGGCAGAAAATGAGCATATTGCCAAGACAATGGGGACAACATTAGATGTTGACAAATAAAGGAACAGAGAAGGTGGAAGTCTACAGAGGGACAAATGATCTTTTGAAGCTGTTTCAGTTCTAGTAATTTCAATTTATTGAGTGCTGTACCATTATATAATTTATTCAGTAATTCATTCTATAATCCAAGATGGTGCCAGAACGTGATGACATTATCAACTTCTCACTGTACCTAGATACAAGTGACAATATTAAATAAATCTACATCTTAATCAGTGTCTATCCATTAATTGAATGCTCCCTTGTTAATTTCTTCTTCCACAGTGTATCACTTCACATTTATCAGGGCTAAATTCCATCCTCACTAGATTTTTCAGGTATGATCTCCCTCTGAGAAAACCATCTTGACTGTGCCTGATCAAACCTCACTTCTCCAAATAGAGATTATTTTTCTTATTCACTACTTTTTCCAATTTTTCTTCACCACTGATTCTAGACTCACTGGGCTATCTTTGCTAGTTCTCTTGTAAAATAGAATCACATTAGTTTTCTTCATTCATCTGGCACTTTCTCTATTGCAAGAGACTATTTGAAAATTTGAATAAATATTCTTGTAATTTCCTCCCTCTACTCCCACAGATGCCTAGGCTCCAATTCATCTGGACTTGGAAATTCGACCACCTTTTAATCTGCCAAAACCTCAAATTCCTCTTCAATTTTTATATCAATCTGCTCAAGAACGTTATAATCTATCTTTATTAATTCAGTACATGCATATTCCTTCTCCTGAGTGAACAGAAATGTAAAGTATTAATTTAGCACACGACCAAAGTACTGCAGTTTCACACACAGATTGCCCCTATGGTTCACAATAGTCCCCACTCTTACTCCAGTTATTCTCTTCCCCTTGATATACTTGTAGAATATCTTGGGTTTTTGCCTAAACTTGCCTGCCAGCCTTTTATCATAACCGTTTTGGACCTCTAGTTGCTTGCCTGAGTTACTTCTTGCATTTTCTACACTCCGCTAGAGTATCCATTGTTTTTCTCACTTGTGCTTTTTTATGTCTTTATTTACCTGGGAGTTGAAACCCAAATCACTCATGTTGACACCACTCTCCCCAAATGAAGCTGAATCCTCCCCATCTATCAGCCCCATGACACCTCAACTGTTTACTCATTTCAGCTGGAAGCGACTACCCCCTGACTCCATGACTACCCCTTTAAACCTCAACTGTCTTCGGTCCAAGAATACTCATTCATTTCACGATAATCCCCTGTTGGATTTTCCCTCTTTGACCAGACTAGACTCTCATAGAGTACCAAAAAATTCAAAATCACTGACATGCTCCCACATTATTGACTATTCCTGCTGAACCAATACATAACCCTGACGTGCCTATATCCCGCATCCTATCATAATCCAATAACCTCTGACTCTCTGAACCATCAATGCTCGGCTATAAGCCTCAATCAGAACTGGCCACTTCTCCAACCAGACATGCTTCCACCCTTACCACCTTACAGCTCATTCTGACATTAGTCCAAGATCAATTGCATTAACCCTCCTACTGACCCTTCCCAACTTGCCCATGTCCTCACCTCACCCAACAATCAAATTCACCACATATTACTCTTACCTACCCATGATGAACTTTAATTCATCGATGCACCACGTATATCCTACCCACTTACCAAATCCCTAATTTTCCACCCAGTCACCTTCCCTACCTGACCAATCACCTACTTACCAACCTACCCCACGTAGTCTAACCCAACCACAAATTTCCTTCCGTACACTAAAACGCTATCCATTTACCTACCTATATAATTTACCTATGTTGCAAGTTACCCACTTACTGAATCCATGTACTCAACATTTCCCTCTAATCGTCTCATGATCTACACATTTCTAAAAACTACCCACCTATCCCACACAATCATGTAATCTTAGCGGGTTTTGAGAAGGTTTGTAGCTCAGGTTGCGGTTTTGGATGTAGGTTTGCTCGCTGAGCAGAATGGTTCATTTCCAGACGTTTCATTATCCTGCTAGGTAACATCTTCAGTGGGCATCAGGCGAAGCAATGCTGAAAATTCCTGCTTTCTATGTGTATGTTTGGGTTGCTTTGGGTTGGTGATGTCATTTCCTGTGGTAATGTTATTTCCTGTGGTGAAATCACTTCTTGCTCCTTTTCTCGGGGGTGGTAGATGGGTGTAACTCGATGTGTTTGTTGATAGAGTTCCAATTGGAATGCCATGCTTCTAGGAATTCTTGTGCGTGTGTTTGTTTGGCTTGTCCTAGGATGGATGTGTTGTCCCAGTCGAAGTGATGTCCTTCCTTATCTGTATGTAAGAATAGTAGCGTGAGAGGGTCATGTCTTTTTGTGGCTAGTTGATGTTCATGTAACCTGATGGCTAGTTTTCTGCCTATTTGTCCAATGCAGTGTTTGTTACAGTTCTTGCACGGTATTTTGTAAATGGCATTAGTTTTGCTCGTTGTCTGTATAGGGTCTTTCAAGTTGATTAGCTGTTGTTTTAGTGTGTTGGTGGGTTTGTGGGCTACCATGATGCCAAGGAGTCTGAGTAGTCTGGCAGTCATTTACGAAATGTCTTTGATGTAAGGGAGAGTGACTTAGGTTTCTGGACGTGTTTTGTCTGCTTGTTTGTGTTTGTTGCTGAGAAATTGGCGGACTGTGTTCATTGGGTACCCATTCTTTTTGAATACACGGTATATGTGATTTCCCTCTGCTCTGCGTACTACCTCTGTGCTGCAGTGACCTCTGTGTTGACTCGTTGAAATAATGTTCTGATGCAGCTTCGTTGCAATCATACCAACACCCACAAACGAGAAAAACAAACAATATCTCTCTCTTTAACGGATAATTCCTTAGTTTAAACAGTTGTCCCTACTTCTAGATTCTCACAGATACATCCTTTCCGCATGCATCTTGACAAGATCCTTCAAGATGCTAAGTTTCAGGCAAGTCACCTCTTAATCTTCGAAACTCCACTCTGTATAAAGCTTGACTTGTCCAAACTGTTTGCATAAGGAAATAAGTCTTTTTCCAGGTATTCCAGGTTTAAAGAAAACTTTAAACCACTTTGAATACATTTACATCAGATCACTGTGACGCGATGAGTTATTGTTGTCAATGATATTACTATACCCGTAAGCTGTTGATTTCTTTTTCTATTGTAAACTTAGATGTCACGTAGGCTGTCAAATGGACTTCCTTGTAATTTACTTATCTGTCTATCATAGTCGTATAATTTAATTTTACTGATTTCAACTTATTTTACCAGTTCATTTTATGTTGCTTTATGTTTAATTTACTGTGAAAATTTGTGCCATACCTTGTGAAGGGGGATGATTCTTTCACTTGTTAGGTCAGTTCCCAAGACCAGCCCCATGTTCTATTCCTGTGGAATTTTCACAGGCATTTGGATGGAAATTTGGCGAAATTTCCCTTGATACTTAATCATAATTTCCTAGCTGTCTGCTGTCAATTAGAGTATCAAATCTAAACACACCACTAAGAAATTAACGCTGAAATGTGAACAGTATGGTGGCACTTTTACTTTTTGAAAATCTATTGTCATATTTTTTTCCAAGAACTGGTCGGTCTCACATAGAAAGCATTATATCTAATGGTGCAAAATAAGAGCAAGGCTTTATGTTGATATTCCATATCAAAGATATTTGCAAGGGTTATTAATTAGTAAGTGGGTAAGCCCACTTACTCTGTATCTAAACTGTACCAGTGCATCGAATCAATTGTGCATCCATCTGGCATAAAGAAAACAAGACAGAACCGTTTCTAACAGTTCAACAGAATATGCTAGTCAAATAGACGATCTGAGATAGAAAACATATATGACTCTGTTACCATACTCCACACCAAACAGGTACGTTCAGGAAAATATTACTGCCAAATAGAGAGGTTTGTTATTGGAATGACAGCCGGGCCAGCTGCAATACCAACTGTGAAAGGTAGAGTTATCTAATGCTATTGCACCGACTCTTGGTTGCTTTACTTTAACTTAGAATGAAGCTGAGATAGTGCACTTTGTTCGAGAAGTGAAATATTATCAGGTGCCTTTGGGCAAATGCTGTCATCGCATTTAATTCACTGCCAGTAAGATTTCGTTTAAAATCAAATATAGTTTATATCTAAATGGATAATGATCTCACATTTACGTTTTTTTAAAATGCTTTCACAGGTGTGGCTGTCTTTGGCCGGACCAGCTTTTTTTTGCATATGTATAATTGGGTGAATGTGAGGAATTATTTTCTTTCACAGCTACCGTGTATATGCTGCAGTTACACCACGATGTTTCCAAGATTTTGGCACAACGATGGTGAAGGAACAACGATGTATTTCCAAATCAAGATTGTGTGTGACTTGGAGGGGAACCTGCAGGTGACAGGTTTCCCTTTTTCACACATCTGCCAGAGTTGTTAAGACTATTGGAAGCAATATATGATTCTCGTTTAGGATCAATGTATGATCGTTTGCTTCATCCTTACTGATTAATGTACAGGCTTACATTCCTATTGAAATGTAGAACAACGAACTAGAATACCAGTCCAATCAAAATTACAATTTCATATCGTTTTCCAAAAAGCTTCAGATCAAGGAGTTTCAAAATATTCGTGGAATGCCCAATTGAGATGGCTACTGGATCAGAAGTTTTCATTACAAAGGTTGCGATCAATCGTGTTTCTGTTGTAGTAACAGTTGCAATTGTTCATTAAAGCATAGAGAATCGGTAATTAGGTTCGGGGTGTTTTGCTTCTGCCCATGTAACATTACTGTGAAACCTGTGGAATGTCCAATCCCAACTCTATCGCTCCCAGGGCTCATGGCCCAAGAGCAGCCGAGCGCAAAATTACATACAAAAGTTCTGAAAGTTCTTTTGTTCTGTCAGTTTTTGGTGGTACATGAACAGTCAAGAGAACACTCAGCAATGTTAGCGCACAGTTCTTACAAACTGCGATGAGATTTGCAATGCAGCCACATGTGTAATATGGATAATTTCCATTACAAACACGTTTGCACAAAGTTGTTGCAAACACGTCTGGACATTTGTATTCAGCCTATTCTCTCTGCCTTACCCGGTCTTTCCTATTCGAAAGTAGAACACTAATAACTATGCTTTCC
The DNA here is from genome assembly GCF_037043375.1 of Chiloscyllium plagiosum. Taxonomy (NCBI): domain Eukaryota; kingdom Metazoa; phylum Chordata; class Chondrichthyes; order Orectolobiformes; family Hemiscylliidae; genus Chiloscyllium; species Chiloscyllium plagiosum. The sequence goes on along the minus strand of NW_028270173.1, from coordinate 17,365,902 downwards.
AGTCCAATAGAGTCCTTGTAAATAAAGTCACTGCAATGCTAAAGTCACTGTTTTGTACAGTATATATTTACAGAGCAAGCTGCAGACTTGGAGCTGTGGAAGTTCTAATCTGAATCATTTTCTTTAAACTTAGCTTATGTATCATGCATGATTCTGTACAAATGTGGCAAGTGGAGATTTGTCTGGAAAGTAGGAAGGCATCAAGGAGTTTGCCATTGTCAATTTATGACATCATATTTGTAAACGAAGATATCAAACTTTCACACAACTAGCCTTTTTACTGGTCTGCTACTGCGAAGATTTGCAGAGAGAGGGAAGAGAGAATGTCTTACCTCACAGCCATAATACCAAGTGACATCGTTGCCTTTCCTTTGCTTGTTCTAAATAAAGTCTTGACCTGTGCAAAGGTGTTTTAAACTCCTTTGTTACTGTGATGCTGCTGCACCTTTAACAAAGTTATGCTGTCCTTGGTCATTTTCAAAAGTGCCAGATTTACCGAGTGGTCTGGTTTGGATGGTTTTTGGAGCCAGTTTGACTATAGCTAACAGAAACTGCCTGTGGAAAAGGCTTTCAAGTTTAAAATAAAACTCATACAATGAAAAGGGAGTGGCCAGTTCCCTCAGCTCAGCTTTTCTCTGGTTTGTTTTGGTTTTAGCAAACAGTCAGTTGTGAAGCTGCTGGACCCAAAGAAGCAGGTTTTGCTGATCCTCCCTTTCTCTGATATCTTTCCTTTAAGAGCCTGTTTTTCCTTTCTTGGTAAAGGGGTTTGTGGGGATTGTGGCAAGTATTTGCAACAGAATCATTAAGTTTGGATAATCTGTTGGGTTTTCAGATAGGTTGTTATTCTATATTCTGCCCTCTTTTGTTTGCATTTCATTCGGTATTCTTGCAAATAAATTCTGTTTTTTTAAGACTAAGTGATTAGGCCAGTTTCATCACTCCTGGAATATGCACTCTACACCAGTTTAAAACAACTGGCAATGTTAGGGTCTGGGCTACTTTCTTCAAATGTTTTGAGGGGACTGGCCCGGTCCATAACAGATCGGGGGCTCTTTGTGGGATTTGTTCTATAGTTCCAAATTGGGATTGCAGTTGTTCGACTCGAAGGTACCGAGTAGTAGATGTTAGTATTTTTTCCTCGGAGTGTTGAATTCTGTTGGTTTAAAGAGTGCTTGGGATAGCAATGGCTCTTTCAAATACCAAGAGTTTTCTTGGGGTGGAAGAAGTGACTTTGGGGATCTTGGAAAAAGTTAATAAAGCCAAGGTGCTTGAATTAGCAGACAATTTTTATTTGGAGCTGCCTCCGTGAGTAAAGGAGATATATTACAGCAATAGCTGCACATTTAAATTTGCTGAAAATAATTTTTAAAGATGGCTGAACCTAATTGAAATTGAGGCAACTTGATTTAGAGGCAAAAGACAGGTAAAGGGCAACAGAAATACAAAAGTTTGAATTACGATTAAAAGCAGAGGAAAGAGAGAGAGAGAGAAGAGAGAGAAAGAAACAGAGGAGAGAGAAAAGGAGAGCGAAGAAAGGAAGAAAGAGAGGGAGATTGAATTTCACAACTTGACACTTCGACAGGAAAGTCAGTTTAATTGGCGCTTAGTCAGGAAACTTAGCTTAAAAGGATGGAGATGAAGGCTGAAGGTAAGCTTAGTGAGGGCGAAAGTGAGGATGAGCAAACCCATGATAAACAAAATTCTGGTGAGAATCTGTTTCACTATATTCAAATATTAGGAGAAAGTGAGGACTGCAGATGCTGGAGATCAGAGCTGAAAAATGTATTGCTGGAAAAGCTCAGCAGGTCAGGCAGCATCCAAGGAGCAGGAGAATCGACGTTTCGGGCATAAGCCCTTCTTCAGGATTCCTGAAGAATGGCTTATGCCCGAAACGTCAATTCTCCTGCTCCTTGGAGACTGCCTGACCTGCTGCGCTTTTCCAGCAACACATTTTTCAGCTATATTCAAATATTGCTTACATTTGATGAGAAGGATGTGGAAACATTTTTTGTTGAAAAGGTGCAAAGCAAATGCAGTGGCCAGTGACCAAATAAACCTGCAGGTAGAGCGAGTGAGGTATCCACATCACTATTAGAGGACCTATCTGGGCATATGAGGAGGTGTAGAAAACCATCTTAAGTGTATATGAGCTTGTCCCAGAAGTCTACAGATAACGCTTCAGGAATCTAAGGAGAGACCCTGATCAAGCATACATTGAGTTTGAAAGGATCAAACAAAGTAATTTTGATAGGTGGATAAGAGTATTAAAAATAGAGCAAAACTATGATGCTCTTAAAGCGACGATTATTCTGGAGGAGTTCAAAACTTCACTTCCTGAAGTGGTGAGATTTCATGTGGAAAAGCAGAGAGGTAAAAAGGCAAGATTAGCAGCTGAAATGGCTGATGATTATAAATTGGTGCACCAAGCCAAGTTTGGCTTCCAAAGTTAACTTCAATCCGTGAAGGATAGAAATTGGGAAAAGAGGAAAAAAGGAAAAGATAGATCGTGGTGAAGAACTTAATGAGTAAAAAGGAAACACTTGAAGGGAAAAAGAAGTTGAAAAGCTAGGGTGTTTTCACTGAAATAAAGCAGGCCACATGAAATCACTATGTTGGTGGGTTAGGAAAAGCACTGGGAAGCTGGATGCAGAAAAGTAGGGTAAGCCAGTGAATTTTGTTGGAGTGAGAGCAGAAAGCATAACAGAGGCTAGAAAGCTGCACCAGAATGTACAGTCTGGTTGGAAATTGGTTAAGGAGACAGTGCTAGATATTTTTAAACTATATACCTGCGAATGTAAAGTTTACTTACATAAGCCAGGACCAGCAGGTAAAGAGATTCTAATATTAAGAGATGCTCTCATGCTTTGATGTTGAAAGCTGTGAAGATATGAATCTCTGAAGGACTATTGCCAGAAAAGGTGCTAGTAACGAGAATTCATGGTAAGACAAGAAGTGCTCAGTTATGCAGAGTGAGGTTAGTGAGGTCAGTTCCTGGAATGGCGGGACTACCTTACGCTGAAAGACTGGAGCGACTGGGCTTGTATACCCTTGAGTTTAGAAGACTGTGAGGGGATCTGATTGAGACATATAAGATTATTAAAGGATTGGACACTCTGGAGGCAGGAAACATGTTTCCGCTGATGGGTGAGTGCCAAACCAGAGGACACAGCTTAACAATACATGGTAAACCATTTAGGACAGAGATGAGGAGAAACTTCTTCACCCAGAGAGTGGTGGCTGTGTGGAATGCTCTTCCCAAAAGGGCAGTGGAGGCCCAGTCTCTGGATTCATTTAAGAAAGAGTTGGATAGAGCTCTCAAGGATAATGGAATCAAGGGTTACGGAGATAAGGCAGGAACAGGATACTGATTAAGGATGATCAGCCATGATCATATTGAATGGTGGTGCAGGCTCGAAGGGCAGAATGGCCTACTCCTGCACCTATTGTCTATTGTCTATTGTCCCTGAAGAATGGAAAAGTCTGGTAGGAGTACTGGACAAACCCTCAGCTCGAGGAGCACAATTTGTCCTTACTAATGATATAGCTGATTCACAGATAGGAGTGGTGCCTACATTAATTGAAAAGTTGGTGTGGAATTAGCAGAGACCCTGTTTGATCAAATGGTTGACACAAACGAGGAGTGGATAGATGACAAAATAGACATCTTTAATTCGGATAAATTAAGTGAGTTACAGCAGAAAGATGAAATTTTAAAGTGATTGTATCAAAAGCATACATAGAAAAAATAATCCAAATGTATACCTGAATTCTACTGTCTTTAAAACGATGTCTTAATGAGGCAATGGAGACAATCACATGTTCAGGCCGATGACAAATGAGTAGAAGTTCATCAAGTCGTATTAACAGTGAGTTATAGAAAGGAAGTGTTGGAGTAGCACATGAACTAACAGTAGGGGGTCATTTAGGGTTAAGGAAAACCTAAGCTAAAATAAAAAATCTCTTTCACTGGTCTAATTGCACAAGGATGTAATTAATTTTGCCAGACATGTCATACATAGCATAAATATAGGAGATGTTGTTCCAATTAAGCAACATCCTTATAGGCATAACCCTGTAAAGTTGGCACAGGTTCAAAAAAATATTGAATGTTTCAAGACAACATAAACGAAGTGAATTACAGTGTCTGGACCTCACCCGTGCTAATGGTGCCAAAACTAGATGGTATCCAACGGTTATGTGTAGACTATCACAAAGTCAATTTTGTTACAAAGACTGATGTATATCCAATTTTGCCTTTGGAAGACTGTGTTGAAAAGATGGAACAAGCAAGTGATATTTTTAAGGTGGACTTGCTCAGAGGATACTGGCAGGTATTCTTGTCAGAAAGAGTGAAGACAATTTCAGAATCCATAACGCTGAATGGAATGTATCAGTTTAAAGTCATGTCACTTGGTATGAAAAATGCATCACCCACATTTCGTAGATTAACCACTATAGTCCGGATTACCTAGTTGGGTAGTTTATATTGATGACCTGGTGATTTTTAGTTGCATGTGGAAGGAACATTTGCAACGGTTATCAGAATTGTTCAATTGACTTCTGGCGGCAGGTTTTCTGATAAACCTGGCTAAAAGTGAATTTGCCAAAACCAAAGTCACCTCCCTGGGCCATGCTATTGGACATGGACGAATGGCCCCACAAAATACAAAAACAAAGGTAACTGGGGAGTTTCCCATACCATTGATGAACAGAACAGTGCTACAATTCCTGGGAATGAGTGAATTTTATCGAAAATTCATACCGAGATTCAGCAGTGTGGCTGTTCCATTCACTAAATTGCTGAAGAAAGGCAAGAAGTTTCAGTGGACACTGAACTTTCATAAGGCATTTGACAGCCTGAAAGGTGTTTTAGCCACACCTAGTTATCCCAAGCCATTCAAGGTAGTTATCGATGATGTGGGTCAATGCTGTGCTCTTAAAGGAGGGCGACGAGAGGATGAAAAGACCTATCAGGTACTTCTCCAGGAAATTGAACATTCATCAGCAGAAATATTCGATAAGGAAGCTTTGAGCTTTGTGTTGGCGTTACAATGTTTCAATGTTTGTGTTACCAATAATGTCTCCGAGATAATCATTTACACTGATCATAATCCATTTGATGTTTGTGGAGAAACTTAAGAACAAAACTTCCAGACTGTTTATTGTTACAGCCATTCATTTTGAAAATTGTACATGTGGCCAGATGAAAAAACATGATTGCCGATGTATTGTCAAGAATTGAATGGGAAAAGGAGGTGTTCAGTGGCAGGAGTAAAACAAATAGAAACAGAATTTAGTAGTGCATGTTTGCATGATTATTGCCAATATAGTGTAAATGGGTTTTGTCGTGTACTAACAATTTCAGACTAAGGGATTTTAAAATGAAGCCATCTTTTAATATTGATGGTTCTTTTTTTTCAGGGGAATGTTATGTTGTCCTTATCTTATTTTTTCAAAAGTGTTGTATGATGCAAAGTTGCCGAGAGGTTTGATTTGGATAGGTTTTATGGCCAAATTGATTATAGCTAACAGATACTGCAACAGGCAAAAAGCTTTCAAAATTAAAAAAAACACTCGTACAATGAAAGGGGAGTGGCCAATTCTCACAGATGAGCATTATTGTGGTTTGGGTTTGGTTTGGTTTTCACAAGGAGTCAGTTATGAAGCTGCTGGGCCCAAAGAAGCAAGTCCACGTTAATCATCCTTCTCTCCTTTGAAAGCCTGTGTTAGACTTTTCCTTTTTTTTACAAAGGAGATGCTATGGGGATTGTTGCAAATATTTGGATCAGCATCACTAAGTTGGGATCATCTGCTGGGTTTTCAGGTAGGTTAGGTTATGCTATAATCTGCTCTCTCTTACGTTTCATTTGGTAATCTTGCAAATAAATTCCTTTTGTTGAATACTAAGTGGTTGGGTCAGCTGCATCACTCCACTGTACACCTACTGAAAACAACGAGCTAAGTTAGGGTCTAGGCTACATTCTTAAAATGTATAGAGGTGACCTGAACGGTCCATAAAAGTTACCCATGCTGAAATTTCTAATGTCGAGATAAACATTAAGAGAAAACAAATAAAGTCGCAATGTTTACACATTCTCTCTATTATTCAATTATCCAAGGCCCTTTGAGCCATTTTCACTGAAGCTGAAAATTGGGCAAATCTCTTTTCACTTTGTCACACGCTTGTCAAACTCAAAAAATAAAATGATGAGGGTGAGGGGAGACATCACCATGGTAATGCCTCATCCAATCATAGTCGTTTCTTTTCAAATCATAAAAAGCATTTTGGGATTAATTGGATTATATTTTTGCTGCATGTCTTAAGATCTTTGAATTTTATTATAAGTAACTGCAAGATTCTTACTTTTGTTCACTTATTTTGCTAATAAACTCAACAACATTGACGCCTTATATTTCATACGTAACCTATTCAGTAACAACTTTGGATGGGATCATAACAAGAAACTCATAAATCGTTGTCATTCAGTCACTTTATAATATGGTTACGGTAATTTCAAATGACAGTGTATATTGTAAATAATTTGTCGAAGTTTGTGTCATGTACCATGTCTTTTACACCAGGAACAGACCATTTGGCTGAACGGCTCCATGTTGGTAGATTTCTTCCAGTTCCAAAGTCTTTGATTTTAAAAGTTTAATTCTGCTTTTTACTCTTCACAAATGCTACAATACCTGCTGGGCTTCTCTAGCATTTTCGGTTTTCATTTGAGATGACCAGACTTAACAGTATTTTGCTTTTGTGTAACCATATCAGTTGTGTATCCTCCACAGCAGCTTCCTCCCTATCAGCGTTTTTGTGTGCTATCCAGCTTCCTCTTGAATGCACTTATGCTATTTCACAACTTCTTCATGCGTTCACAGGTTCATTTGTGAATAGTAGATCTGCATAAAACATTTCTTATTATTATTGATTGAACTCATCAGTGACTATTATATGTGTCCTCCATCCAGCTAAGAGTGACTAAAAGTAGAAAACATGTTTAATATCTAACTTTTACTTCTTTACTATTCTCAACCAGGTAATGTTTTCAACCCAGCCTTATCAGGTAGCACTTCTTCAGACAACGTTTTGTGGAAATGTTGAATGCTCTCCCCTTGCATTTGTTACCCACCTGAATGTTTCAAATTGCATATAATTGTGCTTGTTTTTGAAAAAAGAAATACATTATTACAGTACCACAATAACAAAGAAATTCAGACTGGTAACAAGGAAAATAAACTCATAATTTGCTATATTTTATCCACTTACCCATATGTCTCAGAAAACTTTACAATGTGTAAAGATCTATGAAAGAAAGTGGGCACCCTGAAACATGGATGTCTCAGACATCTGATAACAATTCCATATATAAGTCATAAAACAAATTAAAACGTAGAAAACAATAATGTAAAGAAAGTTGCCTAGAAAGAAAACATCATCTGTGCCATTTAGCAATGCCATTTGCCATTTAAAAGTGACAGGGATCTCCAGAGATCAAGGTAGAACAGTAGTAGAAGGAGGGGTCAATCAAAATGCAGCTGAATGATGGATGGCACAGAGCCATTGCTGAGGAGCTACAGAAATGTGTGAGAATAGATTAAGGAAGACAAGTATGACAAACAACGGCAGCCGATCTTCTGGAGCTGGTAGAATACTGGCAATGTCCCTGGATCAGCCATCAAGAATCTCCTGGCTAAAGTTTTTTGGATGATGTGTTCAAATTCCACCATGGCAGGTAGTCAGCTTTGATTTCTAAAAGCAAATCTGGTTCACTTATGTCCTTTGGGGAAGGTAATCTGCCTGGTCTGGTCTGCATATGACTCCAGGTTCTGGATCAATGGTGCTGGAAGAGCACAGCAGTTCAGGCAGCATCCGAGGAGCTTCAGCAAAATCAACTTCGGGCAAAATATGACTCCAGGTGCATAGCAATGAGGGAGACTTTTAACTGGCTTCTAAACAAACATAGATGGGCAAGGCATTCTGACCTAGTCAGCGATACCAACACTCAATGAACAAATAAATATCAAAACCAGCAAAAGCAAGATCTTTTGTCTGTTTGTAGTTAGGAAATCGTGGACCAATGACAGGGAGAATAGTGCAGGATAGTGTGAGGACAGAAATTACTTGTGGGATACACAATGTATAGTGTAAGATTTCAAACAATTGAAATTTGTATTTGGTTGAAATTAGAAAGCCAGAAATGCAGAGGGGAGAAATAGAGCACCTGAGTGTAAAACAAATATTTTGAGCGTTTGAATAGGTGATGAAGAAAGTCAGGTTGGTGGAAGATGCCAGCTCTGAGGTGGAAGGAAGTGCGAGAATTAAGCAGATAGTACTGTATGCAGATGAACTGCTGCCAACGTATGATACCTTGAGAAGGTTTGGGACGACTGGAGACCGTGAAGAATATTTTGAGACATGACATGAGATTCTGTGTCGGCTATTACACAAGCGATTAATATTTAAGATCAGGAAACAATGCATGTTGACGGTAATACTTAACAGTTTAGACTAATCACATTAATAATTAATATATTGATTCTGAATAAAGTGAAATTGTGGCTCAATTTGATAAGACCATTCAATATGAAAAAAAATACAAATTGCATTCAACTACATGGATCAAAATGACTCCGGGGAAATTTATCCTTCAGATAAGCATAAAATATGCAGAAAAAAAGAGATTCTCTGTTCAAATGCTTATGATTTTCAGATTGTGGAAACAATGCCTTAATTTGTGAGAAGGAGCTTCTCTAGCACTGAAAATCCTTTTTCATGAGTTGAAACTAAATCCTTCAGAGTTTAAATTTGTTGAATAAATTTCAGAAAGTTGTTCTTCACTCTTTTATCGCCAATTTGTCTCAATTCCATCATTTTCCCCTTTCTGTTTTATTTTCTGTATCTGTTTTGGGTTCCCCAGATCCTCTGAAGTATTACGATGCAAAAGGAGGCCATTCGGCCTATCCACTCTGCAGTGGTTCATCATGTTTCAGAGACGTTCTCACTGCTCCCTGCACCGCCACTGCTTTGCACATTGTTTATATTTAATTAATCATCTTTTGTCAAATCCACAATTGAATTTGCTCCAAACATACTTACAGACAGTGCGTTTCAAAACCATTCATTTTGTGTTTTATTTTTCTCTTCCAACACATTTGCTGTTTTTGCAACTCACTGCAAATGCGTGCCCTCTCATTCTTCATCAATTTGCAAGTGGAAACAGTTTTTGTATGTTTACTCTATGCAGACTCCTATGATTTTGAAAAATTCTACCAAATCTCCTCCCAGTCTTCCGTCTCAGTATTACATTCCTGTTCTTGAATTCTATACCACTATTAATAATACCGAAAATGCAGTATGCTTTACTAACTGCTCTCCAACTGTACTGCCACTTTCAATGATCTATGCACAAATACAACCAGGTCGCTCTGGCCCCCCTCCCTGTTTACAATTGTACTCCTTATTTCATATTCTCTGTCCGTGTTCTTCCTGCAAAATACATGACCTGACAGTATTTTGCATTGAACTTCATTTGCTAGCTATGCCTAAGCCACCAAATTATGTGTGTTGCTTTAAAGTGCTATACTCTGCTCCTAACAGTTTACAATGCTTCCAATGTCTGCATAGCTCAAAAGAGTTGAAAATGTAATCTGCAGATCAATATCCAGATCATTAATATATATTAGGGAAATGAAAAAGTTACCTTATAATGAGGTTTAGGAAATACTGCCTTCATCCAACCCAAACTATATCACTTGACTATTGCTTTCTTTTACTTATCATTCAGCGCATATGTTCACATTGCTACTGACTCTGTTGTCCATGAGCTATAACTTCTTCAAAAGTTTTTTATTTGTGTCTGATAAGAAGTGAAAAGCCTTCTAAAATCCATACTTGCAACACCAACAGCATTATTCTCATTAACCTATACTATTATCTATTCGATTAAAAAAACAGCTCTGGTGTTACTTAAACACGATTTCCCCTTCAGAACTCAATTCTGATTCTTCAACTCAATCCTTCTTTTTACATGTGTCTACTAATTGTATCCAGAACAATTGTTTCTCGGAGCTTTTCCACCACGGAATTTAAACTGACTGGTCTTCAATTGCTGGACCTATCCCTAGATCATTTTACAATCATCATCACCAGGATAAGTAGAATATAAGTACATGTTCAAGAAAAATGCAAATTTTCATTTAACAGCTCAGTTGTGTCCTGACTTCATGTGCAAATTCTATTTTTTGTCCCTGATCAGTCCTACTCCTCCTTTTGCAACTTTTAAAAAAAAATATGTGTCTGCAGAAGATTTTCGGATTCTTCGCATATTGACTACCAATCTATTCTCATTTTTTTCCTCCTTCTTTCTCTTTCATGCTTTTTCACCTCTCTTTGTACCAATTGTATTCGTCTTGATTCTCAGTTGTTTACTCTGCCTGACTCGTGTCATAAGCACCCATTTTATTCTTTATCTGAATTTCCATCTTCTTTTATATCTAATAACGTTGGATTTGTTTGTCCTCCGTTTCTGGATTACTGGAATATATCTTAAAAGTTTCTGAGCCATTTATGAACGCTTGCAACTTGCTACCTCGTAAATCAACAGGGCGGGTAGACCAGGTTAGGACAGAGGTTTTCCTGCTCTAAAGCGCATTAGTGAACCAGAAGGATTTTTTTTTGGAAAATTGATAATTGTTTGCTGGTCATCACTAGCCTTTTAATTTCAGGTGTTTTATTTAACATAAATTCTAATCGCTACATTGGGATTTGAACCTCGGACCCCAAAACACAATGTTTCCATTCATGGGTTATTAGGCAAGCAACTCCCACCTTCCAAGGCCTCCCTGCGGCTTCCTCTTGCGTAGAGATTCTGAGACATCCTTTTCTCTCCGGATCTGCAATGCATTCCACAATAAATACTGCCATCCTACTGCTTTTCTACACACCTTGTGCCCAGTAATATTTAACACATGGATTGCCTATCTTTCAGCCAATATCCCGTTATTACCACATCATATTTGTGCATTGCAATCTGCAGCTACCACTCTTCAACGTTATTACCAATATTGTGTGCATTCTTATACACACAGAAAAAATCTCATCGAGCCTTAATTACTTTTCTGCCTTATTCTGAATTCACGTTTTAATCTGCCTTTCCTGTTATTCTTCTCTTATGCTCTCTTTTAGATTCCGTTCACCTACCAACTTGACAACAGCAAAACACAGTGCGAGGAAGTAAATATCAGCTCTGATCTTGTGCAACCTCTATCTTGTGTACGTAACATCGTTCGCCGGGGATAATCCCTTTGTTTCTGGTATCTGAAATGTTTCCTTCTGCACAATTATGGCAACCTGCTTACTAATTTTCTATTTACTCTCTAATTCCTGATTGCAGTAACACAACCACCTTCCTAGCCATATCATTAGTATCAATGTAGAACACGACCTTTATGCATTTGAGCTTTTCTGCATCCAGTTTACGACATCCTTAACTGTGCTACTGGGTAGACAGCTTTCCATCCGGGAGTCATTTCTACGGCCATAGAAATGCCTGTCTGTTCCATTCAGTAGTGAATTGCTCCTACTTTCTTCTTCCCATATCCCTATACCCACCAATACTCATCTGCCACCACTCCTATACAGCTGACCGCTTAGTAGTTCCATAAACAACCTCTGACTGCATTCCGTTGGGGAACAAGTGACGTCATCAATTTCCAAAATAGTGAAAAACACAATTAGCAGGACTGATATAAGGGTACTCCTGCACCACCTGCTTGTTTCTCCGGAATTGCCTGTGGGTCACCCATCTCCTTTCTGTCTCTACGTGTTTTAGCTACAGTGTGACCACCCCGCTGAATGTGCTACCAAGCTCACAGGCTCACAAAACTCAGACTCTCAGAAGAACCACATTAACTCCAACCACTCGAATTCTGACAACTGGAGGTTAAAGTTTCTGCAGCTGGTAGAACTTCCTGCACATTTGCTCATCTAAGACATTCTTAGAGGTCATGATTTCCCAAATATTACTGACCACACACTCCACTTATCTAACCTTTGTCACCATATATAAACTTTGCTTCCTTTTGTTGACTGCATTCTGTTTAGACTATAAGTTTATACTCCACAACCACCTGATAAAGGAACAGCACTCCGAAAGCTAGTGCTTCCAAATAAACCTGTTGGACTGTAACCTAGTGTTTTGTGATTTTTTTCACTGAGGTGAAGTCGTGATCTTCATGATCGCACACTTTAAAAATCCCTTCCTTATATAGAGTTGTCATTAACGACTTGATAACTGAGCCCTTTTCTGGTATAAATAAAACCTTCTGCAGGCTAGAGATTTCAGATTATTGAAATTGAACTGCTACTGTCAAGCAGCTGTCTGTTTAAATAAGTTATCTTTACTTACATAAAGGCTGTTAATTCAAGGTCAGAATCTTGTTTTTACTGTAAAATTGAAAGGACGTATGATTTCAAAGCCCTCTTTAAGCCAAATTTCCAGATATAACTCTCCGCTACCTCAGTCAAGCTAAATCTCATTCACAGTGGTCATACACCTTTACTGAACTGTATTATACATTACTGTTTCCTACTCTGACATCTGTAGTACTATGCAGTTTTGATCACTTTACTTAAGGTAGGACCTTAAAATGTTGGAAGCAGTTCAGAGAAGAATTATTAGATGGATACCTGAAATAACTATGTCTTCTTATAGGAAAGTTTGTACAGCCTCGTGTTGCATCCCCTGAAGTTTTAAATGCGATGAAGTGACTTGATTGAAACATATATGACCTTGAAGGTTCTTGACAGGATAAGTGTTGAGAGGATGCTTTGTCTTAAGGAAGAAACAGAGATTAGGTATCTCCTGCGAAAAAATCATGTTGTCCATTTAAAACATAAACAAGGTTTTTTTTTCTCTATTATGAGACTTATGATCTCTCCTCTTGAAAGGTATGTGGAAGAAGCATTCTTCCGTTTTCATTTAAGGCAGAGATGGATAGATTGTTGTTAACCCTAGGGGTAAAGGGTTATCAGTGGTGAAAAGGAACGTGGATATTAGGTTAAAGTGAGATCATCCATGAACCTGTTGAATGGCAGAGAAATCTCGACGACCTGAATGGCCTCCACCTGCTCCTAATTTGCATGTGTACATATTGTATATATTCATGTTCCAGTTTCTTTCAGTCTCAGAAAAAAAATGAACAGTTTGATTGATTAAATACACGCCCATCTGACTTCCTTATTTACGGCAGTCCAGTAATGTGCGCTGAACTGACGAACCACAGAGTATGGACTTATTTAAAGGATTGGTGCCGGATAGATATATATTCACCTCATTTGCAGAGGAACTTTTCATAGAATAGCTCCACCATATCTTTCACGCTGTAATTTGAATAATAGATTGAATTTTTGTCCTTTCAAATTCTAAGATCTGCAAACTCTAATGCAAAGCTCCAGGATGACTATGGCTGAGCGTAAGTACAATTCCAGTTAATAGCGTCGGGCTCCACAATCTCTAGCGTTAAATTAAAGTTTAAGCCATAACATACAATTACTTTTTTTTTAACATTGCAACTTAACAACATGACTTAAGTCTAAGTATTCAGGTGACGGTTTAATGTTACACTAAATGGATTACATTGAGATTTTCTTTACAACTAACAATGTTGAGGGAATACAATTGGCCTTGAAACACTTAATTGCTGATTTTTAAATTTTGTACGTGGGCTTGTTATGTATATCAGATTATTGAGTCACTTGGTTGAAGTAGCAGATGAAAAATAAGCGGTCAATTCTGTTCAGAGAATAGATTGATCGATTTGTAAGAAAAAGGGAATGTCATTATAGCCCCAGACGACTGCACTCTCATCAGAGAGAATTGCAGTGAGTCTGACATTAATGGTGGACAAACTATTGGAGGGAATCCAGAGGGATAGGATTTACATGTAGTTGGAAAGGCAAGGACTGATTAGGGATAGTCAAACGGCTTTGTGGGTGGGAAATCAGGTCTTACTAACTTCATTGAAGTTTTTGAAGAAGTAGCAAAAAGGATTGAAGAGGGCAGAGCAGTGGACGTGATCTCTATGGACTTCAGTAAGGCATTCGGCAAGGTTCCCCATGGTAGGCATGTTAGCAAGTTTAGATAACATGGAACATAAGGAGGACTAACCATTTGGATACAGAAACTGACTCGAAGGTGGAAGACAGAGAGTGGCGATGAAGGGTTGCCTATCAGACTGGAGGGATGTAACCAGTGGTGTGCCACAAGTACCTGTACTGGGTCCACTACTATTTGTCATTTATATAAATGATTGAATGCGAACATAGGAGGTCAAGTTAATAATGTTTCAGGTGAACCAAAATTGGAGGTGTAGTGGACAGTGAAGAAGGTTACCTTGGGATCTTTATCCGATGGGTCAATGTGCTGAAGAGTGGCAGATGGAGTTTTTTTAGATAAATGCGAGATGCTGCATTTTGGTACGGCAAATCAGGACTTAATGTATAGATTTAACGGTAAGGTCATAGGGACTGTTGCTGAACAAACAAACTTTGGAGTGCAAGTTCATAGTTCCTTGAAAGTGGAGTCGCAGGTAGATAGGATAGTGAAGAAGGTGTTTGGTATGCTTTCCTTTATTGGTCAGTTCATTGAGTATAGGAGTTGTGAGGTCATGTTGCAGCTGTACAAGACATTGGCTAGGCCACTTTTGGAATATTTTCTGCGATTCTGGTCTCCCTCTTTCCGGAAGGATGTTGTGTAACTTGAAAGAGTTCAGAAAAGACTTACAAGGATGTTGCCAGGATTGGAAGGTCTGAGCAGTAGGGAGAGGCTGAATAGACTGGGGCTGTTTTCCCTAGAGCATTGGAGACTGAGGGGTGACCTTATAGTGGTTTATAAAATTATGAGGGGTATGGATAAGATACACTGACAAGGTATCTTCCCTGGGGTGGGAGAGTCCAGAACTAGAGGTCATATGTTTATGGTGAGCGATGAGATGTTTATAAGGTTCTAAGATGCAACCTTTTCACACAGAGTGTGATGCATGTCTGGAATGAGCTGCCAGAGGAAGTGGTGGAGGCTGGCACAATTAAAACATTTCAAAGGCATCTGGATGGGTATATGAATGGGAAGAGTTTAGAGGGAAAGAGCCAAGTGCTGGCAAATCAGACTAGATTAGGTTACGATATCTGGTCAGCATGCATGAATTGGATAGAATGGTGTGTTTCATGCTGTAAATCTCTATGACTCTATGACTGGTGGTAAGTTTAACATTAAGGTCTTCAGGCCTCAGGCGAGGGGTGAGGTTGAAAAGGAGGGACATTCGTGGTTAACTCAGCCATTAAACCCACGCTATTAGCGTTGCTCTGCACAGTGAATGATACGTTCAGTTTTCAGTTAGCTCAGCTGGCTGGATGGCAGGTGTGCAATGCAGAGTGTCGTCAAGAGCACATGGGCAATTCTCATACTAGCTGGGCTCACCATAAAAGTGCAGGTTTATTGACCGAACCATTTTCCTGAGGTGCGGTTGTCCTCAAGTTGAACTGATAACTATTTGTCTCTCTCTATGCAGGAGTAGGACTTTGGGGATTACTGTATTGCAGACTGAAGTACAGGGTGAAATCCGTTTCTGTGTCTGAACAAGAGGTACAACATGAAACGATTATTCATTTTGCACTGACTAGACTTCCCTAAAATATAGTTTTACTACCTTTTTAACATCTTCTTGAAGCTAATTAAAATAAAACAAAACTGTAGAGGGGAACTTTCATTTGTGCAGGGTAAGATCGACATTGCAAAACTCCATTTGTAACGCAATGTGCTTTAATTATTTAATTAATTTACATGGCAAGTCAAATGATGTGGTATACTGGGTGATGTAAAATATTTCTGTTGCCATATGACGTGAGTTGCACCTTGGTTTGAAAAACAACACTTGGTTGAAAAACAACGCTTAATTCAATGGGGAATATTAACAATTGGAAAGATAATATCAGGATAATACGTTTGGTTGAGAATGGCTGTACCTCTGTGTACTGCTTCATCAAAAATATGCATGATAAAGGCTGAAGAGCGTGTTGAAATATTTTTAATTATTAAATTGGTTAAGGTGACAGATAAATGTATTGTTTGTGCAAAATTGTTCTTTGGCTTAACATGACAAAATTATCACTCAGATTCAGAAGCATTGTTTTAGATATGCAGAGGAAGAATCTACTTCGAATTCATTTAATATTATTTCAGTTGTTAATATTTACAGCTGTTTAAAAAGCAAAAAAAAAAGTGTTTCTTGTCATTCAGGAAGGAAACAATAATTAAATGCATTTGGCATCATAATGGTTGCAGCCGTGAATTGTTGGTCTGTATATTCATACAAAGAGAATTGGTTTAATGAGAGATCTGAATTGCAATGATTATCAAACTTTCATAGAACATAAGAACTAGGAGCAGGAGTAGGCCATCTGATCCTTTGAGCCTGCTCCACCATTCAATAAGATCATGGCTGATCATATTGTGACCTCAGCTCCACTTACCCTCCCTCTCACTGTTCACATATATATGCTATAAAAGCATTTACTGAAGTTGTGTCAACTACTTCACTGGGCAGGGAATTCCATAGATTCGTAACCCTCTGGTTGAAGAGATTTTTTTCTCAGTTCAGTCCTAAATCTGTTCCCCCTAATTTTTAGGCTATGAATCATATCGTCATGGAAATGTACGGCACATAAACAAACCCTTTGGTCCAACTCGTCCATGCTGACCAGATATCCCAATCCAATCTAGTCGCACTTGCCAGCACCTGGCCCATATCCTTCCAAACCCTTTCTGTTCATATACTGATCCAGATGCTTTTTAAATGTTACAATTGTACTAGCCTCCACCACTTCCTCTGGCAGCTCATTCCATGTAAATACCACCCTCTGCGTGAAAATGTTGCCCCTTAGGTCTCTTTTATGTCTTTCCCCTCTCACCCTAAACCTTTGCCCTCTAGTTCTGGACTCCCCCACCCCAGGGAAGAGATTTATCCTATCCATGCCCCTCATGATTTTATAAACCTCTATAACAGCCCTAGCCTATTCAACCTCTCCCTATAGCTAAAATCTTCCAACCCTGGCAACATCCTTGTAAATCTTTTCTGAACCCTTTCAAGTTTTGGAACATCCTTCTGATAGGAAGGAGACCAGAATTGCGTGCAATATTTCTAAAGTGGCCTAACCCAATGTCCTGTACAGCCGCAACATGACCTCCCAACTCCTGTACTCAATACTCTGACCAATAAAGTAAAGTGTACCAAACGTCTTCTTCACTATCCTATCTATCTGTGACTCTACTTTCAAGGAGCTATGAACCTGCGCTCCATGGTCTCTTTGTTCAGCAACACTCCCTAGGAACTTACCATTAAATGTATAAGTCCTGCTAAGCTTTGCTTTCCCAAAATTCAGCACCTCATGTTATTTAAATTAAACTCAATCTGCCAATCCTCAACCCATTGCCCCATCTGATCAACATCCCGTTCTAATCTTAAGTAACCTTCTTACCTGTCCACTATACCTCCAAGTTTGGTGCCATCTGCAAACTTACTAAGTATACATCTTCTGCTCCCATCCAAATCATTTATATATATGACAAAAAGTAGTGGACCCAGCACCGATCCTTGTGGCACTCCACTGGTCACAGGCCTCCAGTCTCAAAACCAGCTCTCCACCAACCCTCTCTGTCTTCTATCTTTGAACCAGTTCTTTAACCAAATGGCTAGTTCTCCCCGTATTCCATCTAAACTTGCTAACCAGTCTCCCATGGTGAACCTTGTCAAACGCCTTACTGAAGTCCATATACATGACCTCCACCGCTCTGCCCTCATCAATCCACTTCGTGAATTCTTCAAAAAACTCAATCAAGATGATGTGACCTGATTTCCCATGCACAAAGCTATGTTGACTATCCCTAATTGGTCCTCGTCTTTACAAATACATGTACATCCTGTCACTCAGGACTTCTTCCAACAATTTGCCCACCACCAACGTCAGGCTCACTGGTCTTTAGTTCCCTGCGTTATCCTTACCACTCTTCTGAAACAGTGGCACCACATTAGCCAACCTTCAGGCTTCCAGCACCTCACCTGTGACTACCAATGCTACAAATAACTCAGCCAGGGCCCCAGCAGTTACTTCCCTTACTTCCCACAGAGTTCTAGAGCACACCTGATCAGGTCCTGGGGATTTATTCACTTTAATGTATTTCAAGACATCCAGCACTTCCTCCTCTGTAATATGGGCATTTTTCAAGATGTCTCCATCTATTTCTCTACATTCTATATCTTCCATGACCTTTACCACAGTAAACACTGATGCAAAATGCTCGTTTAGTATCTCCCCCATCTCTTGTGAATCCACACAAAGACTCTCTTGCTGATCTTTGAGGGGCCCGATTCTCTCCCTCGTTAACCTTTTGTCTTTAATGTATTTGTAAAAACACTTTGGATCCTCCTTAACTCTATTTGACAAAGCCATCTCATGCCGCCTTTTTGCCCTCCAGATTTCCCTCTTCAGTATACATGCACTGCCCTTATGCTCTTCTAAGCATTCGTTCGATCTATCTTTTCTATATTTGATTTATGCTTCCTTCTTTTTCTTAACCGAACTCTCAATTTCTTTAAGGTAAAAACAATGACTGCAGATGCTGGAAACCAGATTCTGGATCAGTGGTGCTGGAAGAGCACAGTAATTCAGGCAGCATCCGACGAGCAGCAAAATCGACGTTTCGGGCAAAAGCATCAGGAATAAAGCTTTTTTTTTTCTGTATGATCTGGGAGATAATGGTTTGGTGATGGGGGGTGGGGTCATGGTCGAGGGGGCAATAGGAAGAGGTGTCCTCGAATTGGCATTTGGCTTCAGCGGTGTAAAGGTCAGTGCGCCAGACTACCACTGTGCCCCCTTTATCCGCTGGTTTAATGGTGAGGTTGGGATTAGAGCAGAGGGATTGGAGAGCTGCACATTTTGAGGGTGAGAGGTTGGAGAGGGGGAGGGGGGGGTCGACAGGTTGAGGCGGTTAATGTCCCGGCAGCAGTTGGAAATGAAGAGGTCGAGGGCAGGTAATAGGCCAGTGCGGGGTGTCCAGGTGGATGCAGTGTGTTGGAGGTGGGCGAAGGGGTCCTCGGAAGGTGGGTGCGAGTCCTGATTGTGAAAGTAGGCTCGGAGGTGGAGGCAATGGAAGAAGTGTTCGATGTCACGGTGTGTATTAAATTAATTGATGCGTGGATGGAGGGGGATGAAGGTGAGTCCTTTGCTGAGGACTGATCGTTCGTCCTCAGTGAGTGGGAGGTCTGGAGGGATGGTGAAAACTCAGCAGGGCTGGGAGCTGGGATCTGGTGTGGGTGTGGAGCTGGGAGTGGGGGCGGAGCCAGTACCTGGAGCGGGTGTGATGGTGGGGGGAATGGGGGTGGAGGCATGAGCAGGGGTAGTGTTCCCCTCGGGGTTCTGGGGGGTGGGAATAGTGACAGTGGGGTCTGTGGGGAACGTGTCAGCAGAATGCAGGTGAGTGGCGCTGGTGGGGTCGGAAGTGGTGGCAGACACGGCAGTAGGGGTGGCGGAAGTCACTGAGCGTGTGGCATCGGCGATGATGTGAGGGCCGGAAGTGGCTGTGGGAGTGGCCATGATGGGGGCAGAAGTGACATCATCAAACAGCGTGGGGGTGGTAGCTGCATCAGCCGCATGGCTAATGGCGTTTCCGAGGCCAGGGGAATCTTCTGGAATGTTTGAGGAGCGCTGGTTATGGAGGTGGGTGGATAAAAGTTTGTTGTACTTACAGTTTTTGATGTTTGAGATGGAGTTGAAATACTGTTTGTTGAGAGTATGAATTCTCCTAAGGATGTAGTACAGAGTGGGTCCTTTGCAATTCTGAGAGAGTGTGGCCCTCAGCTGAGGCAGGGCAAACTGTAGAGAGGTTAGGTGCCGGCGCATTGCTGCAAGCGTGGAGCGGAGGATCTTGAAGGAGAACTGTTGCTGGTGTTTTTGAATCTGTAGTCTGTACTGTTTGTCCTGTTCGGGTACGAACTCTGCTGGTTTAAAGGTGGTCCGGAGTCCATGTGGGATGAGTTGGTTACGGAGGCATGCACTGAGGAAGCAAATGTGGCTGTGGTACCGAGTTTGTTTCAGGACATAGTTGAAGAGCTTCAGGGCAGAGGAAATGACCTGGGAGTTGCAGTGGGAGATTCTTGTAGAGAGAGGAAGAAAACTTCGTCAAGGCAGGCATCCTTGCAAGAGGAATCGCAGTAGGTTTAAAATCAACGAGATAAAAACAATGACTGCAGATGCTGGAAACCAGATTCTGGATCAGTGGTGCTGGAAGAGCACAGCAATTCAGGCAGCATCCGACGAGCAGCAAAATCGACGTTTCGGGCAAAAGCCCTTCATCAGGAATATCTGATGAAGGGCTTTTGCCCGAAACGTCGATTTTGCTGCTCGTCGGATGCTGCCTGAATTACTGTGCTCTTCCAGCACCACTGATCCAGATTCTCAATTTCTTTAGTCATTCAGCATTTCCTACACCTACCAGACGTTCCTTTCACCCCAACCGGAATATACTGTCTCTGGACTCTCGTTTTCTCATGTCTGAAGGCTTTCCATTTTCCAGCCATCCCTTTATGTGTGAACATTTGCCCAAATCAGCTTTTGAATGTTTTTGCCTAACGCTCCTTCTCCAAGTTTCACCTGCCAGTAGGAACATTCTCTCTACGTCTATCATATCTACTCCCTTCATAATTTTATATGTTTCTATAAGATTTTTCTAAAAACCAATGAATATAATCCCGGTTGCAGGGAATTGCTTGCAATTGTTTATAGTATATCAGATAACCTTCTTGTTGTCGTGGGAAATAAAGAAGGGAAATGTATATATTTATGTAAGGATGCATAAATGTTCGGTCACAATTACTAAGGAGGTTAAGGTAGGTGAGGAACTTAACAAGCATTTAACCACTAGGCAAGTGATACTGACCAAAATGATGTAGCTCCATGTTGATTTGTGATAGAGATCATTCTAACATCTTAAAAAAGGTCGACTTTGACATGGTAGATGCATTGATTTCAATTTCAAGTTCGTTAGAGTTTGGAAAATTGATGAAAATAGGTCGAATCGTGTTAGGCAAAAGATCAAAAGTTCTCAAGAATAGACAGGGTGGGAAATGTGGTATTCAGTTCAGCATTGGTTTGATTGATTGTCAGAGCAGACTCGAAAGGGCTTATAACCCCTTTTAATTCTTATGTTGTTGTCTTCATATTCTTGCCTCAGCACAACTCGGGAATCAAATGCAAAACAAAAACAAGCAAGACATTGTATTTTGTACAATAGCCTCATGTTAATGTGTTGCACAAGAATGTAAATTTGCAGCTTTGGCCACACCACAGAAGCAAATTCAAACGTAATCAGAAGATATGTGCAACTAAGATGACACTGATTTTACATTTTTTTCTCAACCACTTAGCTTTTTCTTGTTCCAAATTAAACACTAAGATATTTCCTCTTGAAACCACAGAGTTTGAGTCTTTACACTATTACTTACCACTAAAACTGATTCAGTTAAAGAACCATATATGTCATCATATTCTTTACAAGTACAATATTACAATATGTTTCATGTAAATATCAGCTATGTTTTGCTGAGAATCGACTTAGCTTACTGATTGCTCATATTTTGCATTGTCTAACAAAGTTCCCTCCACACCTCAACATTGAAGATGTATGTCGACGGTTTCCTCTACAAAACTTAACATGATAGGCGAGAGAGCAGAATGGCCAAAATTGGTCAATGAGAATTCTGCTAATGCAATAGATTAGATCATAAAACATAGTGGGAAATATGGAAAATAATCACTTTAAAGCATGTATTAACTTTCCAATGTGCTGTTGAATCGTGCTATGGGGTAACCATAGAAGGATTTTGTTTCTTTTGTACGTGACATCTGAATCTCTGATGTTCACAGTGAAAGTAAAACGTGGAAAAACATTTCATAGCCCAGCTGCAATTGTTGAAATGAGCAAAGAACGAAAAGGGACAATAAAAATGCAAAATACATCCATGAAACCAGAATGTTTCCCAGTAAAGCAAACTCCTTCGTTATGCTGCACAGTAGAACAACAATTCGAAATCAGGAGATCAAACACAATTCTCAGCAAATCATATTAGATCAATTTCAATTGAATACTCATGAAGGATAAAAAGCATTCGTTAACATTTACAAATGCTTCACTTACGCGTTCAGGGTTGGTTTTCTGATATTTGTGCAATCGATATTACATAGCACTTGTCATCACTCATCCTACTCCTGACTTTCCTTGAAAAAACATGACAGTGTAAAACTGAACAAAATTGAACAGAAAATTGGTTTTGTCATTCCATGAGACAATAGGTCAAACTTAAAGTGAGTATGTGAGGCATGGAAAATTCATCAGACTTGCATCTTTCAATGAATGTATTTAATTACTTCAATAACACAAACTCTTATATTTTAATGGCCATAGATATAAATTTGCATTGAGAAAACGAAGGACGTACAAGCTGTGTTAGTACACACTGCACATTTTTGTTTCCATTTACCAACTAGAATTATTTCATTCATATTTTGATTTTATATTCCAAATGCCAATAAAATTATCTGGTATCCCAATCGATATAGATTATCCATTATTCCTGGGCTCTTGGGTAGTTGATCAACTTTTCTCACTCTGCAGCAAATTCAATTGGAAATCTTCAAGACTCACAGAAATACACGAAAGAAATTGTGAGAATGATGATGACAGAAAACACAGCAAGTTTCAATCCAACCAGAATCATCTGCCAAAGTAGAGACCTTCCGCTGCTCACAAGTGGCTGGCTGCCTACGGAAAACAAAAAGATTCGAATTCAGCATTTGCTTCCCATAGTTCACTGTTACAGTTCAGTGCAGTGCTCACTCGGCTTGCTGCCAATTCCTTTTCACATTCCGTCTAGTTTGGTCTCGAATCCTCACATTTGCTTTCGTTTTGGTTGTCAATAATGGACTCTTTCCCCCCACCCCACCCCACCCCCCACCCCCCTCCCCCATTGCCCTCGCCTCGCGCCACCACCACGAAGATTTCTCTTGTGGCAAGTTGAAAGTGTTCCCATTTCTTGGTAAAAAGGTCGAGATTCAATGCCTACCTGTCCCGGAGACGTGTAGTGACATGGTCAGTTAGGTTAATTAAACTAACTACATGATATTGGAAGGACATTTGTTGTATTTATCATCTAACATGTCGGCTGAGCACCTATTGCATTGAATATGTGACAGTTGCGTGCCTCATGTCATACAGATCTTCATTCATCTGTTTGAAGTTATGATGTTGAACAAAAAATTATTCTATGAAATGCAACAGTTTGCAATATATATTGCAAGAGCTTTCTAATGTGTGAATATGGGCCACTATAACAATGAATTATCTTTATCTATCTAACTATATAGCCATCTAATACATCCAGCTCAATTTCTATTTCATCGTCCCAACTCTAGCCATTGCCACGCCCTCGCTCTTCACACGCATTATTGCTCTCATTCTCGCCATGTAAACTTACGTTTAACTGTTAACACTGTTCCTGGTCCAAACTCTTCCTCAAAGAACAATATTACCTGACAGTAATATGTGCCCGAATCATCCTGTTTCAGATTCGTAATTGCGATGGAAGCATTTCGATTGGTTTTGAAAGAGGGTCGGTCCACCTCTAAAATCCTGCCCAAGAATCTTGCGGATTTATTGGTTACTTTGGTATCTTCTCTTCCATTTTTAATGTCTTTGTGCCAGGAGAAAGCTCCAATCATTTGATCGTGAGATGCATTGTAGGTGCAGAGAAAGTGAGCTGTTTCTCCCTCGGTAGCTTCAGTGTAGAGAGGTTCTTGATGCACTATGATCTTGCTGGCAGCTGTGACTGTAAGATGAATTCTCATTGTAGTGTATGTACAAACTGAGGTAAGTATTACCTCTATGGACTGCTACAATAGCTAAGGTCATCATGTGTTTTTTCTTGCCATATGCCTCAGCAGCTACTTAAGTTTGCTCTACTATGCAGTAACTACATGAAGAAAAAAAGTAAACAGCTTACTCAGCAATAGTGTCGATGTCCAGAGTAGATCAATGGCATTCATTGCTTCTCAGCGATCTAGGAATCACAACAATATTTTGTTAATCCCACATTCAATCGTGATATTTAATGGAATGTCAAAGTACAACGGTTATACAATAAAGCTTCCCTATGTCACCGATAATTGCTTACTATCTCAACACGGACATCACAGCATGCTCCTACATACTGATTAATATCAGTAAGATATCCTTACATTCTTAATTCTGAAGATATTTGTTAGCTCTTTAACTATCTTACTGACAAGTATATTAAGACTTGTTACATATGCAGGATGCATACATGTTTGTTCCTGTGACTGTTTAATTTGAAACTCAGGATTTAAAAGAAATCCCTGAGAAATCGGAAAGGAAAATAGACCACAAAAAAAACCCGTTTCGTTTTGACAACCGTGATGAACCACAAAATGTAAACAAAACAGACAATTATATCGCTGCTTTGAATGTTCAGCATTATAATAAGTAGGTTTTGTAATAATTCACTGAAGGGGCAAGTATCCAGACAATTAAACTGAAAACGAGCATGCTTAATTGCATTTAGAAACACCTCAGTGAATTAAGTGTTTTGATTAATAACTATGGTGAATACGATTTTCTCTCTGAAAGTGTCACAACATGGAATCAAAACGAGATCAATTAGCCTATCGTGCATGGTCTTATTCCGGAGCCAGTTTTACTTCTAAGCTACAGCATAAACATCTCTCACAAATACCCAAATCAGGATTTTACCTGAATCGAATCATTTTTGGCATCAAACTATTATATTTTCGTATTAGGTTTCATCAAAGGTTGCTTGAAATCAAATGAAAACAAAGACCATAACTACTTTTTTAAAAAAATATAATTTTGATCTTGGTGTTTAGAAAACGAGGTGATGTTTGTTTTCAAAGAATGTTCACTCAGTTTACCCCTGAGATGGAAGTCTTATGCTATGATGTGTGTTAGAACTGGTTATGTCTATACCCAATGGAAATTGGAAGAATAAAAAGTCATTTTATTGAAATATATACAGTCTATTGGGATCGAATAGGTGCATATTTGAGAAGATGTTTCTGTTTGTGGAGGAGTCTAAAACTAGGGGACATAGTTTACGAATTAGAGGTTCCCCTATTCTTTCAATTGATGAAAACATTGCTGTCTGAGTCCACATTTATTTACCACTCCTAATTGCCCTTGAGAAGATGGTTATGAGCAGCCTTCGTTAACTGCTGCATATCTCGGACATTGACTGCACTGTTAGAGATCAAGTTCTTGATTTTAATCACGTAACAGTGAAGGAACGACAATATAGTTGCAATTAAAGATGTTGTGTGACTTGGAGGAGAAATAGTGATGTTCCCATGCAACTGCTGTCCTTGTCTAACTAAGCACAAATTTATAAGGTTTGAAAGTTGCTATTGAAGTAGCATAGATGGGTTTCTGAGTTACTGCAGTGCATCTTGTAGATGGCAAAGAAATCTGCCACTATGCACTAGTGGGGAAAGGGAGTGTAGATGATGGGTGAGTGTGCCAAGCAATTGGGCTTTATCTAAAATGCAGAGGAATATTGTCTTTCACGAGTTTGTTAAGGGGCGGAATCACTTTCCCCAGAATGCAATAGGAATTTTCATTTATTCAAAGGTGAAGTAGGTAAATTTCTACTCAAAGTTTATAGTGTGCACATGGAGAAGTGGAGAGAAGACCATAACATAATCAGCCATGATGCTAAAAAATGCTCCTGCTTCTAAGATATCTGCTCCTATGTTCCTATAATAGAGTTTCTAATCAACCTGTTACCTCAGATTGTTCAGGAGGTTTAATCAGGTATTGTATTCCAATTCTGAATCAAAGCTGACTCTGTTAAATAAGTGGGTACATTTGTCACTGATAAATGCTTTCATTGTCTTAGAGTCATAGAGATGTACAGCACGGAAACAGACCCTCTGTACCAACTCGTTTTTGCCAACCAGATATCCAAAGCAAATCTAGTCCTACTTGGCAGCACCTGGCCCATATTCTTCCAATCCAGATTCCTTTTAAATGTTGTAATTGTACCAACTTCCACCACTTCCTCTGGCAGCCCATTTTATATACACACACACACACACACACACACACACACACACACACACACACACACACACACACACACACACACACACACACACACACACACACACACACACACACACACACACACACACACACACACACACACACACACACACACACCCCACCAATACCATCCTCATGAAAAAGTTGCCCCTTAGGTCTCTTCTATATCTTCCCCTCTCACACTAAACCTACGCCCTCTAGTTCTGGATTCTCCTACCCCAGAGAAAAGACCTTGTCTGTTTACCCTATTCATGCCTCTCATTATTTTCTAAACCTGTATAAAGTCACCCATCAGCCTCCATTGATCCAGGTAAAACAGCCCCAGCCTATTCAACGTCTCCTTATAGCTCAAATCCTCCAACCCTGGCAACATCCCTGTAAATCTTTCTGAACCCTTTTAAGTTTCACAACATCTTTCCGATAGGAAGAAGACCAGAATTGCACGCAATATTCCAAACGTGGCCTAACTAATGTCCTGTACAGCCGCAACATGACTTCCCAACTCCTGTACGCAACACTCTAACCAATAAAGGAAAGCATACCAAACGTCTTCTTCACTATCCAATCTACCTGCGACTCAGTGAATAATTAATGATTGTAATGTCTGTGCTTGTAAATACGGACACAACATCAATTAAACACTACTGAAATGATTCCTCCCCTGTGTCCACTGCCTCCTACCTAACCATTTTCAGTCCTTTGTCGATTTTCTGCTTTGGCACAACCAGCACTCGTGTATAAAATGGCATATTTTAACTTCTGTGGATTTTTCTATTACAGTCTACTTACCCAACCTAAAACGCTTATTTTACATATGATAAAATTTGTTTTTATACTTGAGGTAACTTTCCCTGGATAGAATTTGCCATACTGAAAATAAATGAAATGATATCGAAATATCTGCTAGAATCTTGCATACCATTTTTTTCATTTTTGTTGCATTGTTTCTGCAAGTTATGAATTAATGTACAATGGACATGTTTCTTACAACGTTCATTTTTCGTGCAGTTTATCAACTAAAATAAAAATAATTTAATAATAGAACTTCTGCCAAATTAAATAAACTAAACATAACTCACCACACGCTGATACTTACATGTTAACAATTCTGAAGTGGGATAGGTAACTTTCTGTCTCAGTTGTTTCCACTTATGCCAATCATATTAGTTGAGGTTAGAGGCACATAAATAATTACTGAAGAATTAGTAACAAAATGAATTCAAAGCTGTAGAGGTATTAATAACATACAACTTCAATGGATATCTTGTCTGGAATGTTCTGGAATTCTCCTCCCCTTCTCTCTTTCCCCATTTCACCTTTGAACTATTGTACTGCAAGCTGTTACCTGTGGCTCGTTTGCAAACCAATCACCTTCCGTGGAGTCAAATCAAAAGCTTCAGAAAGCGGATGTAGCAGTCCTACAGGGAAATGTGAAACGCCTTTGTTCGTTATTTGTGGAGCTTCAGATTGTGGGGGTTGAGTAAAGTTTAGAAATAACGTGAGCAACTTGAAATGTGGATCTGCACTTGGCTGACACCTACCATGCAAATTATTCAACTGATATTTCATTGAGGTGAATTTGCAGTGACTCTGTCTTCTGAACTGAGAACATGTCTCCATAAATACGATGAGGAAGCTCTGCATTTTGTTAATGTGCTGCGGTTAACTTGAAAATACTGGTGTTAGTCGTCAAAGACAGCAGTTTCTTCTGCTATGGGATATCGGGTGAATAGAGACGAGTCTAATGTTTCCCAAACAGACAGTGCGCACAAGTACTGAAGGAAAATTGGTTTAAGTGCTTTTATTTCTATTAACGCTGAATAGGTATTAAAGTCTATTGTATTCACCGCTCATAGTGTGGTCTCCTCTATAATGTGGAGAGGAAGCAGAGACTGGATGACGTGTTCTGGCCGCAAAAATGACTCAGAGCTTCCACTTGCCTGTTATTTCAACAGATCACTGTGTTCCCTGTCTCTGTCTCTGTCTCTGTCTTGCTGCAGTGCTCCAATGAAGTTCGGTGCAAACTGGAAGAAAAACAGCCCATTTTCACCTTGGGAACCCTGCTGCCTTTCGGTTCTCCACATCAAGTTCAATAAGTTTAGTGCCTGAGCAAATTCTCCCATGTCCTTATCCCAAACCCAAACACCAGACCTTGTCATCACATTGGCTGCTACCATAAACAACCCATTGACATCTATGAATTGTCCCCATTAGCAGAAATTCAGACTCCCAGGCTCAAATTCACCCATTCTTTTATTTTCCCAAACGCTTTCTCTTTATATATCTTCATTTAATGTATATTCCTTTCCGCTCGTCCCACCCTTTTTTTAGTTTGTATACCAGCCTGCATTCACTGTGGAGTGTAGGCAACACAGCAACTATTTTTCTAGTATTCGAATCAGACATTGAGTGGATATGATCCTTTGATAATTTTAGAAGATTTGGTGATGATGTCTACTGGACTTGGGACGGGGTGATGTAGAGTGGTGGGAGCTGGCATCAACATTGATCATGAGTTCTTATCCCATGTTCGGAACTGGGGAATTTAAATCCAGTTTATATCTTTGGAATTACAGAAATTCAGTACTTACATTCATTGCATTGCATCAGTTGTAAAACGAAATTAATGGTCTCCTAACAACCACAGCAAGATGTTTAATTCTTCATTGTCCTCAGGAAATGTTCATCAAGTGCAACTAATGCTGGCCTTAACCAAATCCCATAAGAAAAAATGTCAATCTTTGTAATAGTGCTGAATGACGTTTTTTTTTTGTAAACCTGAAAGGACTGGTGGTGTTTCATTCCAAAGATGGCACGTTTGGTATCACATCATACTGCAGTGTGAGCATCAGTCAAGATTACATTCTCCACTTTCTGGAATGGGACTTCAACTCACAGACTTGTGATACTGAAGAACGATGACTATGGTTTAAGGCAGGATAATAATTGTCAACTCAATTTGAATTTAGGCAAATATCTATTTCTGTAGTTGAGAATGAGACAAATGAACATTCTACTGCTTACAGCACAATGCGCTTTCTTAGCTGGAAAGCTTGCAATTGGCTGTTCTTACTGGACAATTATACTTTAAAAAGCAGCAAGGTAGTGGTGAAGAATAACAGTAAGTTTGTGGTTTGGTGGAGTTTTACAATCCAGTTATGAAAAGTGATGGCTTAGTTAATCCAGAAACCTAGGTAACGTTCTGAGGACCAAGGTTCAAATCTTGTGATTGCAGATGCTGGCATTTGAATTCAATAAAACTTCTGGAATTACGAGTGGTGTCCATGAAACTATTGGCAATTGCCGGAACAATTGTTTTGGGTAACTAATGGCTTTGAGGGAAGGAAACTGTCATCCATAAGTTCATAAAATATGGGAGCAGAATTAGACTATTTGGTCCATCAAAGTCGCTCCATCATTCAATCATGGCTGATATATTCCTTACCTTCATTTTCTGCCTTCTCTCCATATCCCTTCAACACATTGCCAATTAAAAATCTGTCTTACTCCTCCTTAAATTTACTCACTGTCCCAGCATCCACCGCACCTTGAGGTAGCGAATCCCGACCTGCTATAGCCTAGATGTGATTCCAGACTAATAGCAATGTATTTGAAAGTTAACTGCCCCATGGGTAATAAATGCTGGTGTAGCCAATGATGCCCTCGTCTCATGAATGAATAGAAAATGGTAAAATAATCAAAGTAGAAGTAACAAGAAATGCAAAAATATGTCGTATATATAATGGACAAAAGCAATCTTTGATCCATTAAGCACTGAGAAGAGAGAAATCATATAAACATAGGAAACGAAGTAGGTCATTGGGCCCCTCATGCCCCTCTTATCCACAATGAATAAGGTCATGACTAATCTGATTACTGTACATTCCTACATAATTCCATAACCATTCCTTCGCTTATCAATATCTGCTGTAAAGATATTCACAGCCTTTCCTCATTGGCATTGAGGCAAGTGTTCCAAAGAGTCAAGTGTGTGGTGTTGGAAAATCACAGCCAGTCAGGCAGTATCTGAGGAGCAAGAGAATCGACGTTTTGAGGATAAGCTCTTCATCATTTCCTGAGTTCCAACGACCCTCTATTAGAAATGAATTTTCTGCATTTCTGCTTAAGTGAGCAACTCTACTTTTCTTTGACAGAAATTCTTAGTTTTAGAATCATATCGAATCCCTTCAATGCAGAAGACAGTATATGGTTCATCGAGCCAGCACCAATCCTCTGAAGCTAGAATGAACCACTACCCTGTTGCTCAGACGCCAGCTGCAAATTCCTGGACACTGCAGATAGTTTAGCATGGCCAATCCACATAAAAAGCACACCTTTGGAGAGTGGCAGGAAACCAAAGCACTTGGAGGAGTCCTAACTGAGCTACCACCCGCTCATTGGCTTTGCATTATATCACCGCATTATATCTGGTCTGTACGGACTCTCTTAGGATCTATCATTGTATGTTTTAATCAAGTCACCCCTTACTCTTCTAAGCCCATCGATGCAAGCCTTGACTTCCCAAACTTTTCTCATCAGACAATCAACTCTGTCAAAGTATTAGTCTAGGAACCCTTCTCTGCATGTTTCCACCAGGTCTGCATTCATCCTTAAAAAGGAAGACAAATTCTAAACACGATATTTCAGATGTGGTTTCATTAATACCTCGCATAACTGAAATATAACCTACATACTTCTGTATTTAACCACCCTTGTAATAAGAAAAAAATCAAATAGATTTCCCAATTATACTAATGAGGAACAAGGGTATAGCAGAAATGTTAAATAAATTTTGTGAAATATTTTTAAACTAAAACATCTTTTTAAAAAGAGGAATCATTAACTCATGTATGAAGGAATGCAAATCCTATCAATAGAGAAACATACCAGCGAAAGAACTAGCAAATCTCGTGAAATCTTCGAATTCCAAAAGAGGCAGGAATAATACATGAAATTGTTGTGACCTTCCAAAATTCCATTGAACCTATAACGATCCCACTGAATAGGAAGAGGGTAATTGCAAGACCATAACTCTAGAAAGGAGGAAGTCATGAAACGTGGACTTACTGACAAATTAACCTGACACCAGTCGTTGGTTTAATTCTTATTATTAGGGAGCCGTTCACAATATATTTTAAAAATCAGTCGAAGTTGACATGCATTTTATGAAAATTAAATCTTATCTAGTAAATTTCTTAGCCATTTTTTGAGGACACAACTAATAGGGTAAATAAAGGGATACTGGTCAGTCAGAGAGGTCGTGAATTCGTAAAACACATTTGATAAGGTGCCACATATAAATCTATTACACAGCATAGGCTTTCATGGGGTGAAAGACACGTATTTATGTGAGTAATGGTAAGTTGATGGGCAGGTCATAGAAAGCAGGCATAAATGTGGCATATTCTGACCAGAAGCCTTTTATTAGAGAAGTAGCACCAATGTCAATGTTACAACCTTACCTATTTGCAATCTAAATTAATGACTTGGGTGAAAAGACTTAAAAATAGTTTTCTGATGATACAAAGCTAATTGTGAATCCAAGCTGCAATGAGGAAATAAATAAGACTAGAAAAATAAAACAAGTGTCTAGTCGTATGGATAAGTGACCGTATTTAGACTATTTAGAATCTATTTAATGAGAGGACTGGAAATATGATTGGTAAAGTTCCCGATTACACCAAAATAGGAGTGCTGTAATTTGTCAAGAGAAATAAAGAGTCTACAAAGTGATATTACAGTGGGCAACAATCTGACAGATGCAATGCAATATTAGAAACTGTGAATTTATAAGTTGACAGGAAGAATAGAAAAGGTGTATATTACTAAAATGGAAAGGGATTGCAAAACCTGGTGGTGCAGGAATATTGTGTATCCTACGCAAGTCACATAATGTTGGGATGCAAGTACAGCAATAAATTAGGAAAGGAAATTAAATATTATAAGTCATTACGTAGAGATGGAATTTGAAGATATAGTGCTCTTGCTGGAAGTCATGGACAAGCACACCAGGATTCGCCTGCTCCTCTGCTCCTCTGAACTTCCGACGGTCTTGCTCTTTATGCCCCTCATTGAAACAGACACGTGACTCTTTGATTTTAGGCGCTGTCTGTTAGGTGATGATTTTATCGCCGCAACTGTGGGTGCATGAACGAGTATATGAACTTTGGTGATGAATTATATGACCTAAAAGTTATTTCTAACTTCAAAACTATGTGAAAAGACGGAATACTTAAATTGTACAATGTTTTTAAGGAGTGAGGGAAAGAGATATCCTTATGCAGCCAATTAGTGCATACTGTTGACCAATAAACGTCTACAAGAATATAAATTTACACATTTAAATAGACATTGCTACAAATTAACTTTCATATAACGATTGCATAGCGAAATGGTAATGCTCTCTTCCAACCACTTTCATCATGCAAAAGATACAGAAGCTTGAATACAGTCACTAACAGATTTAAGAACAGATTCTTCCTCGCTATTTTAGACTGTTAAATGGATCACTCTAATTTCAAATAATGTTGATATTGCTAATGCTGATCTTGCATTGCAACTGTAACCTTGTATATCTCATTCTGTCTAAGCACCCTATAATGTGTTTGTTCTTGTTTCCTATGACCTGCCTGTACTGGTCACATAACAAACCGTTTTACTGTACTTAGGCACATGTGACAACAATAAATCAAATCAATTTTTCCTCATCTGAGGCGCTTCAAATTAAACAAAGTTAATGTATGCACAGCTAATAGTATATCCTTTTTCTTCGTTCAGAAACTGCGTCTTTGCCTTCATCTGCTGACTGATAAGGATTTAGTAATGTCGGAGGATGTTGCTTCACCTTATTCTACCTTGAAGATTACGAGTCTTTCCAGTCGGGCTCTGTGAAATGGAAATGAGCGAAACAGAGATGCCTGGCACGATGTTGCCTTCATACTGCCCAAAATCACGTAGTGTATTTCTTTGGAGAAAGTGAGGACTGCAGATGCTGGAGATCAGAGTCAAAAAGTGTGGTGCTGGAGAAGCAGAACTGGTCAGGCAGCATCCGAGAATATTCCGGATGCACTGGCCTCTGAAGCACATCCCACCCAGACCCCAAACCTGCTTCCCTAACCCTGATTTTCCCATACCTAATCCACCATCCTGCACATCACTGGACAATGCAATTTCGTGTGGTCAGTCTTTCTGATCTGCACATCTGTTGACTGAAGGAGGCAAGCAGAAATCCACGCCGTCACAGGGAGAACCGAAAGACACCCAAGGCTGGAATTGAACTCTGATCCCTGGACCGGCAAGGCAGTGATGCTGACCACTGTGTCAACTTTGGTTATCGATTTGTTCCATGGTTTTCCCGCTGATGATAGATTGTTTATACCTGCTCCCAAATCCAAGAAGAACGAGAGGTGATTTTGGGAAAATGCATGCGATTCTAAGAAACGTTAGTCCATTGGAAGACAGCCTGTCCGCACAATCAAGTACGAGGGACACTGTTTTCGGTTAAGGATTGAAGTTGAGAATTGATTGGAAGAACATTCTTTATTCAGAATGTTGCGAATATTTAGACTTTTCTACACCAGGGGGCGCTGGATGCCGCGGTAAGTGTATTCAGCGCAACAAAAATCTATAGATCATTAGCCACTATATTGGCATCCATGGGCGAATCAGAACTCGTTGAACATCACCTTTTTAAACTTAATTTTAAACCTTGATTCGTCTTTTCAAGAGGAAGAGAGTTGCGTATCCCTAATTGCTCTTGCTAGACCACTTTAGAGTTAAGATCCAAATCATTGCAGTCACAAGTCATCTGGAGAAGCTAAGGATGACTGATTTCCGTCCCGAAAATATCTTAATGGATCAGGTAACTTTTTAAAACAATCATGGCAGTTTCATGGCAATACGAAGGAAACTTACAATTCCAGCAAAGTTTTAAGAGTTTAGTTAACACACAGGTGGTGGGATAGAAACCTTTTCTCAGCGACCACTACATTGTTCACCTAGTCACGTTACCGCCCGCTGTGGCAACTTGATCCCTACGCTAGAAATTGGAAGGAATATGCATAATACAAAGCTTCACGTTAAAATAAGATGAAAGAATAAATGTAACAAATTTAATTCAGAGAGGAAATCAAGAGAATTACATTTAACAGCAGTGCTTGATTCTTGGAACTTGTTCAGGTGAAGTTATTGGAACAATTTGAAGCGCTCATGTCACTAAAATGCTGTCATATTTTGTTTTACATTGAATAATTAAGGTTTTCCCATAAGAACGTTTACCATAGTTGGATGGGCGTAAAAAAAAATCATCGATAGTAAGGTCTGCGCATGAGAAAAATGGGAAGTTGACGAATCCGTCAAACGCTACACTCATCACTAAGCTTAGTTTAAAACGACAATGATTCACTCATTAGAAAATGCAAGGTCCATAAGCACTACAAGCGCACTGTTGCATACACGATCTGCTCGTCCTTCCTCGTGGCAGTCGGTAAAGGATCGAACCGAACCCCAGCCAGACTCTGAGCCGGTTGACTCGGTGCCGAATACACAACCGATTCTTCATTACGTTTTGGAAATGGCGCCGACTCACTCACTGCTGGGTTTTCACTGAGCACACGCAACTTTGTGCACGCAGCCTGATCGGGAGGACGGTGGTGGGTGTCTGAGCGACTGATATTTAACTTGGCATAAATCGTGCTATCCGATAAGTCTTGATCCTGCAAATAACCAGATCATTATTTACAGCATTTTCAAATGCAGGATGTCAGGGTTCCTAAGTGAAGAAATATGCAATTAGCTGCAGCAGTAGTATTGATGTGTGATCTTGTGGCCCCATTGCTGTCGGTTCGAATAAATGCTTTCTTTTTCCTTATCGTATTTTGCACAAGCCATAACTGGACAGAATTACACCAATGAAACCCCAGAACGTTTGTTAAGTATGTTATGGACGAGGCCAGACCACTCAAAACATTCTTAAGCAGGCAGCCCAAACCGTAACTTTGCAGTTTGTTTCGGTAAGTGTACGCAGAAACTTACCCAAAGTTAGCTAAGTTGACTCCCAGGTTTTAAAACAGCCAAAAATGCATTCACAAAATTACGAAATGAAACACAAAGAATAAAGAACACCTACAGAACTCAGTCTATCCAAAGTAGACTTAGTTATGCTGTTCTGAATATGCACGACACTTCCAAGATACAAACCCCTTAAACACCGTAAAAACGAAACAAAGGCTACAGGTCGAAGTTAGAAGGACAGCGACTTTAGCAACCTGTTTCCACACAGCTCCACTGCTGAACTGACTCTAATTTAACTTATG
The DNA here is from genome assembly GCF_037043375.1 of Chiloscyllium plagiosum. Taxonomy (NCBI): domain Eukaryota; kingdom Metazoa; phylum Chordata; class Chondrichthyes; order Orectolobiformes; family Hemiscylliidae; genus Chiloscyllium; species Chiloscyllium plagiosum. Next base: position 17,330,345 of record NW_028270173.1, on the reverse strand, counting down.
CTTTCACAACTGACCTTTCATTATGCAGTTCACTTCTAAAGCTTAAAAACGTTGGCCTAATGTCTCATCTGTTTCCATATAAACAAAAAAAGCCTATTATCTCTGTACCAAACCAGTCGATTCTGAGCCTGAGCGGTTTACGACCCCTCTGAAAAAAACAAAGGGCACATTATCCTTGAGATAAGGAACAGCTTTTAGAAAAAATGAGCAGCTTTGTGACAAGTACCTGTTTTGATACTATATCTTATTTTGTAAATCTTAGTCCATAATGTGCGGAAAAGCATTTCCTCGACTTCACACAACTGCAGAATGTTCACAGATTGAATAGGGACTGAGCAAATATCCGTGATATTGCAGCTACTTTTTCTTTCTTTCTGACGCTGGTAAATTTATAAAAGCATTTTTACAACAGAAATAGCTCTTCGTTTTCGATGTCACAAGTCGACAATGAGCAATGAAAATTTTACATTCGTCATGGGAATGAGCAAAAATTAACCAGGAAACCAGTTGCATTCCATTTAAGGTGGAAGATGAGGATTTCATTTCACAAACGATTGTCACGAAGGTAGACTGACAACAAGAGTTGGTGCATTGCTCTCTCAGCTTCTAGACCTCAATTCGATCTAAGCCCACAGCACGCAAGCGACAAGGCTGATTGGGTTAAAGTTTAGACACTTTAAAGCAACCATAGTCTGTACTCGCCGTCAGGAATCATGGTAGTTAAATCACGATGTTGTGCCGAACACGACGCGAAATTAAACCAATCCCTTCTGCCTGCACTTCATCCATGTCCTTCCGCTCCTTGCATACTAATGTGTTTATCTTAAAGTCCCTTAAACGCCCCTTCCGTATCTGCCTCCACCAACACCCTTGTCAGCGCATTCAACACTCCTCCCACTCTCTGTTAAAAAAAAACTTGCTTCTCACACCTCCTTTGAACTTTCTCCCTCTCACCTTAAATGCATGCCCGAGTTTTAAACATTTCCACTCTGGGAAAAAGATTCTGACCGTCAACTCTATCTATGAACCTCATAACTTTAAAGATTTCTATAAAGTCTCCCCTCAGCCTCCGCCGGTCCGGAGAAAACAAGTCGAGTTTTTTGTAGACTGTTCCTTATAAGTCGTACCCTGTAAACCACGCAGCATCCTGGTAAACCTCTTCTGTACCATTTCCAAAGCTTCCAGATCGCTCTGCAATGTGGCGACCAGAATTGAACGCAATACTCTAAGTATGGTCTAATTAAAGTCTTATATAGCTGAAGCATGGCATCCTAAATCCTGTATTCAGTTCCCCTATCAATAAAGGCAAGCATGGCATACGCCTTCTTTACCACCCTATCTATTTGCGTGGCAACTTTCAGGAGTGATGTAATCGAATTTAGGTGACGTAACGTACAATTTAAAAAGAAACAGTTTGCGGTGATGTCTTTAATGTAAAAAAGTCTATAAGAAACGAAAACTGACCACTAGCTGAATGCAAGGAGGAAAACTATTTTCTTCTATGGTAAGAAAAAATATTGAGAGCATAGATATTGGGCGGACTCTAACGATTTGAAAACAGAACTTATAAAAGTGATTCCGCTTTCATGGCTTGAACCATGGAACCACCAGAGTCAGTTATTATCTTCGCCTGTTAATAATACGTTAAAATGGATTTGTGCTTCACAATAAAATTATTATCCCCCTCGAGAATAAGAACAATCGAATAATAGAATATTAGATTCCTACAGTGTGGAAGCAGGCCATTCGGCTCATAGAGCCCGCACCGACCATCCGAACAGCATCCCAACCAGACTCAACTCACGAGCATATCCCTGTAATCCTGCATTTCCAATGTCTAACCCAAATAGCCTGCACATTCCTGGACACTATGGGAAATTTAGCACGGCCAATACACCTAACCTACACACGTGTGGACTGGAAACCGACGCAGACACGGGAAGATTGTGCAAACTCCATACATACCAGATTTTTCAGTCTGGAGGCTTCAGTTATACATAGCTCATTTGCAACTTGCTCTCCAGTTCCATTATCTGTAAAAGTTTTTAATCGATTAGATAACTTAAAGCTGGAACAAAATTAACATTTACATAAATGCATTACTACAGTCAAGACATTATGCGAGGAAAGATCAATAACTTTTGTATTTCTTTACATTTTGATTTTGGTGGTTCAGGGCAGCTAGATACAGGCAAAAAAATGTTGGCCTAGCCAGTAACATCTGTGCCCCACCAGAGAATATATTGAAAGTAAAATGTGTCTTTGCATGTCAAAAACGTTGGCATGTGAGGGTTGGTTACTTTTTTGAAGTATTTTTCTTTTTGAAAAAGAACAGAGATTTTAGTGGTTCTTCCAGATAACGACTTCGCGTAGTACTATGATATCTTGAAAAGTGTCCATATTATAGAAGAGGAGTTGCTGGACGTCTTAAAACGTACAAAGTTCGATAAATCCCCAGGACCGGATTAGATGCATCATAAAACTTTGTAGAAACTTCGGGAAGTGATTGCTGGGCCCCTTGCTGAGACATTTGTATCATTGCTAGCTACTGGAAGACTGGAAGTTGGCTTACGTGGTGAAATTACTTAAGAAAAGTGATAATGAGAGATCAGGAAACCATAGACTAGTGAGCCTGACGTGAATAGTGGGCAAGTTGTCGGAGGATATTCTGTGGGACAGAATGTAGGTGCATTTGGAAAGGCGAGGACTGATTAAGTATAGTCAAAATGCCTTTGTGCATGGGAATTCGTGGCTCACTAACTTGACTGAGGTTTTGAAGAAGTGACGAATAAGGTTAATGAAGGGAAGACAGTGGATGTTGTCTATATGAACTTTAGTAAAGCATTCAACAAGGTTCTGCATGATAGATCGGTTAACAAGGTTAGATCACATGGAATCCTGGGGAATTAGCGACTTGAATACAAAATTGGCTGTAAGGTAGGATACAGAGGGTATTGGGAGAAGGTTGCTTTTCCGACTGAAGGTCTGTGACCAACTGTGTGCCAATGCTAGGTCCACCGCTTTTCATCATTTATATAAATGATTTGGCGTGAATATAGAAGGTATGGTTAGTAAGTGTGCAGATGACATCAAAATTGGAGGTGTAGTGGACAGCGAAGAAGGCTACCTCAAAGCTCACGGAATCTCGATCAGAAAGGCTGAGAAATGGCAGATGGAGCTTAATGTAGATAAATATGAGGTGCTGCATTTTGGGAGGGCAAACCAGAGCAGGATTTATGCATTTAATGGTAAGGTCCTGGGGAGTGCTGCTGAATAAAGAAACCTTGGAGGGCAGGTACGTAGTTCTTTGAAAGTGGAGTTGCAGGCCGACAGGAAAACGAAGATGGTGTTCACCTTTATTGGTCAGTGCATTACGTATGGCGGTTGGGAGGTCATGTTGCGGCTATACAACATATTGGTTAGGCCACTTTTGGGGTACAGCGTTCTGGTCTCCCTGCTTTAGGAAAGATCTTGTTAAACTTGAAAGAATTCAGAAAAGATTTACAAAGATTTTGCCAGAATTGGAGGGTTTGAGATACGGGAGATGCTCAATAGGTTGGAGCTATTTTAACTGGAGTGTCAGAGGCTGAGGGGAGACCTTATAGTAGTTTATAAAATCATTAATTCAAAACTAGAGGACATAGGTTTAAAGTAAGAGGGGAAAGATTTTAAAGGAACCTTAGGGGCAGCATTTTCATACAGAAAATGATGCGTGTATTGAATTAACTGCCAGAGGAAGTGATGAAGAATGGTAAAATTACAAGATTTAAAGGGCAAACAGATGGGTCCATGAATAGGAAGGGTTTAGAGCAATACGGGCCAAATGCTAGCAAATGGAACCGAATTAATTTAGAATATCTGGTCGGCATGGATGAGTTGAACAAAAGGATTTGTTTCTGTACTATATTTCTCTGTGACTTTGTGGCACTGCTCAGAGTGTGAGTAGAAGTAGAATTCTGTGGTGTGCCAATGGGAAGTTGTTTATACATATAACAGTTTATGGCAAGTGAATAAATATGAAGGCCAGTAGATTGTTTTTAATCTATAATCATCAAGATTGATTTTGGTTTAAAAACCCGGAGTCTGATAGTTTCTAGGGCAGTATCAGAGGCACTTAACTGAGCTCAGGGACAATTAAAGTTCGCCTTATAGAAAGGAAATTTTCAGAGCAAGTCAGGGAATTTATTATCTCAGTCAATTTTTTGTTGTGTAGCTTTCAAGTCAGAAGAGCACAGTTAGGAATCTGCATGGTATTGGAAGCTGAGAAAATCTAAGGTTTAAGTGTTGTGGATACCTCTGAAAGAAGATCTTCGCAGTTTACAAAAAGAAATTAGGGAGAATCAGTTAAGTGAAATGTCAGTATTTGATGTATTGAGCTTCCTACTCCAGATTTGATTCTTTGTAAAGGACAGTGTCAACAAACTCATGAAAATGCTGTTTTGTTGTGGTTTGTCTTTTTAAGGATTTTTTAAAATATGCTTGGATGTCTTGGGTTTCATTTATTTTTTTCTTTGCAAGAAACTTATATTGTTAAATAAGCTTTGAGTTTCGTGTGACTAATTTCAGTCATTGGTCACCATGTTAACTAAAGTGTATAGATAAATATATGATCTATCAATCCATGTTTCGTTCTGGCACCTTATTCATTCAGTAATATCATCAGCTGGTGTAATGAAAACTTTAAGAACAAATGTTTCAGTATTTTCATTCATTTAACTTCGCAAATAATGATATCTAGCCTATTGGGGCGGAATGATGGCACAGTGGTTAGCACTGCTGCCTCTCATTATCAGGGACCGGGGGTTTAAGTTGACCCTTGGATGTTTGACTGCGTGGAGTTTGCACGGTCTTCCCGTGTCCGCATGGGTTTCCTCTGACAGTCGGATGATGTAGAGGTTAAGTGGATTAGCCATGCTAAATTGCCCCGTTGTGTTCAGGGATGTGTAAGCAAGGTGACTGACAGGGATAGGGTGGGAAGATGGGCCTAGGTGGGATACTGTTGGGAAGGATGGTGCAGACTCGATAGATCAAAAAGTCTCTATCTGCATTGTATGAATTCTATGAATCTAACTTGCCATTGTTTATTATCTTGCAAGGTGGTAAGAGTGCAGGTGTGAGATTACCTCTAATCCAAACATTTAAAACTATAATACAATAATGAAACTTCATGTGGGGTTCGAAGTTGAACATTGAAATACATTTTAAACGTGACAAATGTATCGCTGATGCTGTAATGATTTTGTGTTCTTGTCTTTCTGATACAAGCGTAAGTATTATAATTTCCTGGTTTGCTTACTTCCACTATTCCTTTATAGGGCTCTCCCCTTCGCTCTCCTTTTCAAGAGTTTGCTTTCATCAACAAATAATTTGGCCAGTTATGCCGGCAGCACAGAGAAGATTTGCAAGTATGATACTAAAAATATGCAGACATATGCATCGACAAAGGCTGAATATCTTCTCTTGAGAAAAGAAGATTGAAGCATGAATTTAGGGAATTCTTTAAAATTATGAAAGCTTTCTTACAATCGATACAAGGAAATTCTTCCTTTTATGGGCAAAAGCTTAGATAGAAGTCACCAATACAAGATCACCATTAAGTATTTTAAGAGGAAATCGAGAAGCAACTTATTTCTGTAAACTATGACAAGAGCGTGAAGCCTATTACCACAGTGTGCTTGAATCGAATAATAGATCTATAATTAAAAGTAATCTAGAAAAACACAGAAAGAGATATTAAAATTACTAGATTTACTAATTGTGATGAAAATAGATCGGAAGAAGTTCAAGAAGAGAACACTAAGTGGTCGCTCATTGTATGTTGTTTTGTAGTTGAGTTCAGTACTTACAAGGAGGTCTGCTACTGTGCCAAGTAGAGAACATTTTGATTATGATTAAAGCGACCGGCACCAGGACCACCACTGAAAATATAAGCAGATTGGTGTTCCACTGATATGGAGATGGTGTTTCTTCAGAATCAATATGAGCTGCAAATAGGGGGGAGAAAAGCTATTTATTTCTTAATGTCTTCCCACTTCTCTTTGTGTTCTTAGTAGTGGCTATATTGGTTTCATGTTTAATTTAAAAGCTGCAAATGATAGCAGGGCACCTAGATCGTGAGTAGATAAAACAAAAAACTAAGTATCTTTTCATCATCCTGTTCTGTGCTATTCACTGCAGTTATTTTTAGTCTGTTATAATTAAGATAAACTTGTACAAAATAAGCACAAACAAGATCAGCAGCCAAAGCCACAATAAAGATTCAGTTGGGTGAGTGCAAGGCGTTAGAGTGGAGGAGGGGCAGATGTAGATTGTAGTAACAGAGGGAGGTGAAAGCATTGTACATTGTGCTGTGTATCGCTTCATTTTTCTCACTTACAGTCTATTTTAGAACAAAAACCGCTTGTCATATAAATTGCTTACTTTCCACTAATTTGACCTTAGCAACGCAGTACGGATTCAAAATGGATTCAAAAATCCTGTTACTCTGAATCTAATATATAAATAATCATAAATTAAATATCAATAACTATGCACCAGCCATCTTCTACCCGATTAAATCATCAATTAGAATAAGACAATTCCAGTTTACACTTTGCAGCTTAGATTCTCTCCATGCTACTTTGTGAAGATCACAGAGATTGCTGACCGCATTGAAACTATCTTAAGTTCCATATCATGTGGAACAACTAGCCAGCTATTAGTCAATTATGATGTAATGTATGATGGCTGTAGCAAGTCATTTTTTTAACGAAGCAGCTTCCTGAAATGAAAAAGGAAAGGAAAGGATATTTCGAGCTCATGGTCCCTTCTTCATTATTATGTAGTCACATACCAGTTGACAAATGTGTAACCATGCACTTCAAACATGTTAATTAATTCAGTCCAAATAAAATCAATTATCCTGTTTTGTTATGGTTTCATCAGGTCATTCGTTATTCTACATGACAGATATCAAGATATTGCACCAGCACTACCATTTATTGCCAAGTTGGAATGTGGGAATCATTGCCTAGGCCAGCATTTATTACACCTCTGCTATCCAATGTTGCCTTGAAGAGTTGGCAGTGTGCCTCCCTTTTGGCAAATAAGTGGTTTGCTAGGTCGGTTGGGATAGGCTATTAAAGGTCGAGAACATTGTAATTCTACTTTCAGGGAGCTATGGACTTGAACCCCCAAGATCCCTCTGTACATCAGCGCTGTTCGGAGTCCTGCCATTAATTGCATATCTTTCCTTAACATTTGATCTCCCTAGGCACAACACTTCACACTTAGATGAATTAACTTGCATCTGCTATTTCTCTGCCCACATCTGCAACTGATCTATAACCTAATGTGTCCTTTGACTACATTCTACATTATCCACAACCCAACTGATCTTTGTATTATTTGCAAAATTAATAACTCACTCGTCTACATTTTCATCCAACTCATATGTATATCACAAACAACAGACGTCCCAGTGCAGATACCCGCAGAACACCACGAGTCACAGACCTTCAGCCTGAAAACAACCTTCCATTACTACCCTATGCCTTCTATGGGCAAGCCAATTCTGAATCCACGTAACCAAGTCACAGTAGATCCCTTGCATCTTAATTTTCTACATGAGCCTATCGCCAGGAACCTTGTCGAAAGCCTTACTAAAATCCATGTAGACAACATCCACTGCTCTACCCTCATTGATCACTTTTGCCATGGTCTTGATAAATTCAAATCAGGTTAATAAAACATGACCTGCCCTGCGAAAGCCATGCTGACTACCCCGAATTAAGCCATACTTTTCCAAATGTATGTAACTCCTATCTCTAAGAAATCTCTCCACCAGCTTCTCAACCACAGATGTGAGGCTCACTGGTCGATAATTTCCTGCAATTTCCCTATTTCCCTTCTTTAATAGTGGAACAACATTAGCCACTCACCAGTTCTCTGGGACCTCTCCAGTGGCTGGTGAGGATGCAAAGATCTTGGTCAAGGTCCCAGCAATTTCCTCTCTTGCGTCTCTCACTTACTTAGGGTAGATACCAATTGCGCCGCGAGGACTTATCCATCTCAATGCGCTTCAAAAGAACTAACACCACTTCTTTCTTGATCTCAAAATGCCCTAGCATGTTAGCATGCACCACACAAATGTCGCTTTCCTCCATATACTTCTCCTGGGTGCAATGCACTTATTTAGGATCTCACCCACATCTTCTGCCTCTAAGTGTAAGTACCCTCTTTTATCCTAAGTGATCCTACCTCCTCCCAACAGTTATCCTCTTGTTTTTAATGTATAAACCTACTTACTGAGGTTATTTTATGGACCCTTCTTGCTCTCCTAATTCCCTGCTTCGGTTCTTTCCTGCTTTCTTTATATCCTGTTTTCCACATGGGCCTTGCCTGCTTTTAACTTCTTGAACCTTACCTATGCTTTTTTTTTTCCTTTTCAATAAATTCACCACCTCCCTCGCTTATCCAAGGATCCCTCACCTTGCCATCCATGTCATCCTTACTGAAACATGCCAGTCTTGAACTCTTATCAACAGGTCTTTAAATGATTCCCACATTTCAAATGTGTACTTGCTTAATAACAGCTCCTCCCAATTAACATTCCCTAGTTCCTGCCAAATACTGATGTAACTTGCCCTTTCCCAATTTAGTATATTGCCACATGGTTCTGACTTATTCATAGCTACCTTAAAACTTAAGAAGATACTGTTTCCAAAATACTCCCCCACTGAAAGGTAGGACATCTGATCAGGATTATTAACAGTACAAGGTCCAGTATGCTCCCTCCGCCACGTCTCTCCATCCCGCTTCCCCAAGCTGGACTATCCGCATACTGTTTCAAGAAACCCTCTTGGATGCACTGCCCCGTCCTAGCCTCTTACTCGAAGAGAGTCCAAGTCAGTATTGGGGAATTTATATTCAACCATGCTGACAAATCTGTTTTTGTTGCATCTTTCCAAAATCTGCCTACATATTTGTTTCTCAGTATCTTGGTGCTGTTGGTAGGAGGTGTGTGTGTGTGTGTGTGGGGTGGGGGGGGGAGGGAGTTTGGTAGGGAAAGGGGTACAGCGGGGGCCTATAATAAAATCCTATCAGAGTGATCGTACCCATCTTATTTTTGACCTCTACCTTTACTGCCTAAATGGATGAACCCTCCAGTATGTCCTTTCTGAATGCAGATGTAACATTCTCCCGAAATAGTAATGCAAATATTCCAACTCCTTTACCTTCTCCTTTATCTCGTCTAAAACATCAAAACTGGTTGAGCATCCAATCCTTGCCTTTCTCTCAACCAAGTCTCTGTAATAGTCCCATGTAAAGATCCAGGTTGTAGGCTCATCTGCTCTACCTACAATACTCCTTGCATTGAAATAAATACATTTCAACCCGTTAATACCATCGTGTTCATTGACCTGACTCTGCTTCTCCTTTCTTTCTGATGTACTGATGGTAACATGTACCGTCTTCTCAATCCCTGCATTTGTTGACATCTGCTGTAGTTCCCAACCCCCTGCCACACTGTTTAAACCCTCCTGCATAGCACTAGCGAACCTCCCTGCAAGGGTATTTGCTCCCCTCTAGTAGGTACAACCTGTCCCTCTTATGCAGGTCACTCCTGCCCCAGACGCGGTCCCAATGATCCAAGAACGTGAAACCCTGCTCCTTGCACCAGCTCCTTATCCACACATTCATCACTATCTTACTGTCCTTTGTCTCAGGTGCACTTGGCACTGAGATTACTACCCTTGAGTTCCTGCTTTTCAGCCTCTTTCTTAACTCCCTGTACTCACTCCGTAGCACCCCAACCCTCTTTCTACCTATGTCGTTGGTACCGATGTGCACAACAACCTGTGCACAATGTGCACAGCTGCTCATCCTCCAAGTTTCCATTTATATATTTATTTTGGGGTGGGGAGAGGCATAGGGTTCAAGTGTGGATCAATCTCCAATGAAAGTGACAAATTTACCATTTACTGTGACTCTTGTGCCTTCTCCAGTTCCGAGCCCACAGTTCAAGACTTTGACCTGGCAGTAATAAGTTCCTGTATCGTTCAGTTTCATCCTGGTTATTGATATAGATGCTAGTTTCAAGTTGAGGAAGGCAGATTTGCCTGCTTCTTGGACACGTCCGATATATCCTGTGCAGTTGTTACAAACATTACACATCTTGCGATCTTTGTACCATGTGTAGGCACCAACCAGCGTGTTTTCTGAATGGGTGGCATCCACACTAAATTTGCAGTGTAGATTCAATGTGTCACCTATGGCAACGTTAATCCAGGCCGGGGTTTGCTTGACTGTGACCTTGGAGTCAGTGATTCCTGTAAAGACAAGAATTCATGGATAATCACGCCGTTCTACATTGTGTGCCTTTCAGTAGCAGCAGATAGTCTCAGTCAAAAAAATTCTACTCTGAATGAAATAACAGCAACCTCGCGGTTTATGAAGATAGAAGCCGTTTGCTAAGTAATGAATAACAAATTTCACTTCCTGAGTTTCAATCATTATTGATGCCCTTTGATTTGCCCGCAGACATTGCCAGAACTACTGACTATTTCCAGTATTTTCGACCTTTCACTCAGATTTACACACAATGAGAAACTTGGTTTTCTGCCCTAACTCGGATCCATAAACATACCGGGGAATGAGCTTCCAACTGTCTTGATTTGTGGACACTGAACGAACAGTTTCCCTTTCACAGACAAACCAGTGGCTGCCTTAAAACAATTAAAGCTGCTTCTGTAAAATTGTCGTTCATCCACGTTGTTGCACAAAAAAGCGCTCATTTCACGCTTTAATCCTAATTATCTTTTGCATTTATTTTGCGGCTTGAGTTATCGATGGGGCACCGGGGTGGAAATGAGGTAATAAATTAAAATCCAAAGTAATTAACAGTGTACCGTTTTTAGATTTGGCGGCCAAACGCAACACTACCTTTGTCCTCGAGCCAACGAGGGTTGAGTGTCAAATTATCTTTTAAATGAATATTCTTATTCCACGAGATGGACAGTTTGAAGTGTTGTCTCAATTGCAGATGGAAAAGCGAGTAACTGGACAGTTAACTTTTCAATCGATAAAATGGTCAACTATTTTGCAAGTGAGGTGCCAGAAGACAACCATTTAATATAGGTGAAGAAGTTGATGGGGTCCTACTGCTTTGCATCTCTTGAATATCATCACTGTTCATAGAGTCATAGACCTACTCGGAAGTCTGTAAAAGCTGTCCAAATTCTTGCCAATAGAATGCAAAACTGACTTTACACGAGAGTTACTTAAATGTATTGCTAATTAGGCCCACCTCGACTGCGACCAGAACAGGCCGTCAAAGGCGTTCTGAGAACTGAAACCGCATGAATCGCACTGGGCTGCAAGGGGGTGCACGCTGACTCTCCACTCACGAACTTGATCACAAGTGGTGCAGCTCTCGGAACGTTCCGATTCTCTTATCTATTTGAAGCATATTGACTGGTTTGTTTTAAGTTTTTTTATTTTACTAACAATTAAATGAACCATACCGAATTGTATTTATATCGTGTCTTTATGTTAAGAAACCTCAAGGTCGGCTTCAAAATAGGCTCAGATTATTTGCCAAGAAAATCGATCCGCAAATTGTGTAGCTCTGCAATTTGTCTCAGTGTCGGTGTGGACTGGGATGACACGAGAGACAGGAGCGTCACGGACCCGGATTTGATTCCAGTCTTACATGACTGTGTGGAGTTTGCAAGCACGTGCGCAGTTTCTCCCCGGCTCGGGTTTCCTCCCAGGTTCCAACATCGTGCAACTTAAGTGAATTTGCTGTGCTGAAATTGTCTGTAGTGTTCAGGGATGTGCAGGCTAGATGGATTAGCCATGGTAAATATCAGAGTCATACAGATGTACAGCACAAAAACAGACTCTCGATCCACGCCGACGAGATACTAAATTAATCTGATTCCATTTGCCAGCAATTGACTCATGCATCTTTAAACCTTCCCTGTTCATAAACCCATCCAGGTGCCTTTTAAATGTGTAAGTTGCACTAGTCTCCACCATTCCATCTGGCAGATCATTCCAGACAGGTACCACCCTTGAGATCTCTTTCATATCTTTCTCTTCTCACCTTAAACCTATGCTCTTTAGTTTTGGACAACACTCCGCTCCCCCCTCCCCCCATCCTAGGAAAAATAATCGCCTTATCCATGCTGCTCTTGATTTTATAAACTTTTATAAGGTCACCCTTCAGCCTCGATGCTCCAGGGAAAATAGCCCGAGCCAGGGTATAGTGAAGGGCTAGATGTGGATGGGATGCTCTTCGGAGAATCGGCGCGGACTCGATGGGCTGAATAGCCTTCTCTCGTACTGTAGGAATTGAATGATTCTGTCCTGATTTCCTGAGCATTGATTGAACTAATAACTGGAAATGACGGCTATGGAACCGCGAAATCCGTGAAAGCAGAATGAATGGAGAAAACCCTGGAAGAAGACAGCCAAGTTTACGAATGGGGGGCACCGTCGGGGTTGGATTCTTCGTTAAAAGGAGTCGGGTGCGCGTTATAAAACTCGCACGAATTTCTATTAGACTTCCCGACGCTGGGGCACGTTGCATTGCCCCATCACCTCTGGAGCAACCTGACCGCTCAGGATTTCAGGGAATTTGGAAATGGCCAACTCCTGTCTCTTGTATAATCCTAATCCACGAGGGATTGGACGGTCACTGAGACAAATTACACAGGTATGCAATTAGCGAAGGGATTTTTTTGAGCAATTAATCTGAACCTATTTTGATCCTGCTCGGAAGATTTCTTATCTTAAAAACACTATGTAAATACAAATAAATTTGTTGGTTGCATCTTGTAGTACAGAATTAAAGATTTGCTTTATATGTTCGTGTACGTATAGGCTATACGTGTCTGCAAAACTGCACATATTATCTGTGTGCGTGTATGGATATGCGTGTTAGTGGGATTCCCTTCAAATGCAAAAATGTCCATGATTGCGGATTACTCACTCGGGAACATCAGCAAGAGCCAAATGAATCGATTCCATAACATAGTCCCTCGGCTGCCTATTAATAACAAAAGAGTTTATTTTAAGAACATTTTAGCTGATATCCATTCTACATCGTCAAAAAATATTAGTGACGTACCTAACCATTATCTTTTATTATCTTTATCTTACTACAATCGGGGAGAAAGAAACATAAAATATAAGAATCCTACATAAACTTAAAAATCACACAACACCAGGTTATAGTCCAACAGGTTTAATTGGAAGCACTAGCTTTTGGAGCGCTGCTCCTGCTTCTAATTCACATGTTAGTAGAAAACACGGCAGAAAATGCGTACACAGCAAGCTCCCGCAAAAAGCGCTAATATTTGATTAGATTCCCTACAGTGTGGAAACAGGCCCTTCGGCCCAACGACTCACACCGACCCTCTGAAGAGTAAACCACCAAGACCAGTTTCTCTGAGTCATGCACCTAGCACTATGGCAACTTAACATGGCCAATTCACCTGAAATGCACATCTTTGGGCTGTGGGAGGAAACCCACGCAGACACGGGGAGAAGGTGCAAACTCCACACAGTCAGTCACCCGAGGCTGGAATAGAACTCTGGAGCTGTGAGGCAGCAGTAGTAACCACTGCTGCTTAAGGGAGAATTATTTCCCCAGGACACAGAGGGCTCTCAATTCGCTCTCCATCTTAATTGGCCACGCACAGCTGAGAAGGCGGAAAAAGTCCCTACTGGACATGAATCTGAATGAAGGCACCTCTGACAGCGCAAAACCCCTTACCACCTACATTTTACTGTCAGTGTGAATATTAGAGATGAAGCTTTGGATCGATACTTGGACCTTCAACCTTCCAACTCAAAGGTTTGTGTGTGTGTGTGTGCGTATGCAACTAAGTGAGACACGGCTGACAGAGCCGTAGAATCTTAGAAATTTTCCAGCATGAGAAAGGTTTTCGGCCCATTGTGTCCGCTCGTTAAAATTCAAGCAGTTAGTATTTCAAATTACCGTAATAATAATCATTTTTAGCTTAGGTATAATAGGGCATTCCTGCATTAGATCTATCAAACGAAAGAATCTCGCCGCTCGGTCGAAATGACTGCTACATTGCTCACAGATCGAATGAAACAATACCTTCCGATGACAATTGCAGCACCGTAACTTCAGTTGATCTCAAAGGTAGAATACTGATCACTCATCGATATAATTGTGACAGGCTTCTTTCGACGTCATTTCCGGTTACAGTTTTTGCCCTGTTTAGGAAATGCGCCTGCGCCGTCTTGCACAAGTTCGCGATGTATCAGACAGTTTAATGAATGAATCCAAGCGTCGGGATGCCAACACAAATTAATAGCCTGTGTGATCGTGGTCATCGTTTAGATCACGTGTTGTTATTGAAATTTGCTCCTGATCATTTCTGACAATTTAAGAATATCTATATGTCCCTATTTATTTTTGAGATGTAAGCAACATTTAGATTTCTGAGACATATATAATGTTCTAGTGCGTTACACAATCTTGTACTTGCTGCCTACATTTGTTTAATATTATCACTTGTTCATTTATTCTTTCACCTTAAAATTATGTCCCCATGTCTTGAACTCCCCGACCCTATGGGAAATGACACCTGCCATTCACATTATCTGTACTCCTCTTGATTTTATAAACCTCGTTAACTTCAGCCTTCTATCCTCCAGGGTCCTGGCAATGTGCTCTTTTACTACCGCCACAGCGCCATCGCTTCCGCGTCTACCATCCCCCAGCTGGAGACGGTCGAGCTGCGCGGATTCCGCACCTCCTCCGACAGTAGACGTCGACTGACAGGTCCTGGCTCCGAATGAACAGACGGGATCCTGTCGCCACCCAAGATGGAGCGGGGATGGAGATACCTGTGACCCCAGCGTCCGGCAAGAGGGCGTCAGGAACCGGTCCCAGGGTAACCAAAGCAAAATAAAAACGTTACGGAATTGGAAAGACGGCAATGAAGCCGTGTGGATGCGGCAGAACCTGAGCCATGTTCAGGAGTCAAACGCTGCGACCCGCCGTTACCACTATCTTAGAAGCAATTCATTAATCCTCTTCAGCAGCACAACACCAGTATCCTTTTTTTGTAAGTCAAGACTATCCAGAAAATTCGGACATTAAAAATTCTGTGTATCTGTCACTTCAAGTCTCTTTGAACCTTCAATGTTTAATTCCTTCTATAAGAGAAAATGATTTATCATTTTTAGATCCAGATTGATGACTTCACATTGAATTGAAATTGAGCATTGCCCATTCAACTATCTGTTATGATCCCTTTATAACTTCATAACCCCAGCAAAATCCATTACAATGTTTCTAGCAAACATTTGTACCATTGACAATTATTGGATACATGGCTTTCAATCCCATCGTTCAAGTTATTGATTAATGTAGTCAATGGTTGGAACTTAACATATTCCCTATCTCATTAATCTGAAGCTACTATCATCATTGCTTCAGATAAATTACAGCATGCTTAAAGCCAACAATGGTACAAAGCCTGATGGGGAAAGTATGCAATATACCATCTATACTTGTTGCTCTGTTCAACGGAAGACTAAGTACCTCAGTTCTCCTTCCTTCTTATTGTTTCTGGGCTCCCCTGTGGAAACTACCATTTTTCCAATTGCCCTACAAATTGGCACCTTGTCCTTGTTTGGTTAGTTCAGAGGAGAAAATAACCAAGCAAGATCATTGGAAGAAATGCGCTTGATGACTTTGATAGATCATTTCTTCGTCCAAGTACTCAAATTCTCGAGCATAATTTGTTACTAACCATTTCCTGTGCCTCCTACATGTCTCCCATCTTTTATTCCAGTAACCCACAAGTCTGGAAGTCAATTCATATTCGGGACCAAGAGACTATGGCAAGGACTGAATGACATGACAGGTTCTAAAAAGAGACAGTGCAAGATAGTAGACGACACACATCCCTCCCAGATCGTCTCAATAACTTCTCTGCTCGCTTTGAATAGAATTTCGGTGGAGAGATAACAGCTATTCTGACAAGTCCTGATGAACCTATCCCAAAAGTCACTGCATCAGAGGTCAGATCAGTTTTCCTTTGTGTGAATCCAAGGAAAGTGATGGGATCAGATGGAGTACCAGGCCATGCACTCAGAGCATGTGCAGATCAACTGGCAGAGGTATTCTCAGACATCTTCAACTTCTCCCTGCAGCAGGCCACTGTTCCTGCCTGTTTCAACAGGGACAACATCATCACTGTGCCTAAGAAGGCTCATGTAACATGCCTCAATGACTACTGCCCAGTAGTCATAATTTCGGTGGTCATGAAGTGCTTTGAAAGGCTGGTCATGGCATTAATTAACTCCAGCCTTCCCACTACTCTTGACCCACTCCAATTTGCTTATCGGACCAACATACCCACATCAGATGCCATTTCACTTGCCTTTCACTCCTCCCTAGAAAATCTTGACACCAAGAACAGCTACGTAAGAATCCGACTAGTTGACTACAGTTCAGCCTTCAACACTATTATCCCCTCAAGACTGATTACTAAACTTAGTGATTTCGGGCTAAGGCCCACTCTCTGCAACTGGATCCCCAGTTTCCTGACCCACAGGCCTCAATCAGTGCATATTGGGGACAATATTTCATCCTCACTAACATTCAACACTGAAGCCCCTCTCCAGGGGTCCATACTCACTGTACTCTCTGTGTACCCAAATACCAAACGAATGTCATTTACAAGTTCGCTGATGACACCACCATAGTCGTTCGAATCTCAAATGATGATGAAACAGACAACAGACGGGAGGTGGAAGACATGGAAAAATGAGAAAAACAAAGAACATGGAACATTACAGCGCAGTACAGGCCCTTCGGCCCTCGATGTTGCGTCGATCTGTCATACCAATCTGAAGCCCATCTAACCTACACTATTCCATGTACGTTCATATGCCTGTCCAATGACGACTTAAATGCACTTAAACTTGGCGAATCTACTACCGTTGCAGGCAAAGCATTCCATTCCCTTACTACTCTCTGAGTAAAGAAACTACCTCTGACATCTGTCCTATAGCTATCACCCCTCATTTAAACCTAAACTCCCTCGTACTCACCGTCACCATATTTGGAAAAGGCTCTCACTGTCCACCCTATCTAACCCTCTGATTATCTTATATGTCTTTGTTAAGTCACCTCTCAACCTTCTTCTCTCCAACGAAAACTACCTAAAGTCCCTCAGCCTTTCCTCGTAAGACCTTCCCTCCATACCAGGCAGCATCCTAGTAAATCTCCTTTGCATCCTTTCCAAAGCTTCCACATCCTTCTTATAATGTGGTGACCATAACTGCATGCAATACTCCAAGAGCAGCCGCACCAGAGTTTTGTACAGCTGTAGCATAACCTCATGGTTCCGGAACTCGATCCCTCTATTAATAAAACCTAAAACACTGTATGCCTTCTTAACAATCCTGTCAACCTGGGTGGCAACTTTCAAGGATCTATGTACCTGGACACCGAGATCTCTCTGCTCATCTACACTACCAAGAATCTTACCATTAGCCCAGTACTTTGCATTCCGGTTACTCCGACCAAAGTGAATCACCTCACACTTGTCCGCATTACACTCCATTTGCCACCTCTCAGTGCAGCTCTGCAGCTTATCTATGTCTCGCTGTAACCTACAACATCCTTCATCACTATCCACAACTCCACCGACCTTAGTGTCGTCTGCAAATTTACCACCCTTCTACGCCCTCATCCAGATGGTTTATAAAAATGACGAACAGCAGTGGACCCAACACCGACCCTTGCGGTACACCACTGGTAACTGGACTCCAAGATTAACATTTCCCATCAATCACCACCCTCTGTCTTCTTTCAGCAAGCCAATTACTGATCCAAACTGCTATATCTCCCACAATCCCATTCCTTCACATTTTGTACAATAGCCTACTGTGGGGAACCTTATCGAATTCCTTGCTGAAATCCATATACACCACATCAACCAGTTTACTCTCATCTATCTGTTTGGTCACCTTCTCAAAGAACTCAATAAGGTTTGTGAGGCACGACCTACCCTTCACAAAACCGTGCTGACTATTCCTAATCTCGAAGATTATAAATCCTATCCCTTATAACCTTTTCCAACACTTTACCAACGACTGAAGTATAGTTGACAGAGTTGTCTCTACTCACCTTCTTGACAAGGGGAACCACATTTGTTATCCTCCAGTCTTCTGGCACTATTCCTGTAGACAATGACGATTTAAAGATCAATGCCAAAGGCTCGGCAATCTCCTCCCTGGCTTCCCAGAGGATCCTAGGATAAATCCCATCCGGCCCAGGGGACTTGTCTATTTTCACACTCTGCAGTATTTCTAATACCTCTTCCTTGTGAATCTCAATCCCACCTAGTCTAGTAGCCTGTATCTCAGTATTCTCCTCGACAACATTGTCGTTTTCTAGAGTGAATACTGTCGATAAATATACATTTAGTACTTCCCCTATCTCCTCTGACTCCACACACAACTTCCCACTACTATCCTTGATTTGACCTAATCTTACTTTTGTCATTCTTTTATTCCTTAAATACCTATAAAAAGCCTTAGGGTTTACCCTGATCTTATCTGCCAACAACTTCTCATGTCTCCTCCTGGCTCTTCTGAGCTCTCTCTTTAGGTCTTTCCTGGCTACCTTGTAACCCCCAAGCGCCCTAACTGAGCCTTCACATCTCATCCTAACATAAGCCTTCTTCGTCCTCTTGACCAAGAGATTCCACTCCCTTCATAAACCACGGCTCCTGTGCTCTACAGCTTCCTCCCTGCCTGACAGGTACATACTTACCTAGGACACTCAGAAGCTTTTCTTTGAATAAGCTCCACATTTCTAATGTGCCCATCCCCTGCAGTTTCCTTCCCCATCCAATGCTTCCTAAATCTTGCCTAATCACATCGTAATTGCCTTTCCCCCAGCCGTAACTCTTGCCCAGTGGTATACACCTATCTCTTTCTATCACTAAAGTAAACATAACAGAATTATGATCGCTATCACCAAAGTGCTCACCTATTTCCAAGTCTAACACCTGGCCGGGCTCATTACCCAGTACCAAATCTAATGTGGCTTCGCCCCTTGTTGGCCTATCTACATACTGTGTCAACAAGCCCTCCTGCACACATTGGACAAAAACTGACCCATCTATAGTACTCGTACTATAGTGTTCCCAGGCAGTATTTGGAAAGTTGAAGTCCGACATGACAACTACCCTGTCTCTCTCACTCCTATCGAGAATCATCTTTGCTATCCTTTCCTCTACATCTCTGGAACTACTCGGAGGCCTATAGAAAACTCCCAACAGGGTGACCTTTCCTTTCCTGCTTCTAACTTCAGCCCATACTACCTCAGTTGAAGAGTCCCCAAATATCCTTTCTGCAACTGTAATACTGTCCTTGACCAAAAATGCCACACTTTCCCCTCTTTTACCATCTTCTCTGTTCCTAATGAAACATCTAACGGGCAGCAAACCAGAGACAACAACTCTGCTTGTCCGAGCTCTAAGCTTCCATCCTAGTTCCCTGAATTTCTGCCTTTAATCCCCAACTCTCTTCCTACCTATGTCGTTGGTACCTATGTGGACCATGACTTGGAGCTGCTTCCCCTCCCCCTGAAGGATCCCAAAAACACGATCAGAGACATCACGAACCCTGGCACCTGGGAGGCAACACACCAACCGTGAGTCTCTCTCGTCCCCACAGAACCTCCTATCTGTCCCCTTAACTATGGAGTCCCCAATGACTACTACTCTGCTCCTCTTCCCCTTTCCCTTCTGAGCAGCATGGACAGACTCTGTGCCAGAGCCCTGTGTCCCATTGCTTTCCCCTGGTAAGTCCCCTCCCCAACAGTATCCAAAACGGTATACTTATTGTTGAGGGGAATGGCCACAGGGGATCCCTGCACTGCCTGTCGGTTCCCTTTCCGTCCCCTGACTGTAACTCATCTGCCTTTTTCTTGTACCTGAGGAGTGACTACTTCCCTGTAACTCTTCTGAATAATCCCCTCTGCCTCCTGAATGATCCGAAGTTCATCCAGCTCCTGCTCCAGTTCCCTAATGCGGTTTTCGAGGAGTTGGAGTTGGGTGCACTTCCCGCAGATGTAGTCAGCAGGGACACTATTCTGCAGGAGGAACATTCAACTGCCCTAACCTCCATTCCCACTAATCTAAATGCCCAAAGAGACTGTTGAAAAATAAGGAATAAAAAATAAACTCATTACCTTATCAATCTGGCGCACACAACCTTTTTTTTGGTTAGAGGAGGAGGATGGGTAGGAGACACTACCCGAGTAGTGTTTCGGGTAACACAACCACACAAATATACGATTTTCCAGAAATCCTTTGCTTCTCCATCGCACATCTCAGCAAATGGAGGCCCGACTCCCCGAGGTAAGTCCCTTTTAACACGGGAAAACTCACACTTCCCGGCAGCCCTAGCTCTCAATGCCGGCAAAACCAAGGAACTCATTATTGACTCTCAGCGGGATGTACTCATGCCACCCTACACATTAATAGCACAGAGGTGAAATGAGTACAGAGTGTCAAGCTCCTGGGAGTGGTCATCCACAACAAGCTTTCTTGGACTCTTCATGTGAATACACTGGTTACAAAGGCCCAATAATGTCTCTTCTTCCTTGGGCAGCTGAGGAAACTTGGCATGATGGCGAATACCCTTGCTAACTTTTATAGATGCGCCATCGAGAACATTCTGTCTGGGTGTATCACTACCTGGTATGGCAACTGTGCCATTCAAGATCGGAGATGGTTGCAGAGAGTGGTGAACTCGGCCCGGAAAATCACAAAGGCCAACGTCCCATCTATAGAATCCATCTACCAGGCCACCAGGTCAAGGAAAGGCCACCAACATTCTCAAAGATCCATCCCACCCTGGCAATGCTTAGCTACAACCTCTACCATCGGGAAGAAGGTACAGAAGGCTGAACACAAGCAACAACCGGTTTAGAAACAGTTTCTACCCTCCTGTTGTTAGAATACTGAATGGACTCACAAACTCTTAACATTCACCTGTACTTGTCCTTTTGTTTTTGCCACTGTTTATCTACTATTTGCATATCTATGTTACTTAACTCTATGATCTGCCTGTATTGCTCGCAAAATAAAGGATTTCACTGTGCCTTGGTACACGTGACAATAAATTCAATTTAATTGAATCACCTTTATCACAATCACCTGATGAAGGAGCGTCGCTCCGAAAGCTAGTGCGCTTCCAATTAAACCTGTTGGACTATAACCTGTGTTGTGTGATTTGTAACTTAATTGAATTCAATATTCAAAACACGAACAATGTCCTCCTCTTGCTAAATGCAAGAGTGAGCAATTATAACAGGAAATCGACGGTGTAGAGAAAAATGGTCTGTGATGCTTGCCATAGTGCCCATTAATAGAATGTCAATTACAGTGAATATTAGAAATCAAGTTTGCGAAATAATATTTCTACTTTTAGATGATCAACAATTAATTCCTTGTAAACTTTTGTTAACTCAGTGAAACGTCCAAGCTGGAGCAGGAAGCTTCAGACTGAGCTCGTCCACTCTGTCCATTTTCTTTTCTTACCTTCTCATCATTTTCTTCTATGTTGTGTTCCCACCCCCCACTTTCTCCTCTTTTCTTTCCTCTCCAGACCCAGCGGGGAGATCCCCCGTCCTACCGTAGTGGCATCTCAGTCCGGCATGACGGTCTTTTGGCCCGGCAAGTTGGTCTCGCAGTTGGCGTGGCCTCAGCGTGGACTTCTGGTCTTGAGGTGATTCCGAAGGGTGGTCCCATGCTGGCTAAGCACTGAAGAAAGACTGCAATATTTGAACTTCCAGCTTTAATTCCTTATTTAACTTAAAACTAAGAAGGTCTGCACTGTGTAACTTTAACCTTACTTCATATGTTTTACTATAATGACTGCAATATTAAACTTTTAACGTTGTTCTTTCTTTCTACCTTGCTCTTAAGGTCTGTACCTAGGTACTTGTACGTTAGATATCGTCTTGTACACTTTTCACTGTACTCCTGTACTTTTGTACTTGAGCACGCATGACAACAAAATTAAAAATCTTCTGCATTCTACTGGAGGCTGTTATACATTCGAAATAAACAAGTCCATGACCAGCTCCACATCATGAGTTATGCTGTAAGTAACGTCAGCATTTCCTATGAGTTTTCTCATTGCTGAAGATTCTGATGCAGGATTAGCTATCTTCTGGGCACAGCAGGTAAAGGATCTTGGTGCAAAGTCACAATAGGGTTGGTCTTCTTTTGGATATACGTCAGGCAGTGAGATTGACCTGAGGGTCACCATGCCCCAGGCGAGGAATAAGGTTGAGAAGGTTGAACGCTCATGGTAACTCAGCCGGTGCTGGAATTAAACTCACTCTGTTGGCGTCTCTCTCTCTCTCTCTCTGGTATTGCAAATCAGCCATTCAACCAACTGAGCACATTGAAGTTTATGAAACGCTTACAGGGTGTTACAGGGCAAACATTGGCTATTTCCTCTGACTTCTGATTCTATAATCAGGGCATGCAGTCTCATAAAGAAAATAGTCAGACTGAGATAAAGAAGGATCTCTTTATTTAGAGGATGGTGACTGTTTGGAATTTTCTACCCCAAAGTGACATGGAAGCTCAATCATTCAGCAGGTTCTGGATGCAAATCAATCGATTTCTGGAGACTAATGTTATTATTAGATAGGGAGATATTGTTGGAAAGTGGCATTGAAGTAGATGCTAAGCCATGATGTAATTGAATAATAGATCAGGCTCGATGGGTTAAATAATCACCAGGGTGAAGTGTTAAGCAATGACCTTTACTCCATTGTATCGTTAGAAGTGGAAACAATTGCAAATGATTGTACAGTGTTCTGCACCAATTGCAACTCCTCAGGTACCAAAGATATTCATGCCTAAATGCAGCAGGACCTGGACAGTATCCAGGTTTGGACTGATAATTGGTGAATAATATTTGCCTCGTGAGTGACAGACAATGTCTCCCCAACACGAAAGAATCTAACCATTGCACAGTGACATTCAATAGCAGCACCATCTCTGAATCTCCGAATATTAACATCCTGGTGTTGCCATTGACTTGATACTGAATCGGATTCCCATATGAACATGATGGTTGCAAGAGCAGGTCAGAGGCTAGGAGTCTTGCAACGAATAATTCATCGACAGACTCCTTAAGGCTTATCTATCTTCGACAAGACACAAAACTGACATGTATTGGGATCCAACTTGCCTGGATGAGTCCAGCACTGCCAACACTCAAGAGGGTTGATACCATGAGGAAAAACAAATCAGCCCCCTTGATTGGTGCCTCGTCGACAAACATTTATTCCCTCCCCATTAGCTCTCAATAACAACTGTATATGACATCTACAACATGAACTGCAGAAATTACTAATCTCCTTAGAGAGCACCTTCCCAACACATGACCACTACCATCTACAAGTAAAGGGCAACAGGTACGTGGGAACACCACCAACTGAAAGTTTCCCTCCAAACCACACACCACCCTGAATTGGAAATATGTCACAGTCCCTTCAGTGTTGCTGAGTCAAAATCCTAGATCTCTTTCCCTCATGGCAAAAAAATTCATTCAATTCAATCCCAGTTTATCTTTTTTTGGTATTTGAACTTGAGGTCTTTGCTACCTTGATATTATAATCGCTGAACTATGCAATCAGATATGCAACAAGTAATCTACTCTAATCTAACACAGGAAGACATGAATACACTTCTTGCACTCACTCCGGCACTCAAATCTCCAGCCAAGCAAAAAGTATTGTGGATAATATTGTTCACTCGGCTTCAGTACCGCAACATTACCACCAGAGGTCACCACATTATCATTACTCGCGCTTATTTTGAGCCATTCTTTAACTGAGGCGGTTGGAAAACGGTATTTTTGTCAGGGTAAGAATGGTACCAACACGATACACAATCTGCTAATGTTTTCATGGGGTGAGCGGGGTGGTGGTGAGGGGAGATGGGGAAATGGGGGAAATAATTAGAGATTCACAGAATCATACAACATAGATGGATCGTCCTTCGATCAATCGAGTCTTTACCACCAAAAATACATTGTTAACGACACTAGTCCCATTTTCCACACATAGCCTTAACTGTAATGACAGTTAAAGTTTGGATAGACTTTAAGTCAAGGAAAACGTATGTTCTGGACATTGCCTTTCCTCAGATACAAGTAGCAACAGGGTTACCAGAAGACCATAAGACATAGGAACAGAAATTAGGTCATTCGGCCCATCGAGACTGCTTTGACATTCAATCCTAGCTGATAAGGCAGCACGGTGGCTCAGTGGTTAGCACTGTTACCTCACGCCATCAGGGTTCGATTCCAGCCTCGGGTGACTGCCTATGTGGGGTTGTACATTCTCTCCCCGTGTCTGCGCAGGTATATTCCGGTTTCCACTCTCCTGCAGGTTGGCTGTGCTAATTTGTCTACAGTGTTCAGGGATGTGTCGGTTGGGTTAGGGGTTAAATGGGGGAATGGGTCTGTGTGGATTTGTTGGGCTGAAGGGACTGTTTCCACATTGTAGGGTTTCTAAAGGTTTCATTTTCCTGTTTACTCCATGTAACCTTGATACTCAAGAATCGGTCTTTCTCAGTTCTAAATATACTCAGTGACCTGGCTTCCACCTCCTTCTGTGGCAATGAATTCCATAAATTCGCCACTCTGGTTGAAGAAGCTTTTCTTTATCTTCATTCTATAAAGGTCTTCCCTTCACTCCAGTTCGATCCCCACCCCACCCCCCACCCCCATCTGTCTAAACTCCGTCGAGTGTAAACCTAGAGTCCTCAAAAGTTTCTCAAAGATAAGCTTTTCATTCCTGAACCATTCTCATGAACCTCCCCTCAACATGCTTGAGGGCCTGTACATCCTTCCTGAGAAGTGGGGCCCAAAACTGCACACAATATTGTACTCTAAATATGGTTTGACCCCAGCCTTATAGAGCCTCAGAAGTGCATTCCTGCTTTTTTATTCAAGTCCTCTCAAAATTAATGCCATTATTGCATTTGCCTTCCTTTCTACTGACTGAAACTGCAAATTTACCTTGAGAGAATCCTGGATTAGAACTCCCAAGTCTCTTTGCATTTCAGATTTCTGAATTTTCTCCTCATTTAGAAAATAGTCAATGCCTCCTGCCAAAATGCATGACCTCACACTTTCCCATGTTGAACTCCATTTGCCACTTCTTTGCCCACTCTCCTATCCTATCCAAATCCTTCCGCAACCTCCCCGCCTCCTCAATGCTACTTGTTCCTTTAACCTATGTTTGTGTTGTCTGCAAGCTTAGCCAGGTGCCATCAGTTACTTAGCGATTATAAAAGCAGATATTATTGAATGGTGCCCTTTTAGACACCACACTAGCGATTAAAAAAAGGGGGGAACATTTCAAAAAACGCTGCATCAAATTATCATAAATTTCATGAAAGGACTATGTTAACAATACCAATAATTACTGTTGGAAGAGTGTAACACTGTTGCCTCGCAGCGCCAGAGACCCGGGTTCAATTCCCACCTCAGGCAACTGTCTGTGTGGAGTTTGCACGTTCTATCCGTGTCTGCGTGGGTTTCCTCCCATAGTCCAAAAATGTGCAGTTTAGGTGAATTGGCCGTGCTAAATTGCCCATAGTGTTAGGTGAAGCGGTAAATGTAGGGGAATGGGTCTGGGCGGGTTGCTCTTCGAAGGGTCGGTGTGGACTTGCTGGGCCTGTTTTCACACTGTAAGAAATCTAATCTAATCAGAATCGTCTAAGTTTCGACTGAATGAGGGTATAAAGAAAGTGAACGGGAATCAGATTCTTTCTGAGGCAACTCTTCTCGAGAATTGGTTAGGGAGGCATTGCAGAAATGACTTCTTCTGTAGGTGAAGTGATTGCAAAATAGATGGAAAATATTCATTCCACTATCCGTCCTCGACCCTCACCATTGTAGTTTCTGCACGTTCGCATTGATTTCATCCTGTATATGCTATACTATACTAAACTGCTGTGGCAGTAGAATTATCTGGCCAATTATCTCTTTAAATTCCCTTCTTTTCACCGAGATAAGCAGCAAGGAGTCGATAGCACGTGGTTGTCATGCGTCAGCCAATTTACTCAACTGACCGGAAAACCGCATTCTATTGTTAGTTGTGCACCACAGATGCACATTTCAAATAATAACGAGGCGTTGTGAACTTAAAGCAAATGTCTCACTGGTGCTCACTCGACGGGTGATGCATTAACAAACTCAGTGTCCTGTAACTTCTAGTTGTCAAATTACCATAATCAAATTACCATTAACAAATCATCAAATGCAACCAACTGGCGAGTTGCTTGTCCTGCTATTGACTTAAACTCATAAGAGTGGAGCTGTTTGCTGGTTAACATCAACATGTTCATTATCCAACACAAACAGGTAATGGTGGTAGTGCTTTTAGACTTGGAGAGCTTAAAATCTGACAGAAGCATCTCTTCCCACTTTGATGGGTAAAAAGCAAAATGAACCATTTCATCGTGGAAAAATCCCAGAATTTTTAAAAGAAAATTCTGATCCAATAGTGACCACGTGGCCACCTACCGATTTTTTATGAAATCCATCTGATTCACTAATGTCCTTTAGGGAAGAAAATCTGTCAACTTTAGCTGGTCTGAGCTCTCTGTGACTCCAGACTCAGAGAAATGTGATTGACACTTAACTGACATCTGGGCAATTAAGGATGGGCAATACATTGTGGCCCAGCCAATGACACCCACGTCTCGTGAGTGACTAAGGAAATATTAGTGTGAATCTTGTGCTATTAAAAGTAAAGTACCCTTCTAAATTCTTACCATGCAACAAATCTCAGCTTTTAAGGGGTGTGGGGCTAGGGGTTCATTAGCTCCAAAAAGATAAACCTAACAATAAAGACCCTCAGATGATATATTTGGTAAGAAAAATGTGAAAAGACGGTACTTACCTAAGACTTAAAAGGGTTGCAGTAGCTAAGAGAGCTAGAGCACTTTGAAAACTTATTGCTCAACTTACAAAACAAAAGCAACAAAGAAGTACTGAACATCTCAACAGCTCCAACAGTATCTGTCCAGAGTGAAAGAGAATTAACATTTTGAGTCCACTATGACTCTTGTTGGGAAACACAGACAAAGGGAGTCCTGGTGTCTCAGCAGTGCTCTTGTTGGGACATGCAGCACTTTGTTCCCAGCCAGCCTTAAGAAGATAACCTGCCCAGATATGGTGATCCCTTTGGACAACGAGCAGGCCACTCCAATAGCAGACCTTTCCCTTCTCCATTGGAAAACAGACCCTACTGGCTTTTCAGTGAAAGAAGAGGCTTCCAGGCCTACTGGAACAGGCTGTGGAACTTTTAGAGAAATCAATGTATCAAGGAACCATCTGAATGTATTTTCCTTGACCCCACATGGCCATCACTCCAACCATCACTTCCATCTCTGCATGAGAGGGAAAATCAACTCATAAAATACAAATCAAAGAAGCTATGATAAAATTTTATAGTACACTGCTCAGCCTTAAGTGGAGGACAAAGTCCCATTCTGGATGAAATGCTTTAAGAAGGTTGGCAAGGCCTTAGAGAGAGAAAGCATGGAGGAGATGGAATTGTAGACAGGGATGAGAGGTTTCATTTATGCAGAGGGACTGGAGAAGTCCAGATTCTTACCTTCAGCAGTGAAATTTAAGAAGAAATTTAATCAAGTTCGTCAAAATCATGGATAGTTTTGAAAACTTAATCAGGAAAAAAATATTCACAGTAGCAGATGGTAACAAGGCAAAAAAAGGTTGCCATGTTTCAGTGATGTGCAACACCACTAGAAGCAATGTGAAAAAATCATTTCACAACAAGCCAAGTTTTATGATCATGAATATTTGGTCCTCCACTTGGACATTCCCCTGCAGTGAGGCAGTCAGGATTGTATATATTACTCGAACTGAAATCTAACAAGTGTCTTATACAAGTTCAGCAAAACGTCCTCAAAGCCCCTTTTAATAAAGCCTTCATTTAGCATTCTCTTCACCTGTCCTGACTAATGCACATATACAGAGTCTAGATTAGAATGGTGCTGGAAAAGCACAGCAGTTTAGGCAGCATCCGAGGAGCAGTAAAATCGATGTTTCGGGCAAAAGCTCTTCATCAGGAATACAGGCAGAGAGCCTGAAGGGTGGAAAGATAAATGAGAGGAGGATGGGGGTGGGGAGAAAGTAGCATAGAGTACAATAGGTGAGTGGGGGAGAGGATGAAGATGATAGCTCAGGGGGAGGGTGTGTGCTGTGGATAGGTGGAAAGAAGATAGGCAGGTAGGACAAGTCATGGGGACAGTGCTGAGCTGGAAGTTTGGAACTGGGGTGAGGTGGGGGAAGGGGAAATGAGGAAACTGTTGAAGTCCATGTTGATGCCCTGGGGTTGAAGTGTTCTGAGACGGAAGATGAGGCATTCTTCATCCAGGCGTCTGGTGGTAAGGGAGCGGCAGTGAAGGAGGCCCAGGACCTTCATGTCCTCAGCAGAGTGGGAGGGGGAGTTGAAATGTTGGGCCACAGGGCAGGTGGTTGATTGGTGTGGGTGTCCCAGAGATGTTCCCTAAAGCACTCTGCTAGGAGGCATCCAGTCTCCCCAATGTAGAGGAGACCACATTGGGAGCAACGGATATAATAAATTTGTGTTGCAGACGTTTCGTCCCCTGTCTAGGTGACATCCTCAGTGCTTGGGAGCCTCTTGTGATGCGCTTCTGTGATGTTTCCTCCGGCATTTATAGTGATTTGTATCTGCCGCTTCCGGTTGTCAGTTCCAGCTGTCTGCTGCAGTGGCCGGTATATTGGGTCCAGGTCGATGTGCTTATTGATTGAATCTGTGGATGAATGCCATGCCTCTAGGAATTCCCTGGCTGTTCTCTGTTTGGCTTGTTCTATAATAGTAGTGTTGTCCGGAAGCGACAGATACAAATCACTACAAATGCCGGAGGAAACATCACAGAAGTGCTTCACAAGAGGCTCCCAAGCACTGGTTCCTCTAGACCAAAGAGGTAGCCATGGGCACCCATATGGGCACCAGCTATGCCTGTCTCTTTGTTGGCTACGTAGAACAGTCCATCTTCCGTAACTACACCGGCACCACACCCCACCTCTTCCTCGCTACATGGATGACTGCATTGGCACCACCTCGTGCTCCCACGAGCAGGTTGAGCAACTTCACCAACACATTCCACCCTGACCTTAAATTTACCTGGACCATCTCTGACACCTCCCTCCCCTTCCTGGACCTCTCCATCTCCATTAACGACGACCGACTTGACACTGCCAATTTTTACAAACCCACCGACTCCCACAGCTACCTGGATTACACCTCTTCCCACCCTACCTCCTGCAAAAATGCCATCCCGTATTCCCAATTCCTCCACCTCTGCCGTATCTGCTCCCAGGAGGACCAGTTCCACCACAGAACACACCAGATGGCCTCCTTCTTTAGAGACTGCTATTTCCCTTCTCACGTGGTTAAAGATGCCCTCCAATGCATCTCATCCACATCCCGCACCTCCGCCCTCAGACCCCACCCCTCCAATCATAACAAGGACAGAACGCGCCTGGTGCTCACCTTCCACCCTTCCAACCTTCACATAAACTAAATCATCCGCTGATATTTCCACCACCTCCAAACGGACCCCACCACCAGGCATATATTTCCCTCCCCACCCCTTTCCGCCTTCCACAAAGACCATTCCCTCCGTGACTACCTGGTCAGATCCACACCCCCCTACAACCCACCCTCCCATCCTGGCACCTACCCCTGCCACCGCAGGAATTGTAAAACCTGCACCCACACCTCCTCCCTCACCTCCATCCAAGGACCTAAAGGAGCCTTCCACATCCATCAAAGTTTTACCTGCACATCCACCTATATCATTTATTGTATCCGTTGCTCCCGATGCAGTCTCCTCTACTTGGGGAGACTGGATACCTCCTAGCAGAGCACTTTAAGGAACATCTCTGGGACACCCGCACCAATCAACCAAACCGTCCTGTGGCCCAACATTTCAACTCCCCCTCCCACTCTGCCGAAGACATGGAGGTCCTGGGCCTCTTTCACCGCCGCTCCCTCACCACCAGACACCTGGAGGAAGAATGCCTCATCTTCCGCCTCGGAACACTTCAACCCCAGGGCATCAATGTGGACTTCAACAGTTTCCTCATTTCCCCTTCCCCCACCTCACCCCAGTTCCAAACTTCCAGCTCAGCACTGTCCCCATGACTTGTCCTACCTGCCTATCTTCCTTTACACCTATCTACTCCACACACCCTCGACCTATCACCTTCATCCTCTCCCCCACTCACCTATTGTACTCTATGCTACTTTCTCCTCACCCCCACCCTCCTCTCATTTATCTCTCCACCCTTCAGGCTCTCTGCCTGTATTCCTGATGAAGGGCTATTGCCCGAAACATCGATTTTACTGCTCCTCGGCTGCTGTCTGAACTGCTGTGCTTTTCCAGCACCACTCTAATCTAGACTCTGGTTTCCAGCATCTGCTGTCTTTGTTTTTACCTTATGCACATATACATGCAAGTTTCTTTGTTCCTATAATTCCTTAAGAGTTTTACTCTATATTGTTTGCATTATCACTGTATGTTGTTACAACTGAAGTGTCACATCACACTTCACCTGACTGAAATTCATTAGTTACCTATCCAGCTCCTCCATCAACTTGTCAATTGCACATTCACAGTTCTAGATTAAGAATTCATTTCAGATCTAGATTTCACCTTTAACTTCTATGACGACTGTAAATTGGTGTGGAATCACTGGAGGGAGATTGGATTACAGCATGTCATAGACTCATATATTCATACAGCATGGATAGGGACTATTCAGTCCAACTCGTCCATGCTGGCCAATGTTTCCAAACGATACTAGTCCCATTTGCTTGAGTTTGGCTGATATCCTTCTAAACCTTTCATATTCATGTACCTGTTGAAAATGTCTTTTAAATGGTGTAACTGTGCCTGCATCTACCACTTCCTCAGGCAGTTCATTCTGTATGCAAACGACCATTGTGTGAAAAGGTTGCCCCTCAGGTCTCATTTAGATCTTTCTCCTTCCACCTTAAAGATATGTCCTCTAGTCTTTAACTTCCCTACCCTAGGTAAAAGGCCTTTGCTATTCATCTTATCTATGCCTCTCATAATTTTATAAACATCTTTAAGGTCACCAAGAAAGCAAGTATGTTTCCATTTCTAGATGACTACACAATGTAATCTTCAAGTTTTTTTTATGTATGACTTCCCTATTCATTATTTTGAGTGCATTCTGAAAGATTTCACTTCTCTGTGCACCAAAGTGCACAGAATTCTTAACATCAACACAGTTTTTCCTGTTTCCATTAAAGTAGCACACAAAGTATCTTTGTTAACTTCAATCAAGTAAACTTTTTAAAGCCTGAAGTTGTCCACGCACTCACAAGTGAAAATTTCCAACACTACAGAGTTTGCTCACGCCTCAGTGGGTTGCAAACTCACCTCTGAGTCTGACAGTTCTGGATGCAGTGTGCCACTTCTGAGACTTGAAGTTGCTCAGTGTTGCATTACCATGGATATTCTCTTTAGAATTATATTTTAAATTGCTGCTCAGTTTGGTCCTTTGTATAGACACAAATATCCACCGGTATACTTTTGAAGAAGAGCCAAGATCTTTTGTGTCCTCATGTCCTGGCGTGTTTTCAAACCCCAAACACCAAAGAATAATGATTTGGTAATTTAACACATGTGTGTGTATGTGTGTGACCGTGTGTGTATGTGTATGAGCGCGTGTTGGGGGAGGTGGCTTGGGGGGGGGGGGGGGGGGTGCTGTGGGAGTGGGGGAGGAGTTGGGTGCTCTCCAGCGTGTACCTCGCATCCCTGCAAATGTTGCTGAACAATCACACGTTACAAAAACAAACCATAAAGATTGTTCACTTGCACAAATGTACTATTAACATTAACCTCTTTTTACAAATTAACCGACAAGGCTCATCTGTAACTTCTGGAACATTTCACCAGTCAGTTATAAAGTCATAGAGCCATAAAGAGTTGCAGCACGGAAACAGACCCTTCGGTCCAAATCATCCCTGCCGACCAGCTATCCCAACCCAATCTACCCCACCTACCAGCACCCGAGCCATATCCCTCCAAACCCTTCCTATTCGTGTACATATTCAAATGCCTTTTAAATGTTGTAATTGTACCAGCCTCCACCACTTTGTCCGGCAGCTCATTCCATACATGTACTACCCCCTGCGTGAAAAGTTGCCCCTTAGGTCTCTTTTATACTTTGCCCCTCTCACCCTAAACGTATGCCCTCTAGTTCTGGTCTCCCCCACCCCAAGGAAGAGACATTGTCAATTTATCCTATCCATGCCCCTCATGATTTTACAAACCTCTATAAGGTCACCCCTCAGCCTCCAACGCTACAGGGAAAACAGCCTTAGCTTATTCAACCTCTCCCTATAGCTCAACTCCTCCAACCCTGGCAACATCCTTGTAAATCTTTTCTGAACCCTTTCAAGTTTTGCAACATCCTTCCAATAGGAAGGAGACCCATAATTGCAAACAATATCCCAACAGTGGCCTAACCAATGTCCTATACAGCCACAACATGTTCTCCTAACTCCTGTACTCAATACTCTGACTGACAAAGGAAAGCATACCAAACACCTTCTTCACTATCCTATCTACCTATGATTCTACTTTCAAGGAGAGATGAACCTGCACTCCAAGGTCTCTTTGTTCAGCAACACTTCCTAGGACCTTACCATTAAGTGTATAAATCCTGCTAAGATATGCTTTCCCAAAATGCAGCACCTCACATTTATCGAAATGTAACTCCATCTGCCACTTTTCACCCTTTGGACCATTTGATCAAGATCTGAGGTAATCTGAGGTAACCTTCTTCGCTGTCCACTACACCTCCAATTTTGGTGTCAATTGCAAACTTGCTAACTATACTTCTTATGGTCACCCAGTCAACCAAAAGAAGATTTTCTTTTCAGGTAGTGCATGTTTTGGGTCCGGTTTGCACTGCCTGGACATGGGATGGAGGCAGATTCAATCAAGGCGTTCAAGTGATCTATTTGATGATTATATCAACAGAAATAATGTGCAAGTTTACTTGGGAAGGATGGCGCTAAATCATGGTTTTCATTTGGAGAATCAGGGAGAAAGGACCATGGGCAGATTGACCTTCTTCTGCACTGGAACTGCCTTATTCTGGGATCATGCGTTGGGCCAGGTAAAGATGGAGGAATGTATTGTGGACCATTGATTCATTACTGAGATTGGTGTTCAATGCATTCTTTCTTTAGTTGAACTTAAAAGCCACAGAGTAATGGACGAATTTGGGCCCCTGAGCACTAGTGCACTGCCTTTACAATTGTACCCAACATTTGAAGAGAGTGAATCTGGTTGTGAAAGAATATGTTCCCAAGTTGACTTGCTCTTTACGGGTTGACACTTCTCCTCTATTTTGAACAACTAATATTGAAAACCCGCACACAGGTTTCAATATCTCTGTGCAGCGGAACTGGTTAAAGACCACATTTTGTTTTGACATGGCTAAGCAAAACAGGATCCTCATAAACACCAATAAAGGGGGGCTAAACCCATCTCAGTGACGTGACAGCAACACATCGTTGACACGATGAACAAGTTAGCGACTCATGTCGAGCAGTTGTACCTTTACACCTGAGATCGCAATCCCACCTGTTCTATCTGGCTGACGAAGTTGATGGGAAATGTCTATTTTAACCTAAACTGTTGCCAATACTTCGCTACTGAAATGTTTTAACTAAATTGATATTTATATTGATTCCCAGCAACCCATTTTTCCTGATTCTTATACCATGATCTCTCTCTTTCTCTCTCTCCGTCACAAATTTCCCACTCTTGTGCACCCTGAACTCAATGTTTGGCATTCAACTCGTTCTCCCCCAGATTATTGCTGTTGAAAACAAGTTTCTACCAAATACCTTGGGAACTGACAGTTATGGCTTTTTCTCTTGTTCTGTTGCCTCTGCCTTCCCTTCATCCCGAACTACAGCTTTGAAAATACCAATTCTCCAAATCGTTAAATTTCGCCTAATTTTCTCTAATATTTCAACCCTTGCAAGTGCTCCACATTGTTTACCCAAGATCCCTTGCAAACGTTGCTGACTCGCCATACTTTGTAAGATCAAATCGCAAAGGCTGTATTCAGTTGACTTGAATGTACTGTCAACGCCAACCTCACTTTACAAACCTACAAATACCACGCTTTTGCGGTTCTGGTGTATTTTGGGGGGGGGGTGTGGGGATCGGTTAACTCGATAGACTAAACGTTGGTTTGCAATGTACAATTACACCGTGAGTTCAGTTCCCTTACCGGCTCAATTTACCATGAAGATTCCACTTTTTCATCCTCACCCCTGACGTGAGGCGTGGTGACGATCTCTCTCTCTCTCTCTCTCTCTCAGAGATCTTGACTTTGACTTTGCGTTTTGTTTTTAAATGCTTTTAAGGTTTATTTTCAATACCTCCCTTCTGATTTTCACTTCTCTCCTTCCACGCCGGCACTCAGAAACAATCTAGGTTCACCGAAGGTAAGCTTTTGTGCAGAGCATATAGGAGGCCAACTTTTCATCTAGGTTCGTATTAATCTTATCAATCGGAACAATCTGAAGATTCTAGGTGAGGTAAAAGGTAAATAGA
This sequence comes from Chiloscyllium plagiosum, assembly GCF_037043375.1. Taxonomy (NCBI): domain Eukaryota; kingdom Metazoa; phylum Chordata; class Chondrichthyes; order Orectolobiformes; family Hemiscylliidae; genus Chiloscyllium; species Chiloscyllium plagiosum. The sequence goes on along the minus strand of NW_028270173.1, from coordinate 17,295,594 downwards.
GAATTGGTGGTGCTTTAACCTGAGGGCCACCACAACACAGGCGGAGGGTGTGGGTGGACAGGGAGTTTGATACCGTTCTCCTGGGAGGAGGAGAGAGAAGCATTGATTGAAGTGTTTAAAATGATGACACGTTAGACCGAGTAAATAGGGAGAAAATGTTCCCACTCTTTGAAAAATGGAGAGCAAGAAAGAAAAACTTTTAAAAAAGTAAAAGTGGAGGAAATAAAAGCATTATAAAGAAATCAATTTTCATGCAGCGAGTAGTTAGGGTCTATCTGAGAGTGTAATAGAGTGCGCTTGGAGCAAAGAGACCTGATTGAGCTGGAGTTATTTTAATCAATCTGTTTAAAGTTATGATAACAAACCTCTGGAGCAGCTGGGACTTGAACCCCGGTCTCCTAGTTCGGAGGGAGGGACACTACCATGAAAAATCTTCATGATTGACAGTCACTCATCGTGACCTCAGCCAGGTTGAATTGAAGTGAACCCACACTGTTAGCATCGCAAACCCCGGCGTCCAAGCAAACTGAGCTCACCAATCCCCTCAATGGAGTCAATACCTATTGGAATGCATAAACAGTAAAGATTAGATTCCCTACAGTGCGGAGACAGTTCCTTCTGCCCAACAAGTCCACACCGACCCTACGAAGAGTAACCCACCCACACCCAATTCCATCTGACTAATGCACCTAACGCTATGGGCAATTTTGTATGACCAATTCACCTGACCTGCACATTTTTGGACTGCGGGAGGAAACCCACGCAGACACGGGGAGAATGTGCAAACTCCACACAGACAGTCACCCGAGGCTGGAATCGATCCCGGGGCCCTGGAGCTATGAGGCAGCAGTGCTAACCACTGAACCACGAACATTAACTTTGGCTATTTTTATTAACGCTCTCAGAGTATTCGGTGATGCCTGTGTGATAATCAAATCCTATTCCGTCCTCATTGTTTATCGCTCGGATCACATTGGGAGGATGAATACATCTGGTCTGTTTGGGGTTAAACCAACGCCGCGTCAGCATTACATGTCACTCCGTTTTCCTGTAGATTACATGCGAGTTCTTATTACCGTGCAGAGCAAGAAACAAGATGCAAACCGTTCAAAGATGGATGTTCCTGAATGTCATGACCGTTTTCCTGCAGACAGGTGAGTCTCTGCCCTGCTATTACCGCGTATGTACATGTGGGGCTTTAACACGGACGAAAGGACAAACTAAAAGCGAAAGAATGAACGTAGTGAATGCTGTGAATCAGAGACCAAAAAAAAACCCCACAGAAATTGCTGGAAAAGCTCCGCAGGTCTGGCAGCATCTGTGGAGAGAAATCAGAGTTAACTTTTCGGGCCCAGTTCTGAGGTAGGGTCATTCGACCCGAACCCGCTAACTCTGATTTCTCTCCGCAGATGCTGCCAGACCTGCTGAGCTTTTCCAGCAATTTCTGTTTTTGTTTCTGAAGGGACAATCTGGTACCTTCGAGGAGAGTTGCTTCTTATTAAGCAGCTCTAAGCCATCGAGGGTGACTCCCTTCCACTCCAGTGTTGTGAGCCCTGAGGTGACTAAACTGTCCAATATTAGAGCAAACAAAAAAAACTGAAGTTGCTGGAAAAGCTCAGCAGGCCTGATCGCATCTGTCAGAGTTTTGAGGAAGGGTCTCCGGACCCGACACGCTGATTTCTCTCCACAAATGCTGCCAGACCTGCTGAGGTTTTCCGGCAACTTCTGCTTTTGTTTCTGTTTTACAGCATCCACTGTTCTTTCGGTTTTTGTCCAATACTGGACCCTCCCACTTTTGTGGTGTTTGCTGAACCAAGTTAACGGTTAATCAAGTCACAGTGTGTGTAGGAGAGAAAATGTTTTGATTAATACTGTGGAGTAATGTAGATTGGTACATTTTGGTGAGAAGAGGGTTGAGAGGCATCATTAAGTGAAGTCTATCAAGACGGTGCACATGTGCATGAGTCATTAAAGGTGGCAAGACAGTTTGAGTGTGGCTAGCGCAGCAAACAGTATCCGAGTCCTTTTTAATGCATGAAGGGCAATTGTAAAGAAGTTATGTAGAAGGTGGACAAGACACTGGTTCAGCCTCAGCTGGAGTATTATAAGTTAGGAAGGACGTGAAAACCTTGGAGAAAGTGCAGAAGTATACAAAACAGTTCCAGGGATGAGGAATTTCAGTTACGAAGGTAGATTGGAGAAGCCAGAACTGTCCTCCTTGGAGAAGGAAAGGCAGAGGGAAGAATTGATTGACGTGTTTAAACTCTGAGACGTTGGGAAGAGTAACTAGGGAGAAAGTGTTCCCACTCGTGGAAAGGTGGAGAATAAGAACGCAAGAGTTAAAGCAATTAGTAAAAGAAGCAAAAGTATTATGAAGAAAGGAATTTTCCTGCGGTGAGTAGTTAGGCTATAAAGTAAACTGCCTGAGAATGTAATGGAGTACAGTTGGAGCAGAGACGGGACTTGATTGAGTTGTTTTAATCAACCTGTTTAAAAATACTATTACACACTTCTGGAGCAGGTGCGACTTGAACCTGGGTCTCCTGGCTCAAAGGACGGGACTACCGTGCCACTGAAGTTTCTCCTGATGTGTTATAAAAGAGTATAAGGGTGGTGAGAGGGTGTAGGAGTAGCAGTTATTAACCCCTTAGGTTAACGGTGAATAACCAGGGGACGTTATTTATGGTGAAGGATGTGACGTTTCGAAGGGATTTGAAGAAACCCAGAGGGTGGCGGGAATTTGAAATGCATTTCTTTGGAGGCTAGCTGTGGCAGGAAACCACGTAACCTTTAAAATGCATTTGTTTGAGCAATGGAAATACCATAACATTCAAGGTTGTGGGCCAAGTACTGGAACATGGGATTACTATAGATTTAGAAATGTGTTTGTCGAGTACAGCGTTAATGGGGCGAAGAGCCTCTTCTTTACTGCGTGATTCTATGATTCCAGAGAAATTTACCAGCGGAGTTAGACTGCTCTCTGAAAGGGAACAACGGGCATGCTTATGGGGGAAGGCAGAAAATAGAACACGGAGCTGGAAATATGGGGAGCTGGTGCAGAAGTGATTCCGGATGCAGAAGGAGGCCGTTCGGCCCTACATTGTATCTGCACCATCTGTCCTATGAGCCTCGTCACTTTGAGCCTTCCCCCTTAATCATGTGCATAGTTGCCATTTAAATAAATATCTATTGATCTATCAAATGCCTTAATTAAACCTGCCATCATCACACTTCCAGACTCAAACACTCATTCTGTGAAAAAACTTCTTTTCTCTGTCACGGTTCTGGAACTGTTTTTGTAGATGTGTTCCGCAATCCTTCCAATGCATTCTCATCCTTCCCATAGTTTGGTGCCCAAAACTGTATACAATACCTCAACTGAGGCTTAAAAATGCATACATCCATGACGGGCCAAACTTTCATACAGAGTTACAATTCTATTATGAACAGTTTTATCATAAACCGAAACAGTGTGGATTGAGGTCATTTGGCCCACGGTTCCTCCTGTGGCTCTTTGAAAGAGTTATTAGATTCCCTACAGTGTGGAAACAGGCCCTTCGGCCCAACAAGTCCACACCGACCCACCGAAGAGCAACCCACCCAGACCCATTCCCCTCTGACTTGCACTATGGGCAATTTAGCATGGTCAATTCACCTAACCTGCAGTTCTTTGGGAGGAAACCGGAGCAAACCCACGCAGACAGGGGGAGAATGAGCAAACACCACACAGACAGTTGCCCAAGGCGGGAATTAAACCTGGGTTCCTGGCGCTGTGAGGCAACAGTGCTAACCATTGAGCCACCGTGCCACCCTGCTGCTGTTTTCCTATGTTCATTTAACTGATTTCTTTTGCAAGTTTTTAGCTAATTATTTTGTGTATTCCTATTGCTAATTGGTTTCCAATATGCTTTTAACTGGTGAATTCCAGGTTTCATATGTTATATATATTAACCATTCTCATTTTAGAAAATTCTGAGGATAGCCACGAAAGATTAATTTCAGTAGTTCTGGAAATAACCAAACCCTTGGACTCCTAACAGAATTTTTAAAATGCAAATACAAAAAATACTGTGGAGATCTGAAATTGAAAATAACACAAATTGCTGGAAATATTCAACAGCTCTTGTGACATGATCTGGGAAATAATCAGACTTCAGCATGAAACCTAATTTGGGAGATCATATCCCTCATTTTTGTAGTTGATTAACATTGTGGTTTCTCACTGAAACATGTTGCCATGTATCTGCAGATATTATTTCGAACAACAATCATTTTTTTTTACACAAATGAAAAATAAAAGACACAGCTAGCTAGGAAGATTTCAATTCTAACACTAAAACAAAGATTCAATCTGTTTTCCAAAGTAATTGCTGCACAGACTCAGTCCCAGAGATACAGCGTTCCTATCTCAGATTTTCAAAATCTTACTTAATTCACAGCAAATGGGGAAATGTGAATTTGCCGATTTTGGCAGGAAGAATAAAAAAGTAGCATACTATTTAAATGGGAAGGGTTTGCAAAACTCAAAGGCTCAAAGTGATCTTGGCACCCGATACATGAATCACCAAGAGCTAGTTTGCACATACAGCGAGTAATTAGCAAGACGTTTGGAATTTTTTTCTCTGGAGGGGAATGAAATATAAGAGTTAGGAAATCTGACTATGGAGGTTATGGATGAGGTCACATCTGGCACATTATGTACAATTTCCATCTTGGGCTGTGGGCATCACTGGCAAGCTTGGCATTTGTTCAAGATTTGTGCTTGTTGCCAAACCCAAATTAACTTTACTAGGCTATTTCAGAGAGCACATCCAGCCCCACCCACCGCCTCCTATTTATCTCTCCACCCTCGAGGCTTCCAGCCACATTCCTGATGAAGGGCTTTTGTCTGAACTTCGATTTTCCTGCTCCTTACCTGACCTGCTGTGCTTTTCTAGCGCCACATTCTTGACTCCATTTCAGAAGGCAGTTTAGAGTCAACAGAATTGCTTTGGATCTGAAGTCAGACTTCCCTCCCCAAAACATATTAGTTTTACAAACATTTCAGATACTTCAACAGTCACCGTTATTCAAAAGAATTAATAATCTTTGGATTGCTTTTATTAATAATGTGTTGAACCCATGTTCCAGGAGCATTACCTTGCACCTTTGGATTACTAATCCAGTATTTATTTTTAAATGTAGCCTATTATCCTAATGTTATGGCACATATCTAGAGTTGGTGAGACTTGACCCTGGTCTCTCAGTTTTGGGGAAAATAGAGTACCACTGCACCACAAGAGGCCCCAATCCAGTGAGCTTTACATTTAAGTGAAAAGTCTCTCAACCTTCTAATTAATTGATACTTCACACTCAAATACATAGGGGCACTGTTTATTCTTTATTGGCATGTGAGCATCATTGGCACAACTGACATTTATTTCTGAATCTGAATAACACTAGAGAGACTGATGATTGGACATCATTTTTAATAACTAGTGCTGTTTAGAACAGAGTTCCAGAATTTTGACCTATTAACAGTAAGGAACAGTGATATAGTGCCAAGTCTGAAAGATGTTTCTCTTGGAAGGGAACACGTGGTTTTCCTATGCCTCTGCAGCCATTATCCTCCTATCTGATAGAGATCACAGGTTGGAATTTGATGTAAAAGGAGACTTAGCGAGTGCAATTTGTCGATGGTTATTTCTGCTGCCACTTTGCAATGTCACAGAGAGCTTGAATATTGAAGCTTGGATGGGGTGCCAAACTATCTATCTGCTTTGACTGGGATGATGTCTGTTTCCTGAAATGTTGAAACTGTAACTGTTTGAGCAGACCTCTCAAACAGTATCGCAGACCTCTCCTGTATCCCACATATTAGAGGAAGGCTTTGGGGAATCTAGAAGTTAAGTTGTTGTTTCAAACAGATGTGAATGTCGGGAATTCTCCACCTCAGAGAGGAGTGGATGCTGAGCCATTGAATATGAAAGAAATTGATCAAATTTTGGATTCCTTAGGATTGAATTTCTTGAGAATTATTCTGGAGGTGTTCTTGAGGTAGAAAATCATCCATTATTTTAGTTATTGGTGGAGCAAGCTCCAAGTTGTGACTGCTATTGATCATGTGTCCTTATGAAATTGCTCCATTGTAATCCAGACAACGTGCTGATGAGAGAAGTCAAAGTGGTGCAGTCTCCAAATGTTCATGTGACAGAAGGTGAATCTGTGCAGCTGAACTGCACCTTTGATGTACTGAACACTGTTGGACGAATTGTTTGGAGGCGTGCCATTGAAAACATGGAAATTTCGAACAGTAATCCTTTCTATAAGAGACGGCTGGAGAAGTCGGGGGCTGAGTTATTTGTCCAGGGCAAGGCTTTCATTAAACTCAACAGAGTATTGAAATTGGACTCGGATTTTTACTACTGTGAGGTGGAATTCCCGGCAATTGGGAGACGCAACGGGACCGCAACACAACTTGTTGTAACTGACAGTAAGTAAACAGACAAGGGTTGATTTTAAGTGATTTTTTTCCCAATATCCTTGCATTTTCATAGCTTATATTCAAGCTCTTCCCCTAATTGCATGCGGGCATCATCAATTATATTCGTGGATTTTGATCAGTTTTGGCAATTTGTTTGCAGGGACAAAAGTAAATCCAATAAGAACCGTATCTACTTTGTGGATAATTAATAGCTCATCCTGTTGTCCTTGCTCTAACTGATACGATGGGTATCCATTCCCCTACTGTGCTCATTCATCCGTGCTGACTCCTCAGCTGCACAACTTGTGACATAGAACTAGGACTAAAGAACGGGACAGCATGAGAACAAGTCCTTCAACCCATCAACCCTTGATTTGACACATAACAATGTACTAAACTGAAAACCTTTTACCTTAATGTGGTCCACTTCCCTGTATTCCTTGCTTATTCAAGTATCTGTCAAGATACCTTTTAAACATCACAGTTGTACCTGCTTCTACCACGTCCTCTGTCAACGTCCAGGCACTTATCACCCTCTGTGTAAAAGAAATACTTGCCTCTCACATCTCCTTTCTACTCTCCTCCTTCTACCATCAACCTATGCCCTTCAGTAATTGACATTTCTATCCTCTTTCATTGCAACATTCAGGGTCCTGCCTTCAGCTCCCCAAGCTCTGGAAACTGCTCTCTAAACTTTTCCCTCCATCTAGACCCCATTCACCCTCTTAATGCCCCAGGTCTTTACCATTGTATCTTGCATGAAGTGTTTTATGAGATTGTTGATGCATTGGTTTTAATTTTCCAGAATTTCTAATATTCCAGATAGATTCAACTGGATAGAACAGGGAAAATATAACTCATTTAATCAAAGAGAGAGACAGAGAGAGAGAGAGAGACAGAAAACATGAACTACAGGTCAGTTAGTTAACATGTGTCACAGGAAAGATGGTAAAAGCTATCACTAAATATATTATAGCAGTACATTTTGAAAAACACAAAGTAATCAGGCAGAGTTAACATGATTTTGTGAAAAAGAAACCATTTCTCACCAACTTATTCTGTTATTCGTGTTGTCAATAAAAGGGAACTGATGGATTTTTAATGCTTATCTTTACAGAAGGCATTTCAGAAGGCAACACATCAAAGATTATCGTGGAAATGAAAAGTATAGTGACATGGATAGCAGTTTGGCTAGCTAACAGGAAAGAGTAGGCATAAATGGGTCACTTTTCAAAAGTGTGCACCAGGGGTTAGTGCTGTGTTCTCATATTTTTATAAATTATCCAAATGACTTGGACAAAGGGACTGAAGCTATCTTAACCAAATTTGTTGAAAACGCAAAACTAGGTCAGAGAATAAGTCATGAAGAGGACACAAAGGAGGTTACAAAGTGATGTAGAGAGCTTAAGAAATTGGACAAAAATATGAAGGATGGATTATAATGTGGAAAAAAATATGAAATTGTTCATTTTGGCAGCAAGAACATTGGAGAAGCGCATCATCCAAATTGAGAATTTACAGAGTTTTGAGATGCGTTGGGATCTGGATGTCTGATATATGACTCACAATATGTTAGTTTGTGAGGAAAGCAAGTAATAGGAAAGTTAATAGTATATTGTTATGTATTGCTAAGGGAATCTAATGCTTAAGTAGGAAAACAATGTTTCTGTTATCCATGATACAGCTGGAATTACGTGTCCTTTTTAAAGAAAGGGTATAAATATTTTGGACACTGTTCAGAGAAGATTTGCTTGACTAATACCTGTAATAGGCAAACGTGAGGACTGCAGATGCTGGAAACCAGAGTTTAGATCAGAGTGGTGCTGGAAAAGCACAGCAGGTCAGGCAGCATGCGGGAGCAGGAAAATCGATGTTTCAGGCAAAAGCCCTTCATCAGGAATAGAGGCAGCAAGCCTCCAGGGTGGAGAGGTAAATGGGGGTGGGGGGAAGCTGGGAAGAAGGTAGCAAAGAGTACAATAGGTGAATGGGGGTGGGGATGGAGGTGATAGGTCAGAGAGGAGGGTGGGCTAAGGTAGCAAAGAATATAATGGGTGAATGGGGGTGGGGATAGAGGTGATAGGTCAGGGGGAGGTTGGGGGAAGGTAGCAAAGAGTACAATAGGTGAATGGGGGTGGGGATGGTGGTGATAGGTCAGAGAGGGGAGTGAAGCAGATAGGTGGGAAGGGAGGTTGACGTGTAGCACAGGTCATGAGGACAGTGCTGAGCTGGAAGGTTGGAACTGAGGTAAGGTGGGGGGAGGGGAAATGAGGAAACTGATGAAGTCCTCATTGATGCCCTGGGGTTGAAGTGTTCTGAGGCAGAAGATGAGGCGTTCTTCCTCCAGGCGTTGGGTGGTGAGGGAGCGGCAGTGGAGGAGGCCTAGGACCTGCATGTCCTCGGCAGAGTGGGAGGGGGAGTTGAAATGTTGGGCCACAGGGCGGTGGGGATGATTGATGTGGGTGTCCCAGAGATGTTCCCTAAAGTGCTCTGTGAGGAGATGCCCGGTCTCCCCAGTGTAGAGGAGACCGCATCGAGAACAACGGATACAACAAATGACATTGGTGAATGTGCAGGTGAAATTTTAATGGATGTGGAAAGCTCCTTTGGGGCCTTGGATGGTGGTGAGGGAGGAGGTGTGGGCGCAGGTATGGTTAATGCGAAGGTTGGTAGGATGGATAGTGAGGACTGGGGGGTTCTGTCCTTGTTACGGTTGGAGGGGTGGGGTTTGAGGGCAGAGGTGCGAGATGTGGATGAGATGCGTTGAAGTGCATCTTCAACCACGTGAGAAAGGAAATTGCGATCTCTAAAGAAGGAGCCATTTGGTGTGTTCTGTAGTGGAATTGGTCCTCCTGGGTGGAGGCGGAGGAATTGGGAATACGGGATGGCATTTTTGCAGGAGGTAGGGTGGGAAGAGGTGTACTCCAGGTAGCTGTGGGAGTCGGTGTGTTTGTAAAAAATGTCAGTATCAAGTCGGTCATCATTAATGGAGATGGAGAGGTCCAGGAAGGGGAGGGAGGTTGTCAGATATGGTCCAGGTGAATTTAAGGTTGGGGTGGAATATGTTGGTGAACGTGATGAACTGATCAACCTCCTCGTGGGAGCACAAGGTGGCTGAACTGCTCAAACTCCTCGCAGGAGCATGAGGTGGCCCTCCACCTCCTCCAAGACTTCAGTTTCCCTGGCCCCCAATGCCACATCTTCACTATGGATATCCAGTCCCTCTACACATCCACCGCCATGACCAGGGCCTCCAAGCCCTCCATTTCTTCCTCTCCCGACATCCCCAAGAGTACCCTTCCACTGACACTCTCATTCGTTTGGCTGAACTGGTCCTCACCCTTAACAATTTCTCCTTCAAATCCTCCCACTTCCTCCAGACCAAAGGCATAGCCATGGGCACCCGCATGGGCCCCAGCTATGCCTGTCTCTTTGTCGGCTATGTAGAACAGTCCATCTTCCATAGCTACACCGGCATCACTCCTAACCTCTTCCTCTGCTACATTGATGACTGTATCGGTGCCACCTTGTGCTCCCGCAAGGAGGTTGAGCAATTCATCAACTTCACCACCACATTCCACCCTGACCTTAACTTCACCTGGACCATCTCTGACATCTCCCTCCTCTTCCTGGACCTCTCCAACTCCATTAATGATGACTGACTTGACACAGACATTTTTTACAAACTCACCGACTCCCACAGCTACCTGGATTACACCTCTTCCCATCCTACCTCCTGCAAAAATGCCATCCCATATTCCCAATTCATCCGCCTCCTCCGTATCTGCTCCCAGGAGGATCAGTCCCAACATAGAACACACCAGATGACTTCCTTCTTTAGAGATCACAATTTCCCATCTCACATGGTTGAAGATGCCCTCCAACGCATCTCATCCACATCTCGCACCTCTGCCCTCAAACCCCACCCCTCCAACCGTAACAAGGGCAGAACCCCCCCAGTCCTCACCTTCCACCCTACCAACCTTCACATTAACCATATCATCCGCCGAAATTTCCACCACCTCCAAACAGACCCCACCACCAGAGAAATATTTCCCTCCCCATCTCTCTCCACTTTCCGCAAAGACCGTTTCCTCCGTGACTACCTGGTCAGGTCCATGCCCCCCAACATACCACCCTCCCATCCTGGCACCCTCCCCTGCTACCGCAAGAATTGCAAAACCAGCGCCCACACCTCCCCCCCTCACGTCCATCCAAGGCCCCAAAGGAGCCTTCCACATCCATCAAAGTTTCACATGCATACCCATCAATGTATACGTTGTATACGTTGCTCCCGATGCGGTCTCCTCTACACTGGTGAGACTGGACGTCTCCTCGCAGAGCGCTTCAGGGAACATCTCTGGGACACCTGCACCAATCAACCCCACTGCTCCGTAGCCCAACAGTTCAACTTCCCCTCCCACTCTGCTGAGGACATGCAGGTCCTAGGCCTCCTCCACCACCGCTCCCTCACCACCCGATGCATGGAGGAAGAACGCCTCATCTTCCGCCTCAGAACACTTCAACCCCAGTGCATCAATGTGGACTTCACCAGTTTCCTCATTTCCCCTCCCCCCACCTTACCTCAGTTCCAACCTTCCACTCAGCACTGCTCTCATGACCTGTGCAAACTGCCAATCTCCCTTCCCACCTATCCGTTCTACCCTCCTCTCTGACCTATCACCTCCATCCCCACCCCCATTCACCTATTGTACTCTTTGCTACCTTCTCGCCAAGCCCCACCCACCCATGTGTATCTCTCCACCCTTGAGGCTTCCTGCCTCTTTTCCTGATGAAGGGCTTTTGCCCAAAACATTGATTGTCTTGCTCCTCGGATGCTGTCTGACCTGCTGTGCTTTTCCAGCATCACTCTGATCTAAACTCTAATACCTGTACCAGATGAGAAAATTATGAGGTAAGGCTATACTTACTGGTCTTGCATCCATTGGAAAAATAAGAGGCAAATTTATTGGAACATAGGTCTTTTTCCTAGGGTAGGGGAGTCCAAAACTAGAGAGCATAGCTTTAGATGAGGAGGAAAGATTTTAAAAAGGACCTGAAGGGAATTCTTTTCATGCAGAGGGTGATGTGCGTATGGAATGACCTGTGACAGGAATTGGTGGAGGTGGGTACAATTACATAATTTAAAAGGCCTTTGGATGGTAGATGAAGAGGAAAGGTTGAGAGGGATGTGTGTCAAATGGTGGCAAATGGGACATAGAACATAGAACATAGAACATTACAGCACAGTACAGGCCCTTCGGCCCTCAATGTTGTGTCGCCCTGTCATACTAATCTGAAGCCCATCCCACCTACACTATTCCATGTACGTCCATATGCCTGTTCAATGTCGACTTAAATGCACTTAAACTTGGCGAATCTACTACCGTTGCAGGCAAAGCATTCCATACCCTTACTACTCTTTGAGTAAAGAAACTATCTCTGACATCTGTCTTATACCTATCTCCCCTCACTTTAAAGTTGTGGCCCCTCGTGTTTGCTGTTCCCATACTTGGAAAAAGGCTCTCCCTGTCCACCCGATCTAACTCTCTGATTATCTTGTATGTCTCTACTAAGTCACCTCTCAACCTTCTTCTCTCTAACGAGAACAGCCTCAAGGCCCTCAGCCTTTCCTCGTAAGACATTCCTTCCATACCAGGCAACATCTCCTCTGCACCCTTTCCAAAGCCTCCACATCCTTCTTATAATGTGGTGACCAGAACTGTACACAATACTCCAAGTGTGGCCGTACCAGAGCTTTGTACAGCTGCAGCATAACCTCCTTGTTCTGGAACTCAATCCCTCTAGTAATAAAGGCCAAAACACTGTATGCCTTCTTAACAACCCTGTCAATCTGGGTGGCAACTTTCAGGGATCTGTATACATGGATACCGAGATCTCTCTGCTCATCTGCACTCCCAAGAATCTTACCATTAGCCCAGTAATTTGCATTCCAATTACTCCGTCCAAAGTGTATCACCTCACACTTGTCCATATTAAACTCAATTTGCCACCTCTTAGTCCAGCTCTGCATCCTACTACATCCTTCGTCACTATCCACAACTCCACTGACCTTAGTGTCGTCCACAAATTTACTAACCCACCCTTCTAAGACCTCATCCAAGTCATTTATAAAAATGACGATCAACAGTGGACCCAACACCATCCCTGGCGGTATGCCGCTAGTAACTGGACACCAAGATTAACATGCTCCATCAATTACAACCCTCTGTTTTCTTTCAGCAAGCCAATTACTGATCCAAACTGCTATGTCTCCCACAATCCCATTCCTCCACATTTTGTATAATAGCCTACTGTGGGGAACCTTATCGAACGCCTTGCTGAAATCCATATACACCACATCAACCGGTTTACTCTCATCTACCTGTTTGGTCACTTTTATCAAAAAACTCAATAAGATTCGTTAGGCATGACCTACCTTTCACAAAACCGTGCTGACTGTCCCTGATCAGATTATTCTTTTCTAGATGGTTATAAATCTTATCTCTTATAACCTTTTCCAACTCTTTACCAACAACTGAAATGAGACTCACTGGTCTGTATTTACCAGGTTGTCTCTACTACCTTTTTTGAACAAGGGAACCACATTTTCTATCCTCCAGTCCTCTGGCACTATTCCTGTAGACAATGATGATTTGAAGATCAATGCCAAAGGCTCAGCAATCTCTTCCCTTGCTTCCCACAGGATCCTAGGATAGATCCCATCCGGCCCAGGGGACTTGTCTATTTTCACACTCTGCAGTATTTCTAATACCACTTCCTTGTGAACCTCAATCTCTTCTCGTCTAGATGCAAGCATCTCTGTATCTTCCTCGCCAACATTTTCATTTTCTATAGTGAACACTGTTGAAAAATATTTATTTAGTGCTTCCCCTATCTCCTCTAACTCCACACACAACTTCCCACTATTATCCTTGATTGGCCCTAATTTAACTCTCATCATTCTTTTATTCCTGACATATCTATGGAAAGCTTTAGGGTTAACCCTGATCCTATCTGCCAACAACTTCTCATGTCTCCTCCTCGCTCTTCTGAGCTCTCTTTTTAGGTCGTTCCTGACTTCCTTGTAACCCTTGTAACCCTCAAGCACCCTAGCTGAGTTTTCAAGGTCTGATTGGAAACAAAAATAGAAATGGATGGGAAAGCTCAGCAGATCTTGTAGCATCTGTGGAGAGAAATCAGTGTTAACATTTTGAGTCCAGTGTCCTTCCCTCACAACTGGTCTGATTGGGATATCTGTTGTGGACAAGAAGGACTGAAGAGTCTGCTTCCATGTTGTGTGACTCTACATAGGATCCCGGAGGAGCTTTGACAGGGAATACATGGAAAGCGGGTCTGGAGAGGAGAATCATGAACTAGGCGTCACTGTTTTCAAGTTAAAGATTCACCCATTTATGAAAGTGAGGAGGAGAATTTGCTTCTTTTTAACAGTGGGACTTGAGTCTTTGGAACTTCTTCTCAGAAAGTGTCAAATCTGAGTCCTTGAATCATTTTAAGGCAGGAGTGGATATGCTATTGAAAAACAGCAGGGTGAAGGGTGAAAGGTTAACAGCAATAGTTTGAGATGTGGTGTAATCAAACCAGCCATAGCCTTATTGATTGGTGGAACAAGTTCAAATGGCTGAGTAGCCTACTGCTGCTCCTAATTTGAGTAATCCTCTGTCAATGCCTCATTCTATTTGACCAAGCTTTTGGTAACCCTTTTCTAATAACTCCTTCTAATGCCCTTCCTCAATTTTCTATGTTAATGCTACAATTAAGTGCCTTAGGACATACAAAATGCTATACAAATGCAAGATGTTCTTCTTGTTGGTAGAGTGCTGTAATGCAATAAAGCACTAAGTCCTCTCTCTCCACTCCCTATCTCTATGACTCCCAAGTGACTGATGTCCAAATTGAGCAATGACTTGCACTTTCCCACTGAATAAGGGAATGGGTATCATATGTAATCAAATACTGCAGCCTGGATTTCTACCGGGATTCAAGTGAGAAAATAGTTGTTTATAAATGTCACTGTGTTTTTAAATATATTTTGATTCAAGAACTTTACTAATAAATCTGACAGTGATCAGAAATGTTATCTCCACTCCAATCCATATCTCTAACTTTATAGTTTAATGTTAGTAATGACCTTGGCCCAAAGTTAGTTGCAATGAGTTACTTACCTGTTCAATTGCCTGGACAGTTTCAAAGCTGTACTGGGATGTTGCTCTCTGATACCTTCATGTGTCATGTTGTTGTTACAAGTCATCACCTCCAAAGACACATGCAACACGTGGAAAAGGGAGAGATGTTGCCTCTTGCATTCATCAAATGCAAGAATGACAAATTTCATATGATCGAAGTCCTGCTTGTGCTCACAGCTACACTACCAACCAATTTAAAACTATCAGATAAGTTTCTAACAGGCTCATTTACCTTTACTAAGTACCATATGCATTCACACACAGGGTCCTAAATTCTGATCAAAAAATGTTCAAGTTGCACCTTTTTTAGAATTGTCAGAGAGTTTGAAGAACCCACATTTCCCCCTTGCTTTCTGCATGGAAAATTTTCAACCAATCAGAGTTGATTGATAGATAATCAGCTCCTTTTTCTTCTGTGGTATAAATTATTGTGATAGCTTGAAATTTGGAAATCTTTCATTTGTCCTATTGAGTGCAAGATAAAACATTTTGGCAACCTTTCCTCTTTTTTTCAGCCATCTGCAAGTCCTCTCCTATGAGTGACTGTTCAGAAATTGAATAGTTTAATTGAGATCTTGTGGCTGGTCGACAATGGACTTTGAGGTGGGTTTGGGGAGCAAGAGTTTAAAATTTTACTCTAACCCACCAGTCAGGGATATAAGTTTCCACTTTGTTGAGTTACCGAACTTGAGGTGATTGCATTGATTGGGTGTTACTGGAAACTTTAGCTGTATTTAGTTTATTCCTTCAGGAATATTTAACAAGCTGTATTGAGTTCATAGACCCTGCAACATTTACTAGCATGCTGTTGTGAATTATCTCGAGAATGTCTAACTTGATTTTATTGGAATACTACATGCACACCATCATTCTCCCATTGCCTTTTCCAGAAATGCTTCAGATTGCTATGTAAATTTTTCAATCATGCATGGTGAAATGATACATCTTTGTTGTCCTTCATCAGAAAATAGAGCTGATCGTCCTCCATTGAACTTCGGTCAATTATTTTCACTGATGCTGGGACTCCTGGGATTATTCACCCTTGTGATCATTGTCTTACTCTCTCGACTATACTGTCAGCATAAAGGTATGGTGTAAATGCAGAAGCAGTTATGTGTTTTCATGCTATTTCTGATAACTATAATTGTACAGTTGTGGCAAGCTTGGTGCTGATTATTGTGAGTTACATTTATTTACATATGTATTTACAATAACATAAAAACTGTAATTAGCAGAGAGACATAAGAAAGAGTCTTAAATTTCCCTAATTTTATGAACTTTCCTTTTAATTTAGCTTTATCAAGGCTAAAAGAGTAAGTATGGAATGTTTCAGTTTTCACTGCAAATTTACAACATAGCAATATGCAGTCTGTAATTGTCTTCAACGTGATCTTGTCTTGCAGGTCACACATAGTCACACAGATGAAAGGAAATGACTGTGTACATGGTAATTTTTTATGTCCATTTCTTATACTCAGACAATTTTATGGTGAAATGTTGAACCTGCTGGTTTTTTTGGACTAATTTAACTTTGCTGCTATGTTGCACTTCATAGTGGTGCTTAAATATCTATTCTATAAATAGCTGTTTCACATGGGTGTGAAATTACTTATTAATAACCAGAACAGCCTGTAAAATTACAATCTCACCTCAAAGAAAACCCTTCATTGCCCTTGATCTAGGGCAATAAAATGAACTCTTGCCTCTGTCTCAGAATGTTCGGGTTGCAGGTCCTACTCCTTAAAGTGAAGGCAAAAACCTGAGGATGGCACTTCCCTTAATTCTGAACTGTTTAAGATACTGTCTTCCAAACACTATCTGAAACCAATGCCGAGTTGGCCTGCTCAGTTGGGCATAAAAGACACCATGATGATGCAGTTAGGGAGTTCTTGCTGATGTGCTGTCCAGATCTCTAGCTCAGCCATTTCCATGGTCACCTCATCCTCCATCGCTGAACTACAGCATGCAGACAAATGGTTGCACTCACTCCAGGCCAACATTAACACGGGAACAGGTACAGCAGCACGGCCCATACACTAAACATTCATAAGACAAAGTTACTCGACTAACCTGTCCCCGGTTATCAAAATGTGGCACTGGACAACATGGAGTAGTCTCCATAACTTGGGAGCTTACTGTCAACTAGGTTAGACATCGATAATGTTCAACAACATCTTCACTGTCTCAGCGCAGTGCTTGCTCACCTGAGAAAGACAGTGTTTGAAGACCAGTACCCCCATAACTGGCAACAAGCTTATTGTCTGCAGAGCAGTGGTGATACTTGCCCTCCTATATGGCTCAGAAATGTGGCCTACGCACAACAGGAATGTCAAAACCCAGGAGAGTTACAACCAAAACTGCCTCTGCAATATTGTGCAAATCCATTAAAAGGACTGGCAGACCATTTTTAAAAAATTCATTCATGGGGTGCGGGCACCACTGGCTAGGCCAGCATTTATTGCCCATTCTTAAGTTAAAAGTCAACCAACTTGCTGTGGGACTGGAGTCACATGTAGGTTCGAATGGCAGTTTCCTTCCCTAAAGGACCTTAGCAAACCAAATGGGTTTTTCCCAACAATCAACAATGGAATTATGGTCAACATTAGACTCTCCCTTCCAGATATTTATTGAATTCAAATTCCACTATCTGCTGTGGTGGGATTCGAACCCAGATCCCCAAAACATTACCTGGGTCCCAGGATTAACAGTCCGGCGATAGTAGTACCAGGCCATTGCTTCCCCGAATGTCAACATTTGTGTTGAGTTCCATATTTGCAGCATCGAAGCTTTGACAGGACCTGCTGGGCGGCCACACCATCTGTGAATCTGACATGAGGCTCCCGAAGAAGAATTCGACTTGGACCTTCAGTGTGACAACTGATCCTCAGGAAGGCAGAAGAAATGCTTCAAGGGCACCCTGAATGCCTCCCTGAAGAAGTGCAGAATCCCATTGGTACAGTGGAAAGTCATGCCCAAGACATAAGAAGTGGAAGGAGAGCATCTGGGAAGGATCCACATGCCTGAAGTCTCATCGCCGATGGCAAGCTGAGGTCAAGTGTCGACGGAGAAAGGAATCCTAACATTCCCCCCAACCAGCCTCTGTCCCACCTATGGCAGAGACTGGGTCATGCTGTGGACTCTTCAGTACCTGAGAGGGCATTTATAGCAGGAAGGCAGGTTTCCTTGACCATAAGGGACTGCCTAAGAAGAAGAAGAAAAAGCATAAGACGGGCCACTTCAGATCCATCTATCACAGTGCTGTATTTAGGAGTAACTGCATCAACTGTCCACTGTGTTCCCTACGCTAGGATGGTGACTACACTTCAAAGCAATGATGTCCTGGGAATCATGTTTTCACGTCAAGGGTGGCAAAAAACCCGAATGGAGAAATTGAAAATTCAAAATTGAATTGGACAGATTTTTCTTTGTCAAGTGTGGCCATGCAGGTAAGTCGACAGAGCAGCCATGGTCTAGCTGAATGGAGGAGCAGGATAAAGGGGCTGAATGGTCTCCTCCTATTCCATAGCCTTGGAAAAATTATGGGGTCGGTGATTCTCAATCTGTACCTGGACAGTGTGAAAGGAACGTTGTGCAGAGAATTCTGAACTGTCTGCTTAAATTCCATGCAAGAGGAATGTTCACTTGCATGAAGTATAATTGCAAGGTGAGCACTCTGAGAAATGTATCCAACCCCAGCGCCAGTATCCTCATGACAGGAATGAAGGAGGGTTTGAGGGGAGGAAGTGGAAAGTGTGCTCAGTTGTTTGAGGGCAAAGATAACTAATTTGCATTTTGTAACTGTGCATTCCTATCTGTTTCTATTCCAGAGGAAATTGAAGCTCAGGTAAGAACATTTTAAAATTGTTATTTTAAATAACGTTACAGACTTACTTACTAGGACCAGTTGAACAATTTCTTTGCCTCTGAGTGGCAAAGTCCTTGCCTTAATGCTTTTAGCTATCAAACAGGTGTATTTTAAATCCACAAATGTAATGTCATCAGAATTTATTGCTTGCGTCTTAGTGTCTTTAGTGTGAAGCCTCTTTAATTGACAGTAGTCAAAGTGATGCAAGTATGTCCAAAGGACTGTGGATGAGGCAACACTTGGATTTTGACCCAGTGATAGAGAAAGAATGGTGATATAACTGCATTATAGGACGGAGAGCAACTTGGAATGGGACTTGCGGTGGTAGTGTTCTCTTGTGTCTGCTGCCTTTTTTTTTTAAGTTGCCAGAGATTTGAAAGATACTGCTAACAGAAACTTGTGGCATCTGCAGTAATTTGCTCTGACATTGTGGTTATGGGAACTTGATGGGTTGCTGCAGTACACCTTATAACTGGTACACACAGCTGCCACTGTGCCTGTGATGAAAGGAATGAATGCCTAAGGTAGTGGATGGTGTGCCAATCAAGCAGGTTGCTTTGTATGGATGGTCAGCACTTTTTGAGCGTTGTTGGAGATTCCCTCATCTGGGAAAATGAGTGGTTTTCCATCACATTCCTGACCTGTGTCTTGCACACGGTGGACAGACTTTGGAGAGTCAGGAATGACCACAGAATACCCAGTCTCTGATGTGCTCTGGCAACCACAGCATTTATGTAGTTGGCACAGTTCAGTTTCTTGCCAATGACAGCTCCCCAGAATGTTGACTGCGGAGGATTCAGGGACGGGAACAGCACTGAATATGAAGGGAAGATGGATGTATCACCTTTTGTTAGTGATGGTCACTAACCAAAAACTGCGTGGTGTGAACACTGTTTGAATCTGAATGTTGTCCAGACCTTGTTGCATGTGGACGTGGAACACTTCAATATTTGAGGACCTTTGAATGGTACTTAGCATTGTGTAATCAAAACTTTTGCAGTGGGGAGGAACAGTGGGATTTTGGTGTACAGGTACATAGATCACTTAAAATTGCCACCCAGGTGGACAGGGTTGTTAAGAAAGCATATGGTGTTTTGCTTTCATTAACAGGGGGATTGCGTTTAAGAGCCGTGAGATCTTGTTGCAGCTCTCTAAAACTTTGGTTAGATCGGACTTGGAATACTGTGTCCAGTTCTGGTCGCCCTATTATAGGAAAGATGTGGATGCTTTGGAGAGGGTTCAGAAGAGGTTTACCAGGATGCTGCCTGGAATGGAGGGCTTATCTTACGAAGAGAGGTTGACTGAGCTCGGACATTTTACATTGGAAAAAAGAAGGAAGAGAGGGGACCTAATTGAGGCGTACAAGATAATGAGAGGCATAGATAGAGTTGATAGCCAGAGACTTTTTCCCAGGGCAGAAATTGTTAACACGAGGATCATAGTTTTAAGCTGTTTGGCGGAAAGTATAGAAGGGATGTCAGAGGCGGGTTCTTTACGCAGAGAGTTGTGAGAGCATGGAATGCGTTGCCAGCAGCAATTGTGGAAGCGAGGTCATTGAGGATATTTAAGAGACTGCTGGACATGCATATGGTCACAGAAATTTGAGGGTTCGTACATTAGGTTTACCTTCCATGAGGATCAATGGTTGGCACAACATCGTGGGCTGAAGGGCCTGTTCTGCGCTGTACTGTTCTATGTTCTATATTCTAACAGTGAACCTCCCTATTTCTGATCATATATTGGAAAATTGATCTGTAATACAGTAGCTTTGGTCCTGGACACTATGTCGAGGAGCTCAGGCAGCAGTTGCCATGGGTTAGAAGATAGTTGAAAACAACCACAAACTATAATTCCAACCAGTAATAAATTGCCCTCCTGAATAGCATGGGTTTCAGTTTTATGAGGCTCTTTAAGGTTTCTGTGAGTGTTTCTAAAGATTGACTGTGCCTGGAGGACTGTGCCTGGAGTGAAAAACACTCTTCAGTCTGCCTGAAACTTGTTGGTCTTCCAGAGCAAGGAGTTGACCTTGACCAAGTTTTGAAGACTGGCACATTCCAAGGTCCAGGGCTGCATGCTGAGGGATGCAATACAGCTTGGTGTAGCTGCTGCCAAAGCATCATGGGAAAGAATGCCACCTAAGGTGCTTCTTCTGAAGTTAAATAGGGTTGCATTCAGTTATCTGACCCTCCCAGTGCCTCAGATATATATAAATGGTATCTTGCATAAATAAGAAATACCCTAGGTTTTGTTTGACCTCCTTGCAAAGACTGTAGAGTGGCTATGTTTGTATATAAAGATTTTTTTGTGAATGAAGTCTACTTTTGAAAATTAATAAAACATTCTTCCTAGGAAACATCTACAGGTCCAAGGCACGAGACAGTTCTGCCATTCAAAAGCCAAATCTCCTGTGTACCTGTGTACAGCACAGTACAAGCACTGAGTGCTGGTACAGAAATCACCTCTTCAAATCAACATGTCTCTTATGGCCAAGCCATCTTTCATCAGGATTACAAAAGCTATTGAAAAAGCTGCACTGAAGTGAAAGGGCTCCACGAGGAATGACCGAAGTGGTAAAGCACATGACATGAAGTCAGTTTGTATCTAAGAAGTCTTCTCAGGTTCTCTAACACATCTCAGTCAGATCAGAAACTGATATTAAAGATTGCCCTTGATAAACATTCTCCTTTCATGTTTCTAGCGTTTGTTATGATGGTGATTTTGTTTTGTTAATGAACTTATGTTAAAACAATTGTGAAAATTGTTCTGTTTGAATATCTGCAAAAGTAGTGACGATTTTAAAGAATGGGCACTTTGGATTATGCTGGAACACTTGACTTACATTTGCTCTGGATGTAAGTTTGCTCACTGAGCTGGAAGGCTCATTTTCAGATGTTTCATCACCATACGAGGTAACATCATTAGTGAGCCTCTGGTGAAGCAATGGTGTTAGTGATCCATTTTCTATTTATGTGTTTAGGTTTCTGTGGGTGGGTGATGACATAACTGATTCTTTTTCTCAGAGGATGGTAGATGGGGTCCAAATCAATGTGTTTATTGATAGAGTTTCAGTTGGAATATCATGCTTCAAGGAATCCTCGTGCGTGTCTCTGTTTGGCTTGTCTTAGAATGGATGTGCTGTCCCAGTCAAAGTGGTGTCCTTCTTCGTCTTATGTAAGGATACTAGTGATAGTGGGTCATGTCCTTTTGTGGCAAGCTGATGCTCATGTATCTTGGTGGCTAGTTTTCTACCTGTGTGTCTGATGTAGTGTTTGTTACAGTCCTTGCAAGGTATTTTGCAAATTATATCTGTTTTGCTTGTTGTGTGTAGAGAGTCTTTTAAGTCCATTAGCTGCTGTTTTAGTGTGTTGATAGGTTTGTAGGCTACCATGATGCCAAGAGGTCTGAGTAATCTGGAAGTCATTTCCAAGGTGTCTGTGATGTAGGGCAAAGTGGCTAGGGTTTCTGGGCACATTGTGTCTGCTTGTTTGGGTTTGTTGCTGAGGAATCAGCAGACTGTGTTTATTGGCTACCTATTCTTCTGCTCTTCACAATTCCTTAGTGCTGCAGTTTGTGGTGGCTCATTGAAATAATGTCCTATTGCAGCTTTGTTTTTTGGTGTTGGGATGATTGCTTCTGTAGTTAAGTGTTTTGTCTATGTGTGTTGTTTTCCTGTAGAGACTGGTTTGAAGTTTCCCATTGCTCTATTGTGACATCTAGGAATGGCATTTTGTTGTGGTTCTCCTCCTCTTTTGTGAATTCTATGCCAGTGAAGGTATTATCGAGGGTATTGTAGGTTTCCTCTAATTGGATTTTTTTTGGTGATCCACGTAGCGGATCCAAGTTTGGGTTGGATGGTGGGGAGAGCTGTTTTTTCTCAATCTTTGCATGACTACCTCTGCTAGGAACCTAATGTTGGTGATCCCATTGGTGTTTCATTGATTTCTTTATGGGTCTTGTTATTGAATGTGAAGTGGGTGGTAAGGCACAGCTCCACTAGCTTGACAATGTTATTTTTGCTGATCAAGTTGGTGCTGGTTGGTGTTTGTGCCTTTGGTTCGTTGAGTAATGTAGTCAGTGTTTCTTTGGCCAGGTTGACATTAATGGATGTGGACAGAGCTGTTACATCAAAGGAGACCATTATTTCATCCTCTTCTATCTTGGTGTCTTTAATAATGTTCAGGAATTCTTGGTTGGAGTGAATGGAGTGGCGTGAGCCCTCTACTATGTGTTTTAGTCTTTTGTGGATGTCCTTGACTCGTCTGTATGCTGGTTCCGCTCCATTGGGCCAACTGTAAGCCAACACCGAGACCATTTGTGGAGGAATCGCACATCAGCTCCTGATCTCACATGGGATCAAAACTTAGACAATAATAGCTGCTTCTTCACTTCCCTGAAGGTTAAATTTTGGTTACAAGGCAATGTCCGAGGCTGAGTCTTTTGCAGTTGCATATGTAAGGGTGCCAAGATGGAGGCCATGGTACGTAAGAACTTTCCATAATAGTTCACCAATCGAAAAAAAGACCTCAGCTCCTAAGTACTTTTGACCACCCTCACTTCATCTTCCAAATGTTGTAAAATGGTTTTGTTCAGTCTGTAGTCTAGTAGGTCATTTAGGGGTGCCAGGAACAAACATGTTTCTTCTCAGGTGTACACTTGCCTTGGAGAAATGTCTAAGTTCTCTACGTGCTCTTTATTGGTTGTCCCTGTTATTAGCATATCATCGAGATAAATAGTGACCTGGGGTAGACCTTGTACAATGTTCACCATTGTCCACTAAAAAAATTGCATAGGCTGATGATACCCCATATGGCAGTCTCGTATATTGATACAACCCCTTATAGGTCTTAATTGTAGCATACTTCAGGGAATCCTCAATTTACCGGAATTGCATGTACACGTGGCTCATGTCTAACTTTATGAAAGACAGTCCCCTCCCCACCAACTTTGCATATAATTCCTCGATGAAAGGGATTGGTTATTTATCCAGCTGCAAGAAGCAGTTTACCAATTGTTTAAAATCGCCCACGGAGGTGAACTGAGCTGTCAGGCTTTATAGGCTGCCTGAATTGATTTTGCCTGTCCTCGGATGCTGCCTGAATTGATTTTGCCTGTCCTCGGATACTGCCTGAATTGATTTTGCCTGTCCTCGGATGCTGCCTGAATTGCTGTGCTCTTCCAGCACCACTAATCCAGAATCTGGTTTCCAGCATCTGCAGTCTTTGTTTTTACCAGGCTTTACAATCAGTATGACCCATACTGTCCATTCCATACACTCTACTGGTTTGGTGATTCTTTAACTTTCCAGTTTCCTGATTCCTGCCTCTATTTTTGGCCGTAAGGCAAATGGCACTGGATAGTCCTTGCAAAACCATGGAATTGCTTCCTGGCCAATGCAGGTTGGCGTTGGCTTCTGTGATAGTTTCTGGACCTTCCTGAAAAACTTACAGGTTTTTAATTAGGACTTCAGACGGTC
The DNA here is from genome assembly GCF_037043375.1 of Chiloscyllium plagiosum. NCBI lineage: Eukaryota > Metazoa > Chordata > Chondrichthyes > Orectolobiformes > Hemiscylliidae > Chiloscyllium > Chiloscyllium plagiosum. The sequence goes on along the minus strand of NW_028270173.1, from coordinate 17,271,589 downwards.
AGCTATATCCTACTCAAAAGACGTTAGGCCAATCAAGATGGATCTCTCTCAACCAATTTGGCCCCATCAGGCCTGTGTCTGAGCCTTTTACTACAACTAGTAGTAACTGAACCAGATGCTTCTCATATGAGACTGGAACCGAAATCGTACCTTTAATCTACAAAGGTTCCCCTGTATAGGTTCTCGTCTAGCCGCAGTCTTACATAAACTTAAAGGCTGAAGTCAAGAGTGAATTTTGTTAAAGACTGGTTTTGCAATCACTGATACAGCCCTGTTGGCATCAACCTCCAATAGAACTGGGTGACCATTTAGCTAGGTATTTATTTTGATTGGTTCTGATTTGAATGTTGCTAAACAACCTAACTGTTCCAAGCCAGACATAGGTGGGCTTTCCAGGGTGTGCCTTTTCCTGGATGTTGGCATATGAGTTATTGTTCTCAATCTCGGTCTAGTGGGACTCTTTCACTCTTTCACTCTTTCAGGCCTACTAGGCATCTATTTAAGGAAAATTAGCAATTGCTTTAAAATACATGTGGAATCCACAATTGTTTTTAATGAATATTTGTAGCTTTTATAAACAGTTTGCGTCAACTGTAAATGCATTTATTGCAATTGTGAATGACAGATAATAGTTGTTACGTGACCTGATGACTCTTGGCCTGGAAGTAGTACCAATCGGATAGGTCAGTGTTGTAGATGACAAAGGAGTCCTGCACACAAAAGAGCATTACAGCAGAAAGGAGAACAGAGAGAAGCATAAGGAGCTCTGTGTAAAACAGCTAATAAAGGACTGAAATTCACAAGCAAGGTTACCGCAGTCATGGAAAATTTGACAGTTCCATTGTTTTTCTTTGGTTTTTCTGGCCTGGATCCTGAAGAAGATGTTAACCATTTGGCTGAGGCTCGGCTTTGTTTTGGGGTTTTGCTGTGGGCTGACCTACAATCCATATGTTCATGATATGTCCTGAGTGAGGCTATGCAACTAACTTCAGTCAAGTGGTATCCCCCAAGCTCAGTCACCTGGCAAGGGTGTCCACTTCTCCTGGCATACCCTGTAACTCATATGCTCCAGTTGCAATATTTTTTAATCACAAAGCCAGTTATAGTCAGGAGTGTGATGCTGGAAAAGCACAGCAGGTCAGGCAGCATCCAAGGAGCAGGAGAATTGATGTTTCGGGCAAGAGTCATGAAGGGCTCTTGCCTGAAACCTCGATTCTCCTGCTCCTCGCATGCTGCCTGACCTGCTGGGGCTCTTGCTTGAAATATTGATTCTCCTGCTCCTCAGATATTGCCTGACCTGCTGTGTTTTTCCAGCACCCCACTCTTGACTCTGATCACCAGCATCTGCAGTCCTCACTTTCTCCAAAGTCTGTTGTAGTGCCTGTTTGAAGTCCAGTTGGGCTTCAGTGAGTAGCTAGCAGCTTTTGCATGGTTATATCAATCATCCCACAATCTCTCAGAATTTCATGAAGGGTCAACCAAAGTCATGTACCTCTGCCAGTCATCATAACTTCATCAAAAACCCTGACACAGATTCCCCTAGCTCTCGAATTGCCGAGTAAATGAGAGGAGGCTTGGGAGTCATAATATTCCTTGACTGAATCTGTCAACTCTTGACAGGTTGTAGTATCCGGTGTCTCAGGAAATGTTAGGTTCCTAATAACTGAAAAAGCTGTGGGTCCACAAGCTGTCAAGAGAATTATTTGTTGCTTTTCATATGCCCTAATGTCATTTGCCTGGGAAAAAAAACATTCTTTCCGCAAACTGGGCCCAATTTTTGACAGCAGGATTGAATGAGTCAAGCTTCCCAAAAAATGGCATGATGCCAGAAATGCTTACCCCAACTCAAAGATGACTGTTGTGAACAATTGCTTCAGGAGCATTTTCTTTTCCTCTCTTATTGCCATTGAAATAACTCCAGAGACGCTGGTATCCCATCACAAAGTCACCCTTTATTTAAATGTGTACAATATTTGACACTGGTCCGGCTTCTGCAGAACCAGCTCTCAGAGTGAACAGAACTCCTGATGAAGGGCTTTTGCCCGAAACCTCGATTTCACTGCTCCTTGGATGCTGCCTGAACTGCTGTGCTCTTCCAGCACCACTAATCCAGAACTCCTGATATGCCTGTTTATGTATAATACAAGCAATTGTGCTCTGAACCATATAGGGAACCTAAACCAAAATCATGAGATCCACTAGAAGGCCCATGAATGTGGAAATCTCCAACTTTTTGCAGCACTTATTTTAACACCAGTCAAAATAAATGTAAGTTAAGCATGAATTAACTGGCAAATAACAGCCAGTGCAAACTACAAGTTACGCATGGAGTTGGGGCTACAACAAACACTATCTTGTGAGACCACTAGCCTTTGTACCACATTGGTCTTTTCAGCTTGATTTTCGGAATGCAGGATCTTGCACTTTTCTCAATTCAGATTTCGTCCTTGAGTCACCTGCGATGTTGCTCCACTCCATCAGAATCGCCTGACGATAGTTGTCACTCTAATGTAGGTTCACATCAATCCTGACAATGCATATTTCCCCCAGGGAAATGTTTACTGAATCACCTTTAATAAACATCACAACCCAATCTGGTCGGCTTTGGTAAAACCAAAGAAAGCAATGGAATGGTCAAATTTTAGATCTCCACTGTAGATCTAAATTTAGATCTCTTGCTTTTGGATTTCAGTCCTATTTTTGACTGTTTTACACACAGCTCCTTGTTGATGTGCCTCTGTGGTCTCCTTTCTGCTGCAATGCTCTTTTGTCTGCAGGACTTGTTTGTCATCTCCAATATTGATCTATCTGATTGGTACTACTTCCAGGTCAAGAGTCATCAGGTCACAAAACTAGTATTTCTTGTCATTCTCAATTGCAATCAATGCATTTGCAGTTGATGCAAACTGTTTATAAGAGCTACAAATATCTATTTAAAAAATTGTGTATTCTACATGCATTTTAAAGCAATTATGAATTTTTCATAACTAGATGCCTGGTAGTACAGAACTTAAAAAATGCTCAAAAGAGACCAGGAGTTGAAGCTCTTTGTTTTGCACTCTTCCGAACTAAGATGCAAGGAATCAGTTTGAAGAAAAGAAACATTGTTTGAAACAGTGTGAGAAAAGAGGGTTGTCCATTTGTTTGTGCGCATGATAATTGACATATAGATAGGCAAGAACAATTGACCATCTATCTTTATTATCCAACAGGCAGGTAGATTCTGATTGGCCAGACTGTTGCCATGGTGTTGCAGCAGTTTGGCTGTCTTAATGATCCTTGTTTTGCAAAAGGGTCAATGTATATACAAATTCCTTTAGCGACAGAAAACAGGGCCTTGAGTATTTATGTTTTAGTCTCTGGCATGTAGAAATCTATATCACTGCTGACTCAATTGATGTTTTAAAACTTTTTTTGGTGTAACTCAGCACCATTCTTTTTTCAAATTTGTTTTTTGTTTCCTGGTTCTAATAATGAAAAGTTCAACTTCTTGTCTCCCTTCAGCAATGATTAATCTTCCTTGCTATATTACTTTTGGCTGAGCCATTATCTTAATTTGGAGAGATTAGATTTCCTACAGTGTGGAAACAGGCCCTTCAACCTAACAAGTCCACACCAACCCTCCAAAGAGTAACCCACCCAGGCCTATTTCCCTCTGACTAACGCACCTCACACTATGGACAATTTGGCATGGCCAATTTACCTGACCTGCACATCTTTGGACTGTGGGAATAAACCAGAGTACTCAGACATGGGGAGAACGTGCAAACTCCATGCAGACAGAGACCCAAGGCTGGAATTGAACCGGGGACTCTGGTGCTGTGAGGCAGCAGTGCTAACCACTGAGCCACCATGCCATGTAGAAGAGAGCTCTTAGAATGATGCCATGGATGAGTGACTTCCGTTATATGGAGACATTGAAGAAACTGTGGTTGTTCTCTTGACAGCCAGAAAGGTTGAGTAGATTCGATTTGTGGTGCATAGAATGAACAAGGTGGAACTATTTCTAGTGGCAGAAAGGTCAATAATTAGAAGACACAGGTTTAAAATTGATGCAAAGGTGACAGGAGATGTTTGTTTTAATGTGAATTATTGAAATATGGGATGCAATGCATGAAATGGAATATAAAAGTTGCTTCAAAAGAGATTTGAACAGATATTTGAAGGACAGAAACATTTATAGAGTCATGGTAAACATTGGGAGTGAAATTTATTTTGATAACTTTGAGAGTAGAGTCACAGATAGACAGGATAGTGAAGGCATTTGGTATGCTTACATTTATTGGTCAGTGCATTGAGAATGGGAATTGGGAGGTCATGTTGCAGCTGTGCAGCACTGTGATTACTTTTGGAATAATGCATGCAGTTCTGGTCTCACTACCATAGGAAGGATATTGTGAAACTTGTAAAATATTTTCTGAACCCTTTGAAAGATGTTTCCAAGATTGGATGTTTTGACCTATAGGGAGAGGCTGAATAGGCTGGTGTTATTTTACCTGGAGCATTGGAGGCTGAAGGGTGACCTTATAAGTATATACAATTATGAGGGGCATGGATAGAGTCTTTTCCCTAGGGTAGGGGAGTCCAGAACTAGATGGCATAGGTTTAAGTTGAGAGGGGAAAGATTTAAAAGAGACCTAAGGGCCAACCTTTTCATGCAGAGGGTGGTGCATGTGTGGAACTAGCTACCAGAGGAAGTTGAGGAGGCTGGTACAATTACAACATTTAAAAGGTATTTGAATGGCTACATGAATAGGAATGATTTAGAGGGATATAGGCTAAATGCTGGCAAATGGGACTATATTAATTTCGGATATCTGGTCGACATGGATGATAGTTTCATAATTGGACCAGGTTAACAGGCCCAAACAGGGAGTCATATTCTAAAAGATTCATCTAGCTGTCTTTGTTACAACCACTATACCTTCCACAATTGATTGTAATACAATGAAGTAGTAATTACACTTCAAAAGGATTTGATTGGCTCTAAAACAGTTTGAGACATGTGGTGATCATACAAGTTTTCAAATAAATATAAGCTTTCCATTGCTTTTCCAGAGTAATTAGCATTTGTGTTGCTGTACTGTTTTGCTCAGTGTCTAACACACATGTTGGAATCAGTAGGTTGAGGATTTGAGTCTAAAGCCTTAAATCTCGAATAACAGCACAGTGGAACATAGAAGCAAGAGAAGGCCATTCAGTCTCTGACTCTGCTCTGATATTCAATAAAATCATAGCTGATCTAGCTGTGATCACAACCATTATTTCCTATCTACCCCCAACAAGGTTAATTCACCTGCATATCAAAAATCTATCAAACTCAGCCTTGATTGTTTTTATATCCCAGCCTCGAGTGTTTTGTTGGGAAGAGAATTCTAAGCACTACCAATGCTGTTTAATAAACAAACTTTGCTAATCTCGGTTTTAAAAATAAAATCTCATTTATTTTTAAATTGTGTCCTCTAGTTCTATTGTCTCTTACAAGAGGAAACATCTTACTGCAATCCATTCGACATATTCCCTTCAGAATTTTATGCATTTCAATAAGTTATATACTACCAACCAATTCTTAATCATTGTTAAATGGAGACATTGTCTTGCACTCATCAGGATGTGGATACAAGTAACTAGATTTGGAAAAGGAATATTAACATAAGAAAAGAGTTCTAATTGGTTCTGCTATCATTGACAAGGAAGTGTAATTTAAATCATGAAGTGTTATTCTTTCTTCTCAGGACAGACAGGCAGACTAATAATTTGATTATAGATTTAACTTGTGATCCATGACTACAGTGCAATTATATGAGACTTCTTTAATTCTTCAGCAAGTTGAATCCTTACACACAAATCTGTAGTCCACATCTTTGTGAATTCTTAGAAATGTACCTTAAGGCTTCTTCTGCACACTGCTGAAAATGTGTTGCTGGAAAAGCGCAGCAGGTCAGGCAGCATCCAAGGAGCAGGAGAATCGACGTTTCGGGCATGAGCCCTTCTTCAGGAATGAGGAAAGTGTGTCCAGCAGGCTAAGATAAAAGGTAGGGAGGAGGGACTTGGGGGAGGGGCATTGGAAATGCAATAGGTGGAAGGAGGTCAAGGTGAGGGTGATAGGCCAGAGTGGGGGTGGGGTGGAGAGGTCAGGAAGAAGATTGCAGGTTAGGAAGGCGGTGCTGAGTTCGAGGGATTTGACTGAGACAAGGTGGGGGGGAGGGGAAATGAGGAAACTGGAGAAATCTGAGTTCATCCCTTGTGGTTGAAGGAAGCAGGCTAAGATAAAAGGTAGGGAGGAGGGATTTGGGGGAGGGGTAGGTAGGGAGGAGAGACTTGGGGGAGGGGCTCCTTGGATGCTGCCTGACCTGCTGCGCTTTTCCAGCAACACATTTTCAGCTCTGATCTCCAGCATCTGCAGTCCTCACTTTCTCCTTCTTCTGCACACTACTGAACATCTGAACAAGAATTTACAAAGGCATAGACAAGATACTTGAGGAAAATTGCCTTTTGTGAATTTCAAACAGCCAGCTTTCTTCTGGCGTTTTTGAAACATTAATAGAGTGATTCTCTGACGTTCGGGCAGGAACAGATTTTCATTCCAGAACAAAGATAAAGTTAACAGGGAGACAAGAAAACTGAAAACTAATTCAAACAAAAGAACTTCCTAGATTTACCATAAATTTTAAACAAAAAGGTAATGAAGAAAATAACAAGACTGAAAGGAAAAACATTTTGGTGAACTGTGTTTTCACCTCAGGATATCAAACTAAATTGGTAAGGATATTACATATGCATTTATCCCATTCTTGCAACACTCTCTTGCCTTCAAATTGGAAATTTTAGTGTCATTAATTTAATAGGCAAATTTGAAAATCATTACCCTAGTACCTTGCCATCTTTTGTAAGTTTGCAATTGGAAGTCTTGAATTCTATATTTTAAAAGGAAAATTAATGTGTTATAAGCAGTTCATGAAAGATTCCCTACTGATACCCACAATAAGGCATTTATCTCATGGAGACATACTTTACAGTTTTGGTCTGTTTCCACTGGAGGTGAGAAGAACAAGAGGCAATCTTATTGAAAGATACAAAATCCTTAGAGGCTGGACATAGTGGATACTGAAAGGATGATTAATCATAAAACAAAAAATTAGAATAAGACAACACAATGTTACGTAAGAAAGCTCCCACTCAAGATATTGCTGAGGATATTTTCCTTTTGTGATGGTTGAGAGTCTGTGGATACTTCCCCAGTGTATTGTGAAGGTGATTAAATATTTTTAAACTTCCTCATTAGGCAGGAATCGGAGGGTACCCTGTATTGACAGGAAAGTGGAGTTGAAATCAGCCAAACTCTAAATGGATGGCAGACTAGTCCTGAGCAGCCAACTGGCCTATTCCTGTTCCTAATTCATATATTAACAGTCACAAAGGACTGATTGACTGATCACTTGGGTGTATACCAACAAATCAGATGGAGTGAACATAGACTAATAAAGACTTGTACATGGTGAACTAATATCAGTACTCTCTTTGCTACTCAATTTAATAATAGAACTGGACCAAATAAAGGCAGACCTTATGATAAAGTTATAGGCCACAACTGGAGTACTGCTGTCAGTTCTGGAATGCATCGGACATCATTAAGGTTTTACTGGGTTTGAAGAAGTTTCCATAAAGGTTTGTAGGATAATTGTAACTACAATTTGGGTAGACAAGGCTTGCAGCTCCTTGAAAACTGGGAAGACATGCATTTTGGATGCAAGAAATTTGATAATCTGAATTTTCTTTTTCTCTGATGATCAGAGTCTAAAACTAGGGGGCATAATCTAAAGCCTTCGATAGTGCCAAGATATTCTGGAAATAGATCTCAATAAAGGTCTCCATACCAATGCATGAAAACCTGGAGCTCTCTCTGCAAGAAGCTGGTGAGGCTCAGAGACAATAAAAATATCACAACTGAAATATGTAGCATATGGAGTGAAGGTAAGTTACCCCAGGGGAGTAAGGCTCAAGTGTTAAAATTAGTTTTGCCAAACACACAAAGCTAAACGAAAGGAAGGAGGCAATAATATTCAATACACACTGCACATTTGAGGCAGATTCTCATTTTTACTAAATCAGAAGAGTTGCTTACAAAGGAGACACCGTACAAAAGCTGAATTTCAGGCATCAGAAAAAAAGCACCAAATGATCTGACTCTTTTTCCACTCCCAATCCGGGGCGAGAGGAGGTAACACACTGGAAGTGGATTAGACTGCATGAAAGTCAGAGGTCTGGATAAACTAAATTGATATATTGGAGTGCTATTCACTAAACTACAGGTAGTGCACAGACCTTGGCTGGAGAAAGGCGAGTGGATTGAAGAGGGGAGACACACACTCTCTCTAAATCTCAATGGGTATGCAGCTTAAACCAGGACAGGTGTTGGGAGCTCTGCAATTGGCTAAATTGACTCATTATTATTAAGGATTGGGGAACCATAGATGAGCCATGGTTTCCACTCAAGCTCAACTTGCAGGAAACACCAAGTGTGTGGCTCCCTGTAAAACTGCCAGGCATTCAATATGCACCGGCTTTGACCTGACTGCCCAAGAAAATGGCCACTCAAGGTTGCGGCACGAAAGTGAAGTTCCCAGAGAGTCCCTTCCTTGGGGGTCTGATACACAACATGGCGGAAGTTCTGTAGAACTGTGGCTGCAACTATTTTCTTTGCAAAAACAAAAGGAAATGGCTCCATTTATAAAGTTCAATTTCTCAGCACGTAATTTAAAAATCCGTATTTAAAAGTGAAGAGAAGGATATTTTCAATTAGGTGTTGTCCAGATTATGGTTTTACCTCATTCTGCAGCATTACGACATGCGCTGTTTGTCCGCATTAATCCTATCAAAAGGAACTCTCCTCGGATTTTAATTACTTTGTCGGCAATTAAAACAAAAAAAAACTCCCCGTTTGTTTTAGGAACCCAAGAGGAGCAAGGTAAGTGAAAGTGTGCCTCTATAATATTATTTTTGAACTCTAGGCGGTGCTGTTGTTGCACAAGACAAAAATGGCAGGCAGAAGTGGACTTTTTTTTCCCTTTAAAAAGTCCTTTTTAAAGCCAAATTGAAGCCCTCTTTGTGCGCGGGGTAATGGTAGTTTTCAAACTGGCAACCGAGTGTAAAGCAGGCATTGTCTGTTCCCGGAACTGCCCCATTATTTGCGCGCCCATTTGAAGGTAAATACTCAATAGGGGCAAAAAATTTGCAACGCTGTTTAAAAAGCGATTTGCTTCTCCCCACTGGAAGCGTAAATCTCTCTTGCCCCTCATCTTGTTATAGATGCGGACGGATCAAGATACCTTTAGCAATGGATCCATCCCGGTTAAAATAAATCGGTGTTCAAATAATGAGGTGCATAAAAACACACAACTGATCAGCAAAGGTGCTCCCTACAGGAACTAAGCTCGAGATCTTCCTCTTAGCTCTGGTTTTGAGAAAATCTTTTAAAAATTCCAAAGGCACAAATTGACGTAAGGTGACAATCCCCAGTTATGTACTTTTTTTTTGTTGCATCAATTATATTAACCATCTGGTGAACGATTAATACTTTTTTTTAAGGAAGGCTGTCTTGTGTTTCTCAGTAATGTTCTAGAACAGTAGAGGACGATACTGTAAAGCATTCCTCAGTTTATTTCGATACTGGATTAAGTCAGAGTGGGTTTGACCACAGCTGGGTTGGGGATGACTCCTAGTTTGAGGAATTTGACATTTTGCCTCTTCCTCCTCACATATTTATTTCAGATTTCGCCCAGTCAGTTGCAGGCGAGAAAATGAATAACATTTTTTTAAAGAAAAAGGCAGACCCGATGGCTACTTTGTTCTCGGAGAAACAAACAGTTGAGAGAAAACTAGGGTGGGAGAGAAGGGGGTGGAATAGACAAGATGGAAGTCTGGTCGAGGATGTGTTGCACAGGATGAGAGTCAAACACCTCTCAAAGTAAAGATTCGTCAGTAATCGAACAACCCTGGAAAAGCACACTCGAGGAAATCCAATCGCGGAAGGAAGGCAGGGTTTCAGGAATTGTTCTGCGAGGGTGATTAATCCCTATTTGAGGCACTGGGTTGGACCCGGAGGCAAGAAAATGCTCCTCAGATTAGAGCTACATTAATACAGATGTTTCACCCCTAGGTGGCGTGGGTAGACCCACCGTCATCAACAACAGCTTTGCTCTGCATGTCGAGCCCTGTTTACATTGAAGATGAGGACTCGGTCTCTAGCCCCATGGAAGAATTCCACCTCACTTCTGGGATTGAGTTGAGGCGGGTTGTCCCTGATCCAAAAATTCCAGTACATCCCTCGCATATCCGTCGATTCAGAGTCGTTTCTATTGTATTCCGCCATGGAATTTAAGGCAGTTGTGGATTAAGCACCACTCCCCTTCCATTGCCCCACAACTCCCCCTCCCTCACACCACACACCCTCCCAAATTGACTCTAATATTCAAACTTCTTATTGATTAAAATGGAACAGGAGCTCAGGGATGCTCCCAGTTTAGCCACTTCCGTGCAGGACGCTGGAATCAATGTGTAGTCTGGAAGCTTCTTGAAGGCCTGGAAATAAAGATGGGAGGAAAAAAAAATCTTTATTATCAAAAACAGAAATGTAATGCCCATTTGCAAGAGCAGAACTCCCTGACAAACTAATTCCCCTCAGCATTCTTTAAGCACCTTTTAGATTACTCAGAATGTCCAAAGAATACACCACAGAAGCAATGTGTAAATTTTGACACTGAGCTCTTTAACTCACCCTCTGTATGTGGGTAACGTCATTATTTACTGACCATATCCAATTCTGCTCAGAAAAGGTGAGAAAAGGTGGTAGTGAGTTATATTTTTGAACCCCCATGTGTTTAGACTGGTGCAGGAACACCCACAGAACTGGCAGGGAGGGAATTCTTGAATTTTGACTCGGTGACAATGGAAGAACAGTGATATAAGTGCAGGTATGGCTTGGAGAGCAACTTGCAGGTACTGCTGGTATTCCCGTACTAGGCACTTCTAAGTAATGAGATGTCAAGGCAGCACAATGGCTCAGTGGCCAGCACTGCTGCCTCATAGCGCCAGGGACCAGGGTTTGATTCCATCCTCGGGTGACTATCTGTGTGGAGTTCTCCCGTGGCTGTGTGGGTTCCCACTGGGTGCTCCAGTTTCCTCCCACAGATGTTCAGTTTAGGTAGATTGGCCATGCTAAATTGCTCATAATGTCCAGGGATATTTAGGTTAGGTGCATTAGCCATGAGAGGGTAGGGGGATAGGTCTGGGTGGGATGCTGTTCAGAAGGTCAGTGTGGCCTCGTTGGGCCAAAGGGCCTATTTCCACACTGTAGGGATTCTATGTAAAAAGATTCTAAAAATGTAGTAAGACATGCAGGCTTTAAAATATGATGATGAAATGAGAGATTGGAAGAATGGAGGGAATCTCACAATTTAATGCCTCTGCAGTTGAAGGCCATAAATGGTGGAGAGTAGGAAGTCAGATGTAAAGAGGTCAGAATTGGAGGAGCACAGAGATTTTGGTGGGTAATAGGGCTGGAGGATTTTACAGTGATACAGAGAAGCAAGACCGGGTAAGTAATCAAAGGTGAGAACTTTAAAAATGCAAGTGATGCTGGACAAGGAGCTTAAATAGGTTAGAGGCCTAGGAATGGTGGGTGAACAGGACTTGGTCAGAGTTACATTCCAGGCAACAGAGGTTTGGATAAGCTGAAGTTTACATTCCTTGTGGTTCCTTCCTCACAGTTGAAAATAGAAAGACAACCCATTCAAGTCCATTCAATAACTATTACAAATATTTCAAATTTGTTCTGATGATGCCTGGAGGGGAAGGGAGTCCCATTTTACAAATGTCTGACAGTCAGATTCGATAAAGCATGGAGCCCCGATGAGTGAAAGAACTCCCCACCCATATGCCACATGAGGTACAATAAAGCAGAAGACAGCATTCAGCAGAGAAGCAGGAGACTCAGCTCCCTGCTCAACAGCCCAGAGCTAAAGGACATTCCTGGCACACGTTCCTCACTCAGACCGACCAAACGCTCAGCCTCCTGACAGGAAGTGTTAGTATTGCAGAGATCATATACACACGTCAACATCAGAAATTTGTGGGCTCAAGTCTCACGGCTCAAGCCATACCTGGGCGGCACGGTGGCACAGTGGTTAGCACTGCTGCCTCACAGCGCCAGAGACCCGGGTTCAATTCCCGCCTCAGGCGACTGACTGTGTGGAGTTTGTACGTTGTCCCAGTGTCTGCGTGGGTTTCCTCCGGGTGCTCCGGTTTCCTCCCACCATCCAAAGATGTGCAGGGTCATGCTAAATTGCCCGTAGTGTTAGGTAAGGGGTAAATGTAGGGGTATGGGTGGGTTTCGCTTCGGCGGGTCGGTGTGGACTTGTTGGGCCAAAGGGCCTGTTTCCACACTCTAATCTAATCTAATCTAATCTAATCAAGACCAAAGTGTCAAATATAGAGGTTTATAAAATCATGAAGGGCATGGATAGAGTGAATAGCCAAGGTCTTTTTCCCAGGGTAAGGACTCCAAAACTAGAGGGCAAAGGGACAACATTTTCACACAAATGGTGGTGCGTTTATGGAATGAGCTGCCAGAGGAGGTGTTGGAGCTGGTACAATTACAGCATTTAAAAGGCATCTGGATGTGTAGATGAATAGGTAGGGTTTAGAGCAGGGGTGGGAACCTACGGCCGCCTAGGCCATTGTGTGTGGCCTTTTGAATGAATCCAAGTTTTGCAGAATAAATCTTTTATTTTTTATTAATATGTTTTTTTCATCCTTTTATTATTTTTATTTTAATCTTAAAATGAATGTATTTAGAATACCAGAGAGTAAAAGAAAATTCAACGAAATAATCCTCACAGACTGACCGCTACAATTAAAAAATTGGTAAGTCATAAGGGCTATTTCGACATCTGCTATGCGCATGGTTTAGTTATAATGCAACTCTAGAATGTACGCTATCTTCCCCGCCTGACTGGTGCCACTTTTCCACCACTTATTGCTGCGAATCTATATTCTCCTACTTAACCAAATTCAAGACGCCCTTAAGGTCACAAATGACAGATACCCATCTAGAGGATCAGCTAAAACTGCAGACCTCCATGCTGCAACCAAATATTCAAATGCTTTCCTACAAAAAGCAGTCACAACAAAGTCATTAAAAGGTTAGTTAACTTTAGAATTAACATTTTTTTTAAATTTAGTTAGTACATAGTAGTTAGATTTTTACAAAATAATGTGAATTTTGAAGAATATATAATTGAAGTTTTTTGGATGCGGCCTTATTAGATTACAACTAACATAACGTGGTCTTCCAACATGAAAAGGTTCCCCACCTCTGGGTTAGAGAGATATGGAGCAAATATTGCAAATGGGACTAGATTAATTTAGGATATCTGATCATCATGGATGAGTTGGACCAAAGGGTCTGTTTCTGTGTTGTATAACTCTATGAATTTATGATACGGCCAGCGGCATTCTGAGGGAATGCTGCACTGTCAGAGGAACTGCCTTTTGGATGAGGCTTGGCAGAAAGGCCTTATCTGCCAAATCAGCAGAAAACTTTCAGTACTATCTTGAAGAACGGGGGTTCACCCTACCACCCCGTATTTTCCCTCAATCAACATCAATAAATTTAACAAACATGGATCCAGCTATTTACCTATTGCAGTTGGGAATCCTATTTTGCATGAATTGGCTGCTGCATTTCCTGATAGTATTTTACAGTGAATTATGCTTTGGGACTGAGGCTGAAAGCATTTGCTCTCTATACTTTCAAAGAATGTGGTAGCAATGAAGACCATTCAACTCAGCCCAACTGTGCTTGCTTCTTGCAAGAACCCTATTCAATTTAATCTCCCATGCTAGCTTTCACACACCCAATACACTTTCCCATTCCTAACCATATGATTCAACCATGTTCAAATATATATCTCCAATTATGTATTGGGGTGGCTCAGTGGTTAGCATTGCTGCCTCACACCACCAGGGATACCTCCTTCTGTGCTCTCGACCCCATGATTCTAACCAATCGAACTCAAGGGAAAGCAAGTCATCTTGGATCCTGGAGGACTACTCTAAGAGAGGGACTGCTCTCTGAAGAAATTTCTACTAGTTTCCCCTTTCATTCTTTTTCAGAATTATTTAAATTCAATGACCTCTGGGGTAATTCATCCTTACTTGCACGATGAGAAATCTTTGCCTTTGAGTACATCTTATCAAGTCTCTTCCCCCACCCCAAACTCTTTGACTTCTTGCCTTTAGCCTGTTACTATTCCGAATAGATTGACCATTAAGTAATCTGGGCCAGGGTTAATACTGCTGCACAAGAAAACCCAGGAATGTTCAAATCCACGGCGCTGAGCTTTTTCTGCTGTGTTCACCTCTGCCCTTAAGACAAAGGCTCCTTAAAAAGTAACTAAAGCTGCCAGCATCTTTTACACGCATACCCTCAGTTCCCATTCATCGCTGCTCATACTATAGAGCCAAGGGCAAAATGACAGCCAACTTGCTTTTGTGTGTTTTAAAACAAAACCAAGCTCAATGTAGATCGATCCAACCATCAAAATCAGGCCAGGGCGGGTGAGAGAAGCAAAAAAAACCTTTAAAAATCTGATCACATACCCCAGTAGTTCAGAGTCTCAAGGACAAACCAAGGTTGCTTAGTCCATTCACACATCAACAAAAAAAAAGACATCTGGTTGGGCATATGAATAGGAAGGGTTTCGAGGCCAAATGCTGACCAGGTCAGTTTAAGATATTTGTTTGGCACGGACAAGTGGGACCATAGGGTCTGTTTCTGTGCTGTATGACTCTAAAAAACAAAATGGTCACCGGGGTTAGATTGGGCCCCGTTTCCTTAGCGACGGTCCTCAGCAGCAGGGCAATGATTCCACAGGCCTGGCAGTAATGTCAGCACATGCTCCTTCTATGCGTAGGCAATTCTCAGGTCTATAATTTACTCACACAACTGTCACTTAGCAATTAAAAGTGCTCCCATGGGCCCTTTTCTTTTAAAAAAAAAAGAAAAGCAGCTGTTTGATTTACCTATCTGGTACTTTAAATGGCATCAGGATAAATGTAAGACATCAGCTGGTCCCGGGCACTTTCACTAACACATGAATCAGGGTGGGAAGTGAAAGGAGACTCTGAGTGCAGAGTAAACTCAATAGATCATATATTGTAATAAATTTCACAAGGCAAGGAGGAGTTAAAGCACCGAGGTAACTGGGTGGGCGGTGGCAGTGGGGATGCTTCATTGAGTCAGATACAATCAATCCTTTCACTACATGGCCTCTTCAGAAAGAGTTCAAATCAAAATACAGCAGGAGAAAGAGAGGAAAACACAATTACAGAGAAGGGGCAGAGAGAGAGTGTGACAGGGACAGAGAGAGGGAGTGAAAAAGAGGGTAAATTAGAGAGAGAGAGAAAAACTAGGGTGGGGTTGGAGACAGAGAGAGAGCATAAGCAAAAGAGGAACACAGGCAAAGTGCAGGGGGAGGGGGGAAAGAGAGGGAGAGAGAGAAAAAGAAAAACACACATAAAAAGGGAGAGAGTAAGTGGAACACAGAGTACATACCAGGGACAGAGAAAGAGAGAGAGGAGAGAAAGTGGTACATGAAGAGATAGAGAGAGAGGTGGAGAAAGAAAAGAGAGTGTGGGGGTGGTCATATATGAAAACAATGGAAAAAAAATG
The DNA here is from genome assembly GCF_037043375.1 of Chiloscyllium plagiosum. Classification (NCBI taxonomy): domain Eukaryota; kingdom Metazoa; phylum Chordata; class Chondrichthyes; order Orectolobiformes; family Hemiscylliidae; genus Chiloscyllium; species Chiloscyllium plagiosum. The sequence continues at coordinate 17,255,856 of NW_028270173.1, read as the reverse complement.
TAATACTGGGAAATGAACATGCTGGAGCTCTATTTTGAACTACAGGCGACAAATTGGACCAGTATGTGTCACTTATTAGTTTTTCTATGTTTTGCAGACAGAGGAAGGGAGGGAGACAGAAACACAGAGACAGACGGGTTGGGTGAGGTGGGGAAAGGGTGAAAGCAAAGCAGTGAGAGAGGGAGAGAAACAACTGACGTGTCTGCACCATGTTTCCGCACTGCTTTCAAACATCTGTGAAGTATTAAACCAATGTGCAGACACGTTGCAGCTGTGGTGCTAATTCAATGCCGCCTCAGTCACAGAATGTAGTGAAGTTCTTTTTCAGCATAAAATTAACAGTTTCCAGAATATGCACAGCCCGTCCCTCACGTCACCAGACCCAGAAGAATAGTGGCTAGAGCTCTTTAAAGGTAAGCTTGAAGCAGAGGCATTGTTAAGCAATGTTAAACTAGGCTACTTTCTCCCCCCTGAAATAGGGGCCCCCATCCCTTTCCTTGCAGTACTGCTCTCCTCCCACCAGGGGCTGACATTGGACTCAGGAGCTGGTGTAAATATGAACAATTTAATGGTAAATGGGAACTGGCAACTGACCTGTTTTTAAAGGGCCTCCTAATGGAATCAAAAGCTGCTCATTTCCAACTGTTTGAACGTTTTAGATTTTAACACTGAAGGATCCCCTCCTGCCAGAACACTCCCTCCTCCTCCCTCCCCCCCCCCAATCAAAGGCACGTCCCCACTGGAGTTAAACTCACAGCTCTGGGCTGTGACCCAATAAAACAAGACACGGAAAAATAGACCTTGGAACTTTCCGGAAACTCATCCGCTGTCCGGTGGACCAAGGCATTGCACTTGTTGCCAACGCGTGCATAGATGCAATTGGCAGCAGCGTCATCTGGTACGCTAAGTTTGTCGTACTGATAGTCCGTTAGCTGCTCCATCGCCTGAGGGCAGAAAGAGGAAAACAGCGAGCATTAGGGCACATGTTCTGAAAACCACAGGCCTGTGTCAGTAACCACACACCTCGCACTGAGTACCGTGATAGCGACACTCTCAATGACCTCCACACACACACAGATACAAAGCGATTCGCCCAGGCTGTGCCCATTCTGCACCTGGGTCTTTGTAAAGGAAGCTCCGTTCTGTATCTAACCTGTTCAGTGCCAGGGAGAGTTTGACAGGGTCACAGTATAGTAAAGTTCCCTCTACCCTTTTAAACAGAAATTAAAACTCATTCTTCTCTTTTAAACTGAAACTACAGCTTCCTCTGTACTGTCCCCATGAAACATTCCCAGAACAGGGTCAGCATGGGGTTAGATACAGAGTAAAGCTCCTCTGTACTGTCCCCAGCAAACACTCCCAGAACAGGACAGTACAGGGTTTGATACAGTGTAAAGCTCTGTCTATACTGTCCCTATCAAGCACTCCCACGACAGACACAGCACGGATTTGATACAAAGTAAAGCTCTCTCTGCTCTTTTAAACTGAAGATTAAGATTCATCTATGCTGTCCTCGCCCAAACACTCCCAGGACAGGTACAGTACAAGTTAAATACAGAATGAAGCTTCCCTCTACACTGTCACAAACACTGACTGGTATTTGATACAGCTAGTCACAGGAACTGCACCTCCAGCTCACTGGAAGGACCAACAGTGTTGGTGCCAGGAAAAACGTTTTAATGCAGTCACTCATCATGATCAGGAATACATTGCAGTGACTGAGGTGGACGCAGATTCAGCTGAGCTTTCAGAAGGGAACTGAATAAGTATCTGGAAGAGATAACATTGTCAGAGCCACGGTGAAAAGGCACGGAGTGGGACTGCATGAATTACTCTTTCAAAGAGCCAGCATGGACATAGTGTACCAATGGCTCCCATATGAAGGCTGCAAACAATGGTTTTGTTTTCCTTTATTCTTCCATGGGATGTGTGGCTAGGCCAGCATTTGTTGTCAATCATAATTACCCTTGAACCGAGTGGCTTGTTGGGCCATTTCAGAGCATAGATAAAATTCTGGCATGTGTAGGCCAGAGCAGGTAAGGATGGCAGATTTACTTAGACTCACAGAGTCATAGAGATGTACAGCATGGAAACAGACCCTTCGGTCCAACTCGTCCATGCCAACAAGATATCCCAACCCAACCTTGTCCCACCAGCCAGCATCCGGCCCATAACCCTCCAAACCCTTCCTACTGATATACCCATCCAAATGCCTTTTAAATGTTGCAATTATATTAGCCTCCACCACTTCCTCTGGCAGCCCATTCCACACACGTACTACCCTCTGCATGAAAAAAGTTGCCCCTTAGGTCTCTCTTATATCTTTCCCCTCTCGCCCTAAACCGCTACCCTCTAGTTCTAGACTCCCCACCCCAGGAAAAAGACCCTCTTTTCTATTTACCCTATCAATGCCCCTCATGATTTTATAAACCTCTCTAAGGTCATCCCTCGGCATCTGACACTCCAGGGAAAACAGCCCCAACCTATTCAACTTCTCCCTATAGCTCAAATCCTCCAAACCTGGAAACATCCTTGTAAATAGTTTCTGAATGCTTTCAAGTTTCACAACATCTTTCCGATAGGAAGGAGATCAGAATTGCTTGCAATATTCCAAAAGTGGCCAAATCAATGTCCTGTACAGCTGCAACATAACCTCCCAACTCCTGTACTTAATGCTCTATCCAAGAAAGGAAAGCATACTAAATGCCTTCTTCACTATCCTATCTACCTGCGACTCCACTTTCAAGGGAGCTATGAACCTGAACTCCAAGGTCTCTTTGTTCAGCAACACTCTCAAGGACCTAACCATTAAGTGTATAAGTCCTGCTAAGATTTGCTTTCCTAAAATGCGGCACCTCGCATTTATCGAAATTAAATGCATCTGCCACTCCTCAGCCCATTGGCCCATCTGATCAAGATCCCATTGTAATCTGAGGTAATCTTCTTCAATATCCACTACATCTCCAATTTTGGTGTCATCTGCAAACTTACTAACTATACTTCTTATGCTCACATCCATTGATGAAAAGTAGTGGACCCAGCACCAATCCTTGTGGCACTCCACTGGTCACTGGTCACAGGCCTCCAGTCTGAAAAAACAACCCTCTACCACCACCCTCTGTCTTCTACCTTTCAGCCAGCTCTGTATCCAAATGGCTAGTTCTCCCTGTATTCCATGAGATCTAACCTTGCTAACCATGGTGGAACCTTGTTGAACGCCTTACTGAAGTCCATATAGATAATGTCTACCGATCTGCCCTCATCAATTCTCTTTGTTACTTCTTCAAAAAAACTCAATCAAGTTTGTGAGGCATGATTTCCCACACAAAGCCATGCTGACTATCCATCAGTCCTTGCCTTTCCAAATACATGTACATCCTGACCCTCAGGATTCCCTCCAACAACTTGCCCACCACTGATGTCAGGTTCACTGGTCTATAGTTCCCTGGCTTGTTCTTACCACCCTTCTTAAACAGTGGCACCACGTTAGCCAACCTCCAGTCTTCCGGCATCTCACCTGTGACTATCAATGATACAAATATCTCAGCCAGAGGCCCAGCAATCACTTCCCTAGCTTCCCACATCTAGGGTACACCTGATCAGGTCCTGGCGATTTATCCACTTTTATGCATTTCAGGACATCCAGAACTTCCTTCTCTGTAATATGGACATTTTCCAAGATGTCACCATCTATTTCTCTACATTCTACATCTTCCTAGTCCTTTTCCATAGTAAAATACAGATGCAAGATACTCGTTTAGTATCTCCCCCATCTCCTGCGGCTCCACACAAAGGCCGCCTTGCTGTTCTTTGAGGGACCTTATTCTCTCCCTTGTTACCTTTTTGTCTTTAATGTATTTGTAAAAACCCTTTGGATTCTCATTAATTCTATTTGCCAAAGCTATCTCATGCCCCCTTTTTGCCCTTTTGATCTCTCTCTTAAGTATACTACTACTGCCTTTATACTCTTCTAAGGATTCACTCGATCTATCTTGTCTATACCTGACATATGCTTCCTTATTTTTCTGAACCAAACCCTCAATTTCTTTAGACAGCCAACATTCCCTGTACCTCCCAGCATTTCCTTTCACCCTAAAAGGAATATACTGTCTCTGGATTCTTGTTATCACATTTCTGATGGCTTCCCATTTTCCAGCTGTCCCTTTACCTGCGAACATCTGCCCCCAGTCAGCTTTTGAGAGCTCTTGCCTAATACCATCAAAATTGACCCCTCTCCAATTTAGAACTTCAACTTTGAGATCTGGTCTATCCTTTTCCATCACTATTTTAAAAACTAATAGAATTATGGCCACTGGCCCCAAAGTGCTCCCCCACTGACACCTCAGTCACCTGCCCTCCCTTATTTCCCAAGAGTAGGTCAAGTTTTGTACCTTCACTAATAGAAGAATATATAGGTAGCAGGAGTATATTTAAGCATCCAGATGCTTAAAAACCATCTGGATGGGTATATGAATAGGAAGGGTTTGGAGGGATATGGGCCAGGTGCTGGCAGGTGAGACTAGATTGGGTTGGGATATCTGGTTGGCCTGGACGAGTTGGACCAAAGGTCTGTTGCCATGTTGTCCCAGTCTCTGTTTGGAAAGTTAAAATTCCCTACCATAACCATCTTGTTATTCCCTCAAGAGTATTCGTGTATCACATGGCTCTTTACAACAGCTGACAATGATCAACATTACTGCTGCTAGTTTTATATTAACTTGTTGGTTATATTAACTGACTTTGAATTCCAACAGCTGCTGGATTTGAACCTGTGTCCAAAAGACCACTAACTTGGGCCACAGGAGCGCTATTTCAGTGATATCGCCACTACTCCACTGTCTTCCCAAGTTAACCACATCCAGCCCTATTCTGGGATAAAGTCCCAATCCTGAACATTATCCAGTGAGTCTTACTGTAAAAGCACAGGAGAAGGGGGAGATGATGTATGGCTTGGCCAAGATACAAAACCAGAAAAATGTTACAGCACAGGAAGAGGTCATGTGGCCCATTTTATGGCCAAAAACAAAACTAGCCACCATCTCATCTCTCAGTATCTGGACTGAAGCCTTGCAAGCCACAGCATGTGTATTCCTGCTTCTGTCTGTGCCACCAAACCAAGCAGTGACGTTCAGACTCCGAAGTGAAATGATTTTTCCACATATCCTGTCTAATTATATTACTTTTTTGAAAAAAGGATCCCTACAGTGTGGAAACAGGGCCACCTGGCCTAACAAGTCCATACTGACCCTCCAAAAAGTATGCCACCCAGACCCATTGTCCTAACCTGTTACTCTGCATCTCCCCTGACTAATGCACCTAACGTACACATCCTTGAACCCTATAGGCAATTTAGCATGGCTAATCCATCTAAGCTGTAAATCTTTGGATTGTAGGAGGAAACCAGAGGAAATTTAACAGTCACTCGAGGTTGGAATCGAACTCAGGTCCCTGGCACTGTGAGGCAACAGTGCTAACCACTGAGCCACCATGCTGCCTGATCCTCTTAAATTCCTGGCATTGACCAGTCTTTAAGGGAAGAATCTCTTCCTGTCTACTCCATCTAGAGCCCGGTCATATTGGATCAAGAGAATCTCAGACAAGCGGAGCTAACTGGGGAAAACGGGAGGCCCAAATTAGATATTTGGAGAATCCAGCAGTTGTGCATAAAGAGGAGCACCTTACCTTGATGGCCTTTTGAGCAACTTCACTGTTCCCTATGATAATGGTGCTGGGTCCACCCATGCTGCAGAAACTCTTCAAATGATGGGGCTCAGGAATGTGCACAATGGACACCGTAAAATCCTAGACAGAAAAGAAGGAACAATCCATTGTTACAGACCTACCTTCTCCAAACAAGAGATGCATCCATAACAATCAGCCCAGCTCCTAAAACCTACTTCCTCTCTGGACACGGAGGCGGAGGTCAATAATAAAACTTCCCAGGTATTAAATCACCAGGGGGAGCTATGCAAAATAAAGGGGAATATTCTCTTGAGTGTGCAGGAGCAGAGGGAGCTGACTATGTACATGTTTAGGTCATTAAAGGTGGAAGGACAGATGGAGATAGCAGTCAATTATGCACACAGTATTCTGGGCTTCATTAATATGGGAGCAGAGTACAAGAGTTGAAAGTTATGTAAAACCTACTGAACATTGTTTAAACATGGACTGGAGTACTGTCTATATTCCCAGGCTTCACACTTTGGAAAGGATGGAGAAAAAGTACAGAAGAGGTTTATTGCAGTGGTTCCAGGGATGAGGCATGTTGGTAATGTGGAAAATGGGAGAAGGCAGGAAAATGGTAGAAGCATCCATAGAACATTTTGGCCATAAAGACCATAACACGACCATAATGACCAAGTGGTCACGGGAAAGGACAAAGACGGGGTCAGATATAACAAGTTTGAAATGGGTTTGCAGGGAGCCAGTAAGACAATAAGACAGGATCTGGTGAAAGTGGACTGGGGCGGAGAAAAATTCACATCAGTGCAGTGGGAGTCCAGCATGTTCCCGTAAAAGGTGAAGAGTTGGACCAAAAATTCCAAACAATCTTGAATGTTTTGGGTTGTACAGGATTGGATAAGGATATGAAGGGAAGCTTATGATACCTCAGAACACCAGATGCCCCAGAGGTGTATGCAAATTGAAGGGGGGTTTACTTAATAAAGAAAACTAGGAAAGCAAAGATGGGGTGTGAAAAGGATTAGCGGGTAAAATAAAAGGAAACCTGGAGCATTTTAAAGCAACTTCTGGACCAGGAGGGACATCAACCTTCTAGCCCAGCAGTAGGGACATTGCCACTGCACCACAACAGCTCCCATTTTACAAGCATATTAGTGACAGGAAGATGACTGGTGAAAGAGTGGGGTATATTAGGGACTCAACTGGCAAGTGGATGGAGCAAGAAGGCATAGTGAGATTTAAAATGGTACTTTACATTCATATTCACAATAAAGAAACCTGTTAGTGTAGATATCAGGGAAGAGGACTGTGATATATCTGAACAATATTACAAGGGAGGAGGTATTATCAGATTTAATAAGTTTAAAATTGGAGAAGTCCCCAGGCGCAGATGAGATGCAGCTGAGACTGCTTTGGGAGGCAAGGGAGGAGATTGCAAGGACCCTGACATTAATTTTCAAATCCTCCCTGGATACGGGAGAGGTGCCAGAGGACTAGAGGACAGTTAACTTGGAACCATTATTCAAGAAAGGTGGTAGAGATAAACTAGGGAACTACTTGGCCAGTGAGTCTAACATTATTAATCTTCTCTTGAAAAGGCAAGAATTAATCCTAATGTAAAACTCTATGACTTTATGATTCTAATTTGGGATGGTTTTCTCTGGAGAGGAGAAGGATGAGAGGGGATCTGACAGAAGATTTCAAACTCACAAGGATCTGGATAGAATAGATAAGAATGAATGGTTTCCACTCGTAAAAAGATCGAGAACCAGAGGTCACGGTTTTAGAGCGTTTTGCAAAAGAAGCAAACAAGATGCGAGAAAAACATATTTTAACAAATAGTAGTGGCTTAGTTCTGGAAGGTACACTGCCTGGAAGTGTGGTGGAAGCAGATTCAAGAGGGCAATGGATGATTATTTACGCTTTTATTGGTCAGTGTTTTGAGGATGGAGTTTGGGAGGTCATGTTGCAGCTATATAAGAGATTGGTTCGGCCACTTTTGGAATACTATGTTCAATTCTGGTCCCTCCGCTCTCAGAAGGATGTTGTGAAACTTGAAAGGATTCAGAAAAGATTTATAAGGATGTTGCCAGGGTTAGAAGGCTTGAGCTATAGGGAGAGGCTGAATAGGCTGTGATTGTTTTCCCTGGAGCGTCAGAGGCTGAGAGGTGACATTATGGAGGTTTATAACATCATGAGGGGCATGGATAACGTGAATAGCCAAAGCCTTTTTCCCTGGATAGGGAAGTCTAAAACTAAGGGGGCATAAGTTTAAGGTGAGAGGGGAAAGATTTTAAAAGAGACCAAAGGAGCAACTTTTTCTCATAGCGGGTCATGTGTGTATGGAATCAGCTGCCAGAGGAAGTGGTGGAGGCTAGTACAGTCACAATATCTAAAGTTTGGAGCAGCAACCTGGCTCATTATGTTAGCACTGCCGCCTTACAGCTGGGTTCAATTCCAGCCTCAGGCAACTGTCTGTGTGGGTTTCCTCTGGGTGCTCTGGTTTCCTCCCACAGTTCAGAAATATGTAGATTAAGTGGATGGACCATGCTCAAGTTCCCATAGTGTCCAGGGACCTGGAAGTTAGGTGGATTAGCCATGAGAAATGTAGGGTTACAGGAACAGGCTAGGGGGCTGAGTCCAGAGAGTCAGTGTGGCTGAATGGCCGGTTTCCACACTTTATGGATTCTATGAAAAGCTATCTGGATGGGTACGTGAGAAGAGAGAGATATGGACCACATGCTGACAAATGGCACTGGATTAATTTAGGATATCTGGTTGGCATGGACGATTTAGATAGAAGGGTCTGTTTCCGTGCCGTGTTATTCTAGAACTCTAAACCTCTAAATCGAAACAAAAGTACAGGTTTACAGGGAACAGGCAGGAGATTGTAGATAAGCCAAAAATGCTCACAGAGCTAGTACAGACATGATGGGCTGAATGGGCCTCCTTCTATATCGTAACAATTCACTACTTGTCAACAGAATCGATTTTTTGAAAAACCGACATTTAATCATTAAAACAGGCTAATTTTTATGTAATGGGAGTTTGGTGGATACAGTCAGCTTTACATCTGAATAGCAAGCTGAAAATTCACTTTTTACGCCACTTTTCCACTAAACCCACAAATATCTCAATGTTTAACCTGGGGTGTGCACTATTTCCAGGCTTCAAGCCCAATTTAAGCTCCTCGCCCCACATTTGCATGTTATCTTCAAGAAAAACTCATTACAGTAGAACTGGACTGTTCACTTCACATTCACATGCCTGCTCTTGACAATGGACCATCTCCCTGCAACAACAGAGAGCATTAGACCACAATCTAACTCACCTTGAATGCTTCCGCCACATACTCCGCTCCTTTGTGATTGGTCCACTTGGAGATCCCAACAAAGAACTCGCGGCCTGAAACCAAGAAGGGGAGAGGGAGGATAAGAAGGTGAATACCGAGCATTGTGGTGGCTGGGTGGTAACGCCACTGGCTAAGAAATCCAGAGGACCCCAGGCTAATGCAGGTTGAAAACCTGACCACTGCAGCTGGTGGAATGTAAGTGCTATTTTAACAAAAAAACTAATTTATCATTGATTGTTATAAAAGCTACCTGGGTCAGTAATATCCTTTATTAAAGGCTGATTTCTACTCTTATCAGGTCTGGACTTCATGAAACTCCAGACCCATAGCAACGTGTTTGATTCTTAAGCCCCTCCCCCCTCCAACTGAAGTGGTTTGACAAGCCACTCAGTTCAAGGGCAACTCAGGATGGGCACAAGTGCTGGCTTTTCCAGTGACATCCACATCACATGAAAGTATCACTTTAAAAGCAATTACACAGCACAGAATTGAGAGCAGCAGCATGTACTGCCAGAGTGAACCAGAGCAGCGATGAGCTCAAATGTTATTTTACACACTGCGATAAGATGACCTGCAAAGTGTGACCTGAAGGCAGGATGGAAGCAGATACAACAGCTATGTTCAAAATGCAATAAATGAAGCAGACACATTGGTGGATCAATTGGCAAAGAGTTGTGGTGTGCAGCTCACTCTTAGAGAGGTGGCATAGGGTACGTGGAATGAACTTCCAGAGGAAGTGGTGGATGTGGTAGTGGTAGTTATAATGTTTAAAAGACATTACGGTAAGTACTATACATGAACAAGAAATGATTGGAGGGATATGGGCCAAGCGTAGGGGGCAGGTGGGACTTGTTTAATTTGGGATTATGAGTCTGGTTGGACTTTCTGTCTTATGTGACTCTATAACTTGCCTGAATGAGTGCAGTTCTAGCAACACTCAGGATGCTTCAACACCATCCAGGACAACATCTATCCACCAACATTCAGTCCCTTCCCCAATGCCACACACCAGCAGCAGCATGTACCATGTACAAGGTGCACTTTAGCAACTGACCTATGTTCCTTTCACAGCACCTTCCAAATGTGTGGCCTCTACCTACGTGAAGGGCAGCAGATATGTGGGGATAGCACCATCTGCAAGTTTCCTTACAAGCCATGCACCATCTTGGCTCAAAAATGCATTACCATTCCCTCACAGTTAAAATCCTATAAGTCCTGCTCTAACACTTACACCATATAATCTGCTGTGGTTCCAGAAGGCAGATGATTGCCACCTTCAAGGGCAAGTAGAGGTGGTTTACAAATGCCGACCTTGCCAGTAATGCCCCTCCCATGAAATATTTGAGAGAACAATCATTGCTACCCTTAACTCAGCAGCAAGGCTTACACAAGACTTGGTAGAACTATCAGGTTGACATCTAACTCTGCCAACCCCTCAGACGAAGAAAGCAAAACCAATTTCAGGGAGATTACCTCTCGTACAGAGGGAACAGGCACGTGTCCTGAGCTCGTCCTGACCCTCATGAAGAAGCAGTTTCACAGATACATTCATGCTGTCAGCACTTCACACTAACCACTTCCTCATTCTAAACAGAGTCCAAAATAGAACCATTACAAAACCAAAATAGCCTTAGCTTAAATGTGTCACTTCCTGCATGAGCAACAGATGGGAGAGGTACAGAGACTTGGGGTGGGGTGGGGGGGGGCATGAAGTGCAAGCTGAGGAGGGGTTTGCTACCTGCAGGATTCAAAATGTAGAACATCCAGTACAAAGCTCCTCAAGTCTCAAATGGAACAAAACCTTCTGTGTGGCCTACCACAGTACTCTCAATCCAGTGCTCCCTCATTTTAATAATTTCCAACAGGGCACAAGATAGTGTGCAATGTGCAGAAATGCCAAACTGGGTCACTTGGAGATTGGGACCAAAGTAGTACGGAATGAGTCGAGTACACAAAGGTTTCTTCTGTTCTTGCCCTAGGAAAGGTCACAGTGAGAAAGTGTTCAATACACCAGAGTACACATTCTTTGCTGGATGTTGGGAGGAAAACCACAAAAATGGAAGAGAACTGGACTAGAACACAGTAGGCTGCTAAGTGCAATTATTTTAAACAAAGTTGGTGTTAAAGTTGAAGCAGCAACTTGGAGTTTTAAACTGAATGAAGGCGACACTGATATTTTCCTGTATTGGATCTCTGTAGAGTAGAGTGTCCAAGCAAGATTGAGTTGAGGAGGAGAGCTTTCCCATCATTGTCCTATTGAGTTTACCTGTCTATAGTGAAAAGGCAGACAATTGGTGGTGTGAATGGTCAGATCAGCCATTCATCTCATTGAGTAGCAGAGCAGATGTAATGGACTGAATGGCTTACTTTTACTACTACATCTTCTGATACGAACGTGGGCAGATAATGCAAAGTCACATTTATCACTTCCAAGTGAATGCTGCTGTGAGAAAATGAAAATATGGATGTGTCCAATTCAGGGCACCACACTTTAGGATGGATAAGTGAAAGCAGAAAAAAATCACAAGAATGGTTCTCGGGATGAGGGACTTCAGTCTTACAGACAGATTGCAAATGTTGGGAGGCAATGTGACAGAGATGGGCAGGCGGCACGGTGGCACAGTGGTTAGCACTGCTGCCTCACAGCCCCAGAGACCTGGGATCAATTCCCGCCTCAGGCAACTGTCTAGAGTTTGCACATTCTCCCCGTGCCTGTGTGGGTTTCCTCCGGGTGCCCCGGTTTCCTTCCACAGTCCAAAAATGTGCAGGTTAGGTGAATTGGCCATGCTAAATTACCCATAGTGTTAGGTGAAGGGGTAAATTTAGGGGAATGGGTCTGAGTGGGTTGCTCTTCGGTGGGTCGGTGTGGACCCGTAGGGCCGAAGGACCTGTTTTCACGCTGTAAGTAATCTAATCTAATCTAGATATTCAAATCCATGAAAGGTCAGGCAGAGCAGATTGAGAGATACTGTACCAGTTAGTGGATGAAGTGAAAAACAAGAAAGTATCAATTTAAAGCAGTGAGAACAGAAAATGTTGGAGAAACTCTGCAGGTCTGGCAGCATTGTGGAGAGTCCAATGACATTTATTTCTCCAGTATCAGCAGTATATTGCTTATATATTATCAAATCAAAGCAATTGATTTGGATGCGAATGTAATGGGTATACTGAGTAAGTTTATAGATGACACCAAAATTGCAGGCGTAGTGGACAGCAGAGAAGGTTACCTCAGAGTACATCAGATCGGCCAATGGGCTGAGGAGTGGCAGATAGAGTTTAATTTAGAAAAATGTGAGGTGCTGCATTTTGGAAAGGCAAATTACCATCTTAACGGTGACGTCCTGGGGAGTGTTGCTGAACAAAGAGACCTTGCAGAGCAGGTTCATAGTCATTGAACGTAGAGTGAAGGTGGCTTTTGGTATGCTTTCCTTTATTGGTCAGAGCATCCAATATAGGAGTTGGGAGATCATTTCGCGGCTGTACAGGACAGTGGTTCGGCTATTTTTGGAATATTGTGTGCAGCTGTGGTTTCCCTCCTATTGGAAGAATGTTGTGAAACAGAAAAGATTTACAAAGGATGTTGCCAGGGTTGGAGGGTTGAATAGACTGGAGGTGTTTTCCCTGGAGTGTCAGAGGCTGAGGGGTGACCTTATAGAGGTTTATAAAATCATGAGGGGATTGGATAAGGGAAATAGACAAGGTATTTTCCCTGGGGCATTGGTTCAGGTTGAGAGGGGAAAAAATTTAAAGGGACCTAAGGGGCGTCTTTTTCATGCACAGGGTGGTGCATGTATGGAATGAGTTGGCAGAGGAAGTGGTGGATGCCCGTAAAATTACAGCATTTAAAAAGGCATCTGCATGGGTATATGAATAGGAAGGGTTTAGAGAGATATGGGCCAAGTGCTGGCTAATAGGACTAGATTAGTTTAGGATATCTGGTCAGCAAGGATGAGTTGGACTGTTCCCATGAAGGATCTGTTTCTATGACTCTATAATTGGTTTTTATAAGGTGATGAAAGTTTAATCTTTTATTTGAAGCAAATGATTAGGATCTTGCTGTCCGATTTGCTGTCCGATTGTGTTGTGGAAGAAGACTGAGTGTCAACTCTTTCAAAAGGAAGTTGAATAATTACTGGAAGAAAATAAGATTTCCTAGTCTATAGGAAAAGCAAGGGATTAGGACCAGTAACTTGCACAGTGAAGAACCCGCACAGAAACAATGGGCTGAGTGGCCTCTTTCTTTTCATTATTCAGTCATGGGACGTGGGCGTTACTGGCTGCTCAGCATTTATTGCCTGCCCCCAGTTGCCCTTGAGAAGGTGGTGGTGAGCTACATTCTTGAAATGCTGCAATCCATGTGCGGTAGGTACCCACAATGCTCTTAGGAGAGAATTCAGGATTTTGATCAGTCACAGTGGAGGAACGGTGACATTTTTCCAAATCAGGATTGAGAGTGGTTTGGATGGATGCTTGCAGTTGGTTGTGCTCCTGTGTTTCTGCTGCTCTTCTCCTTCTCGATGATGGTGGTCGTGGGGTTGAAAGGTGCTGCTTTTGGATCTTTGAATTTCTGCAGTGCACTTTATGGATAGTTCAGATACTGCTGCAACTAAGTGTCATTGTTGGAGGGAGTATATGATTGTGGATGTGGTACCAATCAAGCGGGTGGTTTGTCCTGGATAGTGTCAAGCTTTTTAAGTGTTGTTGAAACTGCATCATTCCGGCAAGTAGGGCCATCACACTCCTGACTTGTGCTTTGTAGATGATGGACAGGCTCTGGGGAGTCAGGAGGTAAGCTACAGCATTCTCTGCTTTTGATCTGCTCTTATAGTCCGCAAGTCCAGTTGAGTTTTTGGTCAATGGTAACCCCCCCCCCGAATGTTGATGGTGGGGTATTCAGGGATGGTAACACGAGTGAACGTCAAGGGGTAATGGTTAGATTATCTCTTATTGGAGATGGTCATTGCCTAGTATTCGTGTGGCACAAATGTTATTTGCCACTTGTCAGCCCAAACTTGGGTATTGTCCTTGTCGTGTTGAAAATGGACTGTTTCAGTATCTAAAGAGTCATGAATGGTGCTGAATATTGTGCAATCATCAGCAAACATCCTCACTCTGGCCTTATGATGGAGGGAAGGCTATTGATGAAACAGATGAAGATGATTGGGCCTAGGACTAAGGAACTCCTGCAGAGATGCCTTGGAACTGAGATGACTGACCTCCGCCAATACTGACATTTGTGCTATAGCCATTCTATGGATGAGCTTCACTCATTCCCTTGTAGTTGAAAAACCAGTTCACACTCAAGGCATGGGTCCAGACACAGGAGACTGGGCAGGCAATGCTAGAGGGCTACTGGAGCCTGGAAACGAAGTCCCAAATCAGCAGTTATAGAGTCAGAGATATACAGCATGGAAACAGACCCTTCGATCCAACCTGTCCATGCCAACCAGATATCCCAACCCAATCTAGTCCTACCTGCCAGCACGTGGCCCATATCCCTCCAAACCCTTTCTATTCATATACCCATCCAAATGATTCTTAAATGTTGCAATTGTACCAGCCACCACCACTTCCTCTGGCAGCTCATTCCATACACGTACCACCCTTTTTGTGAAAACGTTGCCCCATAGGTCTCTTTTTCATTAGATTAGATTAGATTACTTACAGTGTGGAAACAAGCCCTTCAGCCTAACAGGTCCACACCGACCCGCCAAAGCGCAACCCACCCAGACCCATTCCCCTATATTTAGCCCTTCACCTATCACTACGGGCAATTTAGCATGGCCAATTCACCTAACCTGCGCATTTTTGAACTGTGGGAGGAAACCGGAGCACCCGGAGGAAACCCATGCAGACACCCCTCAGCCTCCGACGCTCCAGGGAAAACAGCCCTAGCCTGTTCATCCTCTCCCTATAGCTCAAATCCTCCAACCCTGGCAACATTCTTGTAAATTAAGCAAATCCATCATGGGTAATGTGACCACAAGTGAGTGAGTGAAAACTCACACAACAGGGTTTCTGGCAGTGGTGAGAAGTAGTTGTCAGGAGCTGGTGAGAGAGAAAATATAACTGACATTTATACAAGATAATGAGTGGAATAGGTAGAGTCAATAGCCAGAGACTTTTCCCCAGGGCAGGATTGACTGGTACGAGGAGTCATAGTTTGAAGGAGGAAGGTATAAAGGAGACGTCAGAGGTAGGTTCTTTATGCAGAGAGTTGTGAATGCATGGAATACATTGCCAGCTGTGGTGGTGGAAGCAGAGTCATTCGGGACATTTAAGCGACTGCTGGACATTCACATGAATAGCAGTGAGTTGCGGGGTGCAAAGGTTAAGTTATTATATTTTACATTAGTATTAAACCTCAACATCATGGGCCAAAGGGCCTGTTCTGTGCTGTACTTTTCTACGTTCTATTCACCTGTGAAGAAGACATCGCTGCCATCAAGCGTGGCTTTCTCATCCGTCACTTCGAACACACGCAGCTTCAGCTCTTCCAGAACTTTCTTCACCGTTGCCACCTGCAATACAAAAAGCTGTTGTTCAAACTAACCTCACACTAAAAAAAAACCTACCAATAACAGCTGAACTACCCTCTTCCCAAGCAGTGTGTGCTGTTCCAGTTGAACGCAGAGCTCCATCTACAATCTCAATGCCTGGCAGGATTGGTTTACAAAAAACAGTCTCCATTTAGAATTGTTACACAGCACAGCAAGCGACCAATCTGCCAGTTGTCCCTGCACTAGTTCTCAGCAAGAGCAAAGTACTACGGTGTTTCAATTTACAAAATTCTTACTAAATGTGGGTAGGATATATCCCCTTGGCTGGTGACTCTGGTTTCTTCTAGCTGTAATCTGACAATAAAAGGGCAGGCCATTTAAGACAGAGAGGAGGAAGCATTTTGTCCATTCAGAGGGAGCCGAATCTTTGGAATTCTCGACCTGAGGGCTGTAGAAGCTCACTCACTGAGAATGCTCAAGACCAAAATCAATAGAAACTCTGGATATATATATGATGTCAAGGATATAGGATTCGCAGGGAAAAACAGCAAAGAGGTGGAAAATCAGATGGAGCAGAGTCAACAGGGCAAATGGCCCATTCATGTTGTTAAACACATTTAAAAAAGGGATGTTAAGCATTTCTCCAAGTAGGCAGCCACAATAATCCATGCAACCAAAGGAGGATTCAGTACCCAGTCTGTGTTACACCACAATCATCTTTGGGAAAGAATATTAAGCTGAGACCTCATTTGCCCTCCTTTCTCAAAGGAATGGATCCCCGGATCTCTATTTTGAAGCAATGCAGCAGAGTGCCCTTTTCAGATCTGGCTGATGTTTATGTATGAGCCAACATGAAAAGATAGTGATCTAGGCATTTCCTCAATGCTCTTTGTGGGACCTTGCTGTGAACAAATTGGATTCTGTACATTTTTACATTGTAATAGTGAACAATTACTGCAAAATTACATGGAAAATAATCTACTGGCTGCAGAAGTCTTGGGATGGTGAAAGATGCCATAGAACCATTATATTGTATTCAGGATGTGCTCATTGACAACAAATTGAGCTTGCCCCCAAGAGAAAACTCAAAAATATAAACAGTCACAGAATTGTACAGCACAGAAACAGACCCTTTGGTCCAAATAATCCATGCCAACTACATATCCTAAATTAATGTGGTTGTACTTTCCAGCATTTAGCCCATATCCCTCTAAACCCTTCCTACTCATACACCCAACCAGATAGTTTAACTATTGTAATTGTACCAGCTTCCATTACTTTCTCTGAAAGCTCATTCCACACATGTACCACCCTCTGCATGAAAATGTTGCCCTTTAGGTCCATTTTAAATCTTTCCCCTCTCACCTTAAACCTATGACCCCTAGTTTTGGACTCTCCTATCCTGGGAAAAATACCTTGGCCCTTCACCCTATCCCTGACCTTCAAGATTTTGTCAATCTCAATAAAGTCATCCCTCGGCCTTCAAAGCTCCAAGGAAAATAGCCCCAGACTATTCAGCCTCTCCCGACAGCTCAAACTCTCCAAACCTGGCAACATGCTTGTAAATCTTTTCCGAACCCTTTCAAGTTTCACAACATTTTCTTATATCAGGGAGACAAGAATTGAATGCAATATTCCAAAAGTGGCTTTACGAATGTCCCGTACAGCCATAACATAACATTCCAACTCCCATGCTCAATGCACTGACCAGTAAAGGGAAGCATACCAAATGCCTTCTTCACTACCCTGTCTACCTTTCAAATAACTATGAACCTGCACCCAAGGACATTTTTATTCAGCAACACTCCCCGGGACCTTATCATTAAGTCCCACCCTGAACTGCCTTACCAAAATGCAGCAACCCACTTTTATCTAAATTAAACTCCATCTGCCACTCCTTGACCCATCAGCTCATCTGATCAAGGTCCCTTTGTTCTCTGAGGTAACCTTCTTCACTATTGACATCACCACCAATTTTGGTGTTATTTGCAAACTTACTAACCATTCCTCCCATACTCACATTCAAATCATTTATATAAATGACAAAAAGCAGTGTACCCAGCACCGATCCTTGCGGCATACCACTGGTTACAGGCCTTCAGTTCAAGATTGACCCTCCAACACTATCCTCTGTCACCTACCTTCGAGCCAATTTTGTATGCAAAAGACTAACTCTCCCTGGATTCCATGTGATCTAATTTTGTTAATCAGTCTTCCATGTGGAATCTTGTCTAATGCTTTGCTTAAGTTCATATTGACCATATTCTGGATTAGTGGTGCTGGAAGAGCATAGCAGTTCAGGCAGCATCCAAGGAGCAACGAAATCGACGTTGCGGCTGATGTAGCTGCCACCCCCATGCTGATTGATGATATCACTTCCGCCCCCATCATGGCCACTCCCACAACTACTTCCACCCCTCACAATTCCTCATGCATCACACGTGACATCACTTCCGCCCCTCACATCATCACTGATGCCACATGCTCAGTGACTTCCGCCACCCCTACTGCCGTGGTCACCACCACTTCCGTCCCCACCAGCGGCACTCACCTGCATTCTGCTGACATGCCCCCCACAGACCCCACTGTCACTATCCCCACCCCCAGAACCCCGAGGGGAACATTACCCTGCTCAGGACTCCACCCCCATTCCCACCACCATCACACCCACTCCAGTTACAGGTTCCGCCCCCACTCCCAGCTCTACACCCACACCAGCTCCCAGCCGAGTTTTCACCATCCCCCCAGACCTCCCCATCACTGAGGACTCCCCTCAGCAAAGGACTCACCTTCATCCCCCTCCACCCACGCATCAATCAATTTAATACACGCCGTGACGTCGAACAATTCTTCCGTCGCCTCCACCTCCAAGCTTACTTTCACAATCAGGATTCCCGCCCACTTTCCGAGGACCCCTTCGCCCACCTCCAACACACTGCATTCACGAGGTCATCCCGCGCTGGCCTATTACCTGCCCTCGACCTCTTCATTTCCAACTGCCGCCGGGACATTAACCGCCTCAACCTGTCTACCCCCCTCCCCACTCCAACCTCTCACCCTCACAACGCACAGCCCTCCAATCCCTCTGCTCCAATCCCAACCTCACCATCAAGCCAGCGGATAAAGGGGGCGCAGTGGTAGTCTGGCGCACTGACCTCTACACCGCTGAAGCCAAACGCCAATTGAGGACACCTCTTCCTACTGCCCCCTCGACCATGACCCCACCCCCCCATCACCAAATCATCATCTCCCAGACCATACAGAACCTCATCACCTCAGGAGATCTCCCACCCACAGCTTCCAACCTCATAGTCCGCGAACCCCGCACTGCCCGGTTCTACCTCCTTCCCAAGATCAACAAGCCTGACCACCCTGGCCGACCCATTGTCTCAGCATGTTCCTGGCACAGTGAACTCATCTCGACCTACCTCGACACTGTCCTATTCCCCCCTAGTCCAGGAACTCCCCACATACATTCGAGACACCACCCACACCCTCCACCTCCTCCAAGACTTCCATTTCCCCAGCCCCCAATGCCTCATCTTCACCATGGATATCCAATCCCTCTACACCTCCATCCGCCATGACCAGGGCCTCCAAGCCCTCCGTTTTTTCCTCTCCAGACGTCCCCAACAGTACCCTTCCACCGACACTCTCATTCATTTGGCCAAACTGGTCCTCACACTTAACAATTTCTCCTTTGAATCCTCCCACTTCCTCCAGACCAAAGGGGTAGCCATGGGCACCCATATGAGCCCCAGCTATGCCTGTCTCTTTGTTGGCTATGTAGAGCAGTTGATCTTCCGTAATTACACCGGCACCACTCCCCACCTCTTCCTCCACTACATTGATGACTGCATTGGCGCCACCTCGTGCTCCCGTGAGGAGGTTGAGCAATTCATCAACTTCACCAACACATTCCACCCTGACCTTAAATTTACCTGGACCATCTCTGACACCTCCCTCCCCTTCCTGGACCTCTCCATCTCCATTAATGATGACCGACTTGACACTGACGTTTTTTACAAACCCACTGACACCCACAGCTACCTGGATTACACCTCTTCCCACCCTACCTCCTCCAAAAATGCCATCCCATATTCCCAATTCCTCTGCCTTTGCCGTATCTGCTCCCAGGAGGACCAGTTCCACCACAGAACAACCAGATGGCCTCCTTCTTTAGAGACCACAATTTCCCTTCCCACGTCGTTAAAGATGCCCTCCAACGCATCTGTCCACATCCCGCACCTCCGCCCTCAGATGCCACCCCTCCAACCATAACAAGAACAGAACGCCCCTGGTGCTCACCTTCCACCCTACCAACCTTCGCATAAACCAAATCATCCGCCGATATTTCTGCCACCTCCAAAAAGACCCCACCACCAGGGATATATTTCCCTCCCACCCCTTTCCGCCTTCCGCAAAGACCGTTCCCTCCGTGACTACCTGGTCAGGTCCACGTCCCCCTACAACCCACCCTCCCATCCTGGCACTTGTCCCTGCCACCGCAGGAACTGTAAAACCTGCGCCCACACCTCCTCCCTCACCTCTATCCAAGGCCCTAAAGGAGCCTTCCACATCCAAAGTTTTACCTGCACATCCACTAATATCATTTATTGTATCCGTTGCTACCAATGCGGTCTCCTCTACATTGGGGAGACTGGGCGCCTCCTAGCAGAGCGCTTTAGGGAACATCTCCGGGACACCCGCACCAATCAACCTGTGGCCCAACATTTCAACTCCCCCTCCCACTCTGCTGAGGACATGGAGGTCCTGGGCCTCCTTCAGCGCCGCTTCCTCACCACCAGACACCTGGAGGAAGAACGCCTCATCATCCGCCTCGGAACACTTCAGCCCCAGGGCATCAATGTGGACTTCAACAGTTTCCTCATTTCCCCTTCCCCCACCTTACCCTAGTTCCAAACTTCCAGCTCAGCACTGTCCCCATGACTTGTCCTACCTGCCTATCTTCTTTTCCACCTATCCACTCCACACACCCCCAACCTATCACCTTTATTCCCTCCCCCACTCACCTATTGTACTCTATACTACTTTCTCCCCACCCGCACCCTCCTCTCATTTATCTCTCCACCCTTCAGGCTCTCTGCCTGTATTCCTGATGAAGGGCTTTTGCCCGAAACATCGATTTTACTGCTCCTCGGATGACTCCAGTCATTCAGCATTTCATACACCTACCAGTCTTGCCCACCACCCAAATAGGAATATATTGCCTCTGGACTTTTGTTATCTCATTTTTGAAGGCCATCCACTTTCTAACCATCCTTTTACTTATGAGTAGGCTCTCCCAATCAATGTTTGAAAATTCTTGCCTAATACCATCAAAATTGGCCTTACTCCAAGTTAGAACTTCAACTTTTAGATCAGGTCTATCTTTTTCCATAGCTACTTTAAAACTAATAGAATTATGATCACTGGCCCCAAAGTGCTCCCCCAGCTGACACCTCAGTCACTTGCATTGCCTTATTTCCCAAGAGAAGGTCAAATTTTGCTCCTTCTCTAGTAGGTACATCCACATACTGAATAAAAAACTTTTCTTGTATACACTTAACAAATTCCTCTCCATCCAAGCCCTTAACACTCTGACAGTCCAGTCTATGTTTGTGTCACAAAACTGTTTTTTTTTCTAAAAGCTGTTCCTTGATTTTTTTTCAGAGGAGTAATAAACTAGGCTCCGATCAGATTGATTTGGTACAGAGATGAAAAGGATTTTGAGAGGCCTTTTGTTTATATGTTAACAGATGGGACTTCAGGCCGTAGTGTTCATGTTTTAGAAGTGACCTGTAGAATGAAAGAAGAGTGGTCAGCTCTCTAGCTAAGCTGAGCTGAGCAGTTTAGTTCAGTCCAGAACTGGTTGAGAGTTCAACAGTGAGCTGTGTGGAAACTGTCTTCTGCCCTTCTAACTTCATCCGGTAAGTATCTGACCATTTTTTATATTGTGTTTTAAAGGGGGTTTGCTTATTGGTACTGTTGTGTATATTCGGAACAGCATACTTAGTTTACTTTGGATAGACTGAGTTTTGAAGGGGTTCTTTATTCTGTTCTTTATGTTTCATTGTGTAATTTTGTGAAGAAATTGTTTGTTTGTTTTAAACCTGGTATTCAACCTCGCTAACTTAATCCAGGTAATTTTCACTGTACACTTACCGAAACAAACTGCAAAGTTATGGTCTGGGCTGCCTGCTTAAGAATGTTTTGAGTGGTCTGGCCTAGTCCATAACATTTGGAAAGTTAAAATCCCCTCATTCTTACAGATGTTGAGATCTCCTTACAAATTTGCTTCTGAATTTCCCACTGACTACTGGGGACCTATAGTACAATCCCAATATGTGATCATCCCTTTCTTATTTCTCAGTTCCACCCAAATAATGTCACTCGACGTACTCTCTGCAATATCCTCCCCAAGTACAGCCATAATGCTATCCCTGACCAAAAACGCTACTCCCCCTTCTCTCTTGCCCCCCCCCCCCCCTTTCTATCCTTCCTCTAGCACCTGTACCCTGGAACTTACCTCATTCCCTACCTTGATGTTTTGACTTGGTCTTTTTCTCAGTTGTATCATCCTCAGACTTCTCATTTTTCTCACTATCCCTTTGTGTTCCCTCACTTCCCACAATTAGTTTAAAGCCTCCCAAATAGCAAAGGAAAATCTCCCCATCAGGATATTGGTCCGCTTTCAACTCAGGTGCAACCTACCCTTCTTAAAACAGGTTACTTCTACCCCAGAAGAGATTCCAATGATCCAAAAATGCAAATCCTTGCCCCATGCACCAGCGCCTCAGCCACGCCATCATCTGCTCTGTCCTTCTATTCCTACCTTCACCAGCACGTGGCACAGGGAGTAATCCAAATAATTGGTGCAGGAGTAAGCCATTCAGCCCCTCCAGTCTACTGCATCATTCAGGAAATTATGGGAATTACTGGCTGGACTAGTCTTTGCTGCCCATTCCTAGTTCCCCTTAAGAACATGGTAGTAAGCTGCCTTCTTCTCCCATTGCAGTCCATTTGCTACTACTATACCCATTATGGCAACAGAGAGGGAGTTCCATTCTCTGGCTGATCTGATCACATCTGACTCAGCCTGGAATATATTCAATCATCCAGCTTCCACTGTTCACTTGGGAAGAGAGTTCCCACGGTTAACATCCTCAGAGAAGAAAGTCCTGACTATCTTAAATTGAAGATCTATTATTGTCAAACTGCTCCTTCTAATTTTACATTCCCTCACAGGAAGAAATAATCCCCTCTCGGTATCCAACATGTCAAGCTCCTCAAAATCCTGGGTTAATGGGAGCTGGTCACATAATGTCAATGGACCAGTGATCCAGAAACTCAGGCTAAAGTTTGGGGAGATCATTTCACATCACACTGTGGCAGATGGAGAAATTTGAAATTTCTGGAATAAATAGCTACCTAATGGCAACCACATAGCTATTGTTAATTGTCATAAAAATGCATCTGGTTCACAAATGTCCTTTAGGGAAGGAAAGCTATAATCTTTACCCAGTCTGGTGTGTATATAATATAAAAGCCAAATATTGCAAATACTGGAAATAAAAACTAAGTACAGGAGAAACTCAGCAAGTCTCAGCAGCCTCTGTGAAGAGACAGAGTAAACATTTCAAGTCCAATATGATTCTTCAAAAGAGTAATGTGGTTGGCTTTTTGTTATGGATGGGCTGGCCTATCCAACAATATTCACATCCAATGAATTTTTTAAAAATCTGTATACTTCAGGAAGATTGCCTCTCGTTCATCCAAGCTCTAATAAACATAGGCCCAATCTTTCCTCAGAAGACAATCTCTTCATCCAGGTTTCAGTCTCGTGAACCTTCTCAAGTTTGATTCCAATGCAAGTATTTTTCAACTTACATAAGGAAACTAAACCACACACAGTCAAAAATCACACAACACCAGGTTATAGTCCAACAGGGTAAACCACACACAATATCCTCAGCATGGTCTTACCCACACCCTGCACGTTTGTGGCAAGAATTTTACTCTCATCCTCTGTCCCACCCACAAGAAAGGTTAACAAAGTGTCAACTATGTATTTGTTTTACTCAGCCACCTTTTGTGAAATCTCAGATAAAATTGAAGTGAAATTGACACATGGAAGAAGGTGACATCCTTCAGTGGTGGCTCAGTGGTTAGCACTGCTACCTCACAGCGTCAGGGTCCCAGGTTTGATTCCACCGTTGGGCGACTGTCCGTGTGGAGTTTGCACATTCTCCCAGTGTCTGTGTGGGTTTCCTCCGGGTGCTCCGGTTTCCTTCCACAGTCCAAAGATGTGCAGGTCAGGTGAATTGGCTATGATCAATTGTCCATAGTTGTTAGGTGCATTAGTCAGTGGGGAGGTGGGTTACTCTTCAGAGGATCGGCGTGGACTTGTTGGGCCAAAGGGCCTGTTTCTACACTGTAGGGAATCTAATCTAAACATGGCCTGTCCCACCCTCAGTTTCAAGTATACAGCAGCTACCAATGCCATAACATCTAACAGAGCACAGAGATGTAAATAAGTGGAGATTCGAAAGTTAAGAAGACAAAGGCAATCCTGCCTCAGTTCAGGCCAGTGGTTACCAAGGCGACCAGATAGATGGCAGCGTGAACTGAAGTCAGCATGAAGTCAATGACTTCCAGCATCACAGGCCAGCTGGCCTGGAACCTGAGACCTTAAAAGCTCAGCCTTCAGCAGCTGTTACATGGCACTGAGCTTCACTGCTGTGTAATACATTCACAAGGTGACTGACAGGCTTAATAGTCAACTTGGGCCCAGGAGTCCAATTCTGAGCACCATACACTTTGGAAAGGATGACAAGACCTTGGAGAGAATACACAGGAGATTTACAGGAATGCCATTGCGGACGAGGGAAATCTGTTCTGTGAAAACCAAGACGGCCATGTTTTGTCGTAAGTTTAACATCAATACAAAATTGCTGTTTTATTTGCCTCCTCAGAATGAAGAAAGTGGAGGTTTGGCAGGACTTCAAAAATCAAAAATCAAAAATACTGATGAACAGTAAACAAAGAGAAACTTACAGAAGACCCTGTAAAGAGAGGGCCTAGATTTAAGGTAATCCGGAAGAGCAGAGGCGAAGTGACACAAGGAAACCTCTTTAAACACAGTTAATTTTTAAAATAAATTCTGGAATGTACAGCCTAAAGAGGCTGACTGAAGCAGGTGAGTAACAACTTTTAAAAAGGGAATTTGACAAATACTTGACGAACCTTATGAATCAGAGCCATTCAGCCCCTCATTCCTACTCCGCCATTTGATAAGACTAGATTAGATTCCCTACAGGGTGGAAGCAGGCCTTTCGGCCCAACAAGTCCACACTGACCCTCCGAAGAGTGACCAACCCAGACCCATTCCCCATATTTACCCCTGACTAAGACACCTCACACTATGGGCAATTTAACCTGGCCAATTCACCTAACCTGCACATTTTTGGATTGTGGGACGAAACCAGAGCACCCAGAGGAAACCCACGCAGACACTGGGAGAATGTGCAAACTCCACACAGACAGTTGCCTGAGGCTCCAATTGAACCCAGGACCTTGGTGCTGTGAGGTAGCAGTGCTAACCACTGAGCCACCATGTTCTGAATACTCCACGTTCTTGCCTAAGCCCGATGACTTTTCACCCCCTTTCTGAACTAGAATTTATCTGTCTCTGCCTTAAAATGCACATGGACTCTTTTAAAGATTAGTTTCTGCAGTTTCTCAAACCTCAATTTATCTCACTTCTGTCTTAACATGGGTTACCTCTTATGATTGAACAGTGACCCCCTAGGTTTCGATTTTCTCATGAGGGAACATCCTATTCACAGCCGTCCTGTCAAGAATCTTTTAGGATCTTGCAAATTTTAATCAAATTGTCTCTTAGTCTTCCAAGCTGAACCTGTCTAACCTTTCCTCATAAGGCAGTCTGACCATTCCAGGTTTCTGCCCAATAGGTGAGAAATAAATGCAGATCCGTGGAGAAAGACCCAGCTGCGTATTGAAGGGGTAAATATCATCCTGTGGGCTTTAACTTCTGTGATTCACAGGACACAGTGAACAAAGTGTGCCGGGTCCCAAATCTTCAATCTACTACCTGCTGCGTTGCAGGATTTAAGAGAACCCTAATCATTATCCAAGGGTCCCTGCTGGGAAGTACCAGGAACAGTTAAGAACCATGTCAAACCTGGAGAGACCATGATTAAGCTGGGGCTTCAATAATCCTGACCCCCAAGCCAAGTCTGGAAAAAACTCTTAGATGCCCTCCTGTTAAACTGGTCTGTGAATAAACCATGAGGCATTGAATTAAAGCCTACACACCCCCTCTAATACAGAGGATCTCCATTCTCGCTGTTTGACAAAATGTGGGAAGTTCATCATCAGCATAATTTGCCAACATTTAATTCCTTAACTGATCTGACTGAACAGCAGATTAACTTTCTCTCTGTTCAGTGGGTTGCCACATTTCACACCAGCAACTTCAGAAAATGTGCTTTATTGTCTATAAAGTGCTTTGGGACATCCAGGCAGATCTGGAGGCAAAGATACATAGCAGACACACACACTATGTATGGCGTGCATGCTCTCACACACACACACACACTGTATGGCTGTGAAAAAGACATGCATATAGCTCTATATATAAAATGTAGGTTTTCTATTTTAAAAAGTAGGCTCCTTCCTGGAGGGAAAATGCTGGCTCCAAGTTCACTCGTCTATGGTGGGAAAAGTCAGCCCACTTCCGCTACCAATTACAGTTCTATTGGAAAATAAAGCAAGAAACATCTTTGTTTATGAGACATAAAAGAACAGGCAGCTGATGGACAGTATTTCAGGGCAGCATGGGTTGATTACCTTCCGCTCACCTCTTCCCCTCCCCCACCCTGAACACCAGCACCACTCACCACACTGCACCAGATGGCAAGAGTAAAGAAAACAGAAAGCACAGGCAGTTCAAGTGGGTTGAGAGAAATTTACAGCACTGAAGGAGGAGAACATCATTCATCCTTGTGTGCCCATGCTGGCTAAAAAAAGAGCTACTAAACCTTATGTTTTGTTCCACCTCCTGGTGTGTAGCTCTGTAGGTAATGGCATAGGCACTTCAAGTGCAGATCCAAATGCATTTTAAATGGGTGAAGCATTTCTATCTCCACCATCCTTTCATGCAATGCATTTCTGCATCCCACTGCTATCTGGTTGAAACAAATCTAGACTTCTCGTCAATCTACATTCTCGGTTGCAATATCCAATCTACTATTCGTAATAATCCATGGATAATGACGAGGATTAAAGCTCAATTAAATCTCTATTCAGCCTCCTCTGCTCCAATGGAAGTAACCCAATTATTCCAACCTTTCCTTGTGACCAAGTTCCACATTTCCAGCAATAACCTCTAAATTCTACATGTGGAGAAAGTGGATACTAGTCATTCCTGACCATCTCAGCAATATGGCATCCCAATAGTGTGAAAGCAGGACATTTGGCCCATCTAATCCACACCGACCCTCCAAACAGCATTCCACTCAGACCCACCTCATCCCTAAGACCCTGCGTTACCCATAGCTAATCCACCTAACCTACACATCCATGGACACTGTGGGCAATTTAGTATGGCCAAACTACTTTGGACCATGGAGGAAACTAGAGCACACAGAGGAAACCCAAACAGACGCAGGGAGAATGGGCAAACTCCACACAGTCACCCAAGGGTGGAATTCAAAGTGGTCCCTGATGCTGAGGCAGCAGTGCTAACCACTGAGCCACTGTGCCTCCCCACTGTGCTTCCTTCTGTCTGTAAATTTCATCCATTCTGCCAATCAACCAACTAATATCATCAGTAAACTTCATAAAATGTCCGAAGCACAATGTAATCTAATCAGTGAAACAATGAGGAGGACAATGTGACACTGTGACCTGGACAGACCTACTGGAAACAACTTGATAATCACAAAAACTCAACTGTGTACCCTTTTGCCCCCCTGTCACGCGGTTGAATCTTCCACTTACCATGGGACTCTATGGGATCTTGCTTTTCTCACCAGTCTGCCATTTTGAACCTTTTCAAAAGCCTTGCCACAATCTATACAATCTATGAGACCAACGCATTATCTTCATCAATCTTCCTTGCTACGATCTCAAAACAATTCAGTCAGGTTACAGTCAGACACTGTACTAATTTATGTTGTCTGTTTTTGAATAATCTGTGCCTTTCTAAATGGCGATTTATGCTTTCCCTGAATTCTTTCCAAGAAGTATCCCACACAATTGCATGTTTACTTTTCTAACTTGGCTTTATATGGGACCTTATCGAAAGCTTCTCACTAAAAACAACTCACGTGCATCTTCACCCACTCAAACAAAAATGACAAACAAGTTAGGTAGACATGACTGGCTCTTATCAAACCATTGTGACTACAAACTTGATCACTCTGTACTTGCCTAATCGACTATTAACGCTAATTTCAGAATGCTTTCCAACAATTTTCCCAACAGTGATGTTAGGTAGACTGGCCTGCAATTGTTTGATCAGTGTCTTTCTGCATTTTTAAAGAACAAAAGGCTGTGCTTCAGTTTTCAATGTTTGCAATGCATGGAGTTTGAAAAATGATTGCTAGAGCATCTGCTACCTCCGCTCCTTAAATTACCATTCATCCAGTCTGGTGTTTTATCCACCTTTCAAATTAGCCAAACCCCCCAACATTGCCTAAGAACAGAATCACTACAGATTGGAAGCAGGACATTTGGCCCATCAAGTCCACACCGACTCACTGAAGAGCATCTCACCTAGACCCACCCCATTCCTGTATTCCTGCATTTCTCCTGGCTAACATACTTAGCCTGCACATCCCTGGACAATATGGGAAATTTACCACAGCCAATCCAACTAACATCTTTGGACTGTGGAAGGAAAATCATACAGACACAAGAAGAATGTGCAAACTCCACACAGTTTTTCAGTTCCTTGACCATCCAATTCTTTAAATGACCAGTTATTCCAGTTCTGTCAAGGCTTCAAATTTAAGAATAATTGCATTTAAATCTTTATCACTCCCTTCACATAAATACCGGTGTTTTGTTTGGGTTAAAAATGTAGTAACAAGACTGGCAGGGCTGGGATACATGCCCTTAGAAATATCATCAGTTTTATATATTAATCATTAATTTAACCATACGGAATTAATTCAGAATTAAACAAACAGAATTAGGACCAGCTTTCCCAGAGCATTGGACTGGAAATCAGAAAGGCGACACCACCTTAATATTAGATCAGCAGACAAGTCACAGCAGCCTCCACCCTCTAGCAAAGGAAATGGTCAGAAATCTGCACCTTTACCTGAACTCCGCAAACTAATGCAGACTCAAGAGACACTAAGTGTCCCAGGTACCAGCTCTCAGTCCCCTAGACAATGTATCTATCTCACTGTGCTCATTCTATTGTGTTTGTGTGTGTGTCTGTTTCAGTGTCTATCGGTCCTCTCTCTCTTTCCATCTGGGTGTGTCTAACATCACCAGAAAATGAGAGGTTGAGACCACACCATTTCCCCAAGGGAAGGCTTGCTGTTTATCAGCTGACACTCGACATAAAGCAGCTGCTCACATTTAATTCACTCACAGATGCCTAAATCAACAAATAATATGCAGACAATGGAAAGCAGGAGGAAACTTGGCACTCTGCAGTGAGTACATTTAAACTGCAACCCTCATGTATGCACAGAACAGCAGCTAGCCAGGCACTGGCTCTCTCTCTCTCTCAACCCTCTATTTTAAAATAATGAGCAGCATAGGTCATTAAGCTATGAACTCTTTTATGCTATCCCAGCCCTGAGTGGCATTTTTGCATTACCGTTCACATTGAAAATAAGAGTCATTACACGGTCTTTCGCTTTAACTTGCTCTGTCTCAGAACCCAGTACCACTTCAGAAAGTCTCGCCACAAGCATCCACCAACTGGCACCCTTACACCAACAGGAAGTCCTAAAAAGACTTTAGGAAGTGAAGAAACTGCTGTGAAAAGGAACACAATTCTTCGAGAGCCACCAGTGGTTAGCACTGCTGCCTCATAGCGCCAGAGACCCGGGTTCAATTCCCGCCTCAGGCGACTGACTGTGTGGAGTTTGCACATTCTCCCCGTGTCTGTGTGGGTTTCCTCCGGGTGCTCCGGTTTCCTCCCACAGTCCAAAAATGTGCAGGTTAGGTGAATTGGCCACGCTAAATTGCCTGTAGTGTTAGATGCACGGGTAAATGTAGGGAATGGGTCTGGGTGGATGTGCTTCGGCGGGTCGGTGTGGACTTGTTGGGCCGAAGGGCCTGTTTCCACACTAAGTAAACTAAAAAAAAGTTGGTAAAAGGAAGTACAGAAAAGGAACCAGAGAAAGGAATGCCGGTGATGTCAAGGCTGAGGACCGCTTCCATCTCCTGGAAACACCTGCCCAATGTGTGGTGGGAGATGCACCTCAAGGATCGGCCCATCAACCTACAATGGCCATGACTAGTGAGTTTCTAAGGTGGACAATCACACGAGTTAGTGAGCAATTGCTGATGAAGATCATCCTCAGCCTCCTCCATTGCCGCAGTGATTCAGACCACAACAATACCTTAATCTTGCGCCTGGGCATCCTACAGCCCAGACGGACTCAACATTGAGTTTTGTCCAATTTCAAATAACCTTCCCACCCAAAACCTGACTCCCATGCCAGCCCCGCACCCCCTCTCTTCCTCCCACCGACCCTTCCTTCCAGCCACCAACCGGATTCATTCCTCCCACCCACCAACCAGGTCGTACCCACCACCTGTGTTCACCTGTCAGTACCTCACTACTCCAACCCTCTCCCCACCCAGAACCCTTCCACCCCCTTCTCTTTATCTGCAGCTCCCCCTAACTTCCACCTCCTTTCCTGCAGAAGGGTCATACCGAAACATCGACTTCCCACTTCCTGGCTTGCTGTGCTCTTCCAACCTCCTGCTTGTCTACAATGAAGATAGCACAGCAAGATCCCAGAAAAGTTATAACGACAAGCTCATACCATCCCCTAATCCGCAGTTCTTTTTTCCAAATGACTGATTTATGTATCTGGCTGAGGGAGCAGATCACACCTTCTAACAACATCATTCCCCACCCTCAATACAAACACCTCGCCGCCTCCGCACCCCCCCCCACCCCCTTTCAGGTGGAGGACTGGGCCTTAGGCAGTGCAGCATGAGTCAGTGCTGCATTGGAATGTGATTAGACCCACAAAACAGTGAGGCAGAAAGACAGGACTTTCACCACCCAGCGAGCACGAATCAGGAGAGCATTTATTCTGAGGGTCAAGGCCTCTGGTTGGGTGATACTTTAGGGCAGCACAGTGGCTCAGGGGTTAGCAATCTGCCTCACAGCACCAGGGAACCAGGTTCAAGTCTGCCCTCGGGTGACTGTCTGCGTGGAATTTGCAAGCCCTCCCAGTGTCTGCATGGGTTTCCTCCCACAGTCCACTCAATATACCTTACCCTGACCCCTTTACCTACCTCCCCACCCTCTCTCTCTCTCTCAGCCCTCACCAAGACCCTTCACTCGACCCCCTTCAACTCACTAGCCCCAAAGCCCCCTCCTCCACCATCTCCACCCTACCCCCATCTTGGTTGCATGAAGACAGATCTTAGGACTCGTTGGGGAGGAACCTAGCAGTCACTTTTCCCTGACCTGTCTATGTTTCGCTCCTGTTGAGGACCCTGGGCTCAGAGTGAAACCAAGTTGGTCAATGAGCACACGAAGAGGTGGCTACGTGTAACATCACCCCTCTCCCACCTTTCAGGGATTTAGAAAACACGACCTCAACACAAAACACTGACTGTCTGGACAGGCGGCTTTTTAAAGTCATGCTTCCCAAGTCAAGTGAGGAGGGTTTCAGCACATCAGCCTTTAAATCACAGCCTCTTCAATTAATGTCAGGGCCCAAACACCAAGACAAAGCACCAGCCCATTAACCTCGTCATATAATAGGCAGTACAGTTACTGTACAAGGTCAGCCTTCTGCTTTCATTGTAGAAAAGAACAGTACAGCCTCGCTCTAACTTCCACATTCCAACAGCTCCAGCAGATTAAATCGCCAAGAAATTCTCAGAGACACAGCACACCGGAACCCTCTCAGGGTGATCAGGAAAGATACTGAGGGAAGAAATGTCTGGAAAATAGACCTCGTGTCAGACAGTCTCTGCAAAACTGTGTAAAATGCAAAAGCCAACAGGTGCTGGAAACCCAGAACCGCTGGGATCTCTCAGTGACTTGAAAGGGTTCAGAGAAGGTTTACAAGGTTGGTGCCAGAGTTGGAGGGTTTGAGCTACAGGGAGAGGCTGAATAGACCAGGGCTAGTTTCCCTGGAGTGTCGGATGCTGAGTGGGGCACCTTATAGTGGTTTATAAAATCATGAGGGGGAATGGATAGGGTGAATAGGCGAAGTCTTTTCCCCAGGGTAGGGGAGTCTCAAACTACAGGGTAGAAGTTTAAGGTGAGAGGGGAAGGACTTAAAGGGAACCTGAGAGGCAACATTTTCACACAGAGGATGGCGCGTGTATGGAATGAGCTGCCAAAGGAAGTGGTGGAGGCTGGTACAATTACAACATTTAAAAGGCATCTGGATGGGTACATGAATAGGAAGGATTTAGAGGGATATGGGTCAACTGCTGGCAAATGGGACCAGGTTAAGTTAGGATATCTGGATGGCATGGACGAGTTGGACCGAAGGGTCTGTTTCCGTACTCTACATCTCTATGACTCAATGATTCAACTCTGTTTCTCTCAGTTGCTGCCTGCAAGTCTTTTGAGCATCTTCCCATTTTATTATAGACTCAATACTTTGACATTGGTATTTGAGAGTGGAATGAACAGTCATTAGCCTACACCTTAAAAATGTTCAAATTACATCTTGTTGGCTTTGAAAATTTATACTTGTTTAGCGTTCCATCAGCTTACTCCACAACACCCACTGGTCTCCCTTACTCACCCATCTTGACTTTTTCCAATGCCATTACATTCCAAAACAACTTCAAAACATTGATACTGCTTTCTCTCCCCCAATGCTGCCAGACCCGCTGAGTTTCTCCAGCAATTTCTGTTTTCGTTTCAGATTTCCAGCATCCGCAATTCTTTGTTTTAGTCTAGTGATACATTATTCTCTTGCCCTTGTATGGTAAAGATGAGGGGTTTGGTATGAAGAGCAGGTCCTGAGGCAATGTTGCAGTGGCGTGGATTCTAGGGAACGCAAGTAAGCGTAACAGTATCCTTACCAAGCACAAAACTAAAATCACACCCAACCATTGCCCATCTCTCTCCCATGCCTCAAGAAAAATTATGTTGAGCTTCATTGTTATGCATTGGCACTAGATGCTGGATTTTTGCAAATCTGGTAACCACCTGGCAGAACACTGCTGCTCACAGAATGGTTACGGCAGAAGGTTGCCACTTGACCCGTCATGCCCATTCGTGCTCCCTGCAAGAGCAACTGGGCCAGTGCCAACCGCACCACAGTTGCCTGCCATTTTAATTATTCTCTTCCCTCCCACGGTGACCTCCATCTTTCTCACTGTTCCCATCGGGCTCGACTATAAAAGGTGGGTCCAAAGTTGTGCAGGTTGGGTGGATGGGAATTGCTGGGTTCCAGAGATAGAGCAGGAGGGTGTGCCTGGGTGGGATACTCTTTGAAGGGTCGGTGTGGACTCAATAGGCAAAATGGCCTGCTTCCACACAGCAGAGGTTCTACAATTCTAAAACCCTGATCATTTCACCTTTCAGTTGGGCATTTCACAGTCTCCCAACACCGAGTTCAATTTCACTTTAAAACCCACCGCGCCCAGTTTGTTGTACATTTTTTGGGGTATTGAGTTCAGACAGAGATTGTTGCTGATAATTTTACTTTGCCATTTAAACTTTTATTTTATTAAATTCATTCATGAGATATCACTGGCTAGACTAGCATTTCTAGCTCATCCCTAGTCACCCAGAGAGAAGTTCAGTGAACCACATGGCTGTGGGTCTGGACCTGTAATTCAACCTGGTCATTAGTGAAACAGATGGGCTTTTACAACAGATGAAAAGAGTTGCAATGTCACCATTTTATTCCAGGTTTCGTTTATTATTGAATTCAAATTTCATCATTTGCCATAGTGGGATTCAAAGCCGTATTTTAGCCGAGAAATTACCAATCTACCAATTACCCCTCATTTAGTTCCTTTATGTTTCTTATTACTGGCTCCTTTATGCCTTGCACTATCATTCTCTCTGCCATTTAGCCTTTCCTGTCTTCTACCAGGTTGTTCCAGTCCAGCTACCATCTCCTTCATTTGGCAAAACCGGCACAGAGCCACAAATTCTATTTATACAAGTCATAATGCAGTTTTTTTAAAAAAAAGCAGTGCACTGTGCTTTTAAGGAAAGATGACAAAATCTAACACCAAGTCTTCAGATATAAAGTGACAGATCTAACATTTTAACCATCACCCTGTTGACAGCACTCTTGAGACGTGACATCATCAGTTTAAGGCTTTCGGCTTAATTACAAAAAGCAAGACAGAATGCAGCACCGGTGGAATGCTGCACTGTCGGCAGTGCCGTCATTCCGATGAGACACTAAACTGAGCCTTACCTGCCTGCTTAGGTGTCTGCAACATAACTCATGGTACTACTTAGAGGTGGAGATTCCCTTGGTTCCATGTCAAAAGCAAATTAGTTGGTCAGTGGAAGATTGCTGTGTGCATACTGGCTGCTGCATTCCCTGAGTTATAACAGTAACTAAAACACAAGGGTCTTAAAGTGTTAACATTCAGAAGAGTGCGAGTTACACCACCCACTGGCTTGATGTCAGAGCAGATGACCTTGTATGGAGTCAAAAATTTACTGGGATGTAGTACATGGTTTACAAGAGGACAGAAAGCTAGTTTCTGTTAACACACAGGAGACTCTGTAATCTCTGCTAATTAGACCCGACGGGTGAATTGTCCCCTTTACAATCCTTACAGCAGTGGCTATACTTAAAAGTAACAAAGTATTTCCCTGGTTGTAAAATGCTTTGAGACATCTGTGCAAAATAAACTTTTTCTCCCTCCCCCCCCCCCCCCCTTTCTTAAATCCTGGTGAAGAGATAGGTCCAAGGAAGACAGGGTGGATGGTAAAATAATTCAAAAATCTGGGCATGGAGCAGAGTGATACAAGAATTGGAAGGGGTGCAGGACAAACCTAGAGGAGAATGTGAATTTTAAGAGGAAAATAAAAGACATTAGTGGAGTGAAGGACAAAATTCAGGACAAACGGGCTTTTAAAAAGGCAACATGACCACAAGAAGCATTTAGTTCAACCAAACTAAAAGCAGCATATCGTAAGCAAGATAAAGAAAGTGGCAATGAAAGGAAAACGAATCTTCCCATTGAAAGTGCCAACAACTTTAAGGCAGAATCCGAGGCACGTTATAGGCCTTACAGCCAGCAGGCAAACAAAGAGCTTCTCCCAGCAGGCTAACCCAGCTTGACCACATCTCCAGAGATTAACACGTTGCCTCCCCGAACAACAATAGTGCAGCTGGCATCTCGCCAAGTCCTGCTCCAATAGAATCAGGTTCAAATTAATCAGAGAAACAAAACAGAGAAAGCTTCAGATGCTGGTAGCCCAAGCCCAAGCAGAAAAACCGGAATCACACTCTGGCTGACTGTCTGTGTCACAATCACCTGAAGTAGGAGCGTCGCTCCGAAAGCTAGTGTGCTTCCAATTAAACCTGTTGGACGATAACCTGGTGTTGTGTGATTTTTAACTTTGTACACCCCAGTCCAACACCGGCATCTCCAAATCATGACTGCCTGTGAGAGTAGGGTTGATGCTTCAAGCCAACTGCGTTTCATTTGAAACTGACGTGAGGTTATGATTTTTCTTTTTAAAAATGTACGTGTCGCTGACTGGGCCAGTATTTAATGCTCATTCCTAACTCCCCTCAAGGTGATAGTGTGCTGCCTGGTCGAACTGATGCAGTCCGAGGGACATGTACAAGGGTGTGGGGCAGGGAGTTACAGGATACTGACCTAGCAACAGTCAAAGATAGTATTACAGTGGTGGAAAGGACGATGGATGAGGACTTGCCATCTGAGGTAGTTTGGGCTGAGGTTAGGAATAGGAAAGGTGAGGTCACCCTGTTAGGAGTCTTTTACAGGCCTCCTAATAGTCCTAGAATCATTGAAGAAAGGATAGGGAAGGCGATTCAGGAGATGAGTGACAGTAGTAGTGTGGTTGTTATGGGGGACTTTAACTTTCCTGATATTGATTGGGAAAGCTATAGCTCAAGTTCGTTAGATGGGTCAGTGTGTGCAGGAGAGTTTCCTGACACAATATGTAGACAGGCCAACAAGAGGTGAGGCCATACTGGATTTGGTTCTGGGTAACGAACCAGGCCAGGTGTTAGAATTAGAGGTAGGTGAGCACTTTGGGGATAGTGACCATAATTCGGTGATTTTTACTCTCGTGATGGAGAGGGATAAGTGTGTACTACAGGGCAAGAGTTATAGCTGGGGTCAGGGAAATTATGATGCGGTGAGGCATGACTTAGGATGTGTGGCTTGGAAAAGTAGACTCCAAGGCAAGAGTGTAAATGATATGTGGAGCTTGTTCAAGGAGCAACTATTGAGTGTCCTTGATAATTATGTACCTGTCAGGCAGGGAGGAAAGGGTCGTGCGAGGGAGCCGTGGTTTAATAAGGAATTGGAATCCCTTGTTAAATGGAAGAGGGCGGCCTATCTCAAGATGAGACGTGAAGGTTCAATTGGGGCGATTGAGAGTTATAGGGTAGCCAGGAAGGACCTGAAGAGAGAGCTAAGAGCAGCAAGGAGGGGACATGAAAGGTCCTTAGTCGGTAGGATTAGGGAAAACCCTAAGGCTTTCTATAGATATGTTAGGAATAAAAGAATGACTAGGGTAGGAATAGGTCCAGTCAAGGATAGTAGTGGGAAGTTGCGTGTGGAGGCGGAAGAGATTGGGGAGACACTGAATGAATACTTTTCTTCAGTATTTACTCAGGAACAGGGCATTGTCGTCGATGTGAATACTGAGTCACAAATAAGTAGAATGGATGGCTTTGAGGTATGTAGAGAAGAGGTGTTGGAAATCCTGGAAAAGGTGAAAATAGATAAGTCCCCTGGGCCTGATGGCATTTATCCTAGGATTCTCTGGGAAGCAAGGGAGGAGATTGCAGAGCCATTGGCCTTGATTTTTATGTCCTCTTTGTCTACAGGAGTAGTGCCAGAAGACTGGAGGATAGCAAATGTGGTTCCCTTGTTCAAAAAGGGGAGTAGGGATAACCCTAGTAACTATAGGCCGGTGAGTCTCACTTCTGTTGTGGGCAAAGTCTTAGAGAGAATTGTAAGGGATAGGATTTATGCACATCTGGATAGGAATAATGTGATCAAGGATAGTCAGCATGGTTTTGTGAAGGGCAGGTCGTGCCTCACAAACCTTATTGAATTCTTTGAAAAGGTGACGAAGGAGGTTGATGAGGGGAAAGCGGTAGATGTGGTATATATGGATTTTAGTAAGGCGTTTGATAAGGTTCCCCATGGTAGGCTACTGCAGAAAATACGGAGGTATGGCATTGAGGGTGAGTTGGAGGTTTGGATTA
Organism: Chiloscyllium plagiosum; assembly: GCF_037043375.1. Classification (NCBI taxonomy): domain Eukaryota; kingdom Metazoa; phylum Chordata; class Chondrichthyes; order Orectolobiformes; family Hemiscylliidae; genus Chiloscyllium; species Chiloscyllium plagiosum. The sequence continues at coordinate 17,218,678 of NW_028270173.1, read as the reverse complement.
GGAATTGGCTGGATGGAAGAAGACAGAGGGTAGTAGTTGATGGCAAAGTTTCTTCATGGAGTGCCGTCACTAGCGGTGTTCCGCAAGGATCTGTTTTGGGACCATTGCTGTTTGTCATTTTTATAAATGACCTGGAAGAGGGGTTAGAAGGTTGGGTGAGCAAGTTTGCGGATGATACGAAAGTCGGAGGAGTTGTTGACAGTGAGGAAGGATGTGACAGGTTACAGCAGGATATAGAGAAGCTGCAGAGCTGGGCAGAAAGGTGGCAAATGGAATTCAATGTAGCTAAGTGTGAGGTGATTCACTTTGGGAAGAATAACAAAAAGATGGGGTACTGGGCTAATGGTCGGATACTTGGTAGTGTAGATGAGCAGAGGGATCTTGGTGTCCATGTACACAGATCTCTGAAAGTTGCCACCCAGGTAAATAGTGCGGTGAGGAAGGCATATGGCGTACTGGCTTTTATTGGTAGAGGAATTGAGTTCCGGAGTCCTGAGGTCATGATGCAGTTGTATAAGACTCTGGTGCGGCCGCATCTGGAATATTGTGTGCAGTTTTGGTCGCCCTACTATAGGAAGGATGTGGAGGCACTGGAACGAGTGCAGAGGAGGTTTACCAGGATGTTGCCTGGTATGGAAGGAAGATCGTATGAGGAAAGACTGAGACACTTGGGGCTGTTTTCATTAGAGAAAAGAAGGTTTAGGGGTGACTTGAGTGAGGTGTACAAGATGATTAGGGGGTTAGATAGGGTTGACAGTGTGAACCTTTTCCCGCGTATGGAGTCGGGTATTACAAGGGGGCATAGCTTTAAATTAAGGGGGGGTAGATATAGGACTGAAGTTAGGGGTAGGTTCTTCACTCAGCGAGTCGTAAGTTCATGGAATGCCCTGCCAGTAGCAGTGGTGGACTCTCCCTCTTTATGGGCATTTAAGCGGGCATTGGATAGGTATATGGAGGATAGTGGGTTAGTATAGGTGAGGTGGGCTTGGATCGGCGCAACATTGAGGGCCAAAGGGCCTGTACTGCGCTGTATTCTTCTATGTTCTATGAAGGGTCTAAGTCAGGATGGAAGAGAACATGCAGGCAGTGGTCCCATGCACCTGCTGCTCCTGTCCTTCCAGGTAGTAGCAGATTTGGTTTCAGGAGTCATTGGTCAGTTTTCCAATGCATCTTGGAGATGGTGCAGATCGCCGCCACTACGTGACGGTGCTGAAGGAAGTAAGTGTTGAAGGTGCTGGGTGTGGTGTCAATCAATCAAGCTGCTTGGCCCTGGATGTCATCGAGCTTCAAGTTGTTTTGCAGCTGCACTCATGTAGGTTACGTGGGGAGTATTCTATCACACTCCTGACTTGTGCATTGGAGATGTGGACAGGCTTTGGGGAGTCAGGAGGTGAGTTACACATTTCAGAGTTTCCAACTTCTGACCTCCTACTGTGGCTATTTACCATGGATTCGGGTTTCGATTCCAGTCAGTGGTAACAGCCCTCACTCCTAACGAGTAATTTCAAACCTCCAGTGCCCTGTCAGCTCTGCTGTGTTTCCATTTGAAGAATGGGCTACTTCTCCCACAATTAATAACATTTAACCCCCAGCCAGCATCATTAAACACACATATCACCTGGCCCGTTTCTCTCATTGCTGTTTCTGGGATCTTGCTGTGCACAATTTGGCCGCTGCATTTCTTGCACCGAAAGACACGACAAAGTACTCCAGTGTTCAATGCAAGCCTGGACTTCTCTCTTCTTAGAATTTTCTTTCCTAGACTGAAGGAAGGGAGGAACATTGGCAACTCCAGCTAACAGAGTTGCCAAGGACCCAGGTACAATTCTACCCTCAGGCAACTGTCCGTGTGGAGTCTGCATATTCTCCCTGCGTCACCCTCTGGGTGCTCCAGTTTCCTGCCACAGTCGCAAAGATGTGCAGGTTTGGTGGATTGACAATGCTAAATTGCCCATACTGTCCAGGGACTGTGCAGGCTTGGTGGGTTAGTCATGGGACATGCAGGGTTACAGGGATTGGGGTGGGGGGGGGGGGGGGGGGGGTGGGGTGGCTGTCTTGATGGAATGCTGTTGGGAAGGCCACTGTAGACTTGATGGGCTTAAAGGCCTGCTTCCAATCTGTAGGGAATCTATGATTTCCCATAGAGACAATGCTTTAGAATGGTGCTCAACAATCCAAGGATGATAACCCTTCCTGCTCCACCAACACCATCAGACTCTAAACCGATTGCATCAAGATGTTTTCTCAAGTCTTGGTATTAACATGCAATGATGCTGGGGTAGTGCTTCACCAGCAATGCTGTGAAAACATGCAAAAGATAATTTAAACTGGGGAAGAAAATCAATGCAAGGGTTAACATCTTGCCCTTCTATGCAACCAGGAGGATAGAGACTGGAGAAGGTCTGCACATTAAGGGAGCAGAAGCAAAATTTAATAACCGTCCCCAAGGAACACAACTGATGGCTTTCCAAGCTCTTTCAAGAGCCAAACAATCTGTCAATCTCCTACCATCAGGGATTGTGCTCCAACAAGCTAACCATTCACTCAACGTGTCTGTGGTGGCCAAGAAACAGAAGAGAAACAGAATATACTATGATGGCTTTGCTGAGACTGCTGCAAAGCTTTACAAAGATAATTCATAGTCTCCAAGGATTTAAGGAAGGTTACAAGGAAATCTTCAACAAACCAGAGTTATACTGTGTTCCTTCACATTTACGAGGTCAAGGATGATTTGATCAAAGATTTCAATATAAAGACAATCAGATAATTTCTCTCCAAATACTCTATTCTCACTGGAGAGAGCAAAGGATACAGGGATTGGGGGGTGGGGTTAATTTACAAAAGACAGAGTCAGACCTTGCTGGACAAAATTGGGAAACATTTTTGCAGACAAAGGGTGATGGAATTGTAGCACTCCTACGAAAATGGTAACTGCTTGACATTGAGTAAAAGAACAGGAGAGTCCCAGGATTGATCTCCAGCTTGGAATCAAAGCAAGGCAGCTGAAGGAAGAAAATTACAGCCAGCCTCAGAGCAGGCGGATTTTGGAATGGAGACAGCATTCCCATTCCCATTCCCATTCCAAATCCCAGCTCAGAAACTTTGTTTTTAATTCTTGCATGGATTGCAGACACTGACGCCCATCCCTACTTGCCCTTGAACGGAATGCCTTTCCAGTCAAGCACATTGCTGTGGACTTGGAGTCACATATTGGCCAGCTCAGGTATTGATGGCAGATTTCTCTCTCTAAAGGGCATTCGATGAGGTTTTACAACAATAGGCAGCAATTATATGGTTTTCATTGGACTTGTGTTTAAGTCTAGATTTCACATGATTCAAATGTCACCTTCTGCCATAGTGGGATACAAACCCATGTCCCCAGGGCATTGGCCCAGGACTGGCTTACTGCACGAGTAATTTTATCCCTGGGCCACTTTCTGTTGGAAAAGGTAGGGCCCACTGTGATATTAGCATCTCTCCTCTCCAGAGATATTTATAAACTCTGCAGAAGCAATGGGCTTTCTGGATTCAGAGCTGTATACTCAGTGTGAGAATGAGGAATTGACCTCTGCACCCACTGCACTCGTCAATTACTGTGTATGTTTGTAGGGGTGGGGACGGGTGGGGATGGTTTTAGCATTCATTCAATCAGCCATCCCTGCCTTCAGAAAGATTGCCTGCATCAAAAGCAATTAAGGACTTTGCTGGCAAGGCTTTTGCATAGGTCTGCAAAAAGAGCGGGATCATACCTATTCAACTAGATAGGTAGGCTATGCTACCAGAAGGAGGAATCACCATGGGCTGGACTTTTAGCTGCTGGCTAGGGCGTGGACAGGACATGGATAGGTATGCAATTTGGCACAGTGATTGACAGGTAGCCACTCAATTAATGCAATGAATATTGAGGCCTGTCAAGCAGGTTAATGTCCAGCTCCCAAGCTGGCTGCTGGGGTGGCAATCTCCTGACAGTAGACTTGGAGCACCATGTGGCTCGAGAATACCCAGCACTACAACCGCCTAGCTATGGAAGTGTGGCTGTAGTTACAGGCGGCACCACAAAGGGACTCCTGTTCTCAACTTTCACTTTGTAAGGGGATGGAAAAAAAAAACATCCTTTGACTGGAAGACTACCAGCAGTGTCAGTCATATATTGAGAAGTCATGTGGCCATGATATCTTGGGTGGCACAATGGCTCAGTGGTTAGCACTGCTGCCTCACAGCACCAGCGACATGGATTCAATCCCAGCTTTGGGTGACTGTCTGTGTGGAGTTTGCACGTTCTCCCCGGGTCTGCGTGGATTTCCTCTGAGTGCTCCAGATTCCTCCCACAGTCCAAAGATGTGCAGGTTAGTTGAATTGGCCATGCTAAATTGCCCATGGTGTTTAGGGTTGTGTAGGTTTGGGGATTAGTCAGGGATAAATATAGGATAGTAGGGGAATGGGTCTGGGTGGGTTACTCTTCAGAGGGTCAGTGTGGACTTGTTGGTCTGAAGGGACTGCTTCCACACTGTAGGAACTCTATTTTTAAAAAAATTCTATAATTGTCTGTGTGGAGATTGCATGTTCTCTCAGTGACTGCGAGGGTTTCCCCTCGGGTACTACGGTTTTGTCCCAGAGTCCAAAGATGTGCAGGATAGGTGGGTCAGCCATGCTAAATTAGCTGTAGTGTCCAGGGATGTGCAGGCTAGGTGGATTGGTCTTGGTAAATATAGAGGCTGGATGCCAGTCAGTGGATTGGTGCAGACTTGATGGGGCAACTGGCCTTTTTCCACACTTTGGAGATTCTGTGAGCACTAAATGCAAGCATTAAAACTCGAACATCAACAGCCACCTGCTACAAAGACTCTGAGTAGAAACTGATGGAATGACTGGACCAGACAGCAGTAATGCAATGATCTATATTGTGTACATTAGGCTGTCCATTAAAAAAAGTTTGTTAGAACTCCTGAGAGCCAGACAACAGTCACCCTTAGATGAGGCAGAGTCAACTTGCTGCAGACTCAGAGTGAGGACAAGTCCAGTCTCGGAGAGCAGCCTCGACAATGCACGACAGAATGCCAACACCCAGACCTCAGAATAGGCAGCATCCGGGAGGATTTAACAACATACGGCCTGATCCGTGGTGCTGGTGCCATTCATGGAAGATGCTCAATCCAGTGTCCCTGAATGAAGGGCAAGGCCCACTCTTGGGTCATCAGATCATGGAGTCATAGAGATATACAGGGTACAGCATGGAAACAGACCTTTCAGTCCAATTTTTATACGCCGATCAGATATCCTAAATTAATCTAGTCCAATTTGCCAGCATTTGGCCCATATCCCTCTAAACCCTTCCTATTCATATATTCATCCAGATGCCTTTTAAATGTTGTAATTATACTAGCCTCCACCAACGCCTCTGGCAGCTCATTCCATGCATACACTGCATTCTATTTGAAAAAGTTTGCTGCTCAAGTCCTTTTTATATCTTTTGCCTCTCACCTTAAACCTGTACCCTCTAGTTTTCGACTCTCCTACACTGGGAAAAAATTCTTTGTCTGTTTACCCTATCCATGCCCCTCATGATTTTATAGACCTCTGCAAAGGTCACCCCTCAGCCTCCGACACTCCAGGGAAAACACCCCCAGCCTATTCAGCCCCTCCTTATAGCTCAAACCCTCCAAATCCAGCAACAGCCTTTTAAGTCTTCTTTGCACCCTTTCAGAGAATTAATTCTCTCTCTCTCTCTCTCCCCCCGTTTCCCCCCCCCCCCACCCCCCCACTTTCCAACATCACCTTCACCCCTGTTAAAATCAATCTTTTACATAGGTTTAAGCAGAAGCCCTGGCGCTCTAATCAAGATTGTGCAGACACCATGCACGTGGCCACTTCCTTTTGTCTCATCACAAAGTCTGAATAAATTAATCTGTCCATCCCTCCACTGCCCTCCCCCCATCACAGCTGCTTTTCAAGTCAGCATTCGTCAATGGCTGTGGACTACAAGATGGTAGAAAATCTGGGGGAGAACAAATCCTGGAAAATTACTCCATGACAAAATATTGACAGTGCCAGTTGTTAAACCTGATGCGGGCAGTTACAGAAGCCCTTCCTTTAAAGCACTATTTTGAGTACAAAATGTGTCTGAACTGAGCTCATGCTGGGGCCAGGTCTGATTCAAAACCAACAGAGAGAGAGAGAGAGAGAGAGAAAAAGGGTGAGCGAGAGAGAGAGAGAGAGAGAGTGTGAGCGAGTGAGAGAGAAAAAGGGTGAGCGAGAGAGAGAGAGACAGACCCTGAAACAAAGCATTGTACATAGAGTTTAAAAGTTTTCACAACAATTGAGGACTCAGGGTTTGAATGGTGATACTGGGCATGGTGTTGGGGTTGGAGAATTGGTAATATGTATTCACGCCAGAGAGAGGAGAGTGAGAGAGTCTGAGTGGGGGGGAGAGAGAGAGAGACAGCTTCACAATAACTAGCAATGTCACTTGATGCAAAAATCAACACATGCATCACATAAGCTGCAGCTGTTCCACGCTGACCAGCAGAGAGAGTGTGAGAAACAGCAATCTGTCTGAGAACACAGTGAGAGGATAGCAGAGTGGTACTGCCAATGGGATACTAATCCAAATGCCCAGGTTAATGCTGTGGATGCATAGGCTCAAATCTCACAGCAAAGCAGCAGCAGCTCACAGTGACCATGAAAATATCACCAACTATCATAAAACTCCATCTGGTTCACTTTAGGGTGGGAAATCTGCTGCCAGACAACAGTCAATCTGCTGCCCTCATTGCTGGAGTTATCTGTAAACCAGACCCAATGTGGTCAACTCTGACCTGCCCTCTGAAAATCGCCAGAGCAAGCCACTCAATCCAAAGGAAATGGTAAACAAATGCTGCCATAAAACCTCGAGACATAGGAACAGAATTAGGCCATTCAGCCCATTGAGTCTGTTCCATCATTCAATGAGAATCCTCAACTGACAATTGTGGGTGGCACGGTGGCACAGTAGTTAGCAGTGCTGCCTCACAGCGCCAGAGACCCAGGTTCAATTCCCACCTCAGGCAACTGACTGTGTGGAGTTTGCACATTCTCCCCATGTCTGTGTGGGTTTCCTCCCACGGTCCAAAAATGTCCAGTTTAGGTGAATTAGCCATGCTAAATTGCCCGTAGTGTTAGGTGAAGGGGTAAATGTAGGGGAATGGGTTTGGGTGGGTTGCGCTTCGGCGGGTTGGTGTGGATTTGTTGGGCCGAAGGGCCTGTTTCCACACTGTAAGTAATCTAATCTAATCAACACCACTTACTCACATTGCCTCACCCCCTCCCTCTCCATCACCTTGATTCCCCTACTGATTAAAATCTGCCTATCTCAGCCTTGAATATACTTAATGACCTGGCCTCAACAACCTTCTGCAGGAAGACTTCCACAGAACCACTAACCTGATAAGAAATTCCTCCTAATCTTAAAATGTGTACTCTCTTATTCTGGGATGATGCCCTCTGGCCCTAGACTCTCCCATAAAGAGAAACATCCTTTGTGCATCTACCCTGTCAAGTACCCCAAGAATTTTAAGCTTCAATACAGTCTCTCATTTTTCTAAACCTCAATGAGTACAGGCGCAACCTAGTCAACTGCTCCTGATAGAAACAGTCACACCATACCTTCACTGGACTGCCTCCAATGGCAATATATCTTTCCTTAGATAAAGGGCCCAAAACGGTTCACAGTATTCCAGCGGTGCCCTTTCCAGCAACACCCAAATTACAAAAGAGAGAAGTTCAACAAATGGCAAGACCCAAGCAACTACACATGGTTGAAAGGCAATACATTGGCTTACAGCTGCCTCATGGCGCCAGGGACCCTGGCTTGATTCCAGCCTTGGGTGACATGTCTGTGTGGAGATTGCACATTTTCCCAGTGTCTGCGTGGGTTTCCTCAGGGTACTCCGTTTCCGGTGAAAAGACACACAGGTTAGGTGGGAAAAAGATTCTGACTGTCAACCCTGAGTTGAAATGTCTAATACCAAGGGGCATGCTTTTAAGTTGAGAGGGGGAAAGTTTAAAAGAAATGTGAGGGGCAAGTTTTTTTTGCACAAGAGTGATAGACATCTGGAATGTGCTCGGAGGGGTGGTGGAGGATGCAGATATGATAGGGGCATTTAAGGGACCTTTAGATAAGCACATGAATATGCAAGGAATGGAGGGATATGGACCAAGGACAGGCAGAAGAGATTAGTTTAATTTTGACCTGTTCCTGTGCTGTACTATTCTGTGTTCTATGTAAATGAGTTTTCTCAACAGAATTCAACAATGATGTTACGATCACCCTTTGGCTAACATCATAATTCCAGTTTTGTACTAAATTCAAATTTCATCTTTGAGATGTTATCTCCCCCAGTGCTTAGCCCCTGAGGTTCCTAACACTAGTCCTCTACACCACCACTTCATTTGATCAGATATGATATTGGAAAGAGGGGTGAAGAAAGGGCAACTTGAGCGATAGCCGTGCACCACCTCTTTCAATCTTTTTTGGTCTCCGATTGGTTTAGTGAAACCTCCAGGAACAGGTTTAATCACATTTGTCAACCCTAATGCAAAGCATTAATAAAACAGTCCATTACCCAGGTAATGAGTTTTTCAGTCAAGAATCTGAAAACCACACACACATACCTCTTGCAACCAACTTCCAATCATTTCTTTTCAAAAGCCAGCACAGCGTTATTTATTAAAAAAAACAACTTCAAAACAAGTTTTCATTACATTAATCCTCATGAGCGCAAATATTTTTGCCAGTGATTGCTTGCAGCAGTTCCACGGAGGTGAACCTTGGAAGACCCCAGGGCATTCCTGGAGATTTACTGGCAATATTGCATTGGTGCCAGATGTGAAGGGCATGTACGGCCAGTGAATCAGAAGCAGAGGCAAATGTTTGAAACGGAAGAATTTAAAAGGGCTGATGGCTGATGTGATAATTTTAAGTAATGACTGCACAAACTCAGAAACTTCAGTCTCCAATTACAGTTAGGTGGTTATGAAAGTACACTGGGCGAATCACTCCCTCGGTAAAAAAAAATCCCTGCAGTCTGGCTTGTGAGGTAAGTGACCGGGGACCCCCAAAAAACTCTTTTAAAAAACCATAGAGAGTGCAGGCAGAGGTCAGGAGGCAGCTATGAACAATAAGGCAAAGGATTTCAGGCCCGGTTGCCGTTGCCACGACTACCGACCGGCAAATTGGTAAATGTTAATGCTTCACAATCGAGTCACTGAAGGAAAACCAGCCCCAGGGTGGCAGATCTCAAGGGAATGTGAGATTTAAATGGATTGGAGTGCTTCTTAAAGCGGGGGGGGGGGGGGGGGGGAGAGAAAAGGACAAATGAGAACCAATCTTTCTAAGTGGAAATACTTAACCAGGAGAGCGACTGGAGTGTCTCTCAGCGGTAAATAATTAAATATTTTAAAAATAACATGACGTTTGACTGTAAAGCAATGATGCATTACACTCAACTCACGCCTGGTGCTCCCCACCCAATCTCTCCAATGAACAAATCACTTTCTTATATAAAAAAATGGACATGACACCTCTCACTGGAGATCACTCAAAACTACCAGCAGTAATAAATCACTCCCAATCACCTCTCCACCCAAGATCTGGAGACAAGGATCAATCAATCTTCAAGGCCACAACAACAGCAAAAATCCCTCGAAGTTTGGTGGCCGTCTTTGATGGCCAAAGATCACAGGGACCTATATGCTAAACGACCTGGTGGGGGCAGATAACCATAGGGGCGTTTAAGGGACTTTTAGATGAGTATTTGAATAAAGAGCAGGCAGAATGGATCAGTTAAATTTGAATCATACAGTGTGGAAGCAGGCCATTCAGCCCATCCAGTGGAGTCGCAGGTAGATAGGATAGTGAAGAAGGCAGTTGGTATGCTTTCCTTTATTGGTCAGATCATTGAGTGTCAGGGTTGGGAGGTCATGTTGCGGCTGTACAGGACATTGGTTGGGCCACTTTTGGAATATTGTGTCATTCTGGTCTCCCTCCTTTAGAAAGGATGATGTGAAACTTGAAAGGTTCTCTCCTACTTGAAAGCATTCAGGAAAGGTTTACAAAAGATATTCAGAAAAGATGTTGTAAGGGTTGGAGGGTTTGAGCTATAGGGAGAAGCTGGATGTGCTGGGACTGTTTTTTCTGGAGCGTGGGAGGCTGAGGGGGGACGTTACAGAGGTTTATAAAATCATGAGGGGCATGGATAGCGTAAATAGACATGGTCTTTTCCTCAGGGTTGGGGGGAGTCCAGAACTAGAGGGCATAGTTTAAGGTGAGAGGTGATAGGTTTAAAAGGGACCTAAGGGGCACCGTTTTCTCGCAAAGTGTGATACGTGTGTGGAATGAGCTGACAGAGGAAGTGGTGGAGGCTGGTTCAAATATAACATTTAAAAAGGCACCTGGATGGGTGCATGAATAGGAAAGGTTTAGAGGAATATGGGCCAAGTCTGCAAATGGGAATAGATTAGGTAGGGATATCTAGTCAACATGGACAGGATGAACCAAAGGGTCTGTTTCTGTACTGTACATCTCTATGACTCTCAGTCCACATCAAAGAGCATCCCACCCAGGCCCACCCCATTTCCTTTGGTCAATCCACTTAACCTGCACATCTTATAACTGTGGGAGGAAACCAGAACACCAGAGGAAGCCCATGCAGACATGTGGGAACATGGAAACTTCACACAGACAGTCGGAATTGAACCGAGGTCTCTGGTGCTGTGAGGCAGCAATGCTAACCACTGAGCCGCCAGATAAGTTTAAACAGTCACATTCTGCACAACATTATAGGCCGAAGGGCCCGTTCCTGTCTTGTGCAGTTCTATGTTCTATGAAATTGCTTTAGATTTGAAGACATCTCACCTTCTTTTTCAACTCCCTCCCTGGCCTCTCTACATGTTTACAGTGACCTCAAATCAAACAGACCTTCTGAGATTGTGAAAAGAGCTTGTGCAAATCAAACATCCTCCAACTTCATGCTGGGAAGGACTTCTGGAAGTCATCATTCAAAAGATGACCTAAGGTAATTTGACTTTGGGGTCCAATTCACAATTATTGCATTTTAATGGTAAGTATGTGAAAATATAACCCAGGGGATGATAGGATCATCTAATGCTCTAGTCCATGAAATGACTCATTAAAAAAAAAATGTGACCAGCACCAAATACAACTAAACTGCTCTAGGAGTTAAATCTAATCTAGTGTTTTGTAAGCTTGAGAGATTCCATTTGATCACACAAAGAGTGATAGGAGTTGGTGTGGACTGTGAAGGTGGTTTTCAGGTGGTGGTTGGTGAGAGAGGGGTTGGTGGGAAGGGTAGTGGTGTTAGATATACAGTGATGTTCTGCTGTTTTTGAAATACCTTGGGCAAAGTAGGAGTGAGGTCGGGGAAGTTTGGTGTTAGTTACAACTTCAAATATTTTGGATGAGGCAAAAGGTTGGAATTATTTGTGGGCAGCACGGTGGCTCAGTGGTCAGTACTGCTGCCTCACAGCACCAGAGACCTGGGTTTGATTCCAGCCTTGGGTGACTGCCTTGTGGAGTTTGCACATTCTCCCCACGTCTGCGTTGTTTTCCTCCAGGTGCTCCGGTTTCCTCCCACTGTCCAAAGATGTGCTGGTTAGGTGGATTAGCCATGTTAAGTTATCCATAGTGCCCAGGGATGTGCAGGCTGTGTGGATTAGCCATGGGAAATGCAGGGATGGGGAAGGTGGATGGGATGCTCTTTGGAGGGTTGGTGCGAACTCAAAAGGGCTGAATGGCCTGCTTCCACACTTTAAGATTCTATGATAACATGCATCAGGAAAGGCAGTAACAGGCTTCAAGGGGACAGAGAAGCAGCAAGTGTTACATAGTGGAGGAAATGTGAGGAGCATAGGGAGAGAGAATACAAGCTCACTGGCACAATTCCGAAAAACACACAACCAAAGTCACCTCTAGGTTTCAGCCTGCAGAAAATCTTGCAGTTTGCACAGAGGTCAGGTGCTGTGAAGTTGCAAAAATGCTTGCAAAGGGCTAATGGACATCAAAGTAAGTCTAGAAGGCAAATAGGATGCAAAAACTGAAAATCTGGGATTATTTTGTCCACAGATCTCCCAAGTGCCAGTCCAGATTATCAACAACAGGTGTTTTATTTTCTGTAGTTTTGGTTGCGAACTGTGATGGGAAAGGGACTGTTTACAAAAAAAAGCAAGGATCATGGAAAGGATTGATGCATTTTGTTTTGGAGCAAAATCTATTGTTGTAAGTGGAGTTTCCTTGTCGACAAATTAGCAAGAGGGGCATATACAAAGTGGGACTCTGCCGTGAAAAAGTAGCTGATTGGACTGTGGAGTGATCAAGGGCGGCACGGTGGCCCAGTGGTTAGCACTGCTGCCTCACAGCGCCAGAGTCCGGGGTTCAATTCCCGCCTCAGGCGACTGACTGTGTGGAGTTTGCACGTTCTCCCCGTGTCTGCGTGGGTTTCCTCCGGGTGCTCCGGTTTCCTCCCACAGTCCAAAGATGTGCAGGTCAGGTGAATTGGCCATACTAAATTGCCCGTAGTGTTAGGTTAGGGGTATGGGTGGGTTTCGCTTCGGTGGGTCGATGTGGACTTGTTGGGCTGAAGGGCCTGTTTCCACACTGAATGTAATCTGATCAGTTGTCAGTGAGAAAGGCCTTCTGCCTGGCAACAACTATGTGACTGGCTTGTAGGGGAACAGCCGGTGGTTATGAAGAATATGACCAGAAGATTTCAAAAGTGGAATGGTCACAGAGCTGTACAGCATGGAAACGGACCCTTTAGTCCAACTCATCCATATTGACCAAACATCCTAATTTTATCTAGTCCCATTTACAGCCTTTGGCCCATGTCCTTCTAAACCCATCTTGTTCATACATCTGTCCAGATGCCTTTAAACATTGTAATGGCACCAGCCTCCACCACTTTCTCTAGCAGCACATTCTAGACATGCACCACCCTCTGCATGAAAAAGTTGCTCCTAAAGTCCCTTTTATATCTTTCCCCTCTCACCTTAAACCCATGGCCCCTTATTTCATACTTCCTCACTCCAGGGAGAAGACTTTGGTTACTTACCCTATCTATGCCCCTCATGATTTTATAAACTTCTATAAGGTCACCTCTCAGCCTCCAGTGCTCCAGGGAAAACATCCCCTTCCCTCTTCAGCCTCTCTCTATAGCTCAAACCCTTCACCCCGGCAATATCCTTGTAAGTGTTTTCTGAACCCTTTCAAGTTTCACAAAATCCTTTCGATAGCAGGGAAACCAGGTTTCTCTCTCTCTCTCTCTCTCTCATGCAACATAAAAAGTACCTAAAGCCTGAAGATAGGTCATTCATTTTCTCAGTATTTGCTGTAAGCTGTGGCTTTTAACCAGGGACCAGAGACTTTGCAATTTCTGAACCAGTCAGTCTGCACCTCCTCCAAGAAACTGAGAAATTCCTGGGGAAGAGAGAGATTGATGAACAGCAAATCCTGACCAGGTATTGAATCATCTCAGTGAACCCTGAGGACAGGGGCTGTTGAACTGCCTTCATAGCTTTCGTTCAACTCATAACACCAATGTTTTTATCTCTGTATGTGTATAGGAGGAGTTTTATAAGGGGATTGGAATTTTATCGAGAAAAGTTATATGACAATGGTTCATAATTATTTACTTCTAACTAGAATCTGTTTCTTTGTAATGGATGGAAATTCTGTTTAACTACAGAAACCTGGTCTGTGCTTCCTATTAATGTGGATCTAAAAGACAGATAAATTGGAGTTATTTGTGAACTTTTAGAAAATATTTAAACATAGGACTTAATTTTTATCTTTCCACTCCAGTGAGGTGTGATACAGGTAAGAACATGCAGGTTTTCAAATGTTTTATGAGCTACAGCAGCAAGTACAAAGCCAGGATGTCGAAGAAATAATGCTAAGTAATCAAGGGTCAAAAGGAGGAGTAGAAATAAATACTTCTATTTACAATTGTTTTCTATAATACATATTTTGACTTGGATGAGGAAATTTAACAACTGGCAGTTGTGAAGGATGTGGCCAAATGATTTCATAAAAGGGCAGAAGTTGTCTCTCGCTCCTTCTCTCTACAGTAAAAATGATCTAAAAAGCATGAAGAAAGACATTTTCCCACAAATGCACAGTAGCCAAGTTTGCAGATAACACAAAAATGCAAATGGACAATATGACACAAACACTTTGCAGAGAAACATAGACAGGTCAAGCAAGTACGAAAAAAAAGCTTGTCAGGTGGACTATAATATGGGAAAGTGTGAGATTATGCACTTTGACAAGAATAGAAGAGCTGAATGTTATTACAACAGAAACAGACAGCACAGAGGGAATTGAGAGTCCTTGTGTATAAATTGCCAAAAGATAGCATCCAAGTTCAGAGGTAATTGGGAAGGCAAATGGAATATTGGCCTTTGTTTCAAAGGAAACGGCATTGAAAAACATGCAGTTCTCAGGAATTCAAATAAACACTTCTACATATATCCTAAATGTACAGAATACTGTTCATTGTATTATAACACTTTGGCATAGTTGTTCTTCTCAGATCTAGACTGCATGCCTGACTGTTGATTTTAGAATTCCAAGTTACACATTTCATTACTGTGTTCAAAGCTGCTGAGAGGCTGCAGGGATCTACTTGAAGAATTGTAGGGATTCATACAACTGTGGATAGACCAGAGAAAATGAGATTATGCCCCTGAGGACAGAGGTGGTGAACAGGCTGTTAAAATTGTGCGGGATTGGATGAAGAAAACAAAGAGAAGCTGTTCCTAATAACTGAAGGGTCAGCAACCAGATTTAAGGTTTTTGGGAACAAGTATCTTAGGAATGGATTTCACAGAGGAGAACAGGAGGCAAGGTCAGAGAGGAACAAATTGGAAAAAGTACAGACTGGATGGGCTGAATTGCGTCCTTCTGTGCCAAGTGAAAGGAAGTCAGAGACATCAGCAGCATTAGCAACACAAAAGCTTCGGTGACCAAAAGCACCATCCGCTAGTTTTGCCTGCATTCAATTGACCAGAAATGTCAGCAGTGCGGAGATTAAAATAAACTAATGGAAATCAAACTCCTACCTAAGAATAATGATTCAACATACACACTTTCTTCAAATGTAGAGTTTAAAGAGCACTCAGTACGTTCTGGTCATGTGCACGCCTGCGTTCATAGGGTTTTATTTCAATACATGGTTTGTGGTTCAACCTATTCAAAACAGTCACAGAGACCTGAAGATGCTTCCTGCAATCCTCACATAGAGTCGTGGAGATGTACAGCACGGAAACAGACCCTTCAGTCTACCTCGCCCATGCTGACCAGATATCCTAACCTAATCTAGTCCCATTTGCCAGCACATGGCCCAGATCCCTCTAAACCTTTCCAATTCATATACCCATCCAGATGCCTTTTAAATGTTGCAATTGTACCAGCCTCCACCACTTCCTCTGGCAGCTCATTCCATACATGCACCACCCTCTGCGTGAAAAGGTTGGCCCCTTAGGTCCCTTTTAAATCTTTCCCTCTCACCCTGAACCTTATGCCCTCTATGTCTGGTGCAGTTTCTCAGCCCACTGGTCCTCAAATCCCCTCTTCCTTGTGCAACTGGCATGGGGTCCTCACAGTTACTCACATCACCCACCACTTCCTCCATATCAATAAACACTTAAAAGATGTATATGAAAGGACATTCTATTTGTGTACGCAAGCGTAAATACTGTGCTCAATGAAACAAGGGCTGAATACTTCTGGCACACTTCCAGGAAAGTCCTGAATGCTGAAACTGGCGGTGCAACCCTTTGCCCAGCATTGTAATGGAGCTCTGACCCATATAATATCTCTCAACTCTTCCATACACAAATATAATGGAGGTCTCAACAGGCTAAATGTGTCAAAGATGGGAGAATTTAGAACTCGAGGTCACCACTGAATGATAAGGGGCCACTCCTTTAAAACACAAATAGAGGAAGAGAAAATTCTCCTCCTCACTGGGCATTGAGAATCTACAGAACCGTCTTAGGTCAGATTAGATTATTTACAGTGTGGAAACAGGCCTTTCGGCCTAACAAGTCCACACCGACCCTCCTAAGAGCAACTCACCCAGACCCATTCCGCTACATTTAACCCTTTACCTAACATTACGGGCAATTTTAGCATGGCCAATTCACCTAACCTACACATTTTTGGACTGCGGGAGGAAACCCAGAGGAAACCCACGCAGACACGGAGAGAATGTGCAAACTCCACACAGACAGTTGCCTGAGGTGGGAATTGAACCCAGGTCTCTGGCGCTGTGAAGCAGCAGTGCTAACCACTGTGCCACTGTGCTGCCCACAGTCTTCCTCAAGAGGTGACGGAAACAGACACTTTGAATCTTTTTAAGGCAGAGGCAGAGAGATTCTCAGTAAACAAGCAGGTGAAAGATTATGGGGGGGCACGATAGTGAGGTTGGAGACAGGCATAAAGTGAACTGGATGTTGAGTCCTAGAGGCTACAGGATTCCCAAGCGGATAATGAAACATAGTTCTTTGAGCTTGTGCCAAGCCATATAGGTTAGGTCAATGACCAACAGCTCATTGAAAGAGGTAGGGTTTTTAGAATCATCTTAAAACAGATCCAGACCAAAAGATCTCACAAGGTACCAATACAAAGATGACGAGTGGAGCACTTTATACCCGATGTCAATAGACAATAGGTGCAGGAGTAGGCCATTCTGCCCTTAGAGCCTGCACCACCATTCAATATGATCATGGCTGATCATCCTTAATCAGTATCCTGTTCCTGCCTTATCTCCATAACCCTTGATTCCACTATCCTTGAGAGCTCTAACCCAATTCTTTCTTAAATGAATCCAGAGACTGCGCCTCCACTGCCCTCTGGGGCAGAGCATTCCACACAGCCACCACTCTCTGGGTGAAGAAGTTTCTCCTCATCTCTGTCCTAAATGGTCTACCCCGTATCAGCTAAGATCTTATAGCGTTGGGGAGCTGTGGGGTGTAGGCTCAAGGAGCCAAAGGTCTGGCGCTGGAAAAGCACAGCAGGTCCGGCAGCAATCCCAGGAGCAGAAGAGTTGACGTTTCGGCCATAGGCCCTTCATCAGGAATCAGGAGGAGCCAAGTGGACGACACTTGTTCCAATTCATAAGTCACGTCACTACACCTATCTCAGGAGGGTTGCAGTGATCAGGGACCACCTATCAGCCTTGCACGTGCAACATAAAAAATAAACCTCCCCTTTCCAGATGTGCGTGTTTACTTGCAGCACAGGACTTTACCGCCACGGAGCGGCAAACACCTTTAAAAGACAAAATAAAGCCCAAGACACTTTGCAGGAGCATTATAAAACAATGCACCGAGTCCAAGCCACCCCAAGAGAGATATTAGATTTGGTCAAAAGGGCAGATTTTAATGTAGAATCTTTAAAAATAGGAATGCAAGGTGGAGAGGTGCCAGGAGGTAATTTCAGAGCTTGCAAACTTGGCCATTGTGCATTTGTGGGGAAAATAACTTTCTTCATGCTTCAAGGTCACCAAGTGGAGGAGTGACAAGGACCGCAAAGAAAGAGGCCAGAATTGTGAGGTGTACTGCTGTCTTGGAAGAGAGCACAGCTATGGGAAGACCCTGGTCCCCACAAATCGCATCAGGGGTCAATCTCTGTCTCTCGCTCTCTCCCAGCATTCTCTGTAGGTGCCCAGTTCTCAGGTCAAGACAGTTTACAATTTTCCAGAATTCCTTGCTTCAGTGCATTGGAAGACAGCTGCGAAATTCATTCAAGCTCATCTATAAGGGCCTGCCACAGTTAAATAACTGGTCGTTAGTCAATGGTGGAAAATGGCCATGTGATTGGAGGTGGGGGGCACGAAAGGCAGACCGCACATTCGGAGGAGGTCACAGCACCTCCGGGATGGAGTGGAATGGGGGAGAAATAAAAAAAACTCTACAATTCAAATGTCTGATCTGGAAGATGGAATTTCCTACAGTGTAGCATTCCATCTGTCCTGCACTGGCCCTGGGAGTTGAACGCCTGAATTTAGGGGGTTAGTGGTTAGCCTCACAGTGCAGGGATCTAGGTTTGATTCCATCTTCGGGCGGTGTGTGGAGGTTTACATGCTTTCTCCATGTCTGCATGGGGTGCTCTGGTTTCTTCCCACAGCCCCAAAATATGCAGATTAGGTGGACTGGCTAAGCTAAATTGCCCATAGTGTCTGGGAATGTGCAGGCCACGGGAAATGTAGGGTTACAGATATAGGGTAGGGGCAAGGGTCAGTGCAGACTCAAGGGGACGAATGGCCCTGCTTCCCGCACTGTAGGGATTCTATGCAGAGAGGAGAGAGAGAGAGAGAGAGAGAGACAGACAGACGGGGGAGAGGGAGAGAGAGAGAAGAGAGACAGAGAGAGAGAGACAGGGAGGGAGGAGGGAGAGAGGGAGAGAGGGAGAGGGAGGGAGAGAGGGAGGGAAGAGAGGAGGGAGAGAAGAGGGAGGGGAAAGGAGGGAAGGAGAGAGGGGGGAAGAATGGGAAAGGAGGGAGGAGAGAGGAGGGAAGGGAGAGGAGGGAAGAGAGGGAAGAGAGAGGGAGGGAGAGAGGGAGAGAGGAGAGAGAGAGAAGGAGAGAGGGAGGGAGAGAGAGAGAAGAGAGAGGGAGAGAGAGAGAGAAGAGAGAGAAAGAAAGAAGAAAGAAAGAAAGAAGAAAGAAAGAAAGAAGAGAAAGAAAGAAAGAAAGAAAGAGAGAGAGAGAGAGAGAGAGAGAGAGAGAAGAAGAAAGAGAGAAGAGAAAGAAAGAAAGAAAGAAAGAAAGAAAGAATAAGAAAAGAAGAAAGAAAGAAAGAAGAAAGAAAGAAAGAGAGAGAAAGAAAGAAAGAAGAGAAAGAAGAAAGAAAGAAAAGAAAGAGAGAAAGAAAGAGAAGAGAGAGAAGAAAGAGAGAAAGAAAGAAAGAAGGGAAAGAGAAGAAAGAAAGAAGAGAGAAAGAAAGAGAGAGGGAAAGAGAAGAAGAAAAGAAAGAGAGAGAGAAAGAAAAGAAAAGAAAGAGAGAAAGAGAGAAAGAGAGAAAGAGAGAAAGAGAGAAAGAGAGAAAGAGAGAAAGAGAGAAAGAGAGAAAGAGAGAAAGAGAGAAAGAGAGAAGAGAAAGAAGAGAGAGAAGAAAGAGAGAAAGAAAGAGAGAAAGAAAGAGGACGAGAAGAAAGAAGAGAAAGAAAGAATGAGAAAGAAAGAGGAGAAAGAAGAGGGAAAGAAAGAGAGAAGAAAGAGAGAAAGAAGAAGAAAGAAAGAAGAAAGAGAGAAAGAAAGAAAGAAAGAAGAAAGAAAGAAAGAAAGAAAGAAAGAAAGAAAGAAAGAAAGAAAGAAAGAAAGAAAGAAAGAAAGAAAGAAAGAAAGAAAGAAAGAAAGAAAGAAAAGAAAGAAAGAAAGAAAGAAAAGAAAAGAAAGAAAGAAAGAAAGAAAGAAAGAGACAGACAAAGAAAAAGAGACAGAGAGACAATGACACTCCAGCCTGGGCTGTCGAATGTGTCTCATTATCCCTGTAACCTTTCATGTAACCCTCACTATGGTAGATGAAACACCACAGCAGCAGCTTGTATTTAACTGTAATCAACAGCTTTTCACGATGAAACTCGCTCTAAGCTGGTTCCTAGGAGTGTTATCAGACTGAATAGGATGAAAGAAACAAAACTGTTGGAGAAACTCAGCAGTCCTACCAGCCTCTGAGGGAAGAAAGCAGAGTTAGCATCGAGTCTGGTGACTCTTCCTCAGAATTGTTAGCAGCCAGGGAGACGTGGTATTTACAGTGAAGTCAAGAGGGTAGCGAGAAGGAGAGAGAGACGAGTGGATAGGTGGAGATGGAGCCCAGAGAGATAGAGAGCTATGAAACGAGTAGGTAAACAAGGAGATAATGGATAACAGGCCTGCACAGAAGCAGGAGAATTGACATTTCGGGCATAAACCTGAAGAAGGGCTTATGCCCGAAACGTCGATTCTTCTGCTCCTCGGATGCTGCCCGGCCTGCTGCGCTTTTCCAGCACACACTTTTC